>NC_138773.1:303595053-304200580 GCF_965119305.1 Pelophylax lessonae | reverse complement strand
GGACGCGCAGAGGGATTCAGCCGGTTCTGCGAACTCGCAGAACGTTAGTAACCGGTTCTATGGAACCAGTGCGAACCGGCTGAATCCCATCACTGGGCGTATGGGGGGGGGGGGGTGATTATAGAGGATGAGGGGCGTATGGGGGGGGGGTGATTATAGAGGATGAGGGGTGTATGGGGGGGGGGGGTGATTATAGAGGATGAGGGGCGTATGGGGGGGGGGTGATTATAGAGGATGAGGGGCGTATGGGGGGGGGGGTGATTATAGAGGATGAGGGGCGTATGGGGGGGGTGATTATAGAGGATGAGGGGCGTATGGGGGGGGTGATTATAGAGGATGAGGGGCGTATGGGGGGGGTGATTATAGAGGATGAGGGGCGTATGGGGGGGGTGATTATAGAGGATGAGGGGCGTATGGGGGGGGTGATTATAGAGGATGAGGGGCGTATGGGGGGGGTGATTATAGAGGATGAGGGGCATATGGGGGGGGTGATTATAGAGGATGAGGGGCATATGGGGGGGGGATTATAGAGGATGAGGGGCGTATGGGGGGGGGGTGATTATAGAGGATGAGGGGCGTATGGGGGGGATTATAGAGGATGAGGGGCGTTTGGGGGGGGATTATAGAGGATGGGGGGGGTGATTATAGAGGATGAGGGGCGTATGGGGGGGGGTGATTATAGAGGATGAGGGGCGTATGGGGGGGGGTGATTATAGAGGATGAGGGGCGTATGGGGGGGGAATTATAGAGGATGAGGGGCGTATTGGGGGGGGGGGTCATTTCCTGCAAAAAAAATATAACTTTTGTCATTATTTTGCTGGTGGGTTCCTCAGGTTCAGAATGGACCCTGCAGGCCATGTGTCCACACCTGTCCTCTTCACGGAGGCCGCAGGGCTTTCCGGATCTCCACTGTCCGTCGCTGCCTTTTCGGCAGTTCGGGAAGCATTTGGGCCTGGGTGGAGGTTGGAAGTTTGCTGAAACGTTTCCCCACCTACCCCTGCCTCATCTGATGTCTCAGATTCTGACTCAGCCGCTGTAGATGTCGGCCTCCCTGCTGGGTCTGTTGCCTCGCTCCCTGTCTCCTCGGATAATGAGGATGACATTTCTACCTCCCCTGCCGCGCTTGATACAGGCGCTGGTGGATGCACTGGTTGTTTTGGCACGTGGCACCCTGCAATTGGAGGGCGCAGCAGCGGCTGGGGCGCAGATAGTATGTGGCACTCGCATGCCATCCGGAGCAGCTTATTTTGCTAGCAAGCTCATGTAGGATGGGACCGTCTCAGACGTGTCCTTGGGGGTGTCTAAGCGGCTGCTAGACATTACCCTTTTGGGGAGTCTCTGGTACAGAGGACTGTTCCGCCAACGTGGATGTATGGTCTCTAGCTGAATAGGACTACCGTTGTTCCGGTGGAAGAAACCCTGTCCTTTAAAGATCTGGGGGATAGGATGGCACGCGATCTGCACTCCCTGGCGTAGTCTGCACTGGGAACAGTGTTTGTTTGTCCTTGCCACGCAGACTCTGCCTGATGGGTGGAGTTCCAACGCAGTGACTTGGTGTGGGGCAAGTTCCACTTTCCCTGGGGGAGCTGTTGGACCAGCTGGCGCAGGGGCTGCAATTTGTTTGCGATGCCGCGCTGGATGAGGCTCCTTTTTGTATGGGTCACCTGTCGGTTTCGGCGGTGGTTGTCCGGCGTATACTTGCCGGAGTGTTGGTCTGCGGATCACACTTCTAAGAAGGCTTTAACAGGTTGCCGACCGCCGCACGACTATATACGTTGGCAGTCAGCCCTGGCCAGGCAAAGTGACGTATATATACTTCACTTGCCTGTCACTTGCTTGCGAGCCAATAGCGGGTGAGCGCGCGCCCGCGAAGGCGCACTCCCGCCCCGGCTCGTTCCCTAGCAAGTCCATGCGTGTGACCGGCGGACCCGCTGTCCGCCGGTCACTCGCCGATCATCGGTGCAGAGGGAAAAAGGCAGGCGGCTGATGTAAACAAAGCCACCTGTCATTCTCCCCTGTGTAGGAATGGTGATCAGACGGTTCTACTATGTAGGACCGTTGATCATTGTTCCTACACTAGTAGCCACAGCCAATCACAGTAAGAATCACGCCCCTAGGGACACACTTAACCCCTCCTTCCCCAATAAAGTTAACCCCTTCACTACCAGTGTCATTTGATTACTGTAGTAATGTCACTGGTACCCCCAAAAGTGTCAAAATGTCTGTCAAGAGTCCGATCTGTCCGCCGCAATGTCGCAGTCCCGCAAAAAAAATCGCAGATCGCCGCCATTTAAAAAAAAAAAAACACCAAAAATGACAAATCTTTCCCTTACTTAGTAAACGCAATAACTTTTGCGCAAACCAATCAAAATACGCTTATTGTGATAAGCATAAATTACCACCAAAAGAAAGCTCTGTTTGTGGGGAAAAAAGGACGTAAATTTTGTTTGGGTACGGCGTCGCACGACCGCGCAATTGTCAGTTAAAGTCGCACAGTGCCGAATCGCAAAAAGTGGCCTGGACGTAAGACCGCAAAATCCTCCGGTGGTTAATGGATCTCCCTTTTCAGGTGGATCGCCTGTCTGGCACTGCCCTGGATGACGTTCTATAAGAGGTCTCACGGGGGCAAAAGTGCTTTTCTTCCACAGGCTAACAAGGGTAGGGTGCCTTCTTCGCAGATGGGGTTCCTCACTTTCGGCTCACAAACAGTTTCTTCGTCCCTCAGGGACAGTTGATGTGGTGAAGTCCTTCAGGACTTCCTCGGGTGTTTCCAAACGACCCTGGTCTGATGAACAAGGAGATTTTTTTTTTTTCCAGACCGGTGGACAAGGCCTACTCGGCCTGAATGTGTGCCCTCACCCATCTAGGGGAGGGGGGGGTGCCCCCTTGCCGATTCTCGGACCTGTGGCTGGCCCGGATCCCAGGCAGCTGGGTTCAGGAGGTCATGCGGTCCAGTTGCAAGATTGAGGCCCCGTTCACACTGGGGCGACGCTACTTTGCCGGGCGACCTCATAGGTCGCGGCGCGCTGCTCGCACCGCGACCTCGGAGCGGCCGGCACGGACTTCATATCATTGAAGTCTATGCAGGTCGCTCCGGGTCGCCCCAAAGAAGCTCCGGGCCCTTTTTCTAAGTCGGAGCGACTTGTGTCCCTTCTATTAGAACGGGTCCACAGCTTCTCTATGGAAGGTGACCTACGGCGACCTGTCAGGCGGCCAGGTCGCCTGACAGGTCGCCCCAGTGTGAACGGGGGCTGAGTTTTGATCCATTTTATTTATTTTTTTCCAGTGAGGTTTTTTCTTCCAATGTACGACTGTCCCCAGATCGCTTGAGGGTGCTCTGTGGGGAAGTTCAGGCTCTGGTTAAACAAGCTGGACCTACTGGCCCTTTGCTGGTTCAGTGCGGATTAAAAATTCAAGTTGGTATCGGTTCGCACGATGGTGGCTTCCCCACATCAGGGGGATTCCTGACCTCCATAGACATCAAGCTGCCTACCTTCACATCCCTTTATGTTCGGGTCACCTACGGGTTCTCCGTTTTTTGCCGTGGGGAAGGATATTTATCGGTTGTGGCGTTGCCCCCTGGTCTCGCTTCTGCTACTAGGATCTTCCAAGTGTTGGCTCCGGTCCTTGCGCTGTTGCCGCAGCGGGTGTATTCGTCCTGATTTCCTGGCCAATCTGCTTCTGTTTGGTGTCCCCTACGGTGCTGACAACGGAGTTGGAAGTCACCATGAGAACTCTGGAGGAGTTCAGTTAGGTTCTGAACATCTGAAATCATCCCTGGTCCAAGGGACTATCTGGGCCTGACTTTAGACTCGTCCTCAGTCAGGGTGTTTCTCCCTTGGGGTCAAAACCTCTTGGAACTTCAGACTGCGGTTCGGCTGTTGTTGTCCCGCACACAGTCCCTTCTGACCTGCATGCTAGTTCTGGGACTGCTGGTGTTGTCTTTCAAGAAGGTCCCTTTCGCTCAATCCCTCTGGGTGTTTCCCCAGGCGGCAATCTTTCTTGAATGGGACTAGAATCCAAACTCTCTGGACTTACGGATCCGGCTGAGCCAGGTGACCAGGGAGTCTTGTTCTGGAATCCTTCCTCTCCTTTTTACTGGAATCCTCAGCAGGTTTTCTGCTTTGGGAGTATGGTCTCTGGAGGATCCAGGCTACCGATCACTGTCCTGGAGCTGAGAGCGATCCTGCCTAGTTCACTGATTCGGCCACCTGCAGCTGTCCGATGCACGTACTCTCGACTACGCCTCGACCGTGGCTTATGTCTTTCACCAAGGCTGTCCTTGCGGCCTTGGGAGTGACCATTCTTCATTGGGCAGAGCGCCTTGTTCTGGCTCTTTCTGCTGTTTCCTTTCCAGATGTGGAAAAATTGGCAGGCGGAATGCCTCAGTCGACAGGCCTTGGATGCAGGGGAATGGTCCCTGCATCTGGAGGTGTTCCAGCAGTTTTGCCTTCGTTGGGGGCACTCCAGCCATGGTCCTGTTGGTGTCGCATCTACAGGATAGTGCAGAGGTTGTGGCCCGCTTCCCGGGACCCTCTGGAAGGTGCAATGGTGGCACCATGGGTTCTGTCATAGGCAAGAACATTCACTAGGTTCACCATGCACGATGCAGAGAAGTTTGTCATGGTCATCTGCGCAAGGCTGACGCCGGCATGGTCATGTGAGAGTGCTCACGGATGGGCAAGGTCAATATCGGCTGCTGTCTGCTTTTCTTCTCTTGGGTTGCTGCCAAGAGTCCTTTGCAGGATCGTGGCGGAGGGGATTTCGGTCATTCTCGTGGCTCCGGCTGGCCTCGCCGGGCTTCGTACGCCAACCTGATCAGGCTTGCCGCTGACGCGCATTTGGGGAATTCCTCTCAGGGAGGGTTTATCTCCGGGGGCCAATCTCCCATCCAGCTTTATGGTCGCTGGCTTGCCAGCTTGGCTGTTGAAAGCCAGGTGTTGAAGGACAGAGGATTGTCTGCTTCAGTGATTCCCACCCTGCGTAAAGTGTGGGAAGCGTCTTCGATGACTTTTTTTATTTTTTTTTCATCATATGAGAAAGTCGTGTATTGCGTGGTGTGAGTCTCCTTGGGCTCCCCCTCGCTCTTACTCCAGTGGCCGGATCTTTTCTTCCTTCAATGGGGAGTTGATCAAAAGTTGGCCTTGAGTACTGTCAAGGGTCAGGTTTCGGCTCTGGCAATTTTTGTTCCAAAGGCCTTTGGCCGCCCATTCCCTGGTGCTAGCTTCTTCCAGGGGGAGCGTCTCTTGGTTCTTCCGGTGCAACCTCCTTTACCAACTGGGGACCTTGATTTGGGGCAGTTGGTTCTTCAAGACCCTCCTTGTGCGAGTATCGAGGGTTTCCCCTGCCTACCTTATTACAGAAGATGGCCTTCTTGGTTGCTGTCACTCTGCACGTAGGGTGTGGGCACTGGTGACATTGTCCTGTCCTCCCTATATGTTTGTGGGGCCAGTTCACTTGCACGAGGACATTGTATTGCCATCTTGTGTCCTAAGCCCCCTCATCCTACGGAATGTGCGCTGCATACTCTGGATAGAGTTCGGGCACTCGAGGTGAACTTTGCAACTACTGAATCTTCCCATAATTCAGGTTCGCTCTCTGTGCTCACGGATGGCCCAAGAACAGGGCTGCCTGCGTCTGCTGCGACTATTTCCAGGTGGATCAGCCAGTCGGTGGTGCAAGCATCTTCAATTAAGGGTCAGGTCCTACCTTTCCCTGTTTTTTGATGCTTTCTACTCGGGCGCCTAGTGCTTCCTGGGCTTTTCGCCATACAGGCATCTGTGCTTCAGGTTGCAAGTCGACTACCTGGTTGGTTGTTCACACCTTTACCATTTTTTTTGTAAGGTGGATGTGCTGGCATCTGCAGATGCTTGTTGGGCCGCAAGGTTTTTTGTTGGAGGGCTTTTGGCCTTCCTTGAGGGTGTTTACTGTTTGTTTCAGGTGGGCCTCATCTTTTGTTCTGATGAGTCCCATGTTGCCTGGTGGACTATGTTTAGCCTTGGGAAATTTGTTCTTTTCTGCTGTTCCTACCCCTCATTTTATGGCACTGCTTTGGGACGTCCTTACTGATATGGATCTGTAAGAGAGAACTGTGTCCATCAGTGAATGTTGGAGAAGATTTTTGACTTACCGTAAAATCCTTTTCTCAAGTTCATTGACGGACGCAGTACCCGCCCCTCTATTTTGAGTTTGGTTGGGGTTACTTTCTGACACTGCTTTGATGCAAAACAGGCATCCTATGCAGGAAGAGAGGGTGTACCCCCCAGGACTGCCCATAGGCATAGCCAGAACTTTTTTTTTTTTTTTTCTGCCTAGTGTCCTACTCCTGTAGGGGGCAGTATAACCCTACTAATATGAATCGGAGAACTGCGTCTGTCAATGAACTTAAAGAGAAAATGATTTTACGGTAAGTCACAAATCCAGTTGTTATACAACCTTGTAGATCCCATTACTGATGTCATTCCCTCCTTCACTATGCTGCTATTACCTCCTTACTGACTTTTTTTTTTTTTTTTTTTTTTATCAAACAGGTGTAATTTTATATGCAAAGGAAACCTAAGGTGATCTGACTGCTGTAAATGTTGAATCCTTGAAGAAATATCTCAGGCATAGGTAAGTGTAGCCATTTTCCACTTTAAAACCGGGCACTTTTACCCCCTTTCAGCCCATGCCAACTTTCAGCGCTGATGCAATGACAATTGCACAGTCATGCAATGCTGTACTGTAATTACATTTTTATAATTTTTTTTTCTTCACTGATGGGGCTGCACTGGTGAGAGTGTTAATTTAGTCGACTAAATTAACATTGGTACAGGAGATTTTAGTTGACTAAAAGGGCATTTTAATCAAATCTATGGCTAAAACGAAATCAAAATTAGCACTTCTCTGCTGGCCTTTTCTAAATCTACAATACAATTCCATCCCCAGCCTATAATAGTGCATTAAAGTTTTAACACCTTCCCAGATTGACAGCGAATTGACAGCCAGGCAGTGGCTTATCTGTTCTGACTGGATGTCGTGACATCCTTCAGAACAGGCATTGTGTTGCTGCATTGTGTGTAAAACTATTCGAATAGTTTTTACATTTTAGAATGGGGTGCCTCCAGACTGTCTATGATTTTAAAGGGTGCTTTGACTGAAAAACACTGCTCTAGCCTGTAGAGGTCTGTGTGTCCCTCCATGTATATGCCTCCCCAGACCATCACTGACCCACCACCAAACCGGTCATGCTGAACGATGTTGCAGGCAGCATAACGTTCTCCACGGCTTCTCCAGACCCTTTCACATGTGCTCAGGATACACTTGCTCTCATCTGTGAAAAGCACAGGGCGCCAGTGGAGGACCTGCCAATTCTGGTGTTCAATGGCAAATGCCAATAGAGCTCAACGGTGCCGGGCAGTGAGCACAGTGCCCACTAGAAGACATTGGGCCTTCAGGCCACCCTCATGGAAGTCTGTTTCTGTTTGTTTGGTCAGAGACATTCACACCAGTGGCCTGCTGGAAGTCATTTTGTAGGGCTCTGGCAGTGCTCATCCTGTTCCTCCTTGCGCACAAAGGAGCAGATACCGGTCCTGCTGACAGGTTAAGAACCTTCTACAGCCCTGTCCAGCTCTGCTACAGTAATTGCCTGTCTCCTGGAATCTCCTCCATGCTCTTGAGACTGTGGTGGGAGACACAGCAAACTTTCTGGCAATGGCCATCCTGGAGGAATTGGACTGCCTGTGCAACCTCTATAGGGTCCAGCCCAGGTATCTCCTTGTGCTACCAGTAATGACACTGACCCCAGCCAAATGCAAAACTAGTAAAAAGCAGTCCGAAAAGATGAATGGGGGAAAAAAAAAATGTCAGTGACCTCCACCTTTAAAACTATTCCGTTTTGGGGGGGGTCCTCTCGTTGTTGCCCATCTAGTGCACCTGTTAGTTTCATTAACACCAAAACAGCTGAAACTGATTAACAACCCCCTCTACTACTTAACTGACCAGATCAATACCCCAGGCGCTTAATTGACTTGATGCTATACTCTGATTAAAAAGTGTTCCTTTAATTTTTTTTTGAGCAGTGTATATTCTAAAGTTGCACTTCTGTTTGTCAAAAAGCAATATTTTTGTTTGATAATTACTTGCTTTGATTTATAAAGATGTTATATATCACAATGGCTAAGTGCCGGTTCACACTGGGGCGACCTGTGAGGCGACCTGGTCGCTTCACAGGTCGCCGCAGGTCGCCTCCCATAGGGAAGCTGCGGACCCGTTCTAATAGGAGCGACACAAGTCGCTCCGACCTAGAAAAAGGGTCCGGAGCTTCTTTGGGGCGACCAGGAGGCGACCGCCATAGACTTCAATGTTATGAAGTCCGTGGCGGCCGCTCCGAGGTCGCGGCGCGCTGCTCGCACTGCGATCTCGGAGGTCGCCCCTGCAAGTAGCGTCGCGGTAATGTGAACCGGCGCTAAATCTCTCTAGTGCATGTTCAAATCTTAAGAGAAGTGTGGGAATGTTGTATGTTGTGGTGTTTGTTTTTTAAATCGTACTTGCCTAGGGGTCTGCAGCGTTACTTCCCTGCCGGCTCTTAAGAGAACTGAGCGATCAAACACCGCCCGGGTGTTTTGGCTCTAGTTAGATTTTAATTTGGGGATCTAAAATATAAAAAGTTGACTTTGATCCTGCCTAAAGCTGATATACAGACCAGAGAGCTTGAAGGAGCACACTCTGGATTTGTCTCCCTAGTGTGCATGCTCGAACGCGTCGCAGTGACGTCATTACGGACCAGCCTGCGGTTCAGCCCTCATTCCTGCACGCCACCATTGCTGCTGCTTCCTGCTGGCCAGGATGGCCCTTCATACAGCTGATTTGTTCCTAAGACTGCTCCCAGGATAGACGCAAGCTTCAGGTCACTGGCTCTACGTATGTGCCCTTTTACCTCATATACCATGTAGGCTACATTCACACCTGAGCGTAGCGTTTTCGCGTGTTTTTTACCGCGATTTTTGTGCAGGTGTTTTTTAGATTGAATAGAGACCAATGGAAAACGCCTGTAATCTGCCCAAAAAGAAGCTCATGTACTTTTTTGAGCGTTGGGCGTTTTGCTCACAGCGTCAAAACGCTCAGATATGAACAGGGGCCATTGAAATGAATAGGATTTGTCTTGTTGGGCGTTTTGAGAGCTGATCCTAGAGCAGAAAAAATCCCCAAAAACGCCCCAAAACGCCTACATGTGAACGGAGCCATAAGGTTTATTACATTTGTTATAATAAAAAAGCAAAACAGTCTTCACTCCAGAGGTGCCTGTCTCTCCTTTTTTGTCTTTTGCATGTTTTTGGAGTTCACTTCTGATTCTCTTCCGGGATCCACCTAGGAGCCTTTACTGGCACCCGTCTCAGCCTCTGTTAGTTCGATGAGAGTCCAAGCCAGCCCCTCCTGCCCCCTCCACAGCCCAGTGCCCCAGTGAGTGGGGGGCAAAGCAGACAGTCACCAGCTCTCTGCTCACAGCGGCAGAGAGACCTGAGTGATCAGCGGTGTTTGATAGCTCAGTTCTTACTCTTAGATACAACGGGGACAGAGGCAGCATCCGATCGATGCTGTATCTACCTAGGCGAGTTTGATTGAAATCAAAAACCCCAAACCTGTACTTCTCGTTTAACACACGCTCTTACACTGTCTATCCAAAAGTATGAAAAACCCAGGCAGTTTTTTCTATCCAGCCAGCAGATAAAGCATTTTAATAAAATCCGCTTCTACTGTAAATTCAGTGAGTGAGTCATCACAGTAATGACTAGATCCTTATCAGACTTTTCAGTCCTTGGTCTCAGCCTTGTATGAGTAGAATCTTAAAGCATGGTGTGTCTATGTTGACCCATAGTGCTCTGGGAATCCTTTGCAATGAATTAAATGGATATTTTCAAAACCGAGTAATTTTAATATATGTATAGATATATTTATGTATTTTTTTCAAACTAACCTGTTTAATATTTAACCTTTTTTTTTATTTTCCTACCCTTTTAGGGTCTTGCTGTTTTTTGTTTTTTAATTGAGTTGTGTCAAGTCAGAATGAGACCACCCGATAGAAACCCGCCATCCAGACGGAAGTCCAGGCCTCCAAAGAGAGTTACGCCACCTCCACCATCCCCAAGTAAGGATGGGATCTATAGTGAATGTACATTGTGGGAGCTTACACTGTGTTGGGTACCAGTGGAAAAATGGCAATTCACAGGAAGCCCTGGAGGGCTTTGATCAATCCTTTTTTTCTTTTCTCGCAAGAGAACTTGTGGCTGTGCCCATTCAAGGCAGTCTGTTTGAAGACAAACTATAAACCGATTGTTGGCCAAAGTTTCTTTTTGTATCATTATGAAAATAAAAGTAAGACAAGTGAAGAGTGCCCCCAAAGTCACATGCCAGGAAGCCACTTTTCAGTAGGGAATCCAGGTACATTTCTCAGAGGGACAGATAACATTTCTCGATGTTCCCTATAAGACAGAAAATGTTCACTTTTTTAAAGTCAGACCCGCTTTAACCCATTGCAGAAGTTGAGCAGGCTATGTATGCCCAAAATAACTTCCCCCAAAGAACACAGTGGGGTTGATTTAAATCTGGTGCAGCTCTGCCTAGAAACCAATCAGTTTCCAGGTTTGTTTTGTTAAAGCTTAACCACTTCAATACCGGGCACTTTCACCCCCTTCCTGCCCAGGCCAATTTTCCCCTTTTTAGCGCTGTTGCATTTTGAATGACAATTGCGCAGTCATGCAATACTGTACCTACACCAAATTTATGTCATTTTCCCCCCCACAAATAGAGCTTTCTTTTGGTGGTATTTGATCACCTCCTGGGTTTTTTCCTTTTTGTTAAACAAATAAAAAAAGACCGAAAAGTTTGAAGAAAAAAAAAAAAAGGTTTTTTTTTTTGTTTGTTATACAATTTTGTACATTTTTTTTTCCCTGCACTGATGTGATGGGCACTGATAGGCGGCACTGACGGGCACTAATGGGCACTGATAGGCGGCACTGGTGGGCAGCACTGATAGGGAGGGCACTGGCGGGCAGCACTGATGGGGAGGGCAATGGGGGGCTCCCCGAGCCCTGATTGCCATCCCTGGTGGCCATAGTGGGCATCCCTGGGGTCATGGGTGGGCATCCCTGGTGGTTTTAGTGGCACCCCCCCCCCCCCCCCCGAGGGTCTGCACTGGTAATCCATGATCTGATTACCAGTGCCGACATATACACCCCCCCCCCCCCCCCCCCCCCGTCAGGGGACCCGCCGATCGGCGCTCCTTTACTCGTGCCTGAACTAAGGAAAGCCGATCAACGGCTCTTCCTATTTACTATGTAACCAGCCGTGATTGGACACGGCTGGTCACATGGTAAAGAGCCTACGTCAGTAGGCTCTTTACCGAGATCGGAGGTGCAGGGTGTCAGACTGACACCTCGCATCACCGATCACCGCTCTGCGCGCCCACCGTCCGGTCAGGATAATACAACCACAATCCCGCTGTCAATTTGCTATAGGGCGGGATGTGGTTAAAGGGTAACTCCACTTTTGTGGGAGAAAAAATGGCAAAGAAAAAATAATATAGCGCAGTGATGGCGAACCTTGGCACCCCAGATGTTTTGGAACTACATTTTCCATGATGCTCATGCACTCTGCAGTATAGTTGAGCATTATGGGAAATGTAGTGCCAAAACATCTGGGGTGCCAAGGTTCTCCATCACTGCATATACAATTGCGACACAAATCCTATTTATTTAAATGTTATTAAAAATTACCTTTCCTTTTTCAATCTGCAGCTGCTGTAATTTTCTGAAAATGCAATGCAATATAGCTACCTGGAGTTGTTCTGTATACAGAATGTGTACTGACCACACCCCCAGAAACATCATTTCCTGCTTGTGTGTTTGGCTCACTGATTTTTCCAGAAGTTTGCCTGAGATACAAATCAGATTTCTGGCATCCTCAGGAACAAAAATATCATTTTTGGTGAGATACTCCCAATAGGAACACGTCTAAAGGGATGCAGGCCCAGTAGATTTTCTCATTAGTGCTCTGCAGCTGCACAGATGATTGATAATTAGGAAATCACTCCCCTTAGACCCACTTAGCACAGAGGAACAAATGGGGATTTCTTCAGAATAAAAAGGTAAGAATCTACAACAAAGGTTGTTATAATCCTTGCAATGTACATAGATCACCCAGAGGGGAATGTGTGTTTTTTTTTTTTTTTTTTTTTTCCTCAACAAAAGTGGCGTTACGCTTTAATTGAACAAGCTGAAGTTCGAAGCTGATTGGCGATCATGCACAGCTGCACCAGATTTTGCAGTCCAGTATTAATAAATCATCCCCAGCATATGTAGCGTGCGTGTCTCCTGTCTCACCCTGCTTGCACACTTTTCACCACTGCTTTTCATTACAGTCAGGGCATGCTCAGTAATGGGTTTGTGAGTGGTGTGTATTTAAAAAAAAAAAAATTCCTGTTTAGCCCCCTGCTAAACCCAAACACCCCTAATTGTAGTTTTAAGTGTAAGAGGGGGGAAAAAATCACATGCAGTAAATCTCTGCAAATCATGCACATTTTCCTATTTTTTAACCCTTATAAAGACCCTGCAATTACACGGAAATGCCTTTTTTGCCAGAAATGCACCCAACTTCTAAGTCCTGTGTTGGGCTGACAATACACAGCTTTTTCTGTGGCCTGAGTGGTGTCAGCCCTACCTAGTTGTCTTTTGCTAAACTACTCCCAACTCTTCCACTCTCTGTATCTCTACAACAAAGACTCATTTTCTGTAGTCCAAGATAAAAAATAGAGGGGCTAATTATACTTCTTGAGATAACAACACAGGAAGTGTGCACAGGATAGCTCTGAATTTCTGACCTGATCAATGGTGTTTTTTTTTTTTTCTCATTCTGTCAAACCGATCTAATAAAATGCTGGTATGCATAACAAACCAAAAGGGAGCAAATAGGAAAAGTTAATTGCTTGAGTATACATACTTTCAAGTTGCCTTTAAAAGCCATACTGCATACTGAAGGTTTTTTACCTTAATGCATAGAATGCATAAAGGTAAAAAAGCCTTAATATGCAGCCCCCTAATACTTTCCCAGGCCTGATCGCCATCCTGCGATGTGCATGAGAGCAGCTGCTCTCCCAGGTTTCTGCCTACTCATTGGCTGAGAGCAACAGGAGCCATTGAGGAGAGGGAGTAAGGGGCATTGCCAAGCCCTTGTCTTATGTGTGTTATGGACACACAGAGCAGGGCTTGGGAGCGAGCATGCACAAGTGCCCCCATAGCACGTGGCTTGCTGTGGGGCCACTCAGAAAAGGAGGAGCCAGGAGCGCCGGCAGGGGACCCAAGAGGGTAATTTCTCTTACGACGTCTGACAGACTCCGCCTCTTTCAAGTTTCATCACTATTGGGTAATGGAGGAGCAGGCTAGGTAGTGAAACTTCAATAAAAAGCTTTAACTAGACACACCTTTAGGGACTGTCCCTCTAGACATTACCCTCAGACACTTAGAGCTTACTAATCAGATTCTTGCTGCTTAGCTCAGGAGTAGGACCTTGGATACCCTGCTGGGACTCCGGTCTCAGTCTTTTTTAATTTTTCTTTGAAAAATGTTTATTTTTCCTCACTCCCTATCGCTAGCTAGTCAGGGGCATCCTCCTGGAGAACTAGAAGAGACAGCCGGGCCGGGCTTCGCACTGGATAATCTATATCCTTATGGTACCTAGGGCTGCAAATAACGATTATTTTCATAATCGATTAGTTGGCCGATTATTGCTTCGATTAATCGACTAATCGGATAAAAACCTAAAAAAAAAAAAAAAAAAAAAAAAAAAAGTGTATAATTTAGTAAATATTCTTGAATATCTATATGTAGTGGTAAATATAACTATCCAGCTATATAGTTGGATATTTAATCCACTCTGAGACAGATATATGTATTATTAGAGGTTTAAATGTGGTACATATCAGACTCCGAGATCAATATTTTTAAAAGACCTAAAACACTGTTTTGCAAATTTTCAGACCGGATTTGTATATTATCATGATAGACTCCCTTATTAATAGGCAGGTAGTTTGATAGAAGCTCCCTGTGCCTGCTGTCACTTATGCTGATAATACACAAACAAAATTTTTTTTAGAAAATTTTTAAAAACATTCATCCGATTTTTCTAACCATTAGTGTATATTGGTGTCCGGTGTCAACCACAGTGACAGGAAAATTTGAAGGAGCAGAATAGAAAACTTCTCGATCAAACAAATCTTCAAATAGTGTATGTGGTTTTTGCTCAGAAGTTTTATTCATTTTAAAATTTATTGTTAAAAGCAAGTGGAATTTTCAAACACTCGTCCATTCAACAAATATACAAATCATTTTTGAACAAATATAGATGCAAATATTTTTGTCCAAAAATCCAATACATGTATGGGCAGCAGAAGACCTTTAGTAGCAGCATGCTTTTTTTTTTTTCATGTGTATGTATATAAAAAAAATATGCCCAGAAGTCGGATATGATGGATATTTTAACTGGGAGTTAGACATGAAGGTATATGAAGGGTGGAGGGGGGAAAATAACATTTATATATTAAAGTAGTACTAAAAGCTGAGACTTTTTTTTTTGTTTTCATGGATATAATAATTTAAATACAGTATAATGCACAATACTAATAACTTTTACTTTAAATGTAATTGTAATGCCTTATATCACCTCTAGTCTATCGGCCTCCACCTTCTCTGGGTTCAGATGCTGATCTTCCCAGCACAGAGCCCTTACAGTGATTGTAAACGTTGGATTCTTTTCTTTTTAACAGTCTTGTAAGCGCCGGTTCACACTACCGCAACGCTACTTCCCGGGGCGACCTCCGCGACCTCAGAGCGGCCCGCCACGGACTTCATAACATTGAAGTCTATGGCGGTCGCCTCCTGGTCGCCCCCAAAGAAGCTCTGGACCCTTTTTCTAAGTCGGAGCAACTTGTGTCGCTCCTATTAGAACGGGTCCGCAGCTTCCCTATGGGAGGCGACCTGCGGCGACCAGGTCGCCTCACAGGTCGCCTTAGTGTGAACGGGGCTTAATACTTATCCTCTCTGTGTAATGATTTTTCACAGAGCAGCACTGATTCTCCTCTTCTGCCCCCCCCCCCCCCCATGGCACTTCCAGCCCCTTCTGCCTTCAAAGTGCCCCTATAGGAAGCAGCAAAGTATAGTACTGTACAGAGTGTCCCTATAGCAAGGTTAAAAAACCTCCTGCCTTTAGAATCACTTGGTTCCTTCTCTTGCCCAGGACTACATTTCGCATGAGGCATTGCTCCTCACACATTCACAAGTTCTCTGTCATCTACTGACATGTATGGATGGTTTACTGAGCTGTATGTGTGTTGCACTGTATTTTCTGATATGTAAACAAATAATGCATTCTGTATGAAGGACAACGAATCGGCTGACGATTAATCGATTACGAAAATAGTTGACAACTATTTTCAAAATAGATTAGTTGACGATTATAATCGATTAATTGTTTCAGCCCTAATGGTACCCCAGCCTGGTCTACGAGCGTGCGCAGGTTGTGGTCCGCCCAGGCCTCACCACGACCGTGCCCCGACGGATGGGGACGAGCCTGCGGAGGAATTTTCTTCAACGGGACGCATCAACCCTTGAACACCCTGTGTTGCAGCATCCCCTCTTGGCTGACGGCCGCGTCAGAGCGTGAGCCGCGTCGGATCGGTGTCCGTGGTCCATGGTATGGCGCGTGATTATTTCCCCCCCGTGTCCCTGAGACAGTCCTCTGGTGGGGGGGGGGGGGTGATGTGGGCCCACTCCTGGGGATGTCACAGCTGCGATCTCTGTAGTGTCCCCCCCTGGCTGGACTGGACAGATCCTGCTCCTTCCGGGGGCGCCCGCTGCGTGGGGGGGGGGGTTGTAGGGTTATTACCTTGTCCTTGGGGGCTTCCTATTGTGGATTCCCGTGGTGGCCAGGGTTCCTTGGCTCCTGACTTTGGTGCCGTTTTTAGGCCACCATTTTGGGTGAGGGCATGCCTGGCTGCATCAGAGTTAGGGCAGCAGCCATTTTCTTGCATGCATGTGCCTTTGGTGCTGTTTTCGGCCTCATCTTGGATGTGTGCAGCCGCATTGTGAGGGCAGCGGCCATTTTCCCTGTGATTTCCCCCCCCCCCCCATATAATTCTATTGGCATCCATGTGTGGCTCAGGGTGCTGTTCGGCCTCTATTGGATTAGGTCACTTTCTCCGTCCATCTTTTCAGTTGCTGCAGGAGAAGCGAGGAGAGCGGTCTGTTATCTCTCTAACACTATAAGGATTTTTTTTTTTTTTTTTACTGCTTTTGGGTATTGTTCCTTTAGACCCTTTGCTTGGTCAGTTGTTCTGACGATATAAAGGAGGTCTCCAGCGGCAGCGCGGGATCGGACAGCAGTCGCCGATTTAAAGGGTCACCAAGGTTACCCGGCGTCCTACGTCATACCCGGAAGTGAGCGGGCCAGGTACCAGGCGGCTAGCTGATAGACACGGGGAGCGACTATTCGGACACAAGTTCAATCTTATTATCTGATATGTCTTTATTATAACTTGTACATGTGAGTGCATTATTTGAAGGGTCTTTTTGGAAGTATTTTAATAAACTAGAATCCATACAAGATTACGCTATGAGTACCTTGTTATATTTTCATGTATACCTGGGAATGCTAATCTTGATCCTTCCTACTTTTGATGAGTCAGTCCACTCTAGAATTTCAGTGGTTTCGAGAAAGAGGTCATCTCCAAAGTTGTTGATGAAGGCTTATTAATAGGCTGCCTCTGGTAAGTGTCCATTACCATAGGGCATGCACAGCAGTGAGGTGGAGGCTACCTACATGTCACATGCATGATTGTGGATGATTAAATCACTCTCCGAACACTTTGATGCTTGTTTTGGACTTTGTGCATGAAGATTTATTATTATTATTATTATTTGCACCAAGGACTATACATCTCCTTTCTCTATTCACATGCTTTATTATTGTGTTTTATACGTGCAATTTGTGTACCTATGATATACCAGCGCTGCTAGTGTATTCTTGATTTGTTCTATGTGCCTATTTTAGGTGGTAGTATTATCTTTGGATACACCTTTTGTCATTTATTTTATATTTATAGCAGCAGCTAATTTCCCTCTTTTAGTGATTTAAGAGGGATATTCATTTTGGGTCTTAGTGCTGGGTGAGTGGGTTGCATTTCACCTACTTCTCTTTTTATCCAGTGTTCCTTTTTTATAATTCTGCCAATTGGAGTCCCAGGGTGAAAATTTCACCCCAGAGCTTGTTTGTGCATCCGGGACATCCAGATCACCTTCCCTAGCTTCTTTATCTGCAGCCATTGAAACTTTTGCGTCCAAAGTTGATCTCATGATGTCACATGGCAATGTTCAAAAATGGCTGATACCCTCTGTCTTCTGATTCAGAGCCTGACATGGTTGCCACGGACATTGCCCCCCCCTGAGGGGTCCCTGTCCTCACACTCAGACTGGGAGGGGGAGGAGTCCTCCTCCGCTCCAGCGCGGGAACGTGCGTTTGCTCCGTTAGGCCCCTTTCACACAGGCGGACCGTTCAGATCCGCCTGTTCGTTTTTTTGGCGGATCTGAACGGTCCCCCCCCCCCCCCCCCATGCATTCCTATGGGGCATCGGATGTCAGCGGAGACATGTCCGCTGAAACCCGATCGTCAAATCTGGACGGATGGAAACCCTATTTTCCGTCCGGGGGGATCGGCGGCTCGATTCCCCCGCTGAGAAAAACGGAATCCGTCCGACGGACGTGTAGTGTGAAAGGGGCCTAAGGGAGACTTTGAACATTGATGAGCCCACCCTGTCAGGTAAGCGGGTTTCCTTTGGGTCCCGCAAAGCCCAGAAGTCGGGTCAGGTTTTCCCCTGTCCCGAGGAGCTTCAGGATAGCGTGAACGAACAGTGGCGTCGCATTAAGCACGTGCTGGTGGTGCCGAAGCGTTTTCAATGCCGTTATCGCTTTTGCGGTCCCTGTTTCCAATCGCTGGATGGTGTCACCAAAAGTGGACCACACTGTTTCCAGGTTGAATAAATCCACTGTGGTTCCTGTGGAGGATTCCCCAGTGTTTAAGGACCTGCTGGATAGGCATGTGGAGTCACTTTCCCGCCACATGTACTTGGTGGCGGGCTCGCTCCTCAAGCCAGTGTTCGCTTCCGTGCTGGTCTCTCAGGCGGGTACGGAATGGATTAAGGTGCTTGGGCACAACCTGGTGGCTGAGTCGTTTCCTCCGATCTCATTGAGTTCACGGACCAAATGGCCCAGGCCATGGTGTATCTGACCGTGGCCCTGGACGAGGCTCCTCTGGTCGCGAGATTGTCTGTGGTGGGGATTACACTCCACCGCATGGTGTGGCTGAAGAGCTGGTCGGCAGACCATGCCTCAAAAAAGACCATGTCTGATATCCCTTTTTTGAGGGGGAACGCCTTTTTGGGGTCTCCTTGGATGAGATTGTCAAGGGTCTCACAGGGGGTAAGAGTACCCTCCTACCCCAATCCGCGAAGGGTAAGTCACCTCACACGCGCGGGGTCCTTCCTTCAAGGCTCATCGGGGGCCCTTTCGTGCCTCAGGGGCACAGCAAAAGGGAAAATCCTTTAAGGCCTCCGGCGGTAACAAGTAGCCCAAGGCCGTCTCGGGTGTCCCTAATTCAGGACAAATGGGTTCACAAACTGATTTGTTCAGGGTACAAGCTTGAATTTCAATCTCGCCCCGCAGACAGGTTCTTTCCATCAAATCTCCGTCTGTCTCCCGATCGCCTGACGGCTCTCAAGGGGGCAGTGCAAGATCTTGCTCATGGCGTTATTGTCCCGGTTCTACAGCGGGAGAGATTTTGCGGGTTTTATTCAAACATGTTCACAGTCCCCAGGGCAAGGTTCGTCCGACTCTGGACCTCCAGTCACTGAACCATTTTGTGCGGGTGCAGAAGTTCCGGATGGAATCCATCCGGTCGGTGGTGGTGTCCTTAAAGCGGAGTTCCACCCAAAAGTGGAACTTCCGCTTTAGGGAGTCCTGACCCCCCGACATGCCACATTTGGCATGTCATTTTTTGGGGGGGGGGGAGCGGGTACCTAGTTTTGACAGGTACCCGCTCCCACTTCCGCTCGGAGCGCCGCGGCGCCCTGAGCGGAAGTTCTCCTCTCCCCCTCCCTCCCTGCAATCTTCTGGGACACGTCAGCGGTCCCAGAAGATTGCCGGCCAATCACGGCGCGCAGCGCGACTCGCGCATGCGCAGTGGGTACCCGGCTGTGAAGCCGCAAACTGTAACAGCCGGGTGCCCACAGCAGTGATGCCGGCGCCGAGGGAGAGGATCGAGGCTTCCGGCGGCCGCATCGCTGGACCGTTGGACAGGTGAGTAAATGGCTGGAACTCCGCTTTAAGTCAAGGAGATTTTCTGGCCTCCATCGATTGTGTCTCAGAAGGTTGCCTTTCTGGTGGCGATCACTTCGGCTCGCAGAGTGTCGGAACTGACGGCGTTGTCTTGCCGCTCCCCTTACCTGGTGGTTCATAGGGACAAGGTGGTCTTGCGACCTAACCCGTCCTTTCTTCCAAAGGTGGTTTCGGATTTTCACCTTAATCAGGACATTGTTTTACCTTCACTTTGTGCGACTCTTAAGCATCCTAAAGAGATTGCCTTGGATGTTGTCAGGGCGATGAGGGTTTAGCTGTCATCAACTGAATCCTTTCGGAAATCGGATTCTCTATTTGTCCTTCCTGAGGGACCTCGGAAGGGTATGGCTGCGTCTGCGGTGACCATTTCAAAATGGATCAGACAGACAATTGTCCAGGCCTATTCGTTGAAGGAGCGGGTTCCGCCCTTCCCTGTCAAGGCACACTCTACCAGGTCGGTGAGTACGTCCTGGGCCTTTCGGCATCAGGCCTCAGTGGTCCAGGTGTGCAAGGCTGCGACTTGGTCGTCAGTGGACACCTTTTCCAAATTCTACAAAATTGATGTTCTGGCATCAGCTGATGCCTCCTTTGGCCGCAAAGTTTTCTGTGCGGCAGTGCCATAGGGGGACCCTGGTTTTGTGTGGGTCCATGGCTGTTGGGGTTGTTTTGCCCCGTTGGGTTTTCGCTTTCCTGGGTTGTTGCTCCTATTGAGCTTTTTTGTTGCCCAGAAGGTTCCCTTGCTGTTCATGCAAGGTTCCTTTCTCTGATATGGGTACTGCGTTGCCTTTTCTGATGGTTGCGTTTCCCACCCCTCATGTCTACACTGCTTTGGGACATCCCCATTGGTGAACACTGTATGAGTGGGCGGCGACTGTCGGAGGACGTAAGAAAACGGAATTTTTGTAAAATCTTACCGTAAAATTCCTTTCTCTGAGTCCTCTGACAGTCGCTGCCCCGCCCCTCTTTTGGCTTTTTTTGGACTATATACTGCTTGCTACCAAACTGAGTTGGGAATGCTGATAGCAGGGGTGTATTGGACCATTGGGACAGCCCCCTACAGGTGTGTCTATGCAAATTGTTTTTTTTTTTTTTTAACAAGTCTTATGCCTAGCTTGCTCCTATGGATAAGAGGTCAATACCCATTGGTGAAGACTATGAGGGGCGGCGACTGTCGGAGGACTCGGAAAGGAATTTTACAGTAAGATCTTACAAAAATTCTGTTTTCTCTTACGTCCTCTGACAGTCGCAGCCCGATGGTATTGGCCTTCAATAATGGGTAATGGCGCACTCTGCAGGAGCAGGCTAGGCAGATAATTATCGGGTTAATACAAAACTTTTATACCTCGACACGCCACTGAACCCAATCTATTACTCAGTTTTACGCTGCCTAGCTTTAGTAGAGCTAGGTCTTCCCTGCTGAGACCTAGAGTTTTGGTTTTTCTTTGTTTTTTTTTTCTGAATTTGTGTTTTTCTTTACACAATAGTTAGTCAGGGATTCCTTTCCTGGAGGACTACAAGTGACTGCAGAGCTGAGCCTCGGACTGGGTATCATAGATCCTTATGGAATCCCAGCCTGCCAACGAGCGTCGCAGGTTACTGGTACGCCCAGGCCTCGCAACGACAGTGCCCCTACATATGGGGACGAGCCTGAGGAGCTGCGTCTTCGCTGAGGATGTCTCAAGCCAGATCGCCCGCGTGTTGCCAGCGTCCCTCCATGGCTGACAGCACCCCCTTTCAGGCTGGGAGGTCTCCTGTGTCTGAGCGGTGCCCACTTCCTGAATGGTGAGTACTGTTACCCCCTTGTCCCTGGGGACGTTTGGGGGGTTGTGGGCCCACTCTTAGGGGATAGCAGGGCTGGTGGTCTCTGTAGGATCCCCCTTCTGGCCGGGTTATGGGTTCTCCCTCCCTGCTCCCGCTGGGGGCGCTGTATGTAGGGGTCTCCCTGGGGTCCCTGATATTAGCCAGAATGTGTTTTGTGCTCTTATTTTGCTGCCGTTTGGGGTGGCCGCCATGTTTTATGGTGTACAGAATCTAAGCTCTGTGTGAGGACAGCAGCCATTTTGAGATTCTGCACAGGCTCCCGGTCGGGCGCCATCTTGGATGTGGGCAACATGCCTAGTAAGGGCAAGCGCCCATTTTCCCTGTGACTTTTGTCATTGACTTTCAATAGGCACCTTTTTCTCTGGGCTTGAGGGCTGGCCTCTAGCGATGTGAGGTCACTTCCTCCTTTACACTTTCGCCTGTGTAAAAATGTGCTGACAGGCTGCGGATTTTTGTTAATCCTTCTGTCATTTTTCAACCAAAAAGTTTTTTACTTGTGGCTAGTGTGTTTTCACAGGGGGCTCTTTCTGATAGTGCAGATTGCGGGGGGATCCGCGGGAACTGCCGATTTTAAAGGGCCAACGTCCCTTTTTCATTTTAAGGCAAAACTGGACTCCCAGGATAATGAATCCCCCGCAGAACTGGTGGGGACTTCGGGTTCTCCTGAATCATCTTCCATGGCCTCCATATCTGCTGCTTTTGTAACTTTGGCGGCTCAGGTGAATCTGCTGATGTCGGCTCGCTCCTCCAAAAACGGCCTGTGCCCTCCCAGTCTTCTGAGCCCGAATTGGTTGCCACGGACGATGGTCCCCCTGAGGGGTCCCGGTCCTCCGCTTCTGAGAGGGAACAGGGGGTATCTTCCTCCTCGGTAGCGCGGGAACGCACTACGATGGATGCTCTCATTGGCGTCATAACAAACTCTCAATCTTGGCGATGAGCCAGCTCAGTCAAGTAAGCGGTCAGGTTTCAGGTTCCGCAGACCCCAGTACTTGGGTCAGGCTTTTTTTCCTGCCCTGAGGAATTTCACGAGATTGTGAATGGCCAGTGGCGGCACATTTAGCACATGCTGGTGCCAAAGCATTTTTCCATCCGCTATCCGTTTTTGGAGGTGGTAGACAAATGTTGGGACGGTGTCCCCAAGCAGGGGATCACACTGTGTCTAGGCTGAATAAATCCACCTTGCTGCCAGTAGAGGATTCCCCGGTGTTCAGGGATCCGGCAGATAGGCGTGTGGAAGCGCTTGCCTGCCACATTTATCTGGTGGCGGGTTCCCTGTTGAAACCTGTTTTTTCCTCAGTGATGGCCTCTCAGGCGCTCACGATGCAAGGAGCTCTGCAGCAGGATCAGCTCATCCACACAGCGATGTTCCGGTGTGACGCGGCCTTGGATGAGGCTCCATTGGTCTCCCGGTTGTCGGCGGTGGGGATTGCGATCCACCGCATTACCGGGTTAAAAAGCTGGTCGGTTGACCATGCGTCCAGACGGTGTCTGAGGTCCCCTATGAGGGGGGTCGTCTTTTTGGGGAAACTCCTAGATAAGTTGATTAAGGGGCTCACGGGAGGTATGAGTACTCTGCTGCCCCAGGTCACCAAGGGTAAGTTTCCCCCCCCCCCCCATACGCAAAGGGGGCCCTCCTTCCAAGACTCAACATAATTGCTTTCGTGCCTTTGGGACGCAGGAGAAGAGTAAACCCTTTCCGACTTCCCGATTGGCCACAGAAGCCGTGGTCGGGTAAGCCAAAAGCCGGTCAGTCTGGTTCGGCGGCCCAGTCGCCTCTTCCTGCAGGGAAGCCCTCACCCGTTGTCGGGGTGGGGGGACATCTGCTTTTCTTTCAGGAATCCTGGTTGTCCAGCATTTACGACAGGTGGGTTCACAAATTGATTCGTTCAGGGTACAAGATCGAGTTTTGATCTCACCCCGCAGACAGGTTCTTCCCGTCCATTCTCCAGCTGTCTCCTGATCGTCTCAGATCTCATGGGGGCTGTGCTCGATTTGCTTTGCCCAAGGAGTCATTGTACCCGTTCCTTCCTGGGAAAGGTTTTGCGATTTTTTTTTTTTTTTTTTTTTTTTTTTTTTTTTTTTTTTTTTGCTCCAACCTGTTCACTGTGCCCAAGGAAGAGGGCAAGGTGCTTCCGATTCTGGACTTGTAGTCCCTGAACCGCTTTGTGAGGGTGCAGAAGTTCAGGATGGAATCCATCCGGTCGGCGATGGCCTCGTTGAGGCCTGGGGACTTCCTGTCATCCATCGACTTGCACAATGCGTATCTCCACATCCCTATTTTCAAGGGTCATCAGAGATATCTCCGCTTTGCGGTGATTGGGGAGCATTACCAGTTCGTGGTGTTGCCTGTCAGTCTCGCTTCGGCTCCCAGGGTTTTCACCAAGGTGTTGGCTCCGGTTGTAGCTTTACTGCAATGCGGTCCTCGGTTACCTGGGCGACCTCTTGTTAAGGTCAAACTCGTGTGACCTTGGTGAAAGATCTAGCCGTGACGGTTCAGACACTTCAGGAGTTTGGGTGGACCGTCAATTTTCAGAAGTCAGCACTGACTCCCTCTACTCGTCTCCAGTACCTAGGGATGGTCCTGGACTCTGCTCAATCTCGGGTCTTCCTTCCGGAGGACAAACTCGGGACTCTGCGGGAGGAGATCAGAGGTCTCAGGAACGACGATCTCTCCTCTTTGTGGACCTGCATGCCAGTCTTGGGCCTGATGGTCTCAGCTTTCGAAGCCGTTCCGTTTGCTCAATTTCACACCAGGTCTCTGCAAGCGGAGATCCTGGACAGGTGGGACAGGACACCTCAGTCCTTGGAAAGGAGAATTTCCTTAAGTCATCCGATGCGGTCGGATCTCCTGTGGTGGCTCTGGCCGCAGTCCTTGGCACAGGGTCAGTCCTTCCGATCTCTATTTATGGACGATTGTCACCACGGATGCCAGCCTGTTGGGCTGGGGAGGAGTTCTGGGCATGCTTTGCGCCCAGGTTACGTGGTCAGTGGAGGAGACTTCGCTACGATCAACGTCTTGGAGCGCCGAATGATCAAGCTTTTGTCTGTTCCGGTGGTCATCTCCGCTTCAGGGGTGTCCGGTGCGGGTACAGACGGACAATGCCACAGCTGTGGCTTGTATCAATCACCAAGGGGGCACGAGGAGTGCCCGGGCGGTCAAGGAAGTGGCCGAGATTCTATCCTGGGCCGAATTGCATGTTCCAGCGCTCTCGGTCGTTCACATTCCGGGTGTGGACAACTGGCAGGCGGACTATCTGAGTCGCCAGACTTTGGACCAGGGGAATTGGACCCTTCATCCGGAGGTGTTTTCACCTCCTGTGCGCCCGGTGGGAGACTCCGGACGTGGATCTGCTCGCGTCCTGTCTCAAAAAGGTGGAAAGGTTCGTGGCCAGGACACGTTGGTGGTGCCTTGGCACCACTATCGGCTACTGTATGCCTTTCCTCCGATTCAACTGTTGTCCAGGTTCCTCCGCAGGTTGGCGTCGCAACAGATGTCAGTCATTCTGGTGGCCTCGATGGTCCTTGGTGCAAAGTGCATGGTTTTCACCCTCGTTCCTTCTTGGTGGCGAAGGTCTTGGCCTTCCTGCAGAAGGGTGTGGTTTAGCATCTGGCACTGACTACGGTTAAGGGTCAGTTATCGGCCTGCTTTTTTTTCAACGACCTTTGGCGTTGCATTCTTTGGGCTGCACCTTCATTCAAGGGGTGCGGCATTTGGCTCCCCCGAGGAGAGCTCTCATGCTTCCCTGGGATCTGAATTTGGTTTTGTCAGTGTTACAATAACCTCCCTTCGAGGACATTAGAGAGATTCCTCTGTCTGGGTTGTCATAGAAAGTTGTCTTTCTGGTGGCTATCATATCGGCTCGCACAGTGTCTGAATTGGCGGCCTTGTCCTGCCGTTTTCCTTATCTGGTACTCCATAGAGATATGGTAGTTCTGCGACCGAATCATTCTTTTCTTTCCAAGGTGGTTTTAGTCATTCCACCTTAATGAGGATATCGTGTTGCCTTTGTTGTGTGCACGACCCAAGCATCCTAGGGAGTATGCCTTGCATTCTCTGGATGTGGTCCGGGCGGTCAAGGTCTACCTGTCCGCCAGGGAGTTGATTCGTCAGTCTGATTTTTCTATTCGTTCTTCCTGAGGGACCTTGGAAGGATTTTGGCCGCCTCCGCTGCGACCATTTCTAAGTGGATCAGACAGACAATTGTTCAGGCTTATTCCATCACTGGTCAGGTTCTTCCTTTCCCGGTAAAGGCTATTCTACTCGGGCCGTTAGTGCCTCTTGGGCTTTTCCCCATCAGGCGTCTGTGGCTCAGGTGTGCAAGGCGGCGACCTGGTCGTCCGTGCACCTTTTCAAAAGTTTTACAAACTTGATGTTTTGGCATCTTCGGATGCTTCCTTTGGCCGCACACTTTTGAGTGCGGCAGTTGTTTAAGGGGACATTATTTTTACTGTCCATTATGGGGTTTTTTCTTCTGGGTTTTGCTCCAGTTTTTTCCTGTGGGCTCAGGTTGTTACTGGCCCGGCTATTTGCGTTACCTTCTTAATTGGTTGCGTTGCTTTCCCACTCCTCATACATGCACTGCTTTGGGACGTCCCATTAGTTAAGGCTAATACCATCGGGTGGCGACTGTCAGAGGACGTAAGGGAAAATAGAATTTTTGTAAGAATTTACCGTAAAATTATTTTCTGAGTCCTCTTTACAGTCGCCGCCCTCGCCCCTCTGGTTTTTGGATCTGGGGGTTGTTGCCTTCCAGTACTGCTTGCGACAAACTGAGGTAATATCAGATTGGATTCAGGATAATGGCTGAGGGATGGCCCCCTAGTGGTGTGCCGAGGTATAAAAGTTTTTTTGTATTAACCTGATAATCCAATTATCTGCCTAGCCTGCTCCTGCAGAGTGCACCATTACTGAAGGCTAATACCATCGGGCGACGACTGTCAGAGGACTCAGAGAAGAATTTTACGGTAAGTTCTTAACAAAAATTATATTTTTTTGTAATAACTTACCGTACAGTTCTTTGAGTCTTCTGACAGACGCAGCCCCCGTCCCTCTTATTTTGGGGGTTTGTCTTCCTATACTACTTGCTACGAAACTGATTAGTAAGCTCTAAGTGTCTGAGGGTAATGTCTCGAGGGACAGCCCCTAAAGGTGTGTCAAGTTAAAGCTTTTTATTGAAGTTTCACTACCTAGCCTGCTCCTGCAGATGGCCCCATTACCCAATAGTGATGAAACTTGGCAGAGGCTGCGTCTGTCAGAAGACTCAGAAAATTTTACGGTAAGTTCTTACAAAAATTATATTTATTGCACAGAGCAGGTAAGTATGGCATGTTTGTAATTTTTTTTTTTTTAAATACAAATTTTTACTTTTTATTAGTTTATTTTATTTTTTTTAAATATGAAGTCTCTTAAAGTAAAACTTAGTCATTTTGATAATTTTACAATGCAGGAGCTGAGCCAAGCAGAGCAAGTGCCTCCCGTTCTCAGCTTGGAACACAAGCAAGCGCAGGTGAGAGAAGTCTGTATGGAGTGTACTTGTAGCATGCCATTTATGTGGCAAAATTTATCAATTATGGCATTACGAGAAGTCAATAATTATGTACAATGCAGAACTTTATAAACCAAGTGAGTGCCAACCAGTGTATATACCCTTTTTTTTTTTTTTTAACCAGATTATTTTTAAAAAATTTTTATAAATATTTATATGCAGTGCTGTGATAGTTTGACAATTACTCCATGATGCAACACTGTACCCAAATCGTACTTTTTTTTTTTTTTTTTGTTTCAAAAAATTTGAAACAAAAAACAATATGCTGTCACTGCTTATCACATTTTTGTTGAGGCCCTAAAGCAGTGGTCCACAACTCCGGTCCTCGGGGGCCCACTAACAGGCCAGATTTTAAGTATTACCTTGGGGAGATGCAGACTAGAATACTGCAATCACTGAGCAGCAAATGAGATCACCTGTGATGTAATTTAGTTATCTTGCAAACCTGGCCTGTTGGTCGGCCCCGAGGACCGAAGTTGAGGACCACTGCCCTAAAGTACCAGTACAGTACAAATACCCCCCAAATTGTTTTAGTTTAGGACATGCTGTGCATATAGTGCAGCAGTCAGGGGTCAGGACAATGTAGTGCACATATCAGCTTGCAGATCTCAGTAGTCAACAGTTAGTTCTTTTTTTGTGGGAGTTA
Organism: Pelophylax lessonae; assembly: GCF_965119305.1. NCBI lineage: Eukaryota > Metazoa > Chordata > Amphibia > Anura > Ranidae > Pelophylax > Pelophylax lessonae. The sequence continues at coordinate 304,173,149 of NC_138773.1, read as the reverse complement.
GTGGTGAGTGCACCTTTGTAAATGTTGGGGGTCAATGATGTGTGCCTAATTCTCTTAAAGGAGATGTACAGCCAGAGCTCGTTTAACTGTCCATCTATGGATCACAGGAGTGCAGTTTGTTCTGTACTTCTGTGACCCGTTTTAGGCAGATGTCACAGATGTTGGTCCAGGCACCTCGTCATCACGACCAGAGGCGGGATCTGCTAGGTGCCTGGACCGATATCTGGCTCAGCCTCTCAGTGAGCCGCTAAGAGCCTGAGCCGGCCGATCCCTGCCACCCCAACCACAGCTCAGTGCACGAATGAGCGAGGAGGTAGCAGACAGGAGAGCTGCTGACTGATGGTCAGCAGTTCTCTGCTCGCGGAGCCGTCACAACCAAGCGATCTGCGGTTTTCGATCGCTCTGTTCACAATACAGAGACAAAAAAAGAGAAAAGAAAGAGGCGCCTCTAAGTGCAGACTAAAACAACCAAATTTATTCCATAAAATATGCACTCACATTGTGCGTATGCAGAAAGCGTATGTAGTAAATCCTCCTGGGGAACTCCAAGATGGATCCGGTTTTAAAAGTCATCCATTCCGTGCTGCCGACTGGAGAGCCGGTCTCCTCTTCGCCGCAGCCTGCAGTGAGCGGCGAAGGTGGAGCGGAAGCATCCGTATGTTGAAAGCGAGGCTTGGTCGGCAGGAACATGTGGATGACGTCACTGGATTGCGACGCGTGCGTGCTGCCGTAGGGCGGGCAGCCGCGCTCCTTCATCAAAGCTCCAGACAAGGGATAACAACAAGAGGAATAGCTAGCCTTATGAACGATCGGAGGGGAAGAAAAGCGGAAGTGATAGATTTTTTTAGAAATATATCAAGTTAAGCAGTGGAATATGAAATTGGTACTACCAAAATAAGGCTATGATCAAAATTAAGAGTGGCAACAAGGATGAAAAATAAATGTGAAAAATAAATAATAATGATGATGAGAAAAAATAAATTAATTATTTTTAATTTTATCTTTATTTATTTTTATTTTATTTTTATCATTCTATCTATTTTTTATTTATCATTTACTATTTTTAATTTTATTTTTCATTATTTTTTATTTTTAGTTTTTAGTTTTCTCATCATCATTATTTTTCACATTTATTTTTCATCCTTGTTGCCACTCTTTTTTAATTTTGATCATAGCCTTATTTTGGTAGTACTAATTTCATATTCCACTGCTTAACTTGATATATTTCTAAAGAATCTATCACTTCCGCTTTTCTTCCCCTCCGATCGTTCATAAGGCTAGCTATTCCTCTTGTTGTTATCCCTTGTCTGGAGCTTTGATGAAGGAGCACAGCTGCCCGCCCTACGGCAGCACGCACGCTCGGAAACGCGTCGCAATCCAGTGACGTCATCCACATGTTCCTGCTGTCCCTGCCGACCAAGCCTCGCTTTCAACGTACGGACGCTTCCGCTCCACCTTCGCCACTCAATGCAGGCTGCGGCGAAGAGGAGACCGGCTCTCCAGTCGGCAGCACGGAATGGATGACTTTTAAAACCGGATCCATCTTGGAGTTCCCCAGGAGGATTTACTGCATACGCACAATGTGAGTGCATATTTTATGGAATAAATTTGGTTGTTTTAGTCTGCACTTAGAGGCGCCTCTTTCTTTTCTCTTTTTTGCATACAGTTTGGAGAACCTTTGGCTCACTGGTTCTGGACGGCTGCCTTAACTGTTGGATATTTTTAGTGTCTCCCCCCCCCCCCCCCCCCCATCCTAAATTATTAAACCCACACCCATTGGACATTATATGGACTTATATGGACTTATGTTTTAATATGTGGCTGAGCGCCTGTCATATGTTTTTACACAATACAGAGACGCTGGGGGACAGATGTAGCATCGGACCGATGCTGCATCTACCTAGGCAAGTATATCTGGACAATAATACCAAACCTCATACTTCTGTTTTTTTTTTTTCTTTTTTCTTTTTTTTTGGTCCTTTTTTCTTTTGATTAAAAAAAAAAAGGATCTTAGTAATTTGGTGGTTTTACAATGCAGAGCCGGGGCCAAGCGGAGAAGGTGCCTCACAAACAGAAAGAAAATTCCTCAGACAGAAACGTAAGCATCGTTATCGCCCAGGATCACGAGCACTGATGGAGATAAGAAAATATCAAAAGACAACAGACCTGTTATTGAGAAAAGCTCCCTTCGCCAGACTGGTGAGTGTACTGCGGTTGTTGGTTTATTGGCTGTGGACAGGGAGCTAGAAATGAGGTGGGTAATACACATACAAAACATTATCAGGCCCCTTTCACATGAGTGGACCAATTGGGTCCGCCTATCGGTTTTTCAGGCGGACTCAATCGGGCTCTCTATTCTCCTCTATGTAGTGGCAGGTGTAAATTGATTTGTCCCCGCCTACATCCAATAAAAATGGATGGGATGGGGATCCGTCTAGCAGATTGGATTGGCTGGCAGTTGGGTGTAAACAGACAGTCCATTTACATCCGACCACCCTTCAAGAGCCAATGCATAACTAATCTGCATTCTGCTTCCTGGCTTTGGAACGCCTGTTTCCTGGTGGACCGTATATCTTAGTGCAGTTATCCTTCCGGTGCGGAAACCCGGGGGATGCGGCTCACGGGCATGCATTCCATCCAACGTCCGGGTTAGAACCACCGATAGCAGAAGTGCGTCATTACGCATACCGTAACCGGAAGCGGAAATGCGTCATTGAGCCTTCCGATCTGGGACACTATGGCGTGCTGCTTGGTGTGGGATTTGCCTTTGACGAAACGCGTCAAGACACGTCAGTCCACACGCAGACACGTCAGTCCACACGCCTCCAGCCGCGGCCATTATGAACATATGCTTTGAATCATGCAACATCATGTGAGTTATCTACCTTGTTTTTATTTCAATAAAACGTACGTACTTCACCATTGAGTTCCATTTGTCTTTGGAGGGGCATCTTTACCAATTTTGGCAAGGAGCTTATGAAGTGTGAATGTATGATCTATTAATATTGATTAAGCTATCGTGACAGACCTGGTGCCAGATATTTGTGGGGATACCGCTCTATCTGTGATTTCTGTGATCCATGCCTGTTTGACCTGCCTTAACTGTGGGTCTAATGTTCCGGTAAGGGAATTACTTTGTGAGCACGTGGTTCCTCCAGGATTGGGGATTTCAACTTCATGGTGTTGGAACTTTCCTTTATTTATCTCTGATCCTAAGCACTTGGTACATGAAGACCAGGCTGGATTTATGCCGGACAGAAACACCTCATTAAATCTCAGGAAATTATTTTTGAATATACAAGCCCACCATGACGTTGGGGAGAGGGTGGTGGTGGAAGTGTCTAGCACGATAGGGCTTTGGCCCTAAATTTCTTAGGTGGATTTGTCTGCTGTACCAGGCACCTGTTGCCAAAGTTACAGCTACTGGATGGTAATCAGACACTTTTGAACTGACAAGAGGCACTAGGCAGGGCTGCCCTCTGTCCCCACTACTATATGCTCTGGCCACATAACCTCTTGCAATATCCGTCAGACAACCCCTTGATACTAGGTTTGCGTGTAGGTGATCTAGAAGTAAGTTATGTATGTGGACGACACCCTCCTATATCTTGCGGACTTGGGCCCCTCTGGCTGAGGCATTACGCACATTTGAACACTTTGGCTCATTTTCCGGGTTCAGGATCAACTGGGGGAAGTTACAAATTCTCCCGCGTGATCATGCCCCCCAGACTGAACTACAGACCCAATTGCCTCTCCAGAGTCAGTAGTATCAAGTACCTTGAGTGAACATAACCAGAGCACCTTCAGATTTTGTATCTCTCAATATAGAACCTCTTCTTTTTTTCCCTGATCAAGTCTAAAACACAACTATGGGCCCGTCTCCCACTCGGTGGTATCAATCTTATTAAAATGATACTCCTTCCTAAAGTTCTATATATACTGTGGCACACCTCAGTGTACGTACCCTTAAAGTACTTTCAACTATGGACGCCATTCTCAGACCATTTGTTTGGGGCAAGAGTAGACCTAAATTAGCATGGCGACTCCTTAAAAATCCCACTGACTTGGCTGGCACAGCCCTACCAGACTTCAGCCTGTATTAATTCCCAACTATCTCAACTGTTTCATATAGATAAGACTGACAAACGTTTCACCCTACTCTTATGTCCCAGATGGGCCCAACTGACAGCAGACCCCATCTGTGCTATAGCTGCGGGGATTGGCGATGGCTGGCATCAGGGCTGGTGGACGTAGTTCTCTCCTACATCACTACGGGCAGATTTGGAGACTGGCCTCTGTCAAATATACCTGCACATAACGATTACACTCCCCTTTCATATGATAGAACTCTCCCAGAATTTCTGACTATACCGGACTCTTGAGGCATGGTGCCGAGAGGGAATTTACTACCTCTCGCACTTACTCTCGGCTTGCTCGTTGAAAACTTTTGATGCCCTGATAGTGGAATTTGCTCTCCCTAATTGAATGCTTTTCCGTTTCCTACAAGTCTGCCATGCTATACATGCTCAGTTCCCAGAATCAATACCTCAACTCCCTCACAATCCTCTCACGGAGATGGTCAAAAGCGAAGACCCCCAGAAATTGATATCTTTATTCTATAATATGTTACATACCCCTTTATCAACTAAACTAGCCTATGATGTTAAAACACGATGGGACAGGGACTTGGGGAACCTGGAGGACAATGACTGGAGTGAGGCGTTGGGACGCATGTAAAGCGGTCTCACCTAAACTGTCTGATAGACTGACCCAAATATATATTCTGCATCGCACATACCTCACTCTAAATTCAATCAAGGACAACCTTCTACCTGCCTCTTGTGCCATTTGGCACCAGGCACGTTCTACCACCTTCTATGGTCCTGCCCTTACGTGCAGGGATTTTGGAAGCAGGTAGTGGATTTTCTTCATAACATGGGGTCTCTGTTGACCTTGGACCCTAAATTATGCCTGCTGGGAATCTTCCCAGATGCAGATATTGATAAATATACAAAACATTTTCTGCACGAAACGCTTTTTTTCTGCCCGGAAAACTATAGCCAAAATATGGATGAGGCAAACTCCCTCCAGATTCTCCGACTGGAAAGCTGACGTTAACAGTTTATCTTATAAAAAAATTCATTTATATTAATAGGGGATGCCCTGTGAAATATAACAAAGTCTGGGACTGATGGCTTATTGTAACTGACACGTGTATAGAGCTGCTGAGCTGCTTCTGTTTGTCGCATATGTATCTATGTACGTGGCATGTTGGTACTCCTCAAAAAAGCCTAGGTGTATCTGTATACCAAATGCTTGTTTTTATTAAAAAAAAAATGTATGAAAAAAAAAATGAATAGTACACAAACACGCCTGCTGTATTTTTCCAGCATTCCAGTGCGATTTGGACCCCAAATCACTAGATGTGAACTTAGTGTTTGGAATCATGCTTTGTGTCATCAGGCTCCACCTTTTTTTTTGTCTTGCTTCTCGGTAGCGAGATTACCATTTCCCGGAATAGTTTAAAATAATACTAATAGAAACCATTTATGTCATACTAAAAGTGAAAACTTTTATTTGATTACATATTGATCATGTTTACACTGGCTAGCAGGTTAGAGATGTCAACCTGCTGGAGCTGCTACGATGCTGATAATAAAGAGTTACATGGGGCAGCTTCCAGAGAAAGAGTATGTTAATGGCTTCCTAAAAGGGAACTGGCAGAGAGTGGACACTGAGTGATAACAAGCAGAGGGTCAGCTGCTGTAGCGTTACCACTCAGCATAAGGAAGTTCATTGAAACAGCAGGAGCAATGTATGTATTAACCATAAAAACATGCACGATGTAAAGTTTTTGCAACCAGGTAAAGACCGTACTTTTTACAGTTATTCAATGGGATTTTAAAGAATGGGACAGGCTCCTGAAGTCCTGAATTGTGATAGGGATGCACCGATGGATCGGGGGATCGGTAACATTGACCGATTCACTGGCCGATCCGGTTTTTGCTGAGTAACGGCTCAGCCATCCCTTACTAGGTGCAGTAGTAGTATGGGATGGGAGCCGCTACTTCCTGTATGGGCCCGGCTCACAGGCGGAGTGATATCAGATGCACTCCGCCTGTGAATGGAGGAGCCGTACACATGAAGCAGCGGCTTTGCTCTGTACTGCAGCCGCTTGCTTTGTGTGTGTAGCTCTGGATCGGTATCGGCGATTTCACAACGCCAGATATCTGTGCCGGTATCGGGTCCAAAAAAGTTGCATCGGTGCATCCCTAGAATGTGATAGTGTGAGGGGGGGGGGGGGTTTATGAGGAAGACAGGGTTCCTCCTGGAATGGTATCTACAGATCAGCCAGGAAAGAGTTGAGTGGAAAAAAGGAAAGTTTTTTTTGTTCATTACTTTGCTATTTTATATCTGGATCAAGTGTTTTTTGTATTTATTTCTTTTTTAATGCTTCTACAGGTGAGAGAAGTCTGTTTGGAGTATACTCGTGGAGTGCCATTCATGTGGCAAAGTTTAGCAATTATGGCATTACAAGAGGTCAGTATTTGTATATATTTGTAATCAGTGATGTTCCAAAATAGGATTTGAGGAAAGGGGGGGGGGGGGGAGTGCCGATAATGGCTGCCGAATACGCCCGTGATTTTACCTTTGCTTATGAGTTTTTCATAGGTCAGGTGGCTCAAAAATGCAACATTGGTGCATTTTTGATGCGCTCTTGTTGCATTTTCAATGGAGGAGGTGCATTGCGGTTTGCCAAATATGCACCAAAAATGCAGCAAGCAGGATTTTTAACACTATTTCATATTTATTTTAAATTCGTGATATTTAAAGTCGACTAGAATACAATTCTAACAAAAAAAATTATCTATCATCTCTATCTCTATCATCTCTATCTCTAGCATCTCTATCTCTATCTCTAGCATCTCTATCTCTAGCATCTCTATCTCTAGCATCTCTATCTCTAGCATCTCTATCTCTCACAGATGCGGTGAGCAGCACAACAGCATTGATTCATTAGGTTTGTGTGCAAAGCAATCAAGCCATCCCAGATCTATATCTATATCTATATCTCAGTGCCTTGAAAAAGTATTCGGCCCCCTTGAACTTTGCGACCTTTTGCCACATTTCAGGCTTCAAACATAAAGTTGTAAAACTGTAATTTTTTGTGAAGAATATGTATTCTGTATATAGAGAGAAAAGTCCACAGGGATTGCTGCACAAATATTTTTTTTATTGGAAAAACATCCAGAAAGTACATACCAGTACAATTGCAGAGTATTTCATCCAGTAACAGTTTCGGGCTATAAGGTTAACGCCCTTCATACAGAAATACATCTAAATCCTCAAACAAAACTTTACAACCGAAAGAGTTAAATTCTGAACTTGATTTATATTGTTATAAAAATGTCTTTTGATCTTTAATATGCCAGTGAATGTGTCTTACACCTTCAACAGTGACAACTATATTGAATACCTGAACATATGGCGTTATTTTAATAACTAAAATGTGTGTTGTTTTTTTTTTTTTTTTTTGGTAGCTATCATAATGATAAATATTCCTCCCTTTTTTTGCTATTAGGACAGATATAACTGGACTTTACTAATTGCATTGGGGAAAGGATCCAATCCTTGCACCTTATCTCAGTCTTAATGACTAATTGGCGACACCTGTGTGAATTAATGATTGATGACTTGGTGGATTCCTAATTGATATTGAGCAATATATAAGCCTTTGTATTTGTTTGAGGATTTAGATGTATTTCTGTATGAAGAAGGGCGTTAACCTTTATAGCCCGAAACTGTTACTGGATGAAATACTCTGCAATTGTATTGGTATGTACTTTCTGGATGTTTTTCCAATTAAAAAAATATATATTTGTGCAGCAATCCCTGTGTGTGCAGCAATCCCTGTGTTTGTGTGTGTATGTATATGTGTGTATATATATATATATATATATATATATATATATATATATATATATATATATATATATATATATATATATATATATATATATATATATATATATATATATATATATATATTAGTACAGACCAAAAGCTTGGACACACTTTCTCATTCAAAGAGTTTTCTTTATTTTCATGACTATGAAAATTGTAGAGTCACACTTCAAGAGGAGTCACTTGAAATGGTTTTCACTTCACAGGTGTGCCCTGTCAGGTTTTAATAAGTGTGATTTCTTGCCTTATAAATGGGGTTGGGACCATCAGTTGTGTTGTGCAGAAGTCAGGTGGATACACAGCTGATAGTCCTACTGAATAGACTGTTAGCTGCTTTTTTCTTGCCATAATACAAATTCTAAGTACAGGAAAACGAGTGGCCATCATTTACTTTAAGAAATGAAGGTCAGTCCGAAAAATTGGGAAAACTTTGAAAGTGTCCCCAAGTGCAGTCACAAAAACCATCAAGCGCTACAAAGAAACTGGCTCACATGCAGACCGCCCCAGGAAAAGAAGAGCAAGAGTCACCTCTGCTGCGGAGGATAAGTTCATCCGAGTCACCAGCCTTAGAAATCGCAGGTTAACCACTTGCCGACCGCCGCACGACTATCTACGGCGGCGGTCAGCCCCTCACAGGCAAAGTGACGTAGGTCTACGTCGCTCGCCTGTGAGGGTTTAGGGAGCGCGCGCCGCCGGAGGCGCGCTCCCGCGTGGTCACGGACCCCCCCCCCCCCGCGCGTGTGACCGGCGGACCCGATCGCCGCCGGCCACTCTGCGATCGGCGGGGGAGAGGGAGAAAGTCAGGCAGCTTGTGTAAACAAGCTGCCTGTCATTCTCCTCTCTGTATGAGAGCTGATCACATGGATCTACTATGTAGATCCATTGATCACTCTGCATACAGTTGAAGCCACAGCCAATCGCAGTTAGAATCACGCCCCTAGGGACACACACAGCCCCTCCCTCTCAAATAAAGTTAACCCCTTCACTACCAGTGTATTTTTACAGTAACAGTGCATATATATAGCACTGATTACTGTAGAAATGTCACTGGTAACCCCAAAAGTGTCAAAAATGTCAGTCAAGGGTCCGATCTTTCCGCCGCAATGTCGCAGTACCGCAAAAAAAATCGCAGATCGCCGCCATTACGCGTTAAAAAAAAAAAACAACAAAAATGACAAAAATCTTTCCCTTTGTTAGTAAATGCAATAACTTTTGCGCAAACCAATCAAAATACGCTTTTTGCGATTTTTTTTTTTTTTTTTTTTTTTTTTTTTTTTTTTTTTTTTTTTTACCAAACGTAGGTAGCATAAAACAAATTGGCCGAAAATATTAAAAAATTTTGATTTTTACATTTTTTTTGGGGGGAATTTCACATAAAAAAAAGGGAAAAATATTGCTATTTTTGCAAAATTTACGCTCTTTTTTTGTTTATAGCGCGTGATCAAAAAATCGCACAGGTGATCAAATACCGCCAAAAGAAAGCTCTGTTTGTGGGAAAAAAAGGACGCCAAATTCGTTTAGGTACAGCATCGCACGATCGCGCAATTGTCCGTTAAAGTCACGCAGTGCCGAATCGCAAAATACCCTCTGGTCGTTTAGCAGCCAAATCCTCCGGGGCTTAAGTGGTTAACAGCAGCTCAGATTAGAGACCAGGTCAATGGCACACGGAGTTCTAGCAGCAGACACATCTCTAGAACAACTGTTAAGAGGAGACTGTGTGAATCAGGCCTTCATGGTAGAATATCTGCTAGGAAACCACTGCTAAAGAAAGGCAACAAGCAGAAGAGACTTGTTTGGGCTAAAGAACACAAGGAATGGACATTAGACCAGTGGAAATCTGTGCTTTGGTCTGATGAGTCCAAATTTGAGATCTTTGGTTCCAACCACCGTGTCTTTGTGCGACGCAGAAAAGGTGAACGGATGGACTCTACATGCCTGGTTCCCATAGTGAAGCATGGAGGAGGAGGTGTGATGGTGTGGGGGTGCTTTGCTGGTGACACTGGGATTTATTCAAAATTGAAGGCATACTGAACCAGCATCTTTCAGCGGCATGCTATTCTATCCGGTTTGCGTTTAGTTGGACCATTTATTTTTCAACAGGACAATGACCCCAAACACACCTCCAGGCTGTGTAAGGGCTATTTGACCAAGAAGGAGAGTGATGGGGTGCTGTGCCAGATGACCTGGCCTCCACAATCACCAGACCTGAACCCAATCCAGATGGTTTGGGGTGAGCTGGACCGCAGAGTGAAGGCAAAAGGGCCAACAAGTGCTAAGCATCTCTGGGAACTCCTTCAAGACTGTTGGAAGACCATTTCAGGTGACTACCTCTTGAAGTGTGACTCTACAATCTTCATAGTCATGAAAATAAAGAAAAAAAACTCTTTGAGAAGGTGTGTCCAAACTTTTGGTCTGTACTGTATGTATGTATGTATGTATGTGTGTATGTGTATGTATGTATGTGTGTGTGTATATATATATATATATATATATATATATATATATATATATATATATATTATATATATATATATTTATTTATTTATTTATTTATTTATTTTTTTTTTATATATTAGGTCCTCTGAAAGTCGCAGCCCGTTCAGTATTCCTTCACCATTGGGTAATGCGCCCTCTCTGCAGGAGCAGGCTAGGTAGTGAAAAGGTAACAAGCAAAGCTTTACAACAGACACACCTCTTGGGGGCTGTCCCTCAGACATTACCCATCAGCCACTTGGTGCTGGTCTCCAGTTTTTCTTGCTGCCTAGCTCAGGAGTAGGACTAGGGTACCCTGCTGGGACGCCTTGTTTCAGTTTTATTTTCTTTAAAAATGTTTTTTTCTCTTACGTCCTCCGACAGTCGCCGCCCCTCATAAAGTCTTCACCAATGGGTATTGACTTCCGCTCCGCAGGAGTATCTAGGCATAAGACTTGTTTAAAAACAAAAGCTTTTAGCATAGACACACCCATGGGGGCTGTCCCACTGGTCAATACCCCCCCCCCCCTGCATTAAGCCATCCCAACTCAGTTTGTCTCTGCCTAGCATTAGGAGTAGATAGGCTTCCCTCAGCCTTCTAATCTTATGATTTTTTATTTGCAAGAATGTCCTTTTTTCTTTGCTTTACTAGCTAGTTTATTTTGTCAGCTTTAGTTTTCAGTCGGATCTTCGGATGAAGACGGATTTGCGGAGCTGGGAATCGGACTGGCCGCACTGGCTCTCCAGGGCAGAGGGTCAGAGGGATCCCCAGCCCGCCATCGAGCATTCAGCTATGGTTCGCTCTGGCGCTATGAACGACCCATCCCTGTTCGCAGCAGGGATGCAGCCTGTGAGGTGGCTACCTCATTGGACGCATATACGGTTGCATGCTGCAGTGTCCTGCATTTTTTGGCTGATGGCATTCCCTATCATCTGAGGACAGCGGCTTTCCGTTTAATAGAGGCACCCCACGCCATCTGGTACAGGTAAGTACTTTTCTGTGTGGGGCCTCTGTCTGGGGTGGCAGTCCTGTGTTGCTGTGTGTCCCCTTATGTCTGTGCGTTTGTGGGGCTCCCTGATGCGATCCCTGCGGGGGTCTTTTTTAGTGCACTGCTGGCGCTGAGTGGTTTTGGGGGCCCCTCTCCTGTGTCACTTTCAGTGTTTGGGAGGTGCAGACTGTGTGTGCGGCGGCCGCTGCGGCTCAAAACCGCATGGTCCGCCATTTTGTATGTGGGCAGCATGTCTGGCTTCACTATGGGCTTTTGCAACAGCTTGCTATGCAGTGTTTTGGCGCCATCTTGTGTGTGGCAGAACGATCGTTCTGAGCACATCTTGGCGGCCATCTTGCCGAAGCCTCCCATTACTTTCTATGGGCAGCCATTTTCCCTTAGCCTTGCAGCATATAGTTCAGGCTCTGGTGACCTCACTTCCTTTTCCTCTGGAGCAGCGATCGGTGTGGTAACACTCTGTGGGGCTCTGCAGACTGTCTCTTCCATATCGCTCTGCTTTATCCTTCTTGGCTCAGTTTTGTCCCTTTTTGGGGGGTCTGTGTACACAGCGATGGGCTGCGCAATCCGCAGCGATTTTGAAGGGCCAGTACTTTTTGTCATTATTTTTGTAATGGAATCTCATTATGATGATGTGGCTGGCGTGCCCTTTTCAGGGTCTCGCTCATCCCTGGACCCGCTGGGGTCTGAGGTGGAGGGGGTAGATGATTCTTCCCCAGGGTCGCCTGAGGAACGCGCATCTATGGATGCGTTGATTTCTTCTGTAAAAGAAACTCTGCATTTAGAGGATGAGCCCAATCCTCCGGGCATTGTGTCCTCCTTTGGTACGCATAGGACCCGCAAGTCAGCGCAGGTTTTTCCCTGCCCCCCTGAGTTTCATCACACTGTGAATGAACAATGGCGCAGTTTGAAACGCCCTTTTACGGTGCCTAATAGGTTTAAACTGCTTTGCGCCTTCTACGGATTTGCGCTGGTGTGTGGCTCCCCAGGTGGATTACACGGTGGCTGTGTTAAACAAGGCTACTTTGGTTCCCGCTGAGGATACCCCAGTGTTCCAGGATCCTACGGACAGGAGGTTGGAGTCTCTGGCCCGCCATGCCTACATGGTGGCGGGTTCCATGCTCAAACCTATTTTTGCTTCAATCATGGTGGTGCCTGAGCGGTTTCAACACCACTACCCCTTTGCGGACCCGGTCAACACACGTTGGAGGGCACCGCCTAAGGTGGACCACACTGCGTCCAGATTGAAATACTCCACATTGTTGCCCGTGTAGGACTCCCCGGTGTTCAGTGACCCGTCGTATAGGCACGTGGAAATGCTTTCCCACCACTTGTATTTGGTGGCGGTGCTCTCTGCTCAAACCTGCGTTCGCTTCTGTGATGGTGTCACGAACGGTCACTGAATGGTTCCAGATGCTTAGGCGCATCTTAGTGGCGGAGTCGGTCTTTCCAACTGTCCTTGACCTGGTGGATCAAGTGGCCCAGGCCGTGATGTACCTATGTGACGCAGCCCTGGACGAGGCGCCTTTGGTCGCAAGGTTATCTGCGGTTGGGGTCGCAATCCGCCGCATTATTTGGCTAAACAGCTGGTCGGCTGACCACGCTTCCAAGCAGACTGTGTCTGATGTCCCTTGTCTGGGATATCGACCTTTTGGGGATACCTTGGATGTATTGATCAGGGTCTTACGGGAGGTATGAGTGCCTTTTTTACTAGGAATGCACCGATCCGATATTAGGATCGGATATCGACGCCGATATGGCCATAATAGCTGGATCAAGGAATCTGTAAAATTAACAGATCCACTGGCCGATCCGGTTTTGCTCTTTACATAGCTGTGAGGGAGCAGAGAACATCTGTCAAAGAAGAAGAAAAAAAAAGAGCCTCCTGCAAATGCCTTTCAGTCTCCCAGTTAAGTAAACACGATGAATACAATGTATCTTTTCGTTCCGTCTGCCGGAGGAGGAGGGAAGGTTAACCTCTTAAATGCACAATTGTTATAAGGTATCTGCCGATACCGATCCGAAAAGTATTATTTTATTATAAGCTCACAAAACAGTACTTCCGGATCGGCGATTTCACAAAGCAAAAGATCGGGACCAAAAAAGTCGAATCGGTGCATCCCTTCTTTTTACCCCAAACCTCTAAGGGTAAATCACCCCGCACTAGGCGGGGTCCTTCCTTCAGGGCTCATTGTGGGTCCTTTTCGTGCCTCAGGGGCACAGGAGAAAGGTAAATCCTTTAAGGCCTCCGGCGGTCACAAGAAGCCATGGTATGGAAAGCCCAAGGCCGGTCAGTCCGGTGCAGCGGCCCTGTCCTGCTCTGCCTGAAGGGACGCCCTCATCCGTTTTAAGGGGTGAGGGGACATCTACATTGATTTCGGGATCCCTGGTTGTCCCAAATACGAGACAGGTGGGTTCACGAACTGATTCGCTCAGGGTACGAAGATGGTTTCCATCTCGCCCACAGACAGGTTCTTTCCATCAAATCTTCATCTGTCTCCCGATCGTTTGCAAGATCTCAAGGGGGCTGTGCAAGATCTTCTTGCCCAAGGAGTTATACCGGTCCCTCAGAGGGACAGGTTTCACGGTTCTATTCCAACCTTTTCACGGTGCCAAGAAAAGAGAGCAATGTGCGTCCGATTCTGGACTTCAAGTCTCTGAACCACTGTTGCGGGTACAGAGGTTCCAGATGGGATCCATCCGGTCGGTGGTAGCGTTCTTTGGTCTAGGAGTTGTTTCTGGCCTTCATCGACTTGTAGGATGCGTATGTGCACATCCCTATCTACGAAGGTCATCAGCGGTATCTCCGCTTTGCAGTGGCTGAGGACCACTTTCAATTTGTGGCATTACCCTTTGGTCTAGCTTCAGCTCCCAGGGTATTCACCAAAGTTTTGGCCCCGGTGCTGCCTTTGCTGCGCAAGAGGGATTGCGGTCCTCGGTTATCCGGGCGACCTCCTGTTGAGGAAGAGTTTATGTGCCACTCTGTCGAGTGATCTGACAGTCACAGTTCAAACGCTCCAGGAGATTTGGTGGCCCATCAATTTCCAGAAGTCGGCACTGACTCCGTCAGTCCATCTCCGTTACCTGGGGATGGTCCTGGGCTCCGCTCAAACAAAGGTTTCTTTTTTTTTTTTTCTCCCAGAGGAAAAACTTCAGACCTTGCAGGGCGAGGTCAGGTCCCTCAGACATCGATCTCTCCTCTCTACGAGCCTGCCTGCGGTCCCGGGGACTGATGGTTTCAGCCTTCGAAGCCATCCCATTTGCTCAGTTTCACACGAGACCTCTGCAAGCAGATTCTTGCCAGGTGGAACAAGGATCCTCAGTCGTTGGACAGGAGAATATGTTTGTGCTGCCTCACGAGGACGGAACTGTCGTGGTGAATTCTATCACCCACTCTGACTCCAGGCAAGTCTTTTCTGCCTCTGTTGTAGACAGTAGTCTCAACGGATGCCAGCCTGTCGGGCTGGGGTGGAGTTCTGGACACCTTTTTGTGCCCAGGGAACTTGGTCGGCGGATGAATTCCTTCCTGCCGATAAATGTCTTGGAGCTCCGAGCGATCAAGCTATGCTTGTTTCATTGGTTGACTTGGCTACACAGTCGCCCGGTTCGTGTTAAAACGGACAACGCTACGGCGGTGGCTTACATCAATCTCCAAAGGGGCACCTGGAATGCCCGGGTGGCCGAGATCCTGTCTTGGGCCTAGGCGCACTTTCCAGCGACTTCGGCTGTTCACATTCCGGGAGTGGAAAAACTGGCAGTCGTCAGTCCTTGGATGAGGGGGAATGGTCCCTGCATCCGGAGGTTTTTCATCTCCTGTGTGCCCGGTGGGGGACTCCGGACGTTGATTTGTTTGCGTCCCATCTCCACAAAACGGAGGGAAGGTTCCTGGCCAAGACCCGCGATCCTCTGGTGGACGCCACGGATGTGTAATGGTGCCCTGGCATCGGTATCAGCTGATTTGTGCCTTCCCTCCGATTCACCTGTTGTCCAGGTCCCTCTGCGGGTTAGCATCGGAACAGGTGCAGGTAATTCTGGTGGCACCAGACTGACCTCGTTCGGTCTTGGTACGCAGACCTCACGCAGATGGTCGTCGAGCCTCCCTGGCGGCTACCTCTGTGAGATCTACTGTCTCAAGGGCCGATCTTCCAACCTGCTTTGCAGTCTCTGGCTTTAACGGCGTGGCTGTAGAAAGCCTGGTATTGAGAGACAGAGGTCTCTCCGATGCTGTTATTCCTACCTTACTGAAGGCTCGGAAGACTACCTCCCAGGAAGATTTACCATCGTACCTGGAAGGCGTATATTGCCTGGTGTGAGTCGCAAGGGTTTCATCCTCGCTCCTTTTCGGTGGTGAGGGTTTTGGCCTTCCTGCAGGGAGGTGTGGATCGGCGCTTTCTTTCAGCGTCCCTTGGCGACTAATTCCTTGATTCACACCTTTGTTCAAGGGGTGCGTCATCTGGCTCCCCCACGGAAGGCTCCTTTGCTTCTGTGGGACCTGACTTGGTTTTGTCCATTTTTTACAACGACCCCCCCCCTTGAGAACATCAGAAGAATAGCTCTGCCTGTGTTGTCCCAGAATGTTGCTTTTCTGGTGGCTATCGCCTCTGCTCGCAGAGAGTCTGAATTGTCTGTCTTGCCGTTCGCCTTATCTGGTTGTTCATGGGGATACAGTGATCCTGTGACCCAATCAGTCTTTTCTCCATATGGTGGTATCTGCTTTCCACCTCAGCGTAGATATTACCTTCGCGTGTGCGAAGCCCATGCTTCCCAAGGAATTTGCCTTGCATTCATTGGATGTGGTCTGGGCGATCAGGGTTTACCTGTCTTCCACAGAGTCCTTTAGGAAGTCTGATTCCTTGTTTGTCCTTCCGAGGTCGGAAGGGTTCAGACAACTTTTTGTTCAGGCCTATTCACTAAAGGGTCAGGTGCCTCCTTTCCCTGTGAGGGCACACTCTACTAGAGCCGTCTGTGCCTCTGGGCTTTTCGCCATCAGGCTTCTGTGGCTCTGGTGTGCAAAGCGGCCACAAGGTCGTCTGTGCACACTTTCACAAAATTTCTACAAACTTGATGTAATGGCATCCTCAGATGCTTCCTTTGGCCGCAAAGTTTTGAGCGCGGTGGTTCTTTGAAGAGACGTGGTGTTCTGTCTCTTCTTGATTTGAATTTTGTTCTGGGGTTGGCTCCTGTTGAGCTTTTGTTGCCCTGTTGTTTTTTTTTTTTTTCTCTGGCATGGTTGTAACGTTGCCTTTTTCTTTGGTTGCTTCTTCCCACCCCTCACACCTGCACTGCTTTGGGACATCCCAATGGTGAAGGAATACTGAACGGACTGCGACTGTCGGAGTACAATTCTTTTGAGTCCTGACAGTCGCAGCTCCCGCCCCTCTATTTTTTGGGGTTGATTGTCTTCCTGTACTGCTTGCTACGAAACTGGAGAGCAGCACCAAGTGGCTGATGGGTAATGTCTGAGGGACAGCCCCCAAGAGGTTTGCCTTGTTGTAAAGCTTTGCTTGTTAACCTTTTCACTACCTAGCCTGCTCCTGCAGAGGGCGCATTACCCAATGGTGAAGGAATACTGAACGGGCTGCGACTGTCAGAGGACTCAGAGAAAATTTACGGTAAGTTCTTACAAAAATTCTATTTTTTTTAATCGTAGCATCGATGCATCACGATTCAGCCACCTGCAATTCTGCATCAATGCTGCGACCGGCTTAATCGCGATGTGCTAATGACGTCATGTAGCGCCCCCCCTTCTCTCCGCACAGCGATGATGACTCTCGAATAGAGATGAGCTCCGGCGTGTTTGAGTTTCCACGTGCCCGATCCCGCCA
Source organism: Pelophylax lessonae (assembly GCF_965119305.1). NCBI lineage: Eukaryota > Metazoa > Chordata > Amphibia > Anura > Ranidae > Pelophylax > Pelophylax lessonae. The sequence continues at coordinate 304,155,880 of NC_138773.1, read as the reverse complement.
GTAAGCCAACACTGCACTCCGCTAATCACAGGCTGTGAGACATTTCCCGATCCGCAGCTGCTCAGAGCGGAAAATGTCTCACTGCCTGTGATTACCAGAGTGCAGTGTCGGCTCCCACATGCGCGCTGGTCCTCCTCCCCCAGCGAGTATCTGTCCTCCGTCCTTCAGCGAGTGTTTACTGTCCTCCGTCGTCCTCACACAGGCCTCTGGGCAGAGGGAGACCCCCGAGTGAGCGTCCCGGACCACAACTCCTAGTCCTCCTTGGCTCAGGCGTCTGCAATCTGCAGTGACACTGTCATCACTGATCAGGTACTAATCTAAGTCTTCTAATATTACAAAGGTTGAAGAACACATGACACTGCCAGAGGGAATAATGAAGATGTTCGAGAAGCAGACTTTTACTGCTCTCTTTGCTCAGATGTTAAGAGACAATTTGCACAGTAGTCATCATTTGTTTAAACACACTGACAGTATCTTCTGCATCAGTTAATTTATGTGCAAATTATAATGGACCTAAACAAAGTGACTGTGTGCAATTTGCATGTGTGAGTCAGTGATGAGCAAAACCTATATCGTGAAAAAAATTTGATTTTTAATTCATACTTAACCTGTAAAATCCATTTCTTGGAAGTACATCACGGGACACAGCCATAAATCATAACATATGGGTTATATAGGCCACCTATAGGTGAAGGACACTGGCAACCAATCAGAATTGATGACCCTCTTTTTAACCCCTCCCACATAGGAAGTACCTCAGTTTTGTGGCAAGCAATAAAAGACCCCATACAAGAGGGGAGGGACCTTTGTGTCCCGTGATGTACTTCAAGAAATGGATTTTACAGGTAAGTATGAATTTAAAAATCAATTTTTGCAGGACGATCTCGGGGCAGTTCTGGCGAAATTTGGCTTTTGTGAGACTTATTTCGCATGGGTACGTTTACTGTACCAGGCCCCGAGTGCGCTCATTCGGGTGGGGGGCAGGATATGTTCACCGTTTAACCTAGAGAGGGGAACCCAGCAGGGATTCCCCCTGTCTCCTTTACTGTTTGCCCTGGCCATAGAGCCTCTGGCAGCACAGATTCGGGCCAGTGCCTTGGTGGTGGGCTTCCAGTATGGGCCTCCTCATGAGAAAATATTACTATACACTGACGGTATGCTGTTGGGTGACACGGGTCCCTCTTTGAGGGCTGTGATGACCATCACTGCTTTTGGAGAATATTCTGGCCTTGCCATTATCTGGTCTAAGTCAGCCCTGATGCAATTGGACCAGGTGTTGGATCCCCATTTATCTGCCTTCTGCCCGGTGCAGGTGGTAACTCAATTCAAATATTTAGGCATCATTATATCCGCAACTATTACTGACTACTGCCACTTTATCTTCCCACTCCTGACCAGGTTTAGGGACGAGATAGGGATATGGTCTAAATTGGGGCTCTCTGTGGCAGGCAGAGCTAACCTGGTGAAGATGATTTTAATGCTCCAATTGCTGGGCAATATTTCCTACAGAATAACACCGGTGGTCATCCCGTTGAAAATCTTTAGATTGGTTAACTCCCTTTTTCATTCTCTGCTTTGGAGGAAGGGCCCAGCTAGAATTCGGTTAGAGCAGTTGCAAAGGTCCAAGGATAATGGTGGGTTAGCTTTCCCAAACCCCTGGGTATATGATTTAGCAGCACAGTTGCAGCATATATTGGGCGCCTTTTGCATTCGGGCACGGTGGGAGGGGAATCAACATTAAGGGTGGTGCTCCATGCGATTGGGGTGGATAGTCTCCCAAAGGGCTTAGAATCACAGTTGCTTTCAAAATCGAATGGACTGTTCCCCACTTATAACTTAATGCATAATGTTTGGGCCAAGGCGAAGCAGCTGCAAAAGGTGATAGGATTTATAGAATATAGCCCGATCTGGCGTAACCACACTTATCCAGAGCTGACTGGCTTGCAGTACGGGACCCTGTGGCGTGCACAGGGTTTTACGCACCTTCGCCATATCTTTGAACGTGGTCAGTTGCTGACTTTCACTTCAGCTGCAGGCCAGGTTTGAAATACCCCAGAGCATGCTGTTCTACCTTCAATTACAACACTCTGTTAGAGCCCAGTCCTCTCTACTCTCCCCGGAGCTGTCCCCGACTCCAGTTTCTTATATGATGAAACCTTTCGATTCCACTAAGGGGTTTATCTCTTAAGTGCTATGCGATTTTGCTGGGGGATTATCTGGAAACATTTCCTAGCTCAGCAAGGATTCATTGGGAAGCTGATGTGTGAGACCTCTCTGGCGACCAGTGGGATGAGGCACTGGAATTAATGTGACACTGTTCATTTAAATGTAGCTCAAAGAATTTTGCAACTGTACATACTCCTCCGAGTACATTACACCTCGGTTAGACTACACGGCATGGGCTTGAGAGCATCAGGGGTAATGGAGATCTTATCCATCTCCTGTGGAGGTGTCCAAAGCTTCACAGGTATTGGACGTCTGGAATACAGACGGTTAATAGTGCTTATCAAATTTTGGTACCGATGGTTCCAAAACCGTGTCTACTTGGCATAGTGGAGGAGTATACTCGGGATGCTAATATCAGGGTGGCGGTGTCCAGGACATTGTTTCAGACTCGGAAACTCCTTCTACAGCACTGGACTTCACAGTCCCCTCCAGCGCTAGAGATGTGGGTGACTAACATGGGGGCAGCTCTGAGATGTGAACGCATGATTTACCAACATAGGGGAGTCCCACATAAGATATGATAGGATTTGGAGTGGGTGGTTGGCGACCCCGGGTTTGGCCCCTGCAGATTTGGTCCTAGATAGATTAATGCATTGTTATTTGGGCCTATTTGGGGTGGTGGATGGGAATAGAGAGAATGTGTTTTACATGCTTTCAAACTTGTTAAATGCGGCAATGTATCTATCTATTTATTGTGAGGTTGAATAAAGACAATAGTCCATCCAGTTCAACCTGTGTAGGTGAGTGTGGCTGTAATCGTCTCGCATAGCCCTTAATGTCCTGATCCTTGAGATGTAAGTCTAAGTCTTTTGAAAGCCACCATACTTCCTGCAGAAACCACCTCTTGTGGTAGAGAATTCCACAATCTTGTAGCCCTAACAGTAAAGAACCCCCCACGTTGCCTGAGGTTAAAACGCTTCTCCTCTAATCGCATTGTATGCCCTCTTGTCCTCATGCAATCTCTTTGAATGAACAGCTTTTTTTCTAAGCTGAGATCCCCATTGAGATATTTATAAATTGCTATCATGTCCCCCCTCAGGTGTCTCCTCTCCAGGGAGAATAAATCGAGCGATTGCAGCCGCTCCTCATAGTTAAGGTCCTCCAATCCCCTAATCAGTTTAGTTGCCCTTCTCTGGACTCTCTCCAGCTCCAACACATCCCTCCTGGGGACTGGCGACCAGAACTGGACAGAATACTCCAGATGCGGTTGGACCAGAGTTTTATAAAGTGGAAGGATTATAGTCTTATCTCTGGAATACATCCCTTTCTTTATGCATGCTAATATTCTGTTTGCTTTGGCAGCTGCCGCTTGACATTGCATGCTGTTGCCTAGTCTATCATCAACCAAGACTCCCAGATCCTTCTCCATTTTTGGTTCCCCTCCTAGCGTGTATTGTGTTTTTATGTTTTTAGTCCCATAGTGCAAAACCTTACACTTCTCCACATTAAACCTCATTTGCCATGTCGTTGCCCACTCCGTTATTTTGTCCAGGTCATTCTGTAGGATATCTGCTTCATGCTGTGCAGTTATTGCCCTGGCCAATTTTGTGTCATCTGCAAAAACTGATAACGAACTACTGATCCCGTCCTCAATACTGTTTATGAATAAATTGAACAAGGTTGGTCCCAGGACTGAGCCCTGGGGCACCCCGCTTACTACCTCAGACCAGTCTGAGTATGCGCTGTTTATTACCACCCTTTGGACACGCCCTTTTTAGCCAGTTCCGTATCCAAGAGCAAACCCTGCTGTCGATACCTGCAGACCTTATTTTATAAATTAAGCGCTTGTGGGGAACTGTATCAAACGCCTTAGCGAAATCCAAGTACACCACATCTACTGGTCTGCCCCTATCTAGCTCACAGCTCACCTCCTCGTAGAATGTTAAGGGATTGGTTTGACAAGAACGCCCATTTGTAAACCCGTGCTGAATACTGCTGATGATGTTGTTGTCTTTAGCATACTCTACGATATAGTCCCTTATCATCCCCTCCAGAAGTTTACATACTATTGATGTCAAACTGACAGGCCTATAATTTCCCGGGATATGCCTCTGGCCCTTTTTGAATATCGGAATCACGTTCTCTTTCCTCCAATCCCCTGGTACATTTCCTGTCCTAATACTGTCAGCAAAGATCAGGAACAGTGGTCTAGATATAACCTTACTGAGTTCCATGAGTACTCTCGGATGTACGCCATCCGGGCCTGGTGATTTGTTTGTGTTAAGTTTATCCAGCCTTTCCCTGATTTCCCCCTCTGTTAGCCATAGTGGCAAGTCTTGTGTATTACTACTAACCATACAGTCATGGTCAGTGTACCCCTCCTTTTCCTGCGTAAAGACTGACGAGAAAAAAGCATTCAGCACGGTTGCTTTTTCAGTGTCCTCTGTAATCATCCTCCCATCATTGTTAATTATGTGCGCAATATGCTCTGCCCTAGTTTTTTTGCTGTTGATATATTTAAAGAATTTCTTTGGGTTTTTTTTACTATCCTCCGCTATTTGTCTCTCTTAGCCATCTTGATTTCTTGTTTAATTTTGCTATTAGCCTCCTTGTATTGCTCAAAAGCCGATACTCTGCCCTCTGATTTATATTTCTTGAAGGCCAATTTTTTTCCCCTGATAAGTTTTTTAACACTACGGTTTAGCCAGCCAGGTTTGGCTTTGTCTCTTCTAAATTTATTTCCCATAGGAATGCACTGCAAGATGCATTTGGTTAATATGTTCCTAAAGCATTCCCATTTTGTATTGAGAGGAAGCTCTTCGGGAAATGCATAAACTGTACAATGTTTGCTGTTTTTTCAATAAACTTTTGTTTCTTATATACGAAAAGAAAAATAGATTTTTCTCAAATCGCCTTTCAGGACAGCACCTGGAGAGCGCCCAGCTCCACCCAAAATCGGGAAACACTGCAGTCATTAAATCCCTCCTCTTTCACCATGCCTTCAGTTGTTGTTTCCTCCTCCATGGTGGAAGCACTGCGAGGAACCTCTTGTGGGTGGCTGCGCTCTCTCCAGGTGGGGGGGAAAGGTGGTCACCTTAGTAGGTTGTGAGGATACTGACCGTCCCAATCCCCACCAGGGTGGGGGTACCGAGGATGTCGCTGGCCTTCCTATAGTTCAGGGGAGCTGGGCCTTACTGGTGGTCCCATCTGTGCGCCCGGGGTCTGCTTGTGAGTAGTTGGGCTGGTTTTCTAATTTGAATTTCCCGACATTTTCGATCCCGGGTCCCAGCTTGTGAGGGCGCAGGCGCAGTGGGCGGGACCTCCAGCGAGGGCGGGCGGCGTGGTTGGGGCCTGCTGAAAATGCGGGGTTGACGACGGGTTAAGGGCTGGTGCTTCCGGTCCTTGGGTAGGGAGGACGGCAGTAGCGGTATTTTTGAATCTGATCGGTTCACCGCTCTCTCGCTGCGTTCTCCATAGGTATGGAAGAGAAGTCGGCAGCAACGGTGGATGCAGGCGCCTCCAGCACCGGCCAGGCCCAGGTAAGAGGGCAGGGGACCCCCTAACTTTACTATTGGGCTTTCTATGGTGGTTTTCTTTGCCTCTATTTGAGCCTGCCACTGTTTAGGTTGGTTTCTAAATGCTCCAGCCTTAGTGTTGTTGTGGAGTCTGTTGTTTTTCTGCAGTGGGTGCACCTTTTTTTACTTTTAGGGTTAAGTTGTTCACCTGGGTGTTAAGTAACAGAGGTGTCTGTTTATTTAGTTAGATAATAGGAATTTTTGTTTGGTTTTTAGGGGAAAGCCACGGTTAAGTCCAGGTCCCCTTCAGTGAAAAGGAAGTGTCCTTCCTGCAAGTCTCCTTTAAAATGATACATGGCCTAAGCCATTATGCAAGACCTGTATTGCAGACTTAGTAAAAGAAGAATCTGCACAGCAGTGAAAGGATTTATTTTCTTCTGTGAAAGAGCTGACCGATCCACTGAGTTCAGTCAAATCCTTGTTAAAGCCCCACCTGCACAGATTGACTCCCAGCAGAGTGCTTTGTCAAGCTCCTATGCATCCACCTCAAAGTCTGCAGGGTGTAGTGATTTAGAAGGTGGAGGAGCAAGCACACTTACCTCCCTCAAGGATTCAGAGGAAGACCTGGAAAGGCGTTGCAAGTATAAATTGTCCTTAGAAGAAGTGCAAGATCTACTTAAAGCAATATATACTACCCTGGGTATCTAGGAGGAAAAAGTGCAACTGTCAGTTCATGACAAAATGTATGAGGGACTGGATGAGACTAAGCATAGAGTCTTTCCTGTACACAAGACCATTACTGAGATGAAAAAGGAATGGAAAGATCCTGAAAAGGCTCCCTTTTTTGCTAATAGTCTTAGAAGGTTTCCTTTTGAAGATGAGTCTCAGGTCTGGAACAAAAAACTCAAAGTGGATGCGGCCTTTTCCCAAGTATCTCGCCACACAGTCCTAGCTTTTGAAGACATGGGGGTTCCAATCTTTGGCATCCACGGTAGTAGCTAGAAACCTGGAATGCTGGTTGGAAGAGTTAAAAACACATTGAAGCTGGAACTGCCAGAAAGGACTTATTAGAATCCTTTCCTCTGCTGCTCAAAGTGGTAAAGTACATGGCTGATACCTCGGCAGAGTCAATTAAAATGTCTGCATGGTCCTCAGCATTGGTCAATTCTGCCAGGCGGGCAATTTGGCTTAAGACTTGGACTGGGGACTCGGCCTTTAAGTCAAAATTGTGTGGGCTGCCATTTTCAGGCGATCTTTTGTTCGGCCCAGAACTTGAATCTGTCCTAGATAGGAGAGCAGATAAAAAGGCCTTCCCCCTCAAAGAAAAAACAACCCGCAAAGGGTAATTTTCGTTCTTTTCCACAGTTCCACAGGGGTAGGGAACAAGGAAACCAGTCCAGATGGTCTGGTCAAAAAATAAAAGGCAGAGGGGGGGTGCTTTTAATGGCCCCAGAGCAGCCCTCTAAGGTTAAATGACAGTACCCCTCCAGTGGGAGGAAGGTTAAGTCTGTTCCTACCTCAATGGGAACAAATGCCAGCGAGTTCTTTCATCAAACAGTGTCGTCAGGATACAACCTGGAGTTCTCAAGAACTCCCCCAAGCAGGTTCTTTGTCACCCCGCTTCCAAAGGATCAGGAGATGGCTTCGGCTATGATGTCTTTTACAGGAGCTGATACAACAAGAAGTAGTCATCCAGGTCCCCAAGGAACAAGGCCGGGATTTTATTCTCACATCTTCTTGGTAAAGAAACCATCAGGAAAGTTTTGTTTTGATCCTAAATCTCAAGGTTTTGAACAAATCAATAAGATACAAGCGTTTTCGGATGGACACAATCTATACAGTGACAAAACTGCTATCTCCGGGTTGTTTCAAGATGACTATAGATCTCAAGGGGTGCTTATCTACATATCCCAATAGCTTGGTCCAGAGGTTTCTCAGACTAGCAATCATTCTGGGAAAGTCAATTTGGCACCTTCAATTCAGAGCTCTCCCCTTCAGACGGTCATCCTCACCCAGGGTGTTCACCAAAGTGATGGCAGAAGCCCTGGAACCTCTGAGGTTGAGGGGGATCTCTGTGGTTCCATATCTGGACGACTTGCTCCTTTTCACAGATTTTGAAGCAAGGATGATGGAGAATCTTCAGGAGACTCAGTTACATCTCGAGAGCCTAGGGTGGCTTTTAAACCTGGAGAAGTCCAATCTGACTCCTTCGCAGGAGATTCGGTTTCTGGGTTACAACATCCATTATGTTCTTCAAAAAGTTTTTCTGCCTCAAGAAAAAATAAGTTAAGTCTGCAGTAGCTCAGTTGCAGACCAACTACAAACTTTCAGTTCGGACAGCAATGGCGGCTCTGGGCCTTCTCACCTCATCTATTCCAGCAGTACAGTGGGCCAGGTTACACTCTCGCCCTCTGCAGATGGAGATCCTACAAAAGTGGTCTCACCTAGAGCCACAGAAAAGCCTATCAATATCTCAGCAAGGGTAAAAAGGGCCCTCTTGTGGTGGCAAAACCCAGCCAATCCAACAAAGGGCCTAGGTTTGTCCTTTCCTCTGAACAAGAGACTGACCACAGATGCAAGCGCTTGGGGGTGGGGAGCCCACCTTTGAAGGTCAGACAGTTCAAGACACTTGGTCCAAGGCAGAGGCCAGGAAGACTTCAAATTGGCGAGAACTAAAGGCCATATCTCTGGCTCTTATGTCCTTCCATCAAAACATAAGAGATCAGCATGTTCAAGTCCTGTCAGACAACATGACGGCAATAGCCTAGGTCTCAAGGCAAGGGGGAACAAGAAACAGAAGCCTCTTAGAGCTGGCCATGCAGTTACTGGACTGGGCAGAACAGAATGTGGCATCCTTGACAGCAGTCCACCTGAAGGGCTCCCAGAATCTGCTGGCAGATCTTCTGAGCAGGAAGAAGGTTCTGGAATCAGAATGGAGTCTGAATCAGGAAATTTTCCTTATGATTTCAGAGACATGGGGGTATCCCCAGATCGACCTGTTTTCAAACCAACAAAACACCAAGGTACCAGTATTCTTTTCCAGAAACAAAAAAGAGTGAAGCTAAACACCCTGCTCCTGCGCTCAGAACCAGATCCTCAGACTGTTTAAATCTTGGAACCCACACTTGGCATCCCAGATGGCTAAGCCTTGCTGCCCACTGCGACCGGGGTTGTCGAACACACTGTAAAAACAAACACAAAAAAGGGGCGCACCAGCCTAGCGCATTATCCTCAGTGGGCTTTATTAATAATAAAGGTTAAAATCAGCTACTCGCAAACATGTGTGGTAGGACAGCATATCAGTTCCTAAAATCAGCTTAAAAAAAAGTCCAATGACTCCTGTAGACGGAGGGCTGACGCGTTTTGAGGCCGTGCCTCTTCCTTGACTTTTTTTGAAGCTGATTTTAGGAACTGATATGCTGTCCTACCACGCATGTTTGTGAGTAGCTGATTTTAACCTTTATTATTAATAAAGCCCGCTGAGGATAATGCGCTAGGCTGGTGGACCCTTTTTTGTGTTTGTTTTTACCAGTATTCTTTTCCCTCCACAGGGAGGATCAACCGCTGGGCCTAGACGCATTTGCTCATCCCTGGGACTTCCCCTTGTGCTATGCGTTTCCCCTCCTTCCATCTGATTCCTCTGGTTCTCAGTAAGTTCAGGGAGGAATCTACCAGCTTAATCCTGATCACACCCTTTTGGCCAAAAAGACCTTGGTTTGCGACTCTCCTGAATTTGGCAGTGAAACCACCCTGAAAACTCCCGGTCAGGGAAGATCTGACACAAGGGACCCTGAATCATCCAGAGCCAGAGCGGCTTCAGTTGACGGTGTGGTTTCTGCAGAAGATCTCTTCAGGGCCAGAGGCCTTTCAGAAAAACGAATTTCCACACGGATGTCCAGTAGGAAAAAAGTGACCAGGGCTATTTATATGAAAGTTTGTAAAAAGTTTGAAAGGTGGCTCAAATGGGCAATTGAAGTAGCTTATGTGGCTCAAGGAGAGACTCCTCCTGAAGGTATTGTGCCCCATTCCCCCATTCTACCAGGTCGTGGCTACGTCCTGGGCCGCAAGGGCCCATGCTTTGCCTGAACAAATTTGCAAGGCAGCTACCTGGTCTAGTTATTTCACTTTTCTCAAGCCCTGTAGGCTGGACTTACTGTCAGCTGCTGATCAATCCTTCAGGAGGAAGGTACTGCAGGCAGTGGTCCCGTACTAGGGTCAGTTACTCTATCTTCTCCAGGTGCTGTCCTGAAAGGCGATTTGAGAAAACCTTAGTTAGACTTACCGGTGACAGTATTTCTAAGAGCCTTTCAGGACAGCAGCCTACTACCCTCCCTAGAATGTTGTACTTTATAAAAGTTATGACCTATGTGTTGGTGGTTCTGTAATCTGCTCTGTTTTCTAGCATGTCGGAGGATACTTTATAACTGAAGGCATGGTGGAAGAGGAGGGATTTAAAGACTGCAGTGTTTCCTGATTTTGGGTGGAGCTGCGCTCTCTCCAGGTGCTGTCCTGAAAGGGTCTTAGAAAAACAGTCACCGGTAAGTCTAAGGTGTTTTTTTTTTTTTTTTTTTTTTTTTTTTAAATCACGGGACACAGCCATAAATCATAACATATGAGACGTCCCAAAGCAATGCATCTGAGGGGGGACACCAAAAAATACCGCCATCTGACCCTTAACAGAAGGATTACACGGCCGCCTGCAGTACACTGCGGCCAAAAGCAGACTCCACCTGGGTCCCAACATCCACTCTATAGAAACAAAGGTCATGGCCTTGCATATCTGAGCCATAGAGGCTTGATGGCGATGTGCCCAAGAGGCACCTACTCCTCTGGTAGAATGTGCCTTTACAGGAAAAAACTTTTTTTTTTTTTCCTGCCTAGTGTTCTACTCCTCTAGGGGGCAGCATAACCCAATGGTTAAGAAGAATCAGGAGCTGTGTCCGTCAATTAACATCAGAGAAATGGATTTTACAGTAAGTCAAAAAATCCCCTTATATTTAAAAAAAAAAAAAAAAATAAATGTGCTTTTATTTTTTTCGAAAAGATGGACTTTAAAAAAAAAAAAAAAAAGTCTGGGTACAATACCCACCACCTCTCCTCTGTTGTCCCCTGCAATAATTTTATTTCTGCCACTAGATGCCCCCAGTCTTCAGGGTTGAATGGCACCTAGTGTCATTCAACCTGGAAAATTGAGCACATCCTGTGACCGCAGTTGTCCTGGTCCTTCACACCCCCCCCCCCCCCCCCAATGTAATGGTGCAGAGAGTAGTGCTAAAATCCTGTTTGTTATGAAGTTCTGACCAGCTTGTATGTTTATTTTGAGCAGGCCGCGGAAGCTTTTCTGGTGCGACTGTTTGAAGACTCTTATCTCTGCTGTTTGCACGCCAAAAGGGTCACCCTCTTTATCCAGGACATGCAGCTTGCTCGACGGATTCGAGGAACACAGGAAGGACTGGGATAACTGACTTTTTTTTACCTAAAGGCCTTCAAAGTCACACATTTAAAATAGCTTGCCTTGTTTTATTTTTCCATGAACTTTACCAAGCTAGGGTCCTGATCTCTGAAGCAATTTTATCCATTGGTGGCATATGAGCAGCAAACCAATTGTTACTGTATCTGTTTGTGTGTGTGTGTGTGTGTGTGTGTGTGTGTGTGTGTGTGTTTTTATGGTTTTTTTATGAGGGTTTTAAATGTTGTACAGTTTTATTTTATTATAGGCCTACAGAACTTGTGATTTGTGGGCTGCTGCCTGAATTTAGCCAGTGCTGGGGGTGGGCCCTTAATTCACAACAATACATGGATCATTCGATTGCACTCGGGGCCATTTTAATGCGTTTCTGGCTGTTATTGAAATTGTATTAAAATTTTCTGTTTTTGCATAAACTGTTTGGCTGTTTAATCTTTGACTTCTCTTTTGATATTCAAAAAGATTCTTTACTTCAGGGCAAAGTGACAGAGTCCCTTTAAAAATCCATCAACCTACCTCCCCAACATACATTTCTGGTGCTCCATTAAATCAGTATGCTGTAGATTGTCAGTGCCTTCGTGCAAGGCCCCTTGCCTCCCACCTCTACCACTTACTGGTACTAATATCCACAGTGTTGGGTGTAAGGGGGAGCGGTGATGTCACTTTCTTGGTCATGTGACATTGTTTAGGCCCAGAAAATGGCTGCTAGATCTGCATCGAATCACATAGGAAGAGGTCATAGGGTTTTGTCACTGGCTGCAACAAAGGAAGGAACATAGGCCAGTTAAGTATTGGTGGAGGACAAAAATACTGACTTTTTTTTTTTTTTTTTACCTGGCACTAACATGGTAGCATACATGTGGTAGTATGCTGCCATTGATTGGTGCCAGGAAAAGAGAATTACGATAAGTATTTGATACAACTTTGTTTTTCCTGGCGCCAACATGGCAGCATACTACCACATGTATACTCCCATGGATTGGCGCTAGGGAAGGATTTGATACAATTTTCCATTTTCTTGACGGTGTCTATTTAAAGTCATACTCAGGGAATAAAAATGTTCATTATCTCTAGGGGGAAGAGTGTTGTCATCTTAGAACAGCAAGTTATTTAAATGAAAACTACCGATTTGGAAAAAACATGCCTAAAATTACTTCTGAATTTACATGTACATGTAAAGAATATATGAGACTTATAAGTGACTGGGTATAGATGTGAATAGTGATGATGGGTTCTTTGTTGCGGTCTGTGCCACTGTTGCGGAGAATCGCCCTTTTCTAATAATCCAGTCACTGAGAGTGAAAGTGAGAGGGAATCTCAAATTTTTGAGTTGCCACCAGAAGAGTAATAGTTGATAAATCATCCAAAGGGAACACTAGGTTTGGTGACAATGGTCTAAGGGCTTGTTCAGACATGTGACCTAGGTGTTGTAAAATCGGGAGGTTGAGCAACGGTTTTACCACCCACCTAAACGGGTGTGCACTTACATGAGGCTGTACACTAAGGCATGCCGCTGACTGACACAATATATTTAAAGAGGAGCTCCAGTCATTTTTGCATTTATTAAAAGTCTGTAGCTGCTGACTTTTTATAAACAGATACTTTCCTGACCCAGGATGTCTTCACCTGAGCCATCCCTTCCCTCCATCTTCTGTTCCCAAAACATCTCAACTGGGCAGCCGGCTGTGACAGCCTGCAGCTTCACAGCTGGGTGCCCACTGGGCAGGAGTGAGCTGCGCATTGTGAATGGTCCCGCAGTCTTCTGGGACCTGTGATGTGTCCCAGATGACTGCGAGGAGGGAGGGGGAGAGGAGAACTTTGCTTGGACTGCCTAGGCGATCTGAGCAGATGTGGGAGCGGAACCTGTCAAAACCTGTTTGGGGAGGGGGGTATAGGCTTTAAAGCGGAAATTCCCATTTTGAGCGACAGTGTTGCGATTTTGCCGCATAAAATCTCGCTGCAAAATCACATCACGATTGGGGTGCCATTAAACAAGTAATGGCATTGCAAGTGCATCCCCCGTTATGCTGCAATACAAATTGCTGAGGGGTAAATGGAGCCTAAATGGTGTCTTTTTTTTCCTTTGTTTTTTTTTTTCTCCTCTTTTAGGTCTGGAAACTGGAGGATACTGACACAAACGCAGAAAACATTTGCAAACTATGTAAAATGTTTTTCTCTATCGCTCATTGACAGACGTAGTCTTCTTGATTCTCAAGAGCTGGGTTATGTTGTCTCCGCAGGAGTAGGACTAGGCAGAAAGACAAAACGTTCTGGCTCCACCTTAGGGGCAGTCCCTGAGGGTATATCCTCCCTCTCTCTGCTACAGGGAATCAGTTTTTTTCTGTCTAGTCAGGAGTAAGGACCTAAGTTCCTTGCTGGGATCTTTTGGTCCTGGCAAGACTTTTTTTTCTTTAAGAAAAAGACATTTTTTAGGTAGTTTTCTCCAGTGTTTTTTCCTGTGAGATCTTCAAGCAAAAATGCCGGACTGGGCGACACTTGTGGTCACCCCAGCCGGCCTACGAGCGCGCGCAGACCATGGCATTGCGCTTGGTCGGCCGCGACACATTCAAGTAAGTATGCGGGGCCGGGCGACGGGCTGGATGTTGAGATCCAGTGGTCACCCCGGTTTCTGCCTACGAGCGCGTGCAGACCAGAGCTCCGCGCTGGGTCGGCCGCGACGGAGTCCCAGTGGAGGGACTGACCTTGCGAGTTAAAAGTCTCGCTTAGGACGCCAGGAACCAGAGAGTCGAGGCGTCCGGAGTGGTCCACAAACCCCCACCCCGGTGGAGAGGGTATTGTGAAGAGAGGGTGCCTGTCGGTTCGGTATGGTGAGTAAACGTTCCCTTTTTTCCTCGTTATGAGGCAGTATGTATTATGGGCCCCTCCATATATGGTCAGTATATATCTGATACTTACAAGTCCCCCTTGTAATACAGCATGTGTTTGTGGGAAGTGGACTTGGTTTAAGAGCTAACACTCTACCCAGCAGACTGTAACATTACAGCTGACATAGGAGGTATAATCCTACCTTATGTGTAGTATATCTTCTGTAGATCCATATATCGCCTCTTAGCAGAGATGCAGGTGGATGTGCTGGGAAAACGAATTCGGCGGTCCGCCGCCATTTTGCCGTAGACCAGATGCATGTATGTCCTCAGGTCACGCCGGCCGCCATGTTTTTGGAATCTTATGTCTCTTCTATGGGGGCGGCCATGTTTTGTGAGCCCAGCTACCTCGTGGAGAGCTGGGAATGCCAGAAGGCGTACACAGGGGGCGGAGCCACGTCCTTCTACCCGGGAAAAAGCAAACAGCTCCTTCCAGTCTGTGTAAGACAGACGCTGACTGCAGTTGGTGGAAACTGCACTGCATCGGTTGGTGAGCCTTGGGGGTCCCTCTCTCTCTCTGTGGGATCGAGAAGCAGGTACTCTGAGGGGCGCTATTGCGCTAGGGGGAGACGCACAAAAAAAAAAGAAAGTTTTTTGTTTTGCTGGCAAAGGTGTCCTGAGTTAACATGGACCCTGCCACTCATGTATCTCCTCCGGATCCCCTCGAGGGGTCTGCGGGATCCTCCAGCACCCCATTGACAATTGAATCATTGTCAGCTATCATGGAAACTTTTGTGTCCCGGGTGGAAGTGGCTTGTCAGGGACAGGGCGCAAGAAAGCGACCCCCGCCTAACCCCATATTATCTGAAACCTCGGATTCAGACTCTGAGCCCATTTCTGCAGTTGCAGGTACTTCATCTGGGATTGGTGTCTCGGGTCCTGTCTCTTCAGACAGTGAGGAGGATGTTTCGGCATCCGCCATAGCCCGAGAGGAAGCGTTGGTAAACGCACTCATTGTATCTGTTCAAGAAACCTTAAGGTTACAGGGTATTCCATCGGAAATAGCTGAAACTGAAATCCCTTTTGGGACTAAAAAACGCATCAAAGTGGCGAAGGTTTTTCCATTGCCCAAATGTTTTGGCAATCCAATCGAAGAAGAATGGCGTCTGCCAAAACGCACTTTTACTATTTCTAAACGCATTGACAGGCGTTATCCGTTTGAGGAAACCCTTATTAAGAAATGGACAGAACCACCTGTGGTGGATTCACCAATTGCTAGATTGAATAAGGCCACGGTTATTCCTTTAGAAGACGCTCCGTCTTTTAAAGATCCAGTGGATCGCAAGATAGAAGCTATGTCTCGCACCATGTTTTCCTTGATTGGATCAGCTTTCAGACCTATAATAGCTATTGGTCTGGTTTCGCAGGCTGTAACTGAATGGACCAAGTGGTTACGCCGGGACTTAGAAGAGGTCCCTCAGGCGGTATCAGATTTGTTGGAACAAATGATACAGGGGTTACAGTTTGTGTGTGATGCGGCGTTAGACGCCACTCCATTATTGGCGCGAGCATCAGTCTCAGCAGTGGTTCTCAGGCGTACACTGTGGCTAAAAGGTTGGTTAGCCGACCAAGGTTCCAAAAAAGCATTGGCTAATATCCCCTTTTCAGGAGAGCGTCTATTTGGAGCAAACTTAGATGAGATCATTAAAGATCTCACGGGTGGAAAGAGCACCTTTTTACCGCAAAATTTTAAAGGTAGAGGAACTCGTCAAAGACGAGGGCCTTCTTTTTTTGCTCACAAGAGGTTTTTTCGTCCCGCGGGAGAAAAAACGAAGTCCTCCAAAGCTCCTGCAGGAGGCGTCAGGGGTCGTTGGTCGGCCAAGCAAAAGCCCGCCCCCTCCAGACCTGAAGATAAACCATCCAAAGCCTGAAGGTGCGCCCCCACCCATAACTGGGGTGGGGGGACGTCTTCGCCGGTTCCCGGATCCATGGCTTTCCAGAATCCCAGACAAATGGGTTTGCGAGGTCATAAGGTCAGGGTACAAGATCGAGTTTCGATCTCTCCCACCGGCGCGATTCTTCCCTTCCAATATCCGACTATCCTCAGATCGTTTAGAAGATCTGCGGAGAGCAGTCACAGATTTACTCCAACAAGGAGTGGTAGTCCACGTTCCTTGGACAGAACGGTTTCAAGGGTTTCATTCAAACCTATTTACAATACCCAGGAAAGAGGGCAAAGTGCGTCCAATTCTGGACTTAAGAGCACTCCATTCTTTTGTCAACATAAGAAGATTCAGAATGGAGTCCATTCGCACGGTAGCAGCCTTCCTGCATCCAGGGGATGTCCTAGCGTCCATAGACATCAAGGACGCCTATCTCCACATTCCCATTTTCGCAGGACATCAGCGGTTTCTACGCTTTTCCGTAGAAGAGAACCACTATCAGTTTGTGGCGTTACCTTTCGGTCTCGCCACGGCTCCGCGGGTCTTCACAAAGGTGTTGGCCCCAATGTTGGCACTTCTGCGCCAAAGAGGCATATCGATCCTTGGTTACCTAGACGATCTTCTGCTTCATGCAGAGTCTCCTCAGACCTTGCTACAAAACATAGAAATTACTATGATTTCTTTACAGGAATTCGGGTGGCTGGTGAACCAGCAAAAGTCATTTCTGGTTCCCACCCAGAGGCTCGAATATCTGGGTCTAATTCTAGACACAGTCAGGACAAGAGTTTTTCTTCCGGTAGGGAAACTCCGAAAGATTCAATCAGCAGTCCAGTTGTTACTGTCCAACAGCTGGTCTTCCCTTCGGACTTGCATGAGGGTTCTGGGGTTGATGGTGGCTTCGTTCGAAGCAGTCCCATTTGCCCAGTCCCATACCCGAATTCTTCAGCAAGAGATTCTTCTCAGATGGAATCGGAATCCGGAATCCCTGGACAATCAGATCCGATTGAGCAAACAGACCAGAGAGTCTCTGGTCTGGTGGCTTCGGTCTCCGATGCTCAGCCAGGGAAAGTCATTTCTGCCAATATATTGGACGATAGTGACCACGGATGCCAGTCTATCCGGATAGGGAGGAATTCTCGGTCAGTTATCTGTCCAGGGACTTTGGTCCCCGGAAGAATCCAGGTTACCGATAAATGTATTGGAACTGAGAGCGATCAGACTTTGTCTGATTCACTGGACCGAGCAGCTCCAGGGCAGCCCGGTTCGGATCCAGTCGGACAATGCCACGGCCGTGGCTTATGTCAATCACCAGGGGGGCACCAAGAGTGTCCGAGCGGCCAAAGAAGTGGCTTGCATTCTTCGCTGGGCGGAACGATTTGTTCCAGCAATCTCTGCGGTGTTCATTCCGGGGGTGGAGAATTGGCAGGCAGATTATCTCAGCCGTCAGACCCTGGATCAGGGGGAATGGTCCCTCCATCCAGACGTTTTCCACCAGTTGTGCCTACGGTGGGGCACCCCGGATGTGGATCTGTTGGCATCACGATTCAACAGGAAAGTTCAGAGATTCGTGGCTCGCTCCCGCGATCCTCTAGCAGAAACCGCAGACGCACTGATCGCCCCGTGGGGGCAATACCAGCTAATATATGCCTTCCCTCCTCTCGCGTTACTGCCAAGACTTCTTCGCAGGATAGAGGAGGAAGGAATTCCAGTAATCCTGGTAGCTCCGGACTGGCCTCGTCGAGCTTGGTACGCCGACATGGTCAGACTGGTGGCGGACGTCCCGTGGAGACTTCCTCTCAGGGAGGATCTACTGTCTCAGGGACCGATCTTTCATCCTGCTTTACGATCGCTGGCTTTAACGGCCTGGCTATTGAGACCCAGGTGCTGAAGGACAAAGGTTTGTCAGCTTCAGTTATTCCTACTCTAGTTGAAGCAAGGAAAGCGACTTCCAGAAAGATTTATCATCGCACATGGAAGTCCTACATTGCATGGTGTGAACCTTTTGGGGTTCCGTCCTCGGTCTTATTCGATTAGTCGAATATTGGCTTTTCTGCAACAAGGGGTTGAGCAGAAACTGGCCTTGAGTACTATCAAGGGTCAGGTCTCAGCATTAGCCATCTTCTTTCAGAAACCTTTGGTTACCCATTCCTTGGTGCGGAATTTCATCCAGGGGGTGCGACATCTGGCTCCGCCAGTGCACGCGCCGTTACCCCCCTGGGATCTTAATTTAGTGTTGTCGGTTCTTCAGAAACCTCCCTTTGAAGATATTAGGGAGATTCCTCTACCTACGTTGTCCCAGAAGGTGGCCTTCTTGGTGGCTATTACTTCTGCACGCAGGGTGTCAGAACTGGCCGCAATATCTTGTCGTTCCCCATATCTGGTGGTTCATAGAGATAAGGTGGTTCTTCGTCCGAATCCATCCTTCCTACCAAAAGTGGTTTCAGAATTTCATCTGAATGAAGAAATTGTATTACCTTCCCTGTGTCCTAAGCCCAGTCATCCTCGGGAGTTTGCTTTACACTCCTTGGATGTGGTCCGGGCGATCAGGGTATACTTGAAAACGACAGACTCGTTTCGCAAGACGGATTCACTTTTTGTGATCCCAGATGGACCCAAAAAGGGGTTGCCTGCATCTGCCACGACCATTTCCAGATGGATCAGACAGACGGTAGTACAGGCTTATTCTATTAAGGGTCGGGAGCCCCCGTTCCCTGTTAAGGCGCACTCCACTCGGGCACTTAGTGTGTCATGGGCCTTTCGCCATCAGGCGTCAGTGGTCCAGGTGTGCAAGGCGGCTACCTGGTCGTCGGTGCATACCTTTACTAAACATTATAAAGTTGATGTAATGGCATCGTCTGATGCCTTGTTTGGCCGCAAGGTTTTGCAGGCCGCAATTTGAGGAGACCAGTGGTCTACCTCGAGGGTTTTTCCGTTGGAAAATTTTTTCTTTAGTCTCATTCTTTGTTTATAATGAGCCTTTAAAACTTCTAGTTTGGCACCGGTTGGGCCTTCTAGATTGGATTTGATTTGTCAATCCCACCCCTCATTTGTGGCACTGCTTCTGGATGTCCCAGCTCTTGAGAATCAAGAAGACTACGTCTGTCAATGAGCGATAGAGAAAAATGGATTTTTGTAAGATCTTACCGTAAAATCCTTTTCTCTTAAGCTCATTGACAGACGTAGTACCCGCCCCTCTATCATTGAGTTGGGTTGGGTTAAATTCTCTGTACTGCTTTAAAACAGAACTGATTCCCTGTAGCAGAGAGAGGGAGGATATACCCTCAGGGACTGCCCCTAAGGTGGAGCCAGAACGTTTTGTCTTTCTGCCTAGTCCTACTCCTGCGGAGACAACATAACCCAGCTCTTGAGAATCAAGAAGACTACGTCTGTCAATGAGCTTAAGAGAAAAGGATTTTACGGTAAGATCTTACAAAAATCCATTTTCTCTGACGTCCTCTGACAGTCGCCGCCCACTCATACAGTCTGCACTTATGGGTATTGGTCTTATCCACAGGAGTAAGCTAGGCATAAGATTTTGTTAGAAAACATTCACAAAACCTTTGTATAGACACACCTACAGGGGGCTGTCCCTCTGGTCCAATACCCCCAGCTAGCAGCATTCCCTAATCAGTTTGTCTTTGCCTAGTATAGGAGTAGGCTGGCTTTTCCCTGGCTGGGGCTGCAGTCTCAGCCTTTTTACTTCTTATTATTTTTTCTCTCTGAGAAAGTGATCTTTCTTTACACTGATAGCTTTTTATTTGTTCCTGCGCTTAGTTTGTCGGACTTCGGAAGACTACAGCGTTTGCGGGCTGGGAATCGCACTGGTTATCCTAGGGCCTTATGGAATTCCAGCCTGCCATCGAGCGTTCGCAGGCTATGCGTACGCCCAGGTCCTCAGGGACGAGCCTGCGAAGTGGCTACTTCGCCTGGGATGTCTCAACTGCAGTACGCTGCGTGTTACTAGCGTCCTTTTCGGCTGACGGCACCACCACCCAGAGTGGGAGGCTTCCTGTCACAGAGCGGTACCCACGTTTCGCTGGAAACCCCTCTGTCTATGGCATTGTCTGTCGGGGGTGTGTATGTAGGCCCTCTGTTTATGGGGATGGCAGTGCACATGGATCTGTAATATCCCCCTCATGTCTGTCAGTGCGGTTCCTGTGTGTCCCTTCCCGGTCCCTGCGGGGGCGTTGTGGCGGTTCTACCGCTGTGTGGGGGGTTGAGTTCGGGTGGACCATCAATTTTCAGAAGTCGACATTGTCCCCTTCTGTTCATCTCCCTTACCTGGGGATGATTCTGGACTCCGACCAGGCGAAGATCTTTCTTCCGGAGGACAAACTCCGGACTCTGCAGGACGAAGTCAAGTCCCTCAGGGACAACGAGTTCTCTTCGCTCTGCTCCGGACCTGCATGCGGTCCCTGGGCTTGATGGTGTCGGCTTTCGAGGCGGTACCATTTGCACAGTTCCACACACGATCTCTGCAAGCGGAGATTCTAACCAGGTGGGACAGGCATCCTCACTCCTGGGAAAGGAAGATCTCTTTGAGCCCCCAAGTCAGATCGGATCTTCTGTGGTGGCTCCAGTCTCCGGCTCTGAGGGAAGGAAAATCCTTTCGACCGTTGCTATGGACTGTGGTAACCACGGACGCCAGCCTGTCGGGCTGGGGTGGCGTTCTGGGCAATCTGTCTACCCAGGGCACTTGGTCGGAGGGGGAGTCCTCCCTTCCAATAAATGTCTTGGAACTGCGAGCGATCAGGCTCTGTTTGCTCCGTTGGTCGGATCGTCTGCGGGGCTGCCCAGACTGACAACGCCACTGCTGTGGCTTACATCAATCACCAAGGGGGCACCAGGAGTGCCTGGGCGGCCAAGGAAGTGGCCGAGATTCTGTCTTGGGCTAAGACGCAGGTCCTGGCAATTTCGGCAGTTCACATTCCAGGTGTGGAGAACTGGCAGACGGACTATCTGAGTCGCCAGGCCCTGGACCAGGGGGAATGGTCCCTACACCCGGAGGTGTTTCAGATGCTGTCTGCGCGGTGGGGATCCCCGGATGTGGATCTGTTCGCGTCTCGGCTAAACAACAAGGTGGGAAGGTTAGTGGCAAGAACACCCGACCCTCTGGCGGACGCCTCGGACGCGTTGGTAGTGCCTTAAAATCGGTTTCGCCTGATCTATGCCTTTCCCCTGATTCAGTTGTTGTCCAGGTTCCTTCGCAGGTTGGTGATTCTAGTGGCCCCAGACTGGCCGCGCCGGTCTTGGTACGTGGACATTATGCAACTGGTCATCGAGCCTCCCTGGCGGCTCCCACTACGAGACTATCTTTTGTCTCAGGGGCCGATCTTCCATCCTGCTTTACAGTCACTGGCTTTGACGGTGTGGCTGTTGAAAGCCAGTTCTTGAGAGACAGGGGTCTCTCGTCGGCGGTCATTCCTACCTTACTCAAGGCTAGGAAGGCCTCATCCGGTAGGATTTATTATCGTACCTGGAAGGCTTATTTCGCCTGGTGTGAATCCCAGGGGTTCCATCCCCGCTCCTTTTCGGTGGCGAGGGTGTTAGCTTTCCTGCAAACTGGTGTGGCGCAGCGTCTGGCGCTGACCACTATTAACCACTTAAGCACCGGAAGATTTTACCCCCTTCCTGACCAGGGGGTTTTTTGCGTTTTTTTTACTGCGTGACTTTAACGGACAATTGCGCGGTCGTGCGAATGTACCTAAACGAATTTGACGTCCTTTTTTTCCCACAAACAGAGCTTTCTTTTGGTGGTATTTGATCACCTGTGCGATTTTATGATCATGCGCTATAAACAAAAAAAAGAGCGTAAATTTTGCAAAAATAACAATATTTTTCACATTTTTTTTATATGAAATTCCCCAAAAAAAAATGTAAAAATCAAAATTTTTTAACATTTTCGGCCAATTTGTTTTATGCTACATATGTTTGGTAAAAAAAATTGCAAAAAGCATATTTTGATTGGTTTGCGCAAGTTATCGCGTTTACTAACAAAGGGAAAGATTTTTGGTGGGTTTTTTTTTTAACGCGTAATGCCGGCGATCTGCGATTTTTTTATTTTTTTATTTTTTTTTTTTTTTCGGGACTGCGACATTGCGGTGGACAAATCGGACCCTTGGCTGACGTTTTTGACACTTTTGGGGTTACCAGTGACATTACTGCAGTAATCAGTGCTATACATATGCACTGTTACTATAAAAATGACACTGGCAGGGAAGGGGTTAACTGTATTGGAGAGGGAGGGGTTAAGTGTGTCCTAGGGGCGTGTTTCTAACTGTGGCTACTACTGTAAAAACAGAGATCAACGGTCCTACATAGTAGAACCATCTGATCTCCATTTTTACACAGGGGAGAATGACAGACGGCTTGTTTACATTTAGCCGCCTGCCTTTCTCCCTCTCCACCGACGATCGCAGTGTGACCGGCGGACATCGGGTCCGCCAGTCACACGCACGGACTCCTTAGTGAACGAGCCGGGGCGGGCGCTCGCTCGCCCGCTATTGGCTCACAAGCCGGTTACAGGCTAGTGACGTGTATATATATATATATATATATGTTACTTTGCCTGGCCGGGGCTGACCGCCGCAGTATATGTACTTGCGGCGGTCGGCAAGCGGTTAAGGGCCAGTTATCTGCGCTGGCCATTCTTTTTCAATGCCCTCTGGCGTCGAATTCCTTGATCCGCACTTTCATTCAAGGGGTGCGTCATCTGGCTCCCCCTAGGAGAGCACCCTTGCCTCCTTGGGACCTGAATTTGGTTTTGTCCGTTTTGCAGCGTCCTCCCTTTGAGAACATCCGGGAGATTCCTCTGCCGGTGCTTGTCACAGAAACTTGCCTTTCTGGTGGCGATCACATCTGCTGGCAGAGAGTCGGAGTTGGCGGCTCTGTTGTGCCGCTCTCCCTATCTGGATGTTCATAGTGACAAAGTGGTCTTGCGACCTCATCAGTCCTTTCTTCCAAAAGTGGTTTGGGATTTCCATCTCAACGAGGACATTGTCTTGCCTTCGCTGTGTGCGAAGCCTAAGCATCCTAAGGAGTTTGCCTTGCATTCCCTGGATGTGGTGAGGGCGATCAGGGTTTACCTGTTGTCTACTGAATCTTTCAGAAAGTCGGATTCTCTTTTTGTCCTTCCTGAGGGACCTCGGCAGGGTACGGCTGCGTCTGCAGCAACCATTTCCAAATGTATCAGACAGACGATTGTACAGGCCTATTCAATTAGGGATCAGGTTCCACCTTTCCCTGTCACGGCGCACTCTACAAGAGCGGTTAGTGTGTCTTGGGTCTTCCGCCATCAGGCGTCGGTGTCCCAGGTATGCAAAGCAGCGACCTGGTCGTCCGTGCATACCTTTACTAAATTTTACAAACTTGATGTTCTGGCATCGGCAGATTCCTCTTTTGGCCGCAAAGTTCTGAGTGCGGCAGTGCCTTAGGGGAGACATGGCGGTTTTTAGCCTGTCTCCTCCTGTTGGTTTTTTTTTTTTCCCCCTTGGTTATTTTGATTTCCTGGGTTTGTTCGCTCCTGTTGAGCTTTCCTGTTACCCAGTGTTTACCTTTCTGGTTCAGAAAGGTTCTTTTTTCTGACCTGGGTGCTGCGTTGCCTTTTTAATGGTTACGTTTCCCACCCCTCACATCTACACTGCTTTGGGGTGTCCCAGAAGTGCAGACTGTATGAGTGGGTGGCGACTGTCAGAGGACTCAGAGAAAAATTTTTTACGGTAAGTTCTTACAAAAATTCTATTTTTTCATCTTCTGTTAAATGTGTGTGTAAAATGTATGTAGCAAGTTTTCCAGGCATTGAGCCTGATGTGGGTCTGCCATTGTTACCATTTACCTCTCCAGCTCATGTGAGCTGTGACCCTGGGTGTGAGAACTGACACAGTGACAACTCTGGCATCTTTGGTTGTTTTATTGAGTTTTAGGGGATGGGAGAAGGGAATGAGTGGGATACTCCTTTGGCTTGATTATATACAATTCTGGGACTTCTATGTAAAAATGCCTTTTAGCGCTGTCTTGACGCCAGACGACGCTTGCCAACGCTTACTGACACTTGAAACACACTGTAACTCTGAATAACTGTGAAAGCTGTGCTGGAACTCCGACTTAAGTCCAGAAGATCCAGGACTGTAGAATATTAGATTTCCGACACTACTTGCACTCAAAAGTCACTGACTACCCCCTCCTGCTTGCACTGGCTTAAGGGAACTTGTGAAATCCTGTATGGCTGCAACTCACAACAGATGCACTCATACTGTGCACTGACTCTTCAGGGCCCAAACTGCACGTGCCCCTTTTATCGCTTCAGGGTCCTCAAACTAGGCATCCCTCTATCGCTTCAGGGTCCTCTGTTTAGGTACCCTCTTTCCAGCTAGCGGATACTTGGATCCTAGAACCTTCTCCAGAGAGGTCCCCACTGACACTGGGCAGACCCCCAGGGGCAATCCTCAGTACTCACGACCTGTGTAGGCTTTCCTGGGACTGGACCCCTCTCGCTCTCTGCTGGTTCTCGGCACACCAGATCTCCTTCAGCTCAACTCGGCACTCTCTGGATTCTCAGGCAGCACCCGAGAGAGCCGCTTCCTGTGACAGGAGGAGAGACAGATGTCCTCTCCCTACTGGGATTCTGCTTCAATGACAATGAGTCATGCCCTCCCTTCAAACTTATACCCACTCCCAGAATCCTCTGAGGCAGAATCTGCCTTCTGGGGTAATTAGAAGCCTTAATGTGTCCCTGATTGGGTTTCCTCCACTGCCCTATGAGAAGCCAGTGGGGAGACTCCCCCCTCAGCAGACACACCTGGAAACCATGACACCCTACCAAAAAGATCATGGCCCTGCTGTTAGGCAAACAAGGCCCACTATACATTTACACAGCACCTATCTGTAGGGTGCTAGATGTACATTTTATAATATATGTTAAAAAAAAAAAAAAAAAAAAAAAACTAAGCTATTTTTCATTCTTTCTGTGCCATAGCTATCTCTTGCTCCATCTCTCCTTGACTTATTCTGGGGATGACTGCAATGCCCTCACACATTTCTCGATCAGATGGAATTATAATGCAGCAGAAGGTCAGGGTCTCCTCGTTTCAGTCTCTGCTTTATCATTTGAGTTGTGTTTTTGAACAAATTACTCAATGACTGCTTTATGCAGCCATATTAGTAACTCAGTGAGAATACATATCTGGCACATCTACAATCACTAAAGGGTCAGTCCACCCTAAACTGATATTTCAGTATTTTGTAAATGCTGGAGAATTCAACCCCAATAGTTTTGGAACACAAAAAGTGGGGTGGGGACAATTGGGAATTATTGCAAGAAGATAGAAAAGGTGGAATATCATGACATATGAGGAGACTAAGCTTGCCAGGCTCCGTCTACAACTGAAATATCACTTTTGTGTGGAGTGGCCCTTTTAAATTTACCTTATACATAAGTGTAGCACTGTCCCCGTAGGGCCTGCTGTAATATGACTTCTCGGGCCTCCTCTGATTACCAGCACACAGTCACTTGTGGTACAGTTCACACATTCCTCCTTACTCCCGATGGCTCGTCACACAGTCCAGGGGTATTGGTTTTTAATGTTTATTTTGGAACTTGGATGGCAGAAGGGAATAGTGGGATACTCCAACTGTAACTATTCACAATGGATAAGGACAACTCTCACTTTGCCTCACCAGGTTGCTTGTGGAAGCAGCTGCACTGCTTAATCCATACTGCCACATATATGGAAAGGGTTAAGTCTCCTTGATCTTTTCTCTCCAGCAATAGACTTGGTGAATCTACCTTATCTTCGGGACACTCACTAGCATCCCCATTACTGACACCTGTCCACTGACTTCTAACAGATCCTGCTCTCTGGTAGGCCGAGAACAATATAGATTTACTTGCAGTCCTTCTGGTAAGCAGATGGGGCCCAAAACGATACTTTCTCTCTAGCACCTACCTAGGAGTAGAGATGATCGAACGGTTCGGGTCTATATTGTTCTCGGCTTACCAGAGAGCAGGATCTGTTAGTGAGGTCTGCTCATTGTGCTCAGGTGCAGTTTGTTCTGTCTGCATGGGTCCAATAGGGAGGCATATTGGACAGTGGGAGGGAAACCTGACAAATGAGTGCACAGGCTTTTGATACAGCTCTGATGATTGACATTGACTGTTCGAAATTCGGCCGAATTCCGAACTTTTTGCGGAAAAAGTTCGGAATTCGGCAACCAGAACCAACCAAAATGCAATGGGACAGGAACTGGGCTTTAAAAGCCCGTGATTGGACCAGAACCATCAGTAAAAGCCAATTGAGGGGGCAGGAGGATGCTAGGAATGTAATTGGAGTGACTAGGGTGTCCAGAGTCCAATCAGTAGTGAATAAGCCCCCCAGTATATAAGATAGCCCCGCCAAATCCCTAGCATTGTAATACAGGGATGTGGAAGAGAGTGGAAGCAGTTCTGTTACTCCTGCTTCAAAAGTGTCATTTAGCAATTATTAGTGTGAGGAAAGGGATATCTAGTGTTAGTTAGGGTACTATTTTCCACTATAGTTAGATTCAAAAATATAGTTTCTGTAGGGAAAGTGTTAAGTGTCAGGGTGACCGTAGTGTAGGGTGAACTGACTCTGACTGCTATGGCAGGGTGACCAAACCCTTCCATGTCAGGGTGACAGCCATAGAAAAAAGATTGTTTGTATTAGAATTGCATTAGAACAGGCATATGGCTCCGCTCCTTTCACACCTGGCCATTTTGTTGCAGGCGTTTATTGGGCTTTTTTGTGGACGTCTTTGGAGGCAGGCATGACATCTGAACTTCTGTGTAGGGGTATATATATACACAAACACACATGTATGTATATATACACATATATAGGTGTGAAAGTAGCAGAACCCTATGTCTGCGCTAATGAAATAATTGACAGACATATGGCTCCGCTCCTATCACACCTATATGTGTGTATGTGTATAAATACATATGTGTGTGTGTATATATACCCCTATACAGAAGTTCAGATGTTATGCCTGCCTCTAAAGACGCCAAAAAAAATGCCCAAAAAAAACGCCTGCAACAACACACCTGGGCGTTTTTCTTGGGCATTTTTTGGGCGTCTTTGGAGGCAGGCAAAACATCTGAACTTCTGTGTAGGGGTATATATACACACACACATGTATGTATATATACACATATATAGGTGTGAAAGTAGCAGAACCCTATGTCTGCGCTAATGAAATAATTGACAGGCATATGGCTCCGCTCCTATCACACCTATATGTGTGTATGTGTATAAATACATATAAGTGTGTGTGTATATATATATATATATATATATATATATATATATACCCCTATACAGAAGTTCAGATGTTAAGCCTGCCTCCAAAGACGCCAAAAAAAATGCCCAAAAAAAACGCCTGCAACAACACACCTGGGCGTTTTTCTTGCAGGCGTTTTTTGGGCATTTTTTTGGCGTCTTTGGAGGCAGGCATAACATCTGAACTTCTGTGTAGGGGTATATATACACACACACTTATATGTATTTATACACATACACACATATAGGTGTGATAGGAGCGGAGCCATATGCCTGTCAATTATTTCATTAGCGCAGACACAGGGTTCTGCTACTTTCACACCTATATATGTGTATGTGTATATATACATACATGTGTGTGTGTGTGTGTGTGTATATATATACCCCTACACAGAAGTTCAGATGTTATGCCTGCCTCCAAAGACGCCCAAAAAATGCCCAAAAAAACGCCTGCAAGAAAAACGCCCAGGTGTGTTGTTTCAGGCTTTTTTTTGGGCATTTTTTTTGGCGTCTTTGGAGGCAGGCATAACATCTGAACTTCTGTATAGGGGTATATATACACACACACTTATATGTATTTATACACACATATAGGTTTGATAGGAGCGGAGCCATACGCCGGTCAATTATTTCATTAGACATAGGGTTCTGCTACTTTCAGACCTATATATGTGTATGTGTATATATACATACATACATGTGTGTGTGTGTGTATATATATACCCCTACACAGAAGTTCAGATGTCCTGTCTGCCTCCAAACACGTCCACAAAAAAGCCCAATAAACGCCTGCAACAAAACGCCGGGTGTGAAAATAGCGGAGCCATATGCCTGTTCAAATGCAATTCTAATACAAACAAATTTTTTTTTTCTGGTTCTGGACATGCTACAGAGCTGAAACTTCACAGGTACGCTTTTTAGACCCCCCCAGACAATAAATCCAAAGAAATCTCATTTTTTTTTTCAATAATTTTTTCAATAATTGGCTCTCTATCAAAAATGTGTGTGATTAATAGTCCCTGGGGCATGACCCAGAACCCTAGGCACTTTTTAGGGGCATTTATTGGGTTTTAGGGCTTCAAGATGGTGTTTTTTTATGATTACCGAAGTTCGGGTCCCATTGATTTCAATGGGGTTCTGAAACCCGGGCCGAACTTTCGGGAAGTTCGGGTGTTCTGGTCGAACCGAACGTTTCAAAAAGTTCGATTATCCCTACCTAGGAGATACCTTTATCAGAAAGTGATCAGAGTTTAAGAAATAGGTATAGGATAAATATCGTTGTGCACAAATCAGTGCTTGATTGATCTTTTATGCTAGGTTGTGTTAGGGCACCAAAATGCACCGAAAAGGTTTTGTTTTTTTTAATGGCTCTCTGGTTGTGCAGAGGACCTGATTTTTCTCTGCTGCATTTAAAGTGGTTGTATACCCCGCTTTCTTTTTTACCTACAGGTAAGCCTATGATAAGGTTTACCTGTAGGTAAAATGAATATCTCCTAAACCTGCACGGTTTAGGAGATTTTCACCCTGCATGGCGCCGCTGACAGCGGCGCATGTGCTCTGAAGGTGCCGGAACTTTAGAGCTTCTTGCCAGAACTGAGGGCTCCCACGCGCATGTGCGGGAGTGACATCGCGCCTCTGGCCACTCACAGCGCCGGAGCCCACAATCCCGGAAGAAAGGACGGGAGAAGATGTCGGCCTTCTCAGCGGTGGCCAGGTACGGCTGAAAGGGCTTCGTTCTAAGGTCAGTATTTCATAATCTGCTAGTATGAGATGCATACTAGCACATTATGACTTTATCTTGTAGTTGTCTTTTTTTTTTTCCCATTGAGTTTACACCCGCCTTAACCACTTGCAGACTGCCGCACGACTATTTACTGCAGCAGTCAGCCGCTTACAGGCAAAGTGACGTAGCCCTACATTGCTCGGCCCGGCTGCTCTGGGGCGCGCTCCTGCACGCCCCTGGCCCAGCTGATGATCTGATTGAGTTCAGAACCGATCAGTCATCAGGTCCAGGCCAATGATTTTTTGTCCTGCCGAAGCGAGGACAGGCCAATGATTTTTGGCCTGGACCTGTTGATTGGTCCTGCCCAATCAGATACTGTCTGTGCCTGTAAAATGTAAACACAAGCACAGAAAAGACCCGATCTCTCCTCCCAAAATCCTTTTTGGATTCATCGAGAGGAGAAAGCGGATCTGAACTGTGAGTACTGCACCAGCACACCCACACACACCTAGGCTAGGCACATTTACCCCCCAGTTAACCCCTACACCCCCTGTCACAGCACACACTGTATACAGTATATAGCATTTTCCTATATACCCATATAAGTGTGACTTGTGACCAGATTTTGCGCTTGCGGACGTTCCTTTTAGGCTTAGGATACCCCGCCACCCCCCAATAAAGATTTAACCCCCTGATCCCCCCCAGTTAACCCCTTCCCCCCTGTCACATTGCACACTAATATACAGCTAATATAGTGGTTTACTGTATTTTATATTAGTGTTATTGTGACTTGAGTTAGCGCTAGCAAGTTAGTTTCTGCCCCAAGGAGGTTTAGGGTCCCCGCCACCCCCCCTAATAAAGATAACCCCCTGATCACCCCCAGTTAACCCCTACACCCCCTGTCACAACACATACTGCATACAGTATATAGCAGTTTCCTATATACCTGTATCAGTTTGACTTGTGACCAGGTTTAGCGCTTGCGGCCGTTCCTTTTAGGGTTAGGATACTCGCCACCCCCCATAAAGATTTAACCCCCTGATTACCCCCAGTTAACCCCTCCCCCCGTCAGATTTCACACTATACACAGGTAATATAGTGTTTTTCTGTATATCTGTGATTGTGACTTCAGTTAGCGCTAGCGAGTAAATTTCTGTCCCAGGTAGGTTTAGGGTTCCCGCCACCCCCCTCCCCCAATAAAGATAAACCCCCAGTTAACCCCTTCATTGCCCTGTCACAGTGTCACTTTACAGTTTTTTTCTGATCCCTATTATTAGTGTCACAGGTGACATTAGTTAGTGTGATGTCAGTCTAAGATAGCGCAGCTTCCCGGCGCATAGTTAGAAATAACCCCTTGATTACCACATACACACACATACACTTCCATTACTAGTATAGTGTTTGAACAGATCAATATCTGATCTGATCAGAACTATACTAGCATCCCCATAGTTTAGGATTCCCAAAACGCGGTGTTTGCATGATCAGCACTGATTCCGGCCAGCACCTGCGTTTAACCTCTCCGCCCAGCCCACCCAGGCAAGTGTAGTAATCAATAGATTACTGTCACTTACAAAAAACACAAAACCGCTGTGTCAGCAAAGTCAGGCCTGATCCCTACTAGCATTAGCATTTTTTTTTTGGTAGCGTAATCTGTGAGTCACACTACTGTACCGGTAAATTTAGTTGCTAAAATGTCCAAACAGTGGTACAGTAGTGCAGAGGCCTACAGTATACTGACTATGTCAGATGAGAGCGAAGGGGAAGCCTCACTGGCAGAATCAGGGTCAGTATACGAACCTGAAGAGAGCAGCGGCTCCCTGACAGATAGCTCAGACGACGGATGGGTCCCTGTTAGAACCAGGCGTACCTGACCCCATTCTGGAGTTGCAGAGGTGCAGAGATCGCAGCATGCTCGTATGGAGCAGAGTGTTAGATCTATTGTGGACCAGACAAATTTATACGCTGGTCAATTCATCGCCGCCAACCCAAATTCGCCCCTTGCCAGACAATTCGGCTGGAAACCTGTAACGGTTTCCGAGTTTAAGACGTTTCTGGGCCTTTCCCTCAACATGGGCATAACCAAAAAGAGTGAATTGCGGTTATATTGGTCCAGTAGCCCAATTCACCATATGCGCGTGTATTCTGCCTCCATGTTCAGGGCGAGATATGAGCAAATTCTGCGATTTATGCATTTCAACGACAATGAAATATGTCATCCTCGGGGAGACCCTGAATATGATCAGCTTTACAAAATTTGGCCCCTCGTAGACCACTTCAATCAGCAGTTTGCAGCCTTGTTTACCCCCCAACAAGTTGTCTGTGTTGATGAGTCCCTGATTAAGTTTACTGGCCGCCTTGCTATGAAACAGTATCTCCCCAGCAAGCGTGCCAGATACAGGGTCAAGCTATATAAACTGTGTGACAGGGCCACAGGCTATACAGTTAGTTTCCGGGTCTACGAGGGAAAAGATAGCTGCGTGGAGCCCCCCAACTGCCCAGACTACATAGGGAGCAGCGGCAAGATAATAAAGGTGACTTGGTGTCACCTTTATCCAGAAAGGGGTACCATTTGTACGTGGACAATTTTTACACAAGCGTGCCACTATTTATTCACCTGCTCGAATTACAAATTGGCGCATGTGGCACCGTGCAACCTTATCGCCGGGGCTTTCCTCAATGGCTTGTAAATTCCCGTCTTAGTCGGGGGGAGAGAGCCTGCTTGAAAACTGACAAATTGCTTGCAGTGAAGTGGAGGGATACACGGAATGTTTTTATTCTGTCCTCCCTTCATGCAGACACGACAGTCCAAATTACTACGGCAACTGGTGTTATGGAGAAACCCCTCTGTGTCCACGACTATAACCTTAATATGGGAGGGGTGGAGCTTAATGACCAGCTTTTGGCG
Organism: Pelophylax lessonae; assembly: GCF_965119305.1. Classification (NCBI taxonomy): domain Eukaryota; kingdom Metazoa; phylum Chordata; class Amphibia; order Anura; family Ranidae; genus Pelophylax; species Pelophylax lessonae. The sequence continues at coordinate 304,124,039 of NC_138773.1, read as the reverse complement.
CCGTGAGTCTGACTTTGCAGACATAAGTTCTGAAGAAAAGAGTGTATCTCAGAAGACATAAAGTTCATACACACTCTAGAAGAAAGTATTCAGCAGAATCAACAAGGTTATCTTGAAATGCCCTTACCCTTTAGAGAACGACCTTGTCTGCCAAATAACAGAAATCTTGCCCTAGCAAGATTGAAATGCCTGAAGAAAAAGATGGGAAGAGATCCCAAATTCAAGCAAGATTATTTTAAATTCATGGAAGGCATCCTTGAAGAAGGACATGCAGAGAAGGTGAATAACCAACCTAAAGAAGGAGAAGTGTGGTACATTCCACATCAAGGTGTTTACCACCCAAAGAAACCAGATAAGATTAGAGTAGTATTTGATTGCTCAGCAAAGTATGATGGTGTTGTATTGAACGATCATATACTAAAAGGACCAGACCTCACAAACACTCTGCCTGGAGTACTCTGTAGATTCAGAAAGTATCCCGTAGCGGTCATGTGTGACGTTGAAAAGATGTTCCACCAGTTTCATCTGAAGAATGAAGATAGAAACTTCCTGAGGTTTCTATGGTGGGAGGACGGAGATACAGATACAGAGCCAGCAGAATACAGAATGAAAGTACACTTGTTTGGAGCAGCATCGTCTCCAGGTTGCGCCAATTAAGGTATGAAGTACCTGGCCAACAAAAATGAAGAAGATTTACCTAGAAGTCAATGGAAATTGGCTAAAGTTCTAGAAGTTCAAAAGGATAAAGACAGACTAGTAAGAAGAGTGTTGTTACAAATAGAAGACTCAAAACTTGACAAAAAGGGAAAACGTCTCACTACTCCACTCAAGTTGGAACGTCCTATACAGCAGTTAGTTGTTCTACTTGGAAGTTGAGAACCTGATAGAAAATCCCCCAAATTCATGTGCAAATCCTACTATAGAGAACAGAATTATAGGTCATTTTGGTGGGAGTGTAGCTGGCCAGCTAGAACCTGTCCTAGGTTGTTAATATGACCTACATGTATATACAGCTAGACCTGTTAATAACCTCAATACAGTGCATATGTTTATATGTGAGAGACAAAAGCAGAGTTATTTACTGTGATTTCATGTTTGGATGTCATATAACAATTGTATATTGTGTTCACAGAAGCAAAAGGAAATTTGCTTGTAAGATTCATTTATATGCCTGTAAGGTAAGCTCAGACACAGCGGAATTTAAACCAGAAAGCACAGAGTTAAACTTTATTACCCATAAGGAGTTTGTGGCCAATCACAGCCAATCTCACACTCAGCAACAGTCTTGGCCAATCACAGCCAGCCTTACACCCATTTTTTTTCTCTGAAGCCTCATGCTTTCAGCCAACCTTCTCATTCCACTACAGAGCAAGAGAACTGAATAGACACACAGATCCACAGAGCAGTTTTATGGAAGCAAGTGTCCAAAAATAGGTAATTAACAGTTATACATGTTCCTATTGTTAGTAATGTGATTAGAGCTGTATACTGAACTAGTTATGTGTTCACTTGTAGTTCCAACAAACTCGAACATGAAATCAAATCAAACTTCAAAAGTTATATCGAATTCAAACTATCGAACAAACCCAAACAACTCTAACAACTCAAAACCAAACCCAAGCAAACAAACTCAAACAGCAATAGAGAGAGAAATATATCCACCATTTGTTATACTGTATTCAGCACATCTTGGACATGGACTGTCTGCTGCAAAAGTGTCACTGTTATCTATGAAGAAAAGTTGAAGTTAATAAAGAAGATATCTTAAGCGTTTGGTGTGCTCTTTAAACCTACTGCTTTCCATAGAACGGTATTAGAGGAATTTATAGAGTAACAGACAGTCTGGTTAGACTGAAGTCAGAGAGAGCCAATTCTTCTAATGCCACAGCGCATAAGGCACTTTGTAGTGCTGCGCCTGCCACAAACCCCCCCCCCCCCAAACAAAAACCAAAAACCAAAAAAGTTTGATAGGGACAATACATCAAAGTGTAGTCATTGTTGGGATTTGAAACCATGACCTTGTTAACTGTAGTTACGTTGCAAAGCAGTTAGCTATTCTGCAGAATCGAGCTGTTTTGTGAAGAGAAAGGAGTGGCTTAAAGCGGAGTTCCAGCCATTTACTCACCTGTCCAACGGTCCAGCGATGCGGCCGCCGGAAGCCTCGATCCTCTCCCTCGGCGCCGGCATCACTGCTGTGGGCACCCGGCTGTTACAGTTTGCGGCTTCACAGCCGGGTACCCACTGCGCATGCGCGAGTCGCGCTGCGCGCCGTGATTGGCCGGCAATCTTCTGGGACCTCTGACGTGTCCCAGAAGATTGCAGGGAGGGAGGGGGAGAGGAGAACTTCCGCTCAGGGCGCCGCGGCGCTCCGAGCGGAAGTGGGAGCGGGTACCTGTCAAAACTAGGTACCCGCTCCCCCCCCCAAAAAATGACATGCCAAATGTGGCATGTCGGGGGGTCAGGACTCCCTAAAGCGGAAGTTCCACTTTTGGGTGGAACTCCGCTTTAAGGCTCAAATGCACATATAGCTAAGGTACTGAACATTGTAGGACATCTAGGAAGAAGACCATTGAAAAAGTGTGAGTTTTTAATGTGGACCTGAGTGGTGTAGTAGGTGTAGTGGTTGTAATGTTTGCTATGCACAGTGCAACCATGAGTTCAAATCCATACAAAGATGAGATAATGAAATAGCTGTACATGATGTGACTTTGCAAGCGCTTCACACTGTATGTGCCATCATGTTATCTGTATGTACTTGATGTAAGTTTTGGAGCCATAAAAATGATCCAATCTGTCAGAGTTTTAAAAAAACATATCTCTCCCCAACACTACTAGGTGGAGATGGTCAAACTAGAACCTACGGCAGAGTGAGATGCATGAATCAGAGGATATGTGCAAGATCACAATTCAGCCTACATCAACGCCGCTGAAGGTGGAATTCACTGTTGCTGTAACGCTGTCCAGTTCGCCACAGCGGGAGTTAATTGATGTGAACGCGGCGAGAAAAAAACAGCCAAAGCAGAGTTAAACTGGAGGTTTAGACATTGTAACATTTTTCATCTGGCTGGCTCAAATAACATGAGGGCTCCAAAACAGACAGGAATAACAAGAACTCACACAGGAAGACATGTTAACCCTTTTGTAGGCACCTTGCCTACAACTCTGCATTATGGAGAATCTGTCAGCTTGGGTGTTTCCATCAGTTGGCTGTCGGTTAAAAAAGTACATTTCAAAGCTGATATCCCATTGCCAAAGTACCGAAGAGATGGAAGAACTCTTGCTAAACTCAACCTGCCAGCCTTTGTGAAAAACTGAACAGGCCTTCTCTCCAACATCAGTGCCTGACTTCACAAATGCGCTTCTGGAAGAATGGTCAAACATTCCCATAGACACCTGACCTCACAAATGCGCTTCTGGAAGAATGGTCAAAGATTCCCATAGACACACTCCTAAACCTTGTGGACGGCCTTCCCAGAAGAGTTGAAGCTGTTATAGCTGCAATGGGGGGGCCAACTCAATATTGAACCCTACAGAGTAAGACTGGGTTTGCAATTAAAGTTCATGTGCGTGTAAAGGCAGGCGTCCCAATACTTTTGGTAATATAGTGTATTACCTTTTTATCCTTGGGTTTAGTCATCATTTAATCCTTTCACTGCCAGGTCTGTACATTGTACGGACATGATAGGGGGGATTTTACACACAGTCCCGGGGCTGCAGCACTGGATTGCTTTTAAGCCCTGGTAATGTGCGCTCCCTCCCCTTCCCATCTACAGGCCTGGGACTGGCATAGTGGGTGCCACCAGGTAAGGGGGGAGGGAGCTTGGTGGACCTATGTCCCATTCCCTTCTTGTTGCTGACCTGGAAGCGATGTGTTTGATGTCACTTTGGAGTCACCCTGTCAGTTTCCCCGGCCAGTATGGTCGGTAAAGAATGTAATGCAATGTGATCTGTTACATAGTTACATAGTTTGTGAGGTTGAAAAAAGACATCAGTCCATACAGTTCAACCTATGATGTGTGTGTGTGTTTGCTGCTAACCGTACATTGTATACCCCTGTATGTTGTGGTCTTTAAGGTGCCCATCTAACAGTTTTTTGAAACTATTGATGCTCCCTGCTGATACTACTGCTTGTGTAAGAGAATTACACATCCTTACTGCTCTGACAGTAAAGAAACCCTTACGTGTTTTAAGGTTAAACCGTTTTTCCTCTAGTTTTAGTAAGTGGCCACGTATCTTATTGTATTGCCTTTCTCTGAAAAGTTTGTTCCTTATGCTAGGGTGGCCAATACAGTATTTGTACATTGATATCATATCCCCCCTCAATCGTCTCTTCTCCAGAGAGAATAAGTTCAGTGCTTGTAGTCTTTCCTCATAGCTGATGTCCTCTATTCCCCTAATTATTTTTGTTGCTCTTCTCTGGGTTCTCTCCAGTTCCAGCACATCCTTCCTGAGGACCGGTGCCCAGAACTGGACAGCATACTCCAGATGTGGCCGGACCAGAGTCTTGTAGAGTGGGAGAATAATCTCTTTATTTCTGGAGTGAATCCCTTTTTTTATACATGCCAGTATTCTGTTGGCTTTGCTTGCAGAGGCTTGGCATTGCATGCCACTGTCAAGCCTGTTGTCCACTAGGACCCCCAGGTCCTTTTCCAACTTAGACTCACCCAGAGGTTCCCCCCAGAGTAGCTTGCTTTCGTGTTTCTGATGCCCAAGTGCATTACTTTACATTTTTCAACATTAAACCTCATCTGCCATGTAGTTGCCCACCCCATTATTTTGTTCAGGTCTGCTCGTAAGGTTTCCACATCCTGCATAGAAGATATTGGCATGCTTAGTTTAGTATCATCTACAAATACTGAGATTGTACTCGATATCCCCTGCTCTAGATCATTTATGAATAAATTAAACAGGATTGGTCCCAGGACAGAACCCTGGGGGACCCAACTTTCCACACCGCCCAATCCGAGTACTCCCCATTAATGGCCACCCTCTGGACTCTCCCCTGGAGCCAGTTCTCTATCCAGGTACTCACCCTATGGTCCATACCTACGTACCTTAGTTTGTACAGTAAGCGTTTGTGGGGAACGGTGTCAAATGCCTTTGCAAAGTCCAGATACACCACATCCACAGGCTTACCTTTATCAAGGTGGCAGCTCACTTCATCATAGAAGGTTAATAGATTTGTCTGGCAAGAACGATTTTTCATGAATCCATGCTGATTACCACTAATAATACAGTTTCTTTACTTAAGTCTTGTATGTGGTCCCTTAACATCCCCTCCAAAATCTTGCAGACTACTGATGTTAGGCTGACCGGCCTATAGTTACCCGGGATATATCTTGGCCATTTTTTAAATATTGGTGCCACGTTGGCTTTTTTCCAATCAGCTGGCACCATACCCGTCTGTAGACTATCCTTAAAGATCAAGAATAATGGTCTGGCAATCACCTGGCTGAGTTCCTTAAGTACCCTTCGGTGCAAGCCATCCGGTCCCGGTGATTTATATATGTTAAGTTTCTCTAGTTTAGTTCTAAGTCTATCTTCTTTTAGCCATGGCGGTACTTCCTGAGGTGCATTTTTTAGTTTATCATTACAAGCTGGGTTAGTGTAGCCCCCCAATTCTTCTGTAAAGACTGAAGAGAAGATCTGCATTTCATTACATTAAGTGGAGCCCAGAGGAGACATCCGGGGTCTTTTAGAACCTGAATATCTCATTAAAGAGAACCTGTCTCCAAAAAAATCATCACACAGGGGACTTTTTGTGATGACATTTTTTTTTTTTAATTGTACTGTACACCCAAGCATATAAAATATCCCCCAAATAATTTTTGAGGCCCCCCCATCCCCACATATACGCATAATGAACGTAAATGCATCTACGCATGAAAGCGATACCATTGTGCATGCTGGAGCGAGAGCAATATTTCTAGCACCAAACCTCCTCCGTAACGCTAAACTGATGACACACACAAATCTAAGGTTTGACATGTTGGGTATCTATTCACTCGGTACAACCTCATCTTTTGTATTTAACCAAATTGGTTAATTTGGGGGGGCAATTGGTATCTGCATTATCTTTCTTTTTTTCAGGCTGTTTGTCCCTTTTTTCCCCTGGTGATCCTGCCAGTAACACACTTTAGGGTGTATTTAAAGGGTAACCCCACTTTCGTGAGGAGAAAAAAAGTAGCGAATAGAGAAAACACAATATAGCATATACAATTGCGACAGAAATCATATTTTAATTACATTTTAATAAAAATGACCTTTACTTTTACCTGTAATTTTCTGGAAATGCAATATGGCTACCTGGAGCTCTTCTGTACACAGAATGTATACTGACCACACCCCCAGAAACTTAATTTCCTGCTTGTGTGATTGGCTCACTGATTTTCCCAGAAGTCTGCCTAAGATACAAGTCAGATTTCTGGCATCCCCTGCAACAAAAATGTCATTTCTCTTACGTCCTCCGACAGTCGCCGCCTCTTCATATTCGTCACATATGGGGTATTAGACTTTGCTCCGAAGGAGTAGCTAGGCAACAGAATATGTTAACATTAAAGCTTTTAACATATCCCACCCTCAAGGGGTGGTCCCCTCAGTCAAAACCCTCCTACTTCCTGCAACCATATCTCAGTTTTAATGTCTAGCTTGTCAGGAGTGGCTGGCTCTCTCTGTGCTGGGGCTTTGTGCCCCAGACTCTTTCTTCTTTTTTGAATTTTTGTTTGAGTTTTCTCTCTACCTTTACTTAGCTGTTCTTTTTGTCAGCGTTAGTTAGTTATTCGGATGAAGAGGATCATGCGGGCTGGGTCTCGGGCTGATCCCCCTTGTCGCAGGTCATGGGTCAGTGGCTTCCCAGCCTGCCATCGAGCGTTCAGCCAGGTAACGCTCCTGGTACAGTGAACGACCCATCCCTGTTCGGTGCAGGGATGATTGGTGAGGTGGCTACCTCACTGGACGCTGTGCGGTTTCTTAACCCCCATTCTGTGCGTCTTGTTTGCGACTCTCCCTGCCTCATGTGCAGCGGCTTGTTCGCCTGTGCGGGTCCCCCACGCCATTGTGAGGTAAGTGTATCTATGTGGGGACCTGTCTGTCTGGGGGGGTGTCAGTCTGGGACTGTGTAACCTGCCTCTATTCACACTGTTTGTCTCCCTATCTCTCGGCTGCATGCTGTGGGCTGCAAGGGGGGGGGGGGGGAGCTGTGTGACACTGTGTGTGTCAGCCTTGTCAGTGTGTGCAGCTGTGTGCTGTGAGGCATGTTTTGTGGCATGTTTGGGCACTATACAGCGATCGCTGCGGCGATCTCACATGTTGTTTTTATACATGGATGACATGTGTGTTTTTACTGTACTGTGGAGCGGCGGTTTCGGCGCCAAACGGCGCCATTTTGCCTACACTCTCTCCGGCCTCATGTTCTACATGCATGGCGGCCATTTTCTTGTAGCCTCCATAGGCTTTCATAGAGCGCCCTGGCAGCATCACTTCCTCTTCTCCAGGAACACCGATCGAGGCAGCAGCAGCGGCGAGGGTCTTCTCAGGTTATATCCTTCCTATCCATTGCCTGTGTCAGTTTTATTGTCCCTGTGGGGGTCTCATTGTGCTTGTGTGTGGCGCGGTGGGCTGCGCTCGCCGCGCTTGTTAAGGGGGCAGTTAACCCTTTATTATCCGGCATTTGTTATAGGGGCAATGGATTCTCAGGAGGGCAAATTTCCTATCGCCTTGGTGGAAAGCCAGGGGACAGCTGTTTCCCCCTCTATTGTGGCGGGCCTTGCTGCTCAGGTGCAGATGCTGGTGGCTGCTCAATCTACTAAAAGACCCAGAGTTGCTCTTTCCTCTGATTTTGAGGGTGAAGGTGATGGGGCTGTTATGGCGGGGGCCTCCTTATCGGGGTCCCGCTCCTCCCTGGATCTAGTGGGGTCTGAGGTGGAGGCTGAAGTTGAAGGGGTTGATAATTCTCCCCCTGGCTCACCTGAAGAGCTTGCAATCATGGATGAATTGATTGCTTCCATAAAGCAAACGCTGCGTTTGCAGGATGAAGTGTGTCCCCCCGCTGCCTTGGCGGCTTATGGGACGCAGAGAAAACGCAGGACGCCGCAGGTTTTTCCCTGCAATGATGATTTTCAGCGCGCTGTTAAGGAACAATGGCGCAATCTGCGCAAACCTTTTGCTGTACCTAGTAGGTTCAAGCTGCGTTATCCTTTCTCGCCTTCCACTGATGAAAGGTGGTGTGTGCCTCCCCCAGTGGATCACGCAATTGCGGTTTTAAACAAATCCACTGCGATTCCTGCAGAGGATTCCCCTGTGTTCCGTGATGCCACGGATAGGTGATTGGAGTCTCTTGCCCGTCATACTTATTCTGTTACGGGTTCTATGCTTAAGGCTCTGTTTGCTTCTCTCATGGCGGCCCAGGCGATCGCAAGTTGGACGCAGATGCTTAGGCGCGTCCTAGTGGCCGATTCGGCCTCGCCGGCGACCCTGGACATGGTGGATCAAATCCTGGTGTCATGTATCTGTGTGATGCGGACTTGGACCTAGTTCCGTTGGCTGCACGTGTGCACAGCGTGGCGGTGTTGTCTCGCCGCCTGGTTTGGTTAAAATGTTGGTCGGTGGACCAGTCTTCACGTAAGACCTTAGCCAATCTGCCTTATGATGGGTCTCGCCTTTTTGGGGAGTCCTTGGATGTGTTGATTAAGGGGATCACCGGGGGTGAGAGCACTCTCTTGCCCCATTTCCCCAAGGCTAAGGGGGCTTCTGGGAAGAAGCATGCTAATTTTCGGCCCCCTCAGGGGTCCTTTCGTGCCTTTCGGTCGCACTACAAGGGCAAACCGTTCAAAGGTCAAGGCTCTCAGAAGAAGCCCTGGTCTGGTAAACAGAAGTCCGGTCAATCCGGATCCGCAGCCCATAACAGTGCGGCCTGAAGGGGCGCCCTCACCCAGTTTTGGGGTGGGGGGACGCTTGCTCGGTTTTCTTCAGCCCTGGCTGACCCGCGTGCGGGACAGATGGGTTCAGGAGATCGTTCGATCTGGTTACAAGATTGAGTTTCTCTCTCGGCCGGAGAGCAGATTTTTTCCCTCAAATCTTCAACTGTCTCCAGAGCGTTTACGGGACCTGCACCTGGCGGTGCGGGACCTGAGGGCTCAGGGAGTGGTAGTTCCGGTGCCTCATCGGGACAGATTTCGGGGGTTTTATTCCAATCTGTTCACCGTGCCCAGAAAGGAGGGCAAGGTTCGTCCAATTCTGGACTTGAAGGCTCTGAACCGCTCTGTGCGGGTTCGCAAGTTCCGCATGGAATCCCTGCGATCGGTGGTGGCTGCCTTGGTTCCGGGGGAATTCATGGCCTCCATCGATTTGAAGGATGCGTATCTTCACATCCCCATTTTCGAGGGTCACCAGAGGTACCTTCGATTTGCCATTGCGGAGGATCACTACCAGTTCGTGGCGTTGCCTTTTGGTCTCGCCTCGGCTCCGCGGGTCTTCACCAAGGTGCTTGCACCGGTTCTGGCATTGTTGAGGGCCCAGGGCATTTCTGTCCTGGGGTATCTGGACGACATTCTGGTTCGGTCTGCGACCAGCCAGGGTCTGGAGAAGGACCTGTCTGTCACGATGCAAACTCTGCAGGAGTTTGGTTGGACGATAAATTTTCCAAAGTCGACACTGAGTCCGTCGGTTCGTCTTCCCTACCTGGGAATGATTCTGGACTCGGTGCAGGCGAAGGTCTTCCTGCCGGAAGACAAACTCAGAACTCTTCAGGAGAAAGTCAGGTCCCTCAGGGACGTTCCGCACTCGTCTCTGCGGACGTGCATGAGATGTCTGGGATTGATGGTCTCGGCCTTCGAGGCGATTCCCTTCGCCCAGTTTCACACGCGGGGTCTCCAAGCGGAGATCCTGTCCATATGGGACGGGCGACCTCAATCTCTGGATCTTCAAATCTCGTTGAGTCATCGCACCAGAAGAGACCTTCTGTGGTGGCTCCAGTCCCCGATGGTGTCCGGGGGCAAGTCGTTTCGTCCTATCTCGTGGACGGTAATCACCACGGATGCCAGCCTGTCGGGCTGGGGTGGTGTTCTGGGCGTTCTGTCCGCCCAGGGGACTTGGTCGGAGGGGGAGTCCTCCCTTCCGATCAACATTCTGGAATTGCGTGCGATAAATCTCTGTCTTCATCGCTGGTCGGACCGGCTGCAGGGCTGCCCGGTTCGGGTGCAGACGGACAATGCCACGGCGGTGGCCTACATCAACCACCAAGGGGGCACCAGGAGTGCCCGAGCGGCTCGAGAAGTGGCCGACATTCTGTCTTGGGCCGAGACTCATGTCCCGGCGATAACGGCGGTTCACATTCCGGGGGTGGAGAACTGGCAGGCTGACTATCTGAGTCGCCAGACCCTGGATCAGGGGGAATGGTCTCTCCACCCGGCTGTCTTCCAGACGTTGTGCGCGAAGTGGGGTCTTCCAGATGTGGACCTGTTCGCGTCTCGTCTCAACAACAAGGTGAGAAGGTTCGTGGTAAGGACGCGCGACCCTCGGGCAGACGCGTCGGACGCGTTAGTGGCCCCGTGGCATCAGTACAGGCTGATGTACGCGTTTCCACCGATTCAGTTGCTGTCCAGGTTCCTTCGCAGGTTACACTCGGAACGCAGCACGGTGATTCTTGTGGCACCGGACTGGCCTCGCCGGTCCTGGTACGCAGACCTCGTGAATCTGGCGGTCGACGCCCCATGGCGTCTGCCTCTTCGAGACGATCTCCTGTCTCAAGGACCGATATTCCATCCTGCTTTACAGTCGCTGGCTTTGACGGCCTGGCTGTTGAGACCGAGGTCCTGAAGGAGAAGGGTCTCTCCCCGGAGGTCGTTCATACCTTGATCAACTCGAGGAAGTCTTCCTCGGGGAAGGTTTATTACCGTACTTGGAAGGCCTATTTTGCCTGGTGTGAGTCCGGGGGTTTTCACCCCGCACGTACTCGGTTTCCCGAGTTCTGTCCTTCCTTCAAACGGGTGTCGATCAGCGTTTGGCGCTGGCTACGATAAAGGGTCAGGTGTCTGCGCTGGCCGTTCTGTTTCAACGTCCCGTGGCTTCCAACTCCTTGGTTGGCACTTTTGTTCAGGGAGTGCGGCATCTGGTTCCTCCTAGGAGGGATCCTCTGCCCCCTTGGGACTTGAATCTCGTTCTATCTGTGTTAAAACGTGCTCCTTTTGAACAGATCAGGGAGATCTCGTTGTCTATGTTGTCCAAAAAGGTCGCCTTTTTGGTTGCGATCACTTCGGCTCGCAGAGTGTCGGAGCTGGCGGCTTTGTCCTGCAAGTCTCCGTATCTGGTTGTTCATTTGGATAAGGTGGTCTTGCGACCTAATCCTTCTTTTCTTCCGAAGCGAGTTTCGGAATTCCATCTTAATGAGGATATTGTTTTGCCTTCGCTGTGCGCGAAGCCTAAACATCCAAAGGAGGTGCGATTGCATTCTTTGGATGTTGTTCGGGCGATAAGGGTTTACCTTAAATCGACTGAGTCTTTTCGAAAGACGGACTCCTTGTTTGTTCTTCCAGAGGGTCCTCGGAAGGGCATGGCGGCGTCGGCCTCTACCATCGCCAAATGGATCAGGCAGACCATTGAACAGGCCTATGCTTTGCAGGGGAAAGTTCCCCCTGTGCCTGTGAAGGCGCACTCTACTAGATCTCTGAGTACGTCTTGGGCCTGTCGTCATGGGGCTTCTGTAGCCCAGGTGTGTAAGGCGGCGACTTGGTCGACCGTGCACACTTTCACAAAATTCTACAAAGTAGATGTTCAGGCATCGGCGGATGCTTCCTTTGGCCGCAAGGTTCTTAGTGCGGCGGTTCCCTAGGGTCCCTTGTGGGGACCACTGGCTGTTGGGATAAGTTTTTTATCCCTTGGGTATTTGTCTTTTCCTGGGTTGTTGCTCCTGTTGAGCACCTGTTTTTTCCTGTTGCCCAGCTGGGTTCCTTCCTTTGGTAAGGTTCCTTTCTTTGATGCGGAGACTGCGTTGCCTTTCGGCGCGGATGCGTTTCCCACCCCTCATGTTTGCACTGCTTTGGGACGTCCCCATATGTGACGAATATGAAGAGGCGGCGACTGTCGGAGGACGTAAGAGAAAACTGAATTTTTGTAAAATCTTACCTGTAAAATTCCTTTCTCTGAGTCCTCCGACAGTCGCCGCCCCCGCCCCTCTTTTGGGGTTTGGTTGTATACTCTACTGCTATTCCACTAAAACTGAGATATGGTTGCAGGAAGTAGGAGGGTATTGACTGAGGGGACCACCCCTTGAGGGTGGGATATGTTAAAAGCTTTAATGTTAACATATTCTGTTGCCTAGCTACTCCTTCGGAGAAAAGTCTAATACCCCATATGTGACGAATATGAAGAGGCGGCGACTGTCGGAGGACTCAGAGAAAGGAATTTTACAGGTAAGATTTTACAAAAATTCCGTTTTCTCTTACGTCCTCGACAGTCGCCGCCCACTCATACAGTCTTCACCAATGGGGTATTGACTTCATCTCCACAGGAGTAACTAGGCATGTCCCACTGGTCCAATACCCCCCCTGCTATCAGCCATCCCAACTCAGTTTGTCTTCTGCCTAGTTAAGGAGTAGATAGGCTTCCCTGTGCTGGGGCTACAGTCTCAGCCTTCTTCTATTTTATGATTTTTATTTTCTGCAAATGTCATTTTTTCTTTGCATTACTAGCTGTTTATTTTGTCAGCGTTAGTTAGTCGGATCTTCGAACGAAGACGGCGTTTGCGGAGCTGGGAGTCGGACTGGTCGCCCTGGTTCTCCAGGACAGAGGGTCCGATGGAATCCCAGCCCGCCATCGAGCGTTTAGCAGGCTATGTGTTCGCCCTGGCCTCGCAAACGACCCATCCCTGTCCTCAGGGATGCAGCCTGTGAGGTGGCTACCTCACCCGGACGCATCCACGGTTATCCGTGCATTATTTGGCGTCCTGCGTTTTTGGCTGACGGCACCCCTGCCATCTGAGGGCGGGCGGTTTCCCGTCGATGAGAGGCACCCCAAGCCATCAGGTACAGGTAAGTACATTCTGTGTGGGGCCTCTGTCTGAGGCTGGCAGTCTTGTGTGTCTGTGTTAACCCTCATGTCTGTTCGTTTTGGGCTCCCTGATCCCGATCCCTGCGGGAGTTTTCTGTCGCAATCAGTACGCTGTGTTGTTTTCTGGGGTCCCTCTCCTGTGTCACTTTAGGGTGCTTTGGAGGTACAGACACGTGTGGCGACCGCTGCAGGGTTAAAACACCGCCGGTCCGCCATTTTAGGTGTGGGCAGCATGTCTGGCTTCACTATGGGCGCTTATACAGCATATATATGATGTGTTTTTGGCGCCTTGCGGCGCCATCTTGTGTGTGGCAAAACGTTCGTTCCGAGGCGGCCATTTTACCGAAGCCTCCCATTACTTTCTATTGGCAACCATTTTTCTTTAGCCTAAAGTCTCAGTTCAGTCTATTGCGGTGACATCACTTCCTCCTTTCTCTCAGAAGAACTCGGCTGCGGTGGTAACACTCCTGTGGGGTCTGTCTGCTGTCCTTTTTTTCCTTGTGCAATCTTTCTGGCTGTCAGTTTATCCTGCTTACGGGTCTGTGTTTACAGTTAGTGTAGCAGTGCGCTTTGGGGGTCCGCGGCGCGCTTAAAGGGCCAGTACTTTTAAAAAAAAAAAAAAACTTTTTCTTTTGACATGGAATCTCAGGACAGCAAATTCCCTCCAGCCTTGGTAGGTGATTCAGGTTCCTCTGAATCTTCTACCCTGACTACTTTGTCTGCTGCAGTGGCAGCTTTGGTGTCAAAGGTGGATATTCTGATGACTGAACGTGCGGATAGAAAAAGGCCTAGGATTTCCTTTTCTTCTGATTCTGAATCTGACTTGGTTGCCATGGGTGGCGTGCCCTTTTCGGGGTCTCGCTCTTCTCTGTCTGAGGGGGAGGCGGAGGTTGCAGGGGTGGATGATTCCCCCCGGGACGCCCAAGGAACGCGCAGCTATGGATGCGCTGATTTCTGCCATTAAAGAAACACTCCATTCAGAGGATGAGCCCAATCCTCCGGGCATTGTGTCCTCTTTTGGTACACACAGGACCCGCAAGGCGGCGCAGGTCTTCCCTTGCCCCGCTGAGTTCCATGCTACAGTGAATGAGCAATGGAGCAGTTTAAAATGCACTTTTGTGGTGCCAAAGAGGTTTCAACTTCTTTACCCTTTCGCGTCTCCTACGGATTCGCGCTGGTGTGTGGCTCCTCAAGTGGATCACACTGTGGCCAGGTTGAACAAGGCTACTCTGGTTCCCACCGAAGATCACCCGGTATTTAGGGATCCTACGGATAGGAGGATGGAATCACTTGCCCGCTTTGCTTACATGGTGGCGGGTTCCATGCTGAAACCTATTTCGCCTCTGTCATGGCAGCTCAGGCTGTGGCAGATTGGACCAAGGTGCTCAGACGCACCCTCTTGGCTGATTCTGCTCCCCCTACTACCGTGGCGTTGGTGGACCAGATTTATCAGGGGGTCATGTATTTGTGCGATGCAACCTTGAATGAGGCCCCATTAGCTGTGCGCCAGTCTAGTATCGCGTTGCTTAACCGTCGCCTGATATGGTTGAAAAGCTGGTCGGCTGACCAGACTTCAAGGAAAACCGTGGCTGACATCCCCTATGCGGGGTCTCGCCTTTTTGGTGAATCCTTGGATGAATTGGTGAAAGGGGTCACTGGGGGCAAGAGCACTCTGTTGCCCCAGAACCCTAAGGGTAAGTTTTTCCGCGGTAAGTGGGGCCCTTCCTTTAAACCAAATCAGGGGTCCTTTCGTGCCTTCAAGACACAGAACAAAGGGAAACCTTTCAAGGGCCAAAGTGGCCAGAGAAAGCCCTGGGCGGGCAAACCTAAATCCGGCCACGCCGGTGCGGCGGCTCAGTCCGCCTCTGCCTGAAGGGGCGCCCTCACCCATTTCAGGGGTGGGGGGACGTTTGCGTGGTTTCCTCCAACCTTGGCTGCTCCGAATTCCGGACAGGTGGGTTCAGAAAATCATTCGATCAGGATACAAGATCGAATTCCTTTCACGGCCGGCGGACAGATTCTTTCCCTCAAATCTTCATTTGACCCCAGGGCGGTTACAAGACCCGCATCAAGCGGTACAGGATCTCCTTGCCCAGGGGGTAATCGTCCCGGTGTCTCATCGAGACAGATTTCGGGGGTTTTACTCAAATCTGTTCACTGTGCCCAGAAAGGAGGGCAAGGTGCGTCCGATTCTGGACTTAAAAGCTCTGAACCGCTTCGTGCGTGCTTGAAAGTTCCACATGGAATCGCTCCGCTCGGTGTTGGCCTCCCTCAGTCCGGGAGAATTCCTGGCCTCTATCAATCTGAAGGATGCGTATCTACACATCCCCATTTTCGAGGGCCATCAGAGGTACTTCCGATTCGCTATCTCGGAGGAACATTATCCGTTTGTGGCGTTACTTTTCAGTCTCGCTTCGGCTCCAAGGGTCTTTACCAAAGTGTTGGCGCCAGTTCTGGGCCTGTTGCGGGCACAGGGCATTGCGGTCCTGGGATATCTGGACGATCTCCTGCTAAGATCCAGTGCCAGTCGGAGCCTGTTGCGCGATCTGTCCACTACGGTCCAGACGCTACAGGAGTTCGGATGGACCATCAACGTTCAGAAGTCGACCTTGTCTCCTTCGGTTCATCTCCCGTATTTGGGGATGGTTCTGGACTCTGCTCAAGCAAAGGTGTTCTTGCCGGAGGCCTGCAGTCCGAGGTCAGGTCCATCAGGGACAACGAATCCTCGCCACTCAGGACCTGTATGCGGTCCCTGGGGTTGATGGTGTCAGCCTTCGAGGCAATACCATTCCCACAGTTTCACACGCCATCTCTCCAGGCGGAGATCCTGGCCAGGTGGGACAGACTACCTCAGTCCTTGGACCTGAGAGTGTCTCTGAGTCGCCAAACCAGAATGGATCTCTTGTGGTGGCTTCAGTCCCCGGCGGTGTCGGGAGGGAAATCCTTCCGGCCATTACTGTGGACGGTGATTACCACGGATACCAGCCTGTTGGCTGGGGTGGCGTCCTGGGCAACCTGTCTGCCCAGGGCACTTGGTTGGAGGAGGAATCCTCCCTTCCAATCAACATATTGGAATTGAGAGCGATCAGGCTGTGCCTGCTCCGTTGGTCGGATCATCTTCAGGGCCGTCCTGTACGGGTGCAGATGGATAACGCCACTGCGGTGGCTTACATCAACCACCAAGGGGGCACCAGGAGTGCCTGGGCGGCCCAGGAAGTGACCAGAATTCTGTCTTGGGCCGAGACTCATGTCCCGGCGATTTCGGCAGTTCACATTCCGGGTGTAGAGAATTGGCAGGCCGATTATCTGAGCCGCCAGACCCTGGATCAGGGGGAATGGTCCCTGCACCCGGAGGTGTTTCAAATGCTGTGTGCGAAATGGGGATCCCCGGATGTGGATCTGTTCGCGTCTCGGCTAAACAAAACAGTGGAAAGGTTCGTGGCAAGAACGCGCGATCCGCTAGCAGACGCCTCGGATGCGCTGGTGGTGCCTTGGCATCAGTATCATCTGATCTATGCCTTTCTTCCGATTCATTTGTTGTCCAGGTTCCTTCGCAGGTTGGTCTCGGAACCAACCTTGGTGATTCTGGTGGCGCCAGACTGGCCGCGCCGGTCCTGGTACGCGGACATCGTTCTTCTGGCCGTCGAGCCTCCATGGCGGCTTCCAATGCAGGAAGATCTTCTGTCTCAGGGACCGATCCTCCATCCTGCTTTACAGTCGCTGGCTTTAACGGCATGGCTGTTGAAAGCCAGGTCCTGAGAGACAGGGGTCTCTCCTCAGAGGTCATTCCTACTTTAATCAAGGCTAGAAAAGCCTCGTCTGGTAAGATTTACGTACTACCGTACTTGGAAAGCTTATTTTGCCTGGTGTGAGTCCAGGGGCTTCTCTCCTCGTTCATACTCGGTGGCGAGAGTGTTGGCTTTCCTTCAGTCCGGTGTGGATCAGCGCCTTACGTTGGCCACGATTAAGGGCCAGGTATCTGCAATGGCTGTCCTTTTCCAGCGCCCGGTGGCGTCTAATTCTTTGATTCGCACCTTCATTCAAGGTGTGCGTCACTTGGCCCCTCCTAGAAGGGAGCCCTTACCTCCATGGAACTTGAACTTGGTTCTGTCCGTGTTACAACGTTCCCCGTTTGAAAACATCAGGGAAATCTCGTTACCTCTGCTGTCAAAAAAGGTTGCCTTTCTGGTGGCGATCACTTCTGCTCGCAGAGTGTCGGAGTTGGCGGCGTTGTCTTGTCGCTCCCCTTACCTAGTGTTTCATAGGGATAAGGTGGTCTTGCAACGTAACCCGTCCTTTCTTCCAAAGGTGGTTTCGGATTTTCACCTTAATGAGGACATTGTTTTACCTTCGCTCTGTGCAAATCCTAAGCATCCTAAGGAGGTTGCCTTGCATTCTTTGGATGTTGTTAGGGCGATCAGGGTCGTCGACTGAATCCTTTTGAAAATCGGATTCTCTCTTTGTCCTTCCTGAGGGACCTCGGAAGGGTATGGCTCCGTCTGCGGCGACCATTTCAAAATGGATCAGACAGACAATTGTACAGGCCTATTCGTTGAAGGAACGGGTACCGCCCTTCCCTGTTAAGGCGCACTCTACCAGAGCATCAGGCCTCGGTGGCCCAGGTGTGCAAGGCTGCGACACCTTTTCCAAATTCTACAGAATTGATGTTCTGGCATCAGCTGATGCCTCCTTTGGCCGCAAAGTTCTCTGTGCGGCAGTGCTGTAGGGCACCCAGGTTTTGTTGCGGGTCCCTGGCTGTTGGGGTTGTTTACCCCCTTGGTTATTTGCTTTCCTGGGTTGTTGTTCCTGTTGAGCCTTTTTGTTACCCATAAGGTTACCTTGCTATTCATGTAAGGTTCCTTTCTCTGATGTGGGTACTGCGTTGCGTTTCCCACCCCTCATGCCTACACTGCTTTGGGACATCCCCATTGGTGAAGACTGTATGAGTGGGCGGGGACTGTCGGAGGACGTAAGAGTAAACGGAATTTTTGTAAAATCTTACCGTAAAATTCCTTTCTCTGAGTCCTCCGACAGTCGCCGCCCCCGCCCCTCTATTGGGGTTCTTATACACTTAACTGCTTGCTACCAAACTGAGTTGGGATGGCTGATAGCAGGGGGGGTATTGGACCAGTGGGACAGCCCCCATGGGTGTGTCTATGTAAATGCTTTGTTTTTTTAACAAGTCTTATGCCTAGTTACTCCTGTGGAGATGAAGTCAATACCCCATTGGTGAAGACTGTATGAGTGGGTGGCGACTGTCGGAGGACTCAGAGAAAGGAATTTTACGGTAAGATTTTTGGTGAGATATTCCCAATAGGAACATGTCTAAAGGGATGCAGGCCCAGCAGCTTTCCTCATTAGAGCCCTGCAGCTGCCGCAGCTGTCAGATAATTATGAAACCACTCCCATTTGACCCACTCAGCACAGAGGAACAATGATTTCTTCAGAATAACAAAAGATAGGAATCTGCAAAAAAAGTTTGTTAAAAATCCTTGTAATGTACAGAGATCACCCAGAGGGGAATGTTTTTTTCTCAACAAAAGCGGAGTTACGCTTTAAAAAAAAAAAAAAAAATTGCCTAGCTGTTTGTCCATTAAAACTGCATTTAAATTGAGTCTGTGCGAATTGGGAAAAATCAAATAATTTTTGGGCTATATTCTCTGCAATTTGAAGGTGTGAATGCAGAAAATACCGCATTATAGGCACTATATAGCGCTAAGGGAGCATACTTATTTTCTATAACAGTCAGCGCCATCTAGAGACCATACTGCTATCATAGGAAAAAAGTATGCTCCTTTTTGCCATTTAGTGGCCATACCTTTATCACAGAATATAAGTATGCTCCTCAGCGCCATCATGCTAAATCCACTTAGAAAAATGTGAAAATCTTGGGTGAATCGTGAGTGAAAACATGTATAATAAGACCCCTTAGATTTCCCATCACTTTCAGTCCCAATGATAATGGTCGCCAGTACAAATAGTGGGGTTGAATTTACCTAATGGGACACAGACACCAGTAAAAACCAGAAGGTTCTAACGCCTCCACACAACTTTAAAAAAATGTAAAATGTGTTTTGTTTTGTTTTTTAAGTGTTTTTGCTTTAGATAAATTGTAATTCATTTTAAAGAATTTCCTGTTTCATAGTTTTAAAGTTGTTTCTTTATTTCATAATACTGTACAAAGGTTTTATATATTAGAGTTGTATGATGAGTCCGGGATAAGTGTGCATTGGTCTTAATTTGTACAATTGTACGCTCAACATTTCTTGTCTCCATGCCAAATTGTGAAAACTGGGCGGAATTGTATTTTTTTTTTTCTCTGGTTGTTGGTTTTTCTGAATGGTCGGATTTCTCTCCAGAGCTAGAGAAGTTAATAAGTGGGTGTTACCCGTCATTCTTATATGACAGAAAGAACAACAGTGCTCTACACAATAGTCCTCGCAGCCATGAATGCTCTCAGATTAGGGTCCATGTCTCTCCAGTTCCCCAGGGCCCGGGGCTGTCTGTTGCTGCAGACCTCCAGGGTACAGCGGATGCAACACAAAGCAGTGGCAACAGAAGCTGCAGCAGCCGGAGTATTAGAGCAGGACAAAAAAATGAAAACCTTTGAAGACTTACCTGGACCTTCTCTACTCACCAATCTCTATTGGTTCTTCATCAGAGGATACCTATTCCATATGCATGAGTTATCTGTAAGTATAGAGGCTCCTAGAGTTCCTTGTAGTTCTTTACTGAGCCACTAGAGGCAGTGCAAAATGCTGAACCTGTCTTTGAATTTAGCCCTCTTTAGGGTGATAATTTTCATTTCCATCAAACGATGTGGCATCATTTCCTTCCTAACACATTACCCAGTCCATACCAGTATAGATATGCAACATGAGATTTTTCCCCATTGGGATCTGATGTGTTTTCAAAGTGTTCCTTTAATTTTATTGAGCATTGTACTTTCCAATGTTTGAATCCCATGTTCCTTGGGTACTGAGAAAGTCCATTGTGTTTTTTTTTTTTTTTTAATCCTTTTTTCCTTTACAAATTTGGCCAGAGGATGGTGCTACATATTTGGCCAGAGGATGGTGCTATCATCGGAAATTTCTCTAAAACTTAGCGTCATCTAGTGGCCAAATGCAGTATTTTTCTAAACTGTTCACTAGCAAAGGAAATAGCCATAAAACATAAATTTTTCTGCCTCATTCGCATGGATCAAATGTAAATCCAATTTCAATGGGTAAATTGCTATTGAAATCTCTTTATAAATACACCCCGGGTATGCTTTGTGTATTTCTTCCAGATCTATGCAGTAATCCTGTATGAAATGTTGCCTCTGTGCAGGAGCTTCGGCTAATAAAGACCAATCACTGCTACTCTCTCTGCTTTGTGACTATTGAGGAATGTTGTAAAATGTTTGTGCTTAGAGTTCAGTTTTGAAAAAATATCTCCACATTGGCATAAGACATGCGGATAAAAAATTTACATTTAGCTAAGCTAAGAGCTGGATGGATAAACTTCAGTACAACCAGCCTACCCATAGATGGATTGAAATTCAACCAGTACCGGGTAAACCAGCTGAATTTTTGATCGGTCTATGGAGACATGGATGGATGGATAGATGGAGACATGGATGGATGGATGGATAGATGGAGACGTGGATGGATAGATGTATAGATAGATATATGTAAACATGGATGGATTGATGGATGGAAACATGGATGGATGGATGTAGACATGGATAGATGTAGACGTGGATGGATAGATGGAGACATGGATGGATGGATGGTGACATGGACAGATGTAGGCATGGATGGATTGGTGGATGGAAACATGGATGGATGGAGACATGGATGGATGGATGGAGACATGGATAGATGTAGAGATGAATGGATGGATAGATGGAGACATGGATGGATGGATAGAAGTAGACATGGATGGATTGGTGGATGGAAACATGGATGGATGGAGACATGGATAGATGTAGACATGAATGGGTGGATGGATGGAGACAGGGATGGATGGATGGAGACATGGATAGATGTAGACTTGGAAGGATTGGTGGATGGAAACATGGACTGATGGAGACATGGATGGATGGATGGATGGATGGAGCCATGGATAGATGTAGACATAGATGGATGCAGACCCATATTCCTAAATAAATTTGGTATCTCCTGGTGAAAGCTGTCAAGTTGCCAGGTGTGAAGATGCCCAGCAAGCATGAGCTAAAGTTCCAGGTGAATATCAATGTCATTGATCGTGTGGCCATATTAGGTCAATAAGGTCACCAGCAGCCCCTTTGTTATGTGCAACCTCAAAGCAGGGAACTCCACGACCACAGCTAATCGGGCCGACTATTTCCTGCAGGTTCTTCAGGCCAAGTGTAATTTGGCCCACACCTTAGCTCATCCCTAATATCATTTAACGTGTGTTTTGATGTGTTGTAATGGATGTGGTCTGACGCAATCATTGGACAAATGTCACGCACAATTTTGGATGTAATTTCTCTAATAACTAAATTCCCTTTCTGCTCGAATCTAGTAGCCAATTGAGGTATTTCAGAAAACTTTACCATATTTTGGCCACTAGATGGAGCTGTCAGTTATGGAAACTAATCTGTTAGAGAAATTACGGTTCAAATTTTGTGCAGCAATATGTGGTCACAGCCTGGGGACACATCCGTCCCTCAACACAAGAAATCACTCTCTGGGTGCGAACAGCTGGGAAGTGTCAACCTGTCATTGTTTTATTTACAGGCTTCCTGATTGGAGACACCTGGCTGTACCCACTGCAGAAAATGTTTAATCTTGGCCCTAATCTGATTTTGGCCCTAATCCGCTGTGTGCATGAGTCCTAAAGGTGCAGTTACCATTTAAAGTCACTATATCTTGCTCCTAAATTCTACTGAACATTTGTACTTGTTTTTTCTTTTTTTTTTCAAGAATCAGTTATTCCCCTTTACCAAACCGGTTCCCTCATCCGCCGATGGCGTGACAGACACAGAGGAATTTTCTTCTGTCATAATACAACCGTCACCCTTATAATATCAGATGCCTGAGAAGAGGTTCTGCGAAATTGTAAAGCTGAAGTATAATCTGTTGATGTTTTACCTCCCCTGGTTCCTTCCGCATCCCCCCTTCCCTTCCCCCTTCCTCTTCTTTCCATGTTCATGACATACCAACTGTCCAAGCCTTCCCTTCAGTCTGGCACAATTGTGCAGGCTCCTCTCCTGTACTAAAATAGCTTACTGAGATTTACTGTGTAAGAGTGGGCTTTGCGATTGGCGAGAATTGCCACCAAGAGCACAAATCTCTGCCCCATTCTTGTCCCTGCTAGAACACCATGCCTCCTGCTAAGGCCAAACTTTCCACCATATTGTGCCCCACTCCATGCCAGAGGCCTCCACATGACATTCCCAAACGTTGACCTTCATAGCCCAAGGAAGGAATGTCCACACATGAATAGATTTGCTGATGGTAATCAGGGAATGGCATAGCAGTCACTTCACATTGACATACATTTCAGGGTCCCTTGACAATATACAGTCAATCACATTTAATGAACGGTCCGCAGCAGTCACATGTGAAAGCATATGCAACATGTTAAACAGCCATCTCCCTCCAACAGTCTCTCCTTCTCCCCAGGTTCATTAGTACTCCTGTGATTGAGATCTCTGTAGATATCTACTCCATAGGTATACCTCTCTGGGGACCATCCAGGGGGATATACTCACTCCTTGGCCTGGTCTAAATGGCCTTTTGCAACCCACCTTCATAATGGTCAGAAAGTCTACAGCCGGCTCTCCTCGGTGCAGGTCTACTCCTCCCCGGCCTCCAGCCATGTCCAAGGACTCCACATGCTGTTGTTTGGCTCCCAAGCCCTAAGTGTGTTAGGGCTTCTCCCAACCTGGCTTAAAACTGGACACTGTCTTAGCCATTACATCACCACAGGAGGGCTCAACTTAAAAGAGGCCTAGCACCTAAATGACCTGATGCATACTGTACCCAGACATTATTCTGGCACAGAGCCACCTTGTGGAAGACTAGCTAACTCTACCTGCCTACACATACCCAGAAGTGCGCAA
This sequence comes from Pelophylax lessonae, assembly GCF_965119305.1. Classification (NCBI taxonomy): domain Eukaryota; kingdom Metazoa; phylum Chordata; class Amphibia; order Anura; family Ranidae; genus Pelophylax; species Pelophylax lessonae. Next base: position 304,100,923 of record NC_138773.1, on the reverse strand, counting down.
TACCTCCAATCTCCAGGAAGAAGTGGCATTTTAATGCACAGACTGCCATAAAGGTAAATCTTTTGCCTCTTCTTTTAAATGTGTAGCTGGGACCGGACTACCATGTTTGAGTATACAGACTTATCTTTTTGTAGCACCCTCCTAGGTAGGTGCTAGAGAGAGAGAGTATAGTTTTGGCTCTATCTGCCTATCAGAGGAGCAGCAGGGAAACCTATATTGCTTTCTGCTTACCAAAGAACAGGATCTGTGAGTTAGGTCTGCTCATGGTGCTCAGTGTGTGATTCATCTGGTCTAGGGAGTGTTTTACACTGGTCCAATAAGGAGGCATATTGGACAGTGGAGGAAATCTGAGCAATGGGTACACAGGCTTTGATACAGCCCCATTGATTTGCACAGACTGATTGTTTCTCCCACAATGCATTGTGGGGTGTGGTATAAAAGCCAGAAGCACATGTGCTGTGGGGTCTTTGGCTGGTGAGCAGAGTCCCGGAGGGAGGGTGGCTGCAGTCTCCTCCTCTGTAGCAGTGGCACCCAGTTACAGGCAGTCGGCCTGGGGACCAGAAGGAAGGAGCTGAACCCAGAGGTCCCTGAGAGCTGATTGGAGGGGTAGAGACACTGGAGACCCTCGAAAAACAGTATTGTGAATAAAGGGGATCGTGTCTAGGGGCCTGACCTGAGGGGGGCCACTCCAGTGTAGAATAGTCAGAGGACAGGTGTCAGCAGTGTCAAGAGAAAGAGGGTACTAGGTGTGTATCCCGAAGATAATTCATCCTAACAAGTCATCTACACAAAGACCTAATCTTAAATTCATCTAAGTGGCAAGGTGAATCAGCAACCTGGCTGCATCTTCAGACAGGAGTCCTCTATTACTGTGAATAGTTCAAGTTGGAGTATCCCACTCTTCCCTTCTCCCATCCCTAATGTAAATAAAACCACAAAAACAACTACAACCCCTAGACTGTTCATTGACTGAGTGTGAAGAATTAAATTGTGCATGCTGCAGTTGCTATCGGTAACCCGGGGGATCCCAAGGTGAAAAATCCAGCAGTCCTCAAGGGGGCAGTGCTACATTTTGTTTGTGGGGCCGTTTCTGTGCCCCTCTAGTGTTGGTCTCAGATGGGATCGTCATCTTGCAAAAACTGGAAGAGTGGAATTGTGGGAACTGTAGTCTTTGCAGGGTGATGATCATGTGCCTGAATTACTAAAGAAACTACCTTCCCAGGAAGCAAAGGGGGGAGTGAAGCATCTTGGGAGGAACTATAAAGCTATCTGCCTAGCAGGTTTGAACTCTCTTGCTCCTAGGACTCATCGCCTGCACATCAGTCTGCTGAGTGTGTGTGAGACAGCAGATTGCAGCCTACTGCACGTGCCTGACCTGCTTGCAGACTCAGCCTCAGCCTCAGCAGAGTGGATGCCTATCGCTACACTGCGGACATCCTTGCAGTATCGCTGAAAGAGTTATATTTCTATCCATATATATATACATCCTATGGAATAATCTACATATGTGCCCCTGACTGACCATCGGGGGATCTACAGTATATCCCCACAGTGTGGGAAAGTGTATTTAGACCAATCTGATCTCATTAAGGAGGTGAAAGGCTGCTGATATCTTTGGTGGATGGGCTGGACTCACGCTGACACTTGCATGTCAGAGTTTAAATACATGTACAAGCTATTGGGATTTGAGCACAGGTATATCTTTTCTCTTAGTTGTGCAAACTGTCACCCTATTTTGCTAGCATTTCAGTGCAGGATACACAGAGCTACATAGTGTATAGCCCTGGTGCCTGACCTATGGCCCAAGGGCGGAATGTGGCCCTTGAGTAAATGATGTGCAGCCCTCTGACCTCAGCAGTCTGTGGGGGGGGAACATTGATCTCTACTATCCTCATGTAACATCTTCCCAGTTTCCTATTGTCGTCTACAGCATATCTCCAGCCAACCATGTATCTTGTCCCCACTCTCTGACCCTCATTTCCTCTATTAGGTCAGCAGTCTCTGACAGTCCTCTCAAGCATTACATATACACTGCCTTGGCCAAAAAAGAAAGTCGCCACCAAAAAAAAAAAAAAAAAAGGTGACACACTATGGACTGCCTTTAGCTTTGATTACAGCACGCATTCACTGTGGCACTGTTTCGATAAGCTTCTGCAATGTCACAAGATTTATTTCCCTCCAGTGTTGCATTTATTTTTCACCAAGATCTTGTATTGATGATGGGAGAGTCGGAGCACTGTGCAAAGCCTTCTCCCGCACATCCCAAAGATTATCAATGGGGTTAAGTTCTGGACTCTGTGGTGGCCAATTCATGTGTAGAAATGATGTCTCATGCTCCCTGAACCACTCTTTCACAATTTGAGCCCGATGAATCCTAGCATTGTCATCTTGGAATATGCCCGTGCCATCAGGGAAGAAAAAATCCATTGATGGAATACCTGGTCATTCAGTATATTCAGGTAGTCAGCTGACCTCATACTTTGGCCACATGGAGTAACTATCCAATAGGATAGTTACTGCATGCTTAGTTTAGTTAGTTGCTTAGTTAATTCTAAGTGGCGACTTTTTTTTTTGGCCAGGCAGTGTATTAAACAATATGTGAGGCCCTTGGGTGATGTCTAGAGCCAAATTTGAGGCCCCTTTTGTTTGTAACCTGACAACCACTAGAATAGAGGCACTTTGTGCAGACATCCACTCCAGGCAGAAACCCAGGAGAAAAGTGACCCAAATACGTATTATCCACAAATACCTCAGGGATAGGCTGGGTAAGATAAATATTTATGGCCCAGGCATTGTTCTTCCCACACTGGCTATTAGGGATGGGCTCAGGCGTGTTCGGATTTTATTCCCAACCCACCTAAGCAATCCTGCCAGGAAGCCCTCACTGCACACCACCAATCATAGGCCCCCGCAGCCCCGGCTGCACATACACACGGTGCTCAATTTGGCGGTGTGCAGTGATAGCTTCCTGGCTGGATTGCTCAGGTAGGATGGGACTAGGATCTCTGGACCTCGTTTAATTGTTTTTTGGTCATTGACAGACAAAATACAAGAAGCTTTATGGGCCGCTGTTCAAGACGGTTATTAGTCGCTACAAAATGGTCAATATTGCGGACCCGGAGCTGCTTGCAGTTGCGCTGAGACAAGAGGGGAAATATCCCATGAGAACAGAAGTGGACCTCTGGAAGGAGCACCGAGATATCAGGAACTTGCCCTACGGTCCATTTACTGAGTAAGTCAGCCCAAGTGGTGATATCACCTCTTGAAATGAATGTTTTAAAAAATGCTATAACGCAAAGCAGCGAATCAGGGTTATGTTTTCAACAGTTTACAGATCAAAGACCACTGACAGTAGGACTTCATCCAAGGTTTCAATCAGACAAATGGATTTTTTAGGAGATTACTGTTGTCTCTTCGGATAACCCATGGTGCTCTGGGAACCTTTTGTAATGCCTTATATAGATGGATAATTACTGATACAAAAAAAAAACTGTTTCGACATAGACAAACTTAAAGTCCCCCCCCAGCCAGTCACCTATTACCCATTTTTATAAAGTGAAGTGTCTTTAGAAGTGTCTTTTATATTCAAAATCCATGTCCTTTGCCAGTTCCACTTCCAAGAGCCGCAACTTGTCAACATATTGCTGCAGTAGACCCACAGTGATGTAGTCACATCTTTCCAACATAATCAGCCTCTGGAATTTCCAAAGGTCCCGGCTTCTTGACAGCCAATAGGAAATTCTAAACTCCAGGCTAAATCTTGGAAAATATTCAGCTGAAATACTCAACCTATATCCAGTGCTGTGCCCTACATTACCTGTTCTCCTCCACCAGATGTCCCCAGTCTTCTGGGTTGAACAGGGCCCAATGTGCAGTCCCCAGCCTGGAAGACTGCGGAGATTAGAGATGGGCCGAACACCCTCCTCCCGAAGACGGGAAAAGTTCTGACCTGAGCAGCGAACCCCATTGAAGTCTATGGGAGCCAAAATATCAAAAGTGCCCATTTTGAAGGCTTATATGCAAGTAATTGGCTATAAAAAGGGCATGAGAGTCCGGGTACTGCCATGGAGGACATGTATCAATGCAAAAAAAGTTTTAAAACAATCGTTTTTCCAGGAGCAGTAATTTTAATGATGCTTAAAGCGGAGTTCCACCCAAAAGTGGAACTTTCGCTTTAGGTAGTTCTAACCCCCTGACATGCCACATTTGACATGTCATTTTTTTTGGGGGGGGGGGGGAGCGGGTACCTAGTTTTGACATGTACCCGCTCCTACTTCCGCTCGGAGCGCCGCAGCGCCCTGAGCGGAAGTTCTCCTCTCCCCCTCCCTCCCTGCAATCTTCTGGGACATGTCAGAGGTCCCAGAAGATTGCCAGCCAATCACGAGGCGTAGCGCAACTCGCGCGTGCGCAGTGCGTACCTGGCTGTGAATCCGCAAACTGTCACACCCGGGTGCCCACACCAATGATGCCGGTGCCACAGAGCAGAGAGGGAGAAGAGCGAGGCTTCGGGCGGCCGCATCGCTGGACCGTTGGACAGGTGAGTGTGTTTAGGCTGGAACCCCGCTTTAAAGTGCAACAATAAAAAAAGGAAAAATTTATTTAAATATAGTGCCTGGGGGGTCCCCTTAGTCTGCCTGTAAAGTGGGGCATCTGTAGCAAATATAGAACATGCTGCAGGAAAAATGACATTTCTAAAGAAAATGTAAACGAGTCAAATCACATTAATAGTGACTCGCGGTTACAATTGCCAGGACTTGATTATTGAAAAGATAAAGAAAGAAACAGTGTGGAGTCCCCCCCGGGCCTGGTATGGATTTTAACCACTTAAGGACCGCCCGCCACAGTATAAAGCTGGCCCTCCCTTGCAAACCGGCGTAGGTATACGTCGGTCGCACACCTGCAGCTAGGGGGCGGGAGCGAGCCGCCGGCAGCGGGGGCTCCGATGCTCGATCGCTCCCCGCTGAGTGAGAAGGACAGACAGCTGTTGTAAACACAGATGACTGTTCTTCTCTCTGCAATGATCACAGAGCACCTGTGATCCTTCTATATAGGATCACATGTCTCTGTGATCATTTCACAAGCCCCCCCACAGCTAGAATCACTCCCCTAGGCTCACATTTAACCCCTTGATCACCCACAGTGTTAACCCCCTCCCTGCCAGTGTCATTATTACAGTAACAGTGCATATTTTTAGCACTGATTACTGTAGTAATGTCACTGGTCCCCCCAAAAATGTCAGTTAGGGGTCTGATCTGTCCGCCGCAATGTCGCAGTCCCGCTAAAAATCGCAGATCGCTGCCATTACTAGTAAAAAAATAAAAAAAACAATAAAAATGACATAAATCTTTCCCGTAGTTAGTAGACGCAATAACTTTTTGTGCAAACCAATCAAAATACGCTTATTGCTATTTTTTTTTACCAAACATATGTAGCAGAAAACAAATTGGCCTAAAATGTTAAAAAATTTAGATTTTAAATTTTTTTGGGGGGGGGGGGGATTTTATATACGTAGCAGAGTGTGAAAAATATTGTTTTTCTTTTTCAGAATTTTTGCTCTTTTTTTGTTTATAGCGCAAAAAAATAAAAATCGCACAGGTGATCAAATACCACCAAAAGAAAGCTCTATTTGTGGGGAAAAAAAGACAATTTTATTTAGGTATAGTGTTGCACCACCGTGCAATTGTCCGTTAAAGTAACGCAAGGCCGAATCGCAAAAAATAGCCTGGTCATTAAGGGGGCAAATCTTTCCGGTCCAGAAGTGGTTAAGGGGAACCCCCCCCCAAATCTATACTAGACCCTTATCCGAGCATGCAATCTGGCAGGTAGGGAAAAGGGGGGAGGGGGGGGCAAGTCCCCCCCCCTTCCCCCTGAACCATACTAGGCCACATTCACCAAAAAAGCGTCAAAAAGTAAAAAATACACAAAGACAATTTTTGACAATTGGGTTATTACAAAATAAAAAACAGTGTTCGCCCAATGAGAAAACTATTGTCAATGCTGTCACACCCGAAAAAGAAAAAAAAAATGTCTCCCGCTGTCCATGAAGGCCGGCCGCCTACACCATCTGACAGTTATTATATAAGTGAAGTTGCCATGTGGCTCCCGCCCTACCTATATAAGAAATGTGAGACGGCGGAGGAGGCAGTAGGCGGTCGGCCAAACATTCCCATAGACTCTCCTAAACCTTGTGGACGGCCTTCCCAGAAGAGTTGTAGCTGTTATAGCTGCAAAGGGTGGGCCAACTCAATATTGAACCCTATGGAGTAAGACTGGGATGCCATTAAAGTTCATGTGTGGGTAAAGGCAGGTGTCCCAATACTTTTGGTAATATAGTTTAGATCAGACCAAAATGAGGGACAAATGAGGAGGAAAGAGGGACAGAGGGACTTTGCTCCAAATCAGGGACAGTCCTTTAAAATCCGGGATAGTTGGGAGCTATGGGATAGCAATCATTTGACCTGTTGGATGGGCTGTGGGCTCTCTCTGTATCTCCAGGCAGGGACACAAGTGGTACAATCTCCGCACCGCGCTCAACAAGAAAATGCTGAAGCCAACAGAAGCCAGAGCCTACACAGGGAGCGTGAATGAGGTTGTGACGGATCTGATGGAGAGAATTCAGGAAATCCGCAGTGAGAGCTCCTCTGGAAATACAGTCCCTGACATCGCCAAACTCTTCTACAATTTCTCCTTTGAAGGTATGTTCTACAACAGAGAACTTACCCCTTTGCCAATGATAGTGGACCAAGCATCACATATTCGATTTTCAACTTATAAGCATTACTAAACCCAAAAGCAACATTTATTATATTACAGCTTACCATTTCTTAGCTGTGATGGCTGCATTTGTTTTCTTTTTTAGGCTTTTTTTCTTCTCCCCTTCAATTTTCATCTGATGATCTGGCCAGTAGGTCTGTTGTTTTTCAAAGCACAGAATGTAGCAGTTGTTAAGATGAGACAAAGCATTCAACACTGGCAGAGATGCTTACAATGATCAGCTTTTATTTATATGTATAAATTCTTTATGCCAAAGGGAAAAAAAAACAGTTTGCTGTAACTGCATCTAAAGTGAGCTGGAGTTTGGTTACAATGTTTTAGGGTCCTTTGACACGGCGCGATCCGTTCTCTGCTCAGCGGGGGATTGATCCGTCGATCCCCGCTGAGCAGGTGGATGACAGCTGTTCTCCGTGCTGTGTGCAGAGACAGAGCTGTCCTCTATGGGGAGATCGGATGAGAACGGACCGACTGTCTCTAAATCTGCTAGACCATCGTACACTCTCCTTTCCCCTGACTGACAATGCGGCTGTCTAAAGGTGCTCCCCTGTGCTCCTTCATCCAGAGTGGGCGCACTCTAATACAGGAGGAGTGTTACTTACCAGATCACCAGGTGAAAAAAGAGGGGAAAAAAAACAAAAAAAAAAAGAAAACAAATGCGGCCACCGCATCTAATAATTGGTAATCTGCAATGTATAAAATTTTTGGCTATGGGTTTATTACCGCTTTAAGTCCATGCATGCTCAGTAATGTGTCAGAGCTTGTTCACACCAGATGTGGTGCAGGAAGGCATGCAAAATCGCAGGTGTTACCGCACTTTCCATACATGCGTGGCTGCCATTATTTCTTAATGCTAACCCCACACATTTAGCGTGTTCCATGAGTTTTTGTGCGGCACAATTTAAAAAATAGCGCCAGCACCCTTTTGTTGGACTAAGGCCTGTTTTACACCTCTGCTTTTTACAGAAACGCACTACAGTCCATTTAACATGGCTTCCTATGGGACACATTTACCTCTATACCTGCTGCGTTTTTGGAAAGGGTCAGGGACCTTTTTAAATGCAAAACTGTGCTTTTTTGCTTCAATAGACTTTAATAGAGAAGCTGCAGAAAAGCATGTAGTGTGTCTTTGGTGCAATTTTACAGCGATTCGCATTTTTTTTCAACCACTTGCCACACCCCCTCCTGGGATGACGTCATATGACCAGTAAAGCCAGTAAAGCTGCAATTCTGGGACATGGCGCAACCCCGATTTCAGCGGCCGCGGCTCTTTGCCTATGTGATCGGCTGTGTCCAATCACAGCCAATCACATGTAAGCAAGGAAGTGCCGTTTATCGGATTTTCCTGTCTCACACTGACAGAGTGTGAGGTGAGTGGAGCTGATAAGCGGCATCTCTTCATAGGAAATACATGTAAAGGTAATCAGTGCCCTGATTACAATGCAGCCCCAACAGTGCCCATCAGTGACACCAGTCTGTGCCCATAAGTGAATAGGTGAGGCCAATCTGTGCCCATCAGTTATGCCAATCAGTGCTGCCTATCATTGCCCATCAGTTCCACCTCATCAGTGCCCATCAGTGCCCCCTCATCAGTGCAGCACTATCAGTGCTCATCAGTGCTGCATATTAGTGCCTCCTCATCAGTGCCCATCAGTGACACCTCATCAGTACCCTTCAGTGCCAACTCATCAGTGCAGCACTATCAGTGCCCATCAGTGCCACCTATCAGTGCTCATCAGTGCTGCATATTAGTGCCTCCTCATCAGTGCCACCTCCTCAGTGCTCTTCAGTGCAACCTCATCAGTGCCCATCAGTGCCACCTAATCAGTGCAGCACTATCAGTGCTGCAAATTAGTGCCTCCTCATCAGTGCCCATCAGTGCCACCTCCTCAGTCCCCTTCAGTGCCACCTCATCAGTGCCCATCAGTGCCACCTCATAAGTGCAGCACTATCAGTGCCATCTATCAGTGCTCATTAGTGCTGCATATTAGTGCCTCCTCATCAGTGCCACTTCATCAGTGCCCATCAATGCCACCTATCAGTGCTTATCAGTGCTGCATATTAGTGCCACCTCATCAGTGCCCTTCAATGCTGCCTCATCAGTGCTGACGCTGATTAGTGCAACCTCATCACTGCCCTTTAGTGCCGCCTCATCAGTGCCCATCAGTGCCACCTCATCAGTGCAGCACTATCAGTGCCACCTATCAGTGCTCATTAGTGCTGCATATTAGTGCCTCCTCATCAGTGCCCATCAGTGACACCTCATCAGTACCCTTCAGTGCCAACTCATCAGTGCAGCACTATCAGTGCCCATCAGTGCCACCCATTAGTGCTCATCAGTGCTGCATATTAGTGCCTCCTCGTCAGTACCCATCAGTGCCACCTCCTCGGTGCTCTTCAGTGCAACCTCATCAGTGCCCATCAGTGCCACCTCATCAGTGCAGCACTATCAGTGCCATCTATAAGTGCTCATTAGTGCTGATCAATGCCACCTATCAGTGCTCATCAGTGCTGCATATTAGTGCAACCTCATCAGTGCCCTTCAATGCCGCCTCATCAGTGCAACCTCATCATTGCCCATCAGTGCAGCCACTTCAGCACACATCAGTGAAGGAAACAAATTATTAATTTTCAAAATTTTCCATTTTTTGTCTTTTTTTTGTTTTTTTTTTAGCAAAAAATAAAAAAAACAGTGTTGATTAAATACCACCAAAAGAAAGCTCTATTTGCGTGAGGAAAATTATTACAAATTTCACATGGGTACAGTGTTGCATGACCGCGCAATTGTCATTCAAAGTGCGACAGCGCTGAAAGCTGAAAATTGGCCTGGGCAGAAAGGGGGTTCCCGGTATTGAAGTGGTTAATCTGCTCAACAACAAATTGTCCAAAAAAAAAAAAAAAGAATTAAAAATGCAAAATGAAAATCACGGTAAAATCGAGTGTGCAAAACCGCAAAACGCACAGCAAAAAGCACTGCAGAAACGGATCAAAAGCAAACTGCATGGGTGTAAACCAAGCCTAGGGGATCACATTGACATTATTTGGCTGCCCTAAAAAACAAAGTGCGTGCTCAGACACACCGCCTGATGTCAAAGACCCCTCAGTGTAACACTTCCAAGTATTTATTACTTCTCACAAAGATCACAGTACCCCCTTGCATCTGTTTTTTTCTGCAGAAGGACAGCACCATCTTTGTTCAGGCATCATCCACTAACACAATCTACGTTAACGTGCAAGAAAAGTGCAGTAATGCGCTGTGCTGTAAAGTTTTGACTAGGCCCCATAGGGTCTGGACTTGGACAATAACTAAATGCAACCAACAGCCAATCAGTCTGTTTGTTTCATTTCCTAATGGTGCTAGAAAGATAACAGGATCTCTGGCTATGGATAATACAGTTTCATGTCTCAGCTGATAAAAAAATACATTTGTCTTCCTTTAGGACTCTCCTACATCTTATTTGAGGCCAGATCTGGATGCCTTAATAAAAACGTCCCCCTGGAGACCCAGAAATTCATCGCTTCGATCGCCTCCATGCTGAGAAACTCCGTGTATGTCACTTACATGCCGCTATGGACCAGGCGGGTCTTCCCCTATTGGGGGCGCTATCTCTCCGGCTGGGATACCATCTTTGCTTTCAGTAAGTGGATGTAAGAGAACAATTCTGGTCTAATCGCTATAAAAATGGGAAATCACATAGGAAAGAGGAGAGCCTTCTGCTGGTCAAAGCAACCAGGAAAATGCTGATTCCAAAACCAATTTACAATTTTTTTTTTAGTTTTGGATAGAAGTGGACTTTGTAGATATTTTTGATCACTTCCTGTTGCATCTCTGGGACAGGAACTTAACCACTAAAGCCCGGAAAATTTTTACCCCCTTCCTGACCAGGGCCTATTTTGCGATTCGGCACTGTGTGACTTTAACGGACAATTGCGCGGTCGTGCGACACTTTACCTAAACGAATTTGACGTCATTTTTTTCCCACAAACAGAGCTTTCTTTTGGTGGTATTTGATCACCTGTGCGATTTTTACTTTTTGCGCTATAAACCAAAAAAGAGCGACAATTTTGCAAAAATAACAATATTTTTTCACATTTTTTTATATGAAATTCCCCCCCAAAAAATGTAAAAATCTAAATTTTTTAACATTTTAGGCCGATTTGTTTTATGCTACATATGTTTGGTAAAAAAAAAAATCGCAAAAAGCGTATTTTGATTGGTTTGCGCAAACGTTATTGCGTTTACTAACTAAGGGAAAGATTTTTGTCATTTTTGTTGTTTTTTTTTAACGAGTAATGGCGGTGATCTGCGATTTTTTTGCGGGATTGCGACATTGCGGCAGACAGATCGGACCCTTGACTGACATTTTTTACACTTTTGGGGTTACCAGTGACATTACTGCAGTAATCAGTGCTATACATTTGCACTGTTACTGTAAAAATGACACTGGCAGTGAAGCGGTTAACTTTTTTTTGAGAGGGAGGGGTTAAGTGTGTCCCTAGGGGCGTGCTTCTAACTGTGATTGGTTGTGGCTGTGTGTGTAAGAACAGTGATCAACGGTCCTACATAGCAGAACCGTATGATCTCCATTCTTACACAGGGGAGACTGACAGGCGGCTTTGATTACATTAGCCGCCTGCCTTTCTCCCGGTGTAACGGACGATCGCCAGTGAGCGGCCGACATCGGGTCCGCCGGGCACACGCGCGGGGAGTTCCGTGACGGAGCGGAGCGCGCATCCGGCGGCGCGCGCTCGCTCCCTAGAGCCTCACAGGCTAGCGACGTAGATCTACGTCGCTTTGCCTGTGAGGGGCTGACTGCCGACGTAAATCGGCGTTAGGCAGTCGGCAAGCGGTTAAGATAAATCTCCATAACTGGACACAAACAACGATAATAAGAAACCCCCATAAGAAAACTTATGGGAGTTTTACCTCTTCATACTCTATCCGAAACGAAAGAAATAAAGGTTTTGGCTATACATACACAAATGAGTATGCAAAGCCATTCTTCCAGCAAATCCGTGTGTACCTTCATTCTGTGTGAATTTACAAAAATACAAATGTTCTCTGCTATTTTCTATTCTGAACAGTTGATCTTTTATCATGGGCAAGAGTTAAATACTGTTTAATGGCCACTAGATGGAGCTGAGAGGCATGGGAAATATATACACTCACCGGCCACTTTATTAGGTACACCTGTTCAATTGCTTGGTAACACAAATTGCTAATCAGCCAATCACATGGCAGCAACTCAATGAATTTAGGCATCTAGACATGGTGAAGATGACTTGCTGAAGCTCAATTTGAGCATCAGAATGGGGGAAGAAAGGGGATTTAAGTGACTTTGAAGGTGGCATGGTTGTTGGTGTCAGACGGGCTGGTCTGAGTATTCCAAAAACTGCTGATCTACTGGTATTTTCACACAAAACCATCTCTCGGGTTTACAGAGAATGGTGGGAAAAAGAGAAAATATCCAGTGAGAGGCAGTTGTGTGGAGGAAAATGCCTTGTTGAGGTCAGAGGAGAATGGGCAGACTGGTTCCAGGTGATATAAAGGCAACAGTAACTCAAATAACCACTCGTTACACCCAAGGTAAGCAGAATACCTTCTCTGAACACACAACACATTGAACCTTGTAGCAGATGGGCTACAGCAGCAGAAGACCACACCGGGTGCCACTCCTGTCAGCTAAGAAAATGAAACTGAGGCTACAATTCACACAGGATCACCAAAATTGGACAATTAAAGATTGGAAAAACATTGCCTGGTCTGATGAAACTCGATTTCAGCTGCGACATTCAGATGGTGGGGTCAGAATTTGGTGTAAACAACATTAAAGCATGGATCCATCCTGCCTTGTATCACCGGTTCAGGCTGGTGGTAGTGTAATGGTGTGGGGGATATTTTCTTGGCACATTTTAGGACCAATTGAGCATCGATTAAACCCCACGGCCTACCTGAGTATTGTTGCTGACCATGTCCATCCCTTTATGACTACAGTGTCCCCATCTTCTGATGGCTCCTTCCAGCAGGATAATGCACCATGTCACAAAGCTCCAATCATCTCACCACTGGTTTCTTCACCATGACAATGAGGTCACTGTACTCCAATGGCCTCCACACTCACCACATCTCATCCAATAGAGCGCCTTTGGGATGTGGTGGAACGGGAGATTCCCATCATGGATGTGCAGCCGATAAATCTGCTGCAACTGCGTGAGGGTATCATGTTACTATGGAGCAAAATCTCTGTGGAATGTTTCCTACACCTTGTTGAATCTTTTCCACCAAGAATGAAGGCAAAAGGAGGTCCAACCCGCTACTAGCAAGGTGTACCTAATAAAGTGGCCGGTGAGTTTATATGTCATTGTAACTAGAGATATAATGTAACAATTCTAGAGAACGCTAGAGGGAGTAAGCAAATAACAATTACAGTCTCTAGAATTGTTACATTGGGGTTGATTTACTAATAAAGGAGAGTGCAAAATCTGGTGCAGCTTGGCATCAGAGAAACCAATCAGCTTTCAGGTTTTATTATCAAAGCTTAATTGAACAAGCTGAAGTTGGAAGGTGATTGGCTACCATGCACAGCTGCACCAGTTTTTGCACTCTCTTGTTTTCTCCATTGTGTTTCTTGTTACAAAGATTTAGGCTGGCCATACACTATACAATTTTCATATTCAATTTCCTTTAGATTTACCTTAAACTATGTAGTGCAAGGGCCTGCCTGATTGCATACAAATTGAAAGTGTTTAGGTTTGACCCTATATTACATGGTTTTGGTAAATCTAAAGGAAAGTTGAACAAGAAAATTGTATAGTGTATGGCCAGCCTTAGGCTCCTCATCTCCACCTAAGGGCCATAATACAATTTTATATTTCTGTCCATAAATAAAGAAAATTCATTCAGAGAAAGAAGCCTTTGCTTTAGCCCAATTGCACAGAATGAATTTAAACGCGGAATTCGCTGGATAAATGGCCATGCAAGACTCCTCAGTTGACAATTGTACTTTGTTGTGTAAACTTATGATGAACCTGTAGGTGGAGCTGTTGCCATTGCTTTGCAGAGACTCTAGGCACATACATAGAATTGTATTGTGTATGAAGTGTAAAGCCCCGTACACACGTGCAGATTGTCGGCCGAACGATCAGCCATCTTTTGTCCCCGGGCTGTCGTGTCCGCTGAAAAGTGCAAAAGACTGCACACAAATTTTGTCCGTCAACAACAGCCGACTGCAGAAGTGATGTCATGTGATGGTTAACTTTCCCTGTGTTTTTTTTCTGAGCATGCCCAGTCTTGCAAATCTGCTGTCTGTCAGCCGAATTCTGTACTGACTGGCGAACAATCGGCCGTTCTGGTGTCGGCCTACAAAAATTTTAATGCTTGCACGACAGATTCTGTTCGGCCGAAAGTGCGCTGTCGGAAGCATCATACTAACAAGCCGAAAATCGGCCGATCGGTCGTCGGCCGAATCTTTTCGGCCGACAATCTGCACGTGTGTACGGGGCTTTAGGGATGGACACACCAGACAGGCAGACTGTTTAGTGAAAATGACAGGTCCTCACTGCTGCCGAGGCTGACTGTAACATACTTTGGTCCCCTGAATGGTGAATATTGTAAAAGTTACTGTATATCTAATACCAAATAAAAAGCATATTAGAACCCTTACCAGGTTTTTATTGCTCCAAAAACATAAATCCAAGAGGCGCTGAGACTTCATTTGATAAATAGGACAGAGAATACACACTCATTGAATGAGCTCACTGGCTCTGGAAAGGCTGCCTACATCAAGCAATGCTTCCCTTCGGAGGGTCCCCCAATGTGACTCAAAATGTGAAAACCCAACAGGAGCGTCGAACCAAGGGGTGAGAGTCCAAGTTCCTTTACCCTTTCCTGCTGAGCGTACGCATATATAAGACCTCACAGAAGTGGGTCTATGTCCGTGGAGCCGTATATATATGTGCTACTTTGTGCTGAGTGCACAGTGTGATCCCAGCACAGAGACCGAGCTGTCACTGAAAGCTTCAGGTCTTGTACTAATTATAGGAGACTTACATTACACATTGTATACATACAGGATACATTATAGAATACAATGTATGCATACAGGATACATTATAGAATACATTATATACATACAGGATACATTATATGATACATTATATACAGTACATATAGGATCCGTTATATAATACATAGTTTACATACAGGATACATTATATGATACATTATATACATACAGGATACATTATATAATACAATGTATGCATACAGGATACATTATAGAATACATTATATACATATAGGATACATTATATACTGTGGGAGATTAGCTCGGTGGCGGGCGTGGATGACCCCTTTGGGGGGGGGGGGGGGTGTTCGTTACACAGGGAGATAGCCGAGAAGTGGTTGCAAACAACAGTTTGGTTTATTATTGCAATTTTCTTCACACAAGTGCAAGCCTCAAAACATCAAAATAAAACACAAAATAAATCCTTGCCACTGTGGGCGGCTACCTTCTCACACACAGGAACTTACCTACGGAGTCTGTCTCCAACCTACTGTTGGGCAAACTTTGCTGATCCTACAGCAGACACTCAATAGTCCATTTATTTTCTTCCACGTAACAAATGTCCATTGAACATGTCCCTCTTCCTCTTCACATTGAACACATTCCTTTGTTTGTCTCTTCACATAGCAACCATTCCTTTGCTTGTCTCTTCACATAGCAAACAGTTCAGTTATTTCTTTTCACATAGAAATAGACCCAGACCTCACCTTGAGTAGTCTTCAGTCTTCATTAATTTCCCCTTCACACAGGAAATGTCCATTGGTTTCTTTTCACATAGAAACGATCCTTGAGTAGTCTTCACACTTGTTACCCTCCTCAGCGCACATCGCTTCAGGAGGTCTTCCCCTCCTATGCTCACACAGCTTCAGGGGGCACCCATCTGATTGTCCTCCGCTACCCACACGGCGTCAGGAGGCAGCAATCCTTCTCCCAGGCTCTCACAGCATCGGGAGGCACACATCTGACTGTCCTCCTCTCCCTAGACCACACGGCGTCAGGAGGCAGCAATCAATAGGACTTCCTTTGGACAAATTATAGAGGCCTTAACTTCCTCATTCCGAACAGCTGAAGTCTGTTCCACGTCCTTAGACAGTTCTGGCTACCTTTGCAGCCGACACCCTATAGTAATTGATGAATTTTCTAAACCAGGTGGAAATGTATCTCCTGTCTGTGACTACATCCACAGATTTACCTGATTTCCTGTCACAATACATATAGGATACATTATATAATACATGTATATACATACAGGATACATTATATAATACATAGTATAAATACAGGATACATTATATAATGCATTATATTCATACAGGATACATTATAAAATACATTATTTTCATATAGGATACATTATATAATACGCTGTATACATACAGATACCTTATATAATACATTGTATAAATACAGGATACATTGTAAAATACATTATATACATACAAGATCCATTATATAATACATTGTATACATACAGGATACATTATATAATGCATTATATACAAACAGGATACATTATTTATTACATTGTATACATACATAAAATAT
The DNA here is from genome assembly GCF_965119305.1 of Pelophylax lessonae. NCBI lineage: Eukaryota > Metazoa > Chordata > Amphibia > Anura > Ranidae > Pelophylax > Pelophylax lessonae. The sequence continues at coordinate 304,084,541 of NC_138773.1, read as the reverse complement.
TATACACATACAGGATACATATACATTGTATCTTTTTTCCTTGCTAGTGGATACAATTGTAAACAAAGAAAAGTGTGTGTAAAAAAAGATAACACAGCTAGACCAAAGTTTGCTCTTTGTCAGAGATATGGTTATGGTCAGAGTATTACATTGTATACATACATAAAATATTATACATATACATTGTATCTTTTTTTCCTTGCTAGTGGATAGAATTGTAAACAAAGAAAAGTGTGTGTAAAAAAAGATAACACAGCTAGACCAAAGTTTGCTCTTTGTCAGAGATAGATTTATGGTTAAGGTCAGAGTCAAATGACAGAGTTAATCTATTTTAGATAGGATTTAAAAAAAAAAAAAAAAAAAACATTTTAATTTAGTACCATTGTCAGTTAGTGTCAGTGTGTTTTAGGTAGGGAAAAAAAAAGATATGTGCTATTGTTTTTGGGCCTTACTCCAGGTACAAACAACAAATAACATCCACATAGGTGGAATCGCAGTGATTGTCAGGAGCAGGAGAATTTATTTAGTGTTCTTTGGGAATTTATTTAGTGTAGGTCATGGTAATAGCAAGAAATATACAGCTAAATTTACAAAAAATAAATAAATAAATAAATGATTTATTTACAATTTTGTGACAGTTTTTCTTTGATAATAAAAAAGTCAGGAGATATCCATTACCACCAAATGAAAGCTCATTTTTCCTGAAAAAAAAACAACTATAATTTAGCTGGATGCACTAAGGAAATTACAATATGTACATTTTTACTAATACATGTCAAAGTTGTAAAACTGTGTTCAGGCATTAGGATTTGTTTTACCTTCTTTATGAAGGGGTTACTGATTGGTAATAGGACTACAAAAAAAATAGCCCAAACTTTTTGGGGCCCAACTGCTGCTATTTCCACATTGGGACACTTGTTTTACTATGATCTCAAGATCTATCTTATACACATTTGTACAGTATCTTGTCCCACTTAAGCCCTGCTAGCGATTCCAAGCCTTGAGAGAGAGGGTAGAGTGTTGGTCCCCAAAATGTGTTGGCTGACATTACAGTAGTGGTGACCCTACTCATGTAAAATGGTTTGCTGAAGATTTATGAGGATTTGTATGATTTAACCTGAAGCTTCTATCTGATTCTCCTGCAGCAAAGAAGCTAATTGATAAGAAGATGAATGAGATCCAGGAAAGGCTGGAGAGGGGAGAGGAGGTGCAGGGGGAGTACCTGACCTACCTGCTGTCCAGCGGAAAACTGACCATGCCCGAGATATGCGGCAGTGTGGCCGAGCTGCTGATGGCCGGTGTAGACACTGTAGGTAACATATATATATATCTAAAGCTGAACTACTGGCATTGTCTTTATTGCATGTTTACAATCACTGTAGTAGTCTGCACTGCTACAGTGATAGCTGCGATCTTCTAGGTTCTATGTGAGCATCTCCTCTCCACACTGGCCACTGGGGGTCACTCGCTTGGCATCTTCGCCATTCATAGAACATCTTGTATTTTTTTAAATAAATACAATGGGGTTGATTTACTAAAACTGGAAAGCAGTGGTGGCTGGTGCTCGGTAATCTGGGGGTCGGGTCGCCGGGTCAGTCATTTACAGCATACTAGTGGCCCTTTGAATATCAGATATGTATGCTTACAGTGCATTGAGCCAAGCTGGCCCAACTTCGCTGTGCAAAAATATACAATGTCTGGAGTTCAGCTTTAAGCTCATGTAATTTAGATGGTTGTTCATAACCTGATCATAAGGTAAAACTCTGGAACTTTGAATAGAGTAGGGAAAGGTTAGAACATCTGCTGCCTTTATATTGCAAAGAGTTTTAGATGTGTAGAGTAGAGGCACCGGGGGTTGATTTACTAAAGGCTATCAGACTGCTCCAGAGCATAGTGAATGAGGTAAAGTTTCACTTTGCAAAGAATACCCAATTACATGCAAGGAAAAAAAAAAAAAACCTACATCTTTGCTTGCACATGATTGGATGATGGAGGTCAGCATAGGTTAACCCCTATGGATCCATTGGGGTTGATTTACTAAAGGCAAGTAGACTGTGCACTTTGCAAAGTGCAGTTGCACTCTTTAAGTGCAGTTGCTCCAGAGCTTTGTAAGTGAAGTAAAGCTTCACTCTGCAAAGAACAACCAATCACATGCATGCATAATTTAAAAAACAGCATTTTTGCTTGCACATGATTGGATGATGGAAGTCAGCAGACCTTCTGCTCATTTACTAAGCTTTTGAAGCAACTTCTCTTGCAGAGTGCAACAGTCTATTTGCCTTTAGCAAATTACCCCCATTGTGTAACATTTCTCACTTTACATTGTGGAATAAATAAGGTGGTGTACAATGACTCTTGATAGGCTGCTGTACACATCTAGAAGCTTCCACACAATTCTGCAACAGTTGTAGAGTGATAGAGTCTCGCACCAATTGCAAGTCCAAAATGATTTATTGCATTTTCAATACAGTGTACTAAAAAAAAAAACATATATTTATATATATATATATATATACACACACGATAGAAGTATAAATATACACTGCTCAAAAGAAATGAAAGGAACACTTTTTAATCAGAGTAAGGCCCCTTTCACACAGTAAGTCCGTCAAACGGACTCCGCTTTTCTCAGCGGGGGATCGAGCCGCCGATCCCCCGCTGAGCAGAAGGATGACAGCTGTTTCTCTGCGCTGTGTGCGGAGACACAGCTGTCAGTTCCCTATGCATCTCTATGGGGGAAATCGGGTGAGAACGGACCGTCAGTCCGTTCTCACCCGATCCCATCCGATCCGATCCACTGGACGGATGGAAAATAGGGTTTCCCTCTGTCCAGATTTGACGGATTGGATCGGATCGGGTGTCAGCTGACATGTCTCCGCTGACATCCGATCCCCCATAGAGATGCATGGGGGGACCGTTCAGATCCGCCAAAAAAACAGACAGGTGGATCTGAACGGTCCGCCTGTGTGAAAGGGGCCTAAAGCATCAAGTCAATTAAACTCCTGGGATATTGATCTGATGAGTTAAGTAGCAGCGGGGGTTGTTAGTCAGTTTCAGCTGCTCTGGTGTTAATGAAATTAACAACAAATGCACTAGATGGGCAACAATAAGACGACCTCCAAAACAGGAATAGTTTTACACGTGGAGGCCACTGACATTTTTTTCCCTACTCCTCTTTTCTGACTGTTTTTCACTAGTTTTGCATTTGGCTAGGGTCACTACTAGTAGCATAAGGCGATACCTGGATCCTATAGAGGTTGCACAGGCAGTCCAATACCCCCAGGATGGCACATCAATATGTGCCATTGCCAGAAGCATGGAGGAGATTCCAGGAGACAGGCAGTTACTCTAGGAGAGCTGGACAGGGCCATAGAAGGTCCCTCACCCATCAGCAGGACCGGTATCTGCTCCAGAGGTATTTCCTACAATGCAACTTGCCCCTTTCATGCATGCAGGGCAGGGAATGCCTCCAAAGCCTTATTGGTTTTCAGCTTAGACAGATTCTGGCAGGAGAACTCAAGATGGTTCTGACTCATGTCCAAACACACCTGAGTGCATCCCTACTAGCTTTGTACACAGGGGCACAGTCCAGAAAAGCTGGACCAAAAAAGGGGTTTCCCCAAAATGTTACAAGGTTGAAAGCAAACACTTGTCTAAAATGTCTTTGTGTAATTAAGTATTTCCATTACCCTTTACTGCAGACACCTGAACCACAAAATTTAGAGAGCTGTCCACGTATTTTGTCCATATAGGAAGGTACGATGGTTGGGTGTTCGTGTATATTCAGGCATATAGTGTATAAAGCCCTCTGTATCTGTATTTGTGTCTTACTGCAGACATCAAACACGTTGACCTGGTGTTTGTATCACCTGGCACAAGACCCGGAGCTGCAGAGATCCCTACATGAAGAGGTGCTCAGGGTGGCTCCATCGGAACGTATACCCACAGCTGACGATATCTCTCAAATGCCGCTACTAAAAGCCACGATCAAAGAGACCCTTCGGTATGCTTACTGCATTTAGGTTGACCTTAAAGCAGAACTTTACTCACTTTTTTCACTTCAATATCTTGCTGCTCCACCCCCTCAGCAATTGCACAAAAAAAATTGTTCTTAGAGGGAAATATTGATCTGTGCTTCTGCCTTTCTCGCCTAGGTGAAAACAATGCTCCCCCCAGCATGTCTGATTTTTCATGCAATTATAGCCACTAGCAATAGTCACTGTGTATTCTCCCATCATGATTGGCTCCCCCCCCTCCACATGCTGGGAGAACAGTTCCGTGGGAGGGATTACCCCATCAACACTAACTGTTGAAGGAGGAATTGAGCGATTTTCTTTCCTGCACCAAAGGGTTGAAAATCGCACCATCTATAGCTAAAGCCTCCTGGGTTGCCCACATATTGCATTCCAGGAGACTTCAGGCTATGTAGTACCCACTGTGCATGCGAAATGAGCATCATTGGAGCCAGCTGCTAGGACCCGGAGTAGACATCCGATCTTCTGAGGACAGTATGTTGATTTAGCTCAGCCCAGCAGGAAAGTAGAAGGGGCTTCAAATTAAAATTAACCCTGTTTAAATTTCCCTCTTACAAAACACACTAAGGCTCCATTCACATATAGGCGTCTCGGATCGCGATTCTGCCCGTGATCCCGAACCATTGCAAGTCGTGGAACACCTGTGCGATTTCCGTGACTTGCAATGGCACCCCAAACGCGGCATGATTTTGCAATCTTTGCAATCAAAAAACGCGGTGCGATTTTTATACAATCCCGCAAACAGTGCGTCCCGCGACTTGCGATGGTTCGGGATCGCGGGCAGAATTGCAGAAATATATCCTATATGCGAATGAAGCCTTAGGCGGGACGCCTGTCACCCAAAAAAAGTACAAGAACTTCTTTTGGGCGACAGGCGTCCTGGGATTCTGTTTGCGCAATTTTACTGCGATTTGTCGGGTGACCGTCGCTGCAAAATCGCGCCATGTTTGGGGTGCCATTGCAAGTTACAGGAATCACATGGGCGTCCCGCGATTTGCAATGATTCAGGATCGCGGGCAGAATCGCAGCGAACCGAGACGCCTATACTGTATCTGAATGGAGCCTTAGAGATTCTTTGAAATTGTAATTTCCATGAATGTCAAATAAAATGATGATATTGAACGCGTTTATGCAGCATTAAATAACGCTTGCCGGATGCTGGATACATTTTGGCATGATGCAATGCGAACGCTGTGATTTCAGCTGCAATGTACATAATTGGTACAAAGCACTGACAGGTGTACTTGAGGCTATAAAATGCGTATGAAATGCCTGTTCTTGTCGCACGTGTAAACTTAGCCTTAACCACTTAAGCCCCGGAAGATTTTACCCCCTTCCTGACCAGGGCCTTTTTTGCGATTCGGCACTGCGTGAATTTAACGGACAATTGCGCGGTCGTGCGACGCTGTACCTAAACTAATTTGACGTCCTTTTTTTCCCACAAACAGAGCTTTCTTTTGGTGGTATTTGATCACCTGTGCGATTTTTACTTTTTGCGCTATAAACAAAAAAAGAGCGTCAATTTTGCAAAAATAATATTTTTCACATTTTTTTATATGAAATTCCCCAAAAAAATGTAAAAATCAAAATTTTTTAACATTTTTGGCCAATTTGTTTTCTGCTACATATGTTTGGAAAAAAAAATCGCAAAAAGCGTATTTTGATTGGTTTGCGCAAAAGTTATTGTGTTTACTAACTAAGGGAAAGATTTCTGTCATTTTTTGGTGTTTTTTTTTTTTTAATGCGTAATGCGTAATGGCGGCGATCTGCGATTTTTTTTTTTGCGGTACTGCGACATTGCGGCGGACAGATCGGACCCTTGACTGACATTTTTGACACTTTTGGGGTTACCAATGACATTACTACAGTAATCAGTGCTATACATATGCACTGTTACTGCAAAATGACACTGGCAGGGAAGGGGTTAACTTTATTGGGGAAGGAGGGGTTAAGTGTGTCCCTAGGGGCGTGCTTCTTACTGTGATTGGACATGGCTACTGGTGTAGGAACAGTGATCAACGGTCCTACATAGTAGAACCGTATGATCACCATTCCTACACAGGGGAGAATGACAGACGGCTTTGTTTACATTAGCCGCCTGCCTTTCTCCCTTCACGGCGGACGATCGCGAGTGACCGGCGGACATCGGGTGCGCCGGTCACACGCACGGACTTCCCAGGGAACGAGCCAGGGCAGGCGCGCGCCTCCGCGGGCGCGCTCGCCCGCTTTTTTCTTACAAGCAAGTGACAGGCTAGTGACGTATATATACGTCACTTTGCCTGGTCGGGGCTGACCGCCGCAGTATATGTACTTGCGGCGGTCGGCAACTGGTTAAGGGCACATTTACACTAGCATTACTAAATAGTAATTAATAGTACTTGCGGAAGTAAAGAAAATAAGTCAATAAATTCACCTCTCCATATTTTCTTGTAACATTTGACAAGTGAAAGCCCAAAGGAGAGATTTCACATGGTAAAACTTCCTTAACCACTTTACCACCGGAGGATTTTCCTGCTAAAAGACCAGGGGTTATTTTGCGATTTTTTACTGCGTGACTTTAACGGACAATCGCGCGGTCGTGCGACGCTGTACCTAAACGAATTTCACGTCCTTTTTTTCCCACAAACAGAGCTTTCTTTTGGTGGTATTTGATCACCTGTGCGATTTTTTGATCACGCGCTATAAACAAAAAAAGAGCGTAATTTTTGCAAAAACAACAATATTTTTCACTTTTTTTTATATGAAATTCCCCCAAAAAAAAATGTAAAAATCAAAATTTTTTAAAATTTTCGGCCAATTTGTTTTACGCTACCTATGTTTGGTAAAAAAAAATCGCAAAAAGCATATTTTGATTGGTTTGCGTTTACTAACAAAGGGAAAGATTTTTGTCATTTTTGGTGTTTTTTTTTTTAACGAGTAATGGCGGCGATCTGCGATTTTTTTTGCGGTACTGCGACATTGCGGCGGACAGATCGGACCCTTGACTGACATTTTTGACACTTTTGGGGGTACCAGTGACATTACTGCAGTAATCAGTGCTATATATATGCACTGTTACTGCAAAAATGACACTGGCAGGGAAGGGGTTAACAGTATTGGACAGGGAGGGGTTAAGTGTGTCCTAGGGGCGTGATTCTAACTGTGCAGGGACAGGTCTACTAGTGTAAAAACAAAGATCAACAGTTCTACATAGTAGAACTGTTTGATCTTCACTTTTACACAGGGAGAACTGACAGGTGGCTTGTTTACACAAGCCGCTCTGTCTTTCTCCCGCTGTAGCGGCGATCGTAGTGTGACCGGCGGACATCGGGTCCGCCAGTCACACTCCCGCACTCCTCCGTGAACGAGCCGAGGCGGGCGCGCGCCTCAGCGGGCGCGCGCCCGCCCGCTATTGGCTCTGGAAGGAGTGACAGGCGAGCGACGTAGACCTACGTCACTCTGCCTGGCCGGGGCCGACTGCCGCAGTAAATATACTGTGCGCAGTCGGCAAGCGGTTAAAACATGTGGCAGGGATATTATGAACTGAAACCTCCTTAGCAAGACTGGGCTTCAAAGTATAAGCAATATTGACCTGTGAATTACTAGCCACTGGGTCTGACCATACTCTTGCCACCGGAGGAACTTCCGCTGCTGGCCGGGCGGGCGGGATGCTCCGCTGAATCCTCCTTCTTGCTTGAAGACGACTCCTCTGCGGGCTTGAAAGATGTCTTGAGGCCGCCTCGGTCATCCCCCTCTGTTCCTACACTGCCGCCGACCTCTTTTCTTGTTCCCGGGCTTGCTCCGGTCTTCTCCCGCTCTCCGGCACCGACTCCACATCTTCCTCTCTCGAAGGCGATCCGACCGCTTCTTCTCTCGACTCTTCGCCCGACAGGCTGAGGCATCTCCGCAGCCATTCTTCTCCGCCGTCTTCCGCTGCCTTCTCCAGGACTCTTCTGACCAGCGTCTTCATGGTTGTTCCGCCGAGCGAGCTCAGTATTAAAGCTCTGTATTATAGCTGATGAGCTCGCTACGCCGTACTAGACCAACTGAGCCCGGAGCCCTCACGCAGCTGCTTGTATAGCCCTATTTGATCACATGACGGAAGCTTATAGAAGGTCACGTGTACTCCCGTATGACGCAAAGTCACGTTTCTCCCGCCTAAAAGACCTGTGCGTGCCGCGTGCGGCTTAAAGGTATATTCAATTTTTTTCATTTCTTTATTTAAAAGCACAGCGGCAGCCACAATCCCATGCAGCGAGCCGCGTACTGCACCTCGATTGCCATTCTTATTGGCATTGTTCTAATTAGATGTAGTTCCAAAACAGTACTATGATGCAGTCATTATAATGTGTCTCCAGATTGATATCAATGATTTCCTCTGCTCTATATCAATATTCTGGAAAGTTTTTAAACTGATTACTTTCAGTATAATGGACCCCTTAGATACAGTCACATTGTTTCCCAGGGGCAGCAATATACGGCGATGCGTTTCGCCAGGACGTCTTGACGAAGCGTGCGTGACGCACGCGAAATGCGTTGACGTCATCAGCATGAAGGCGATGCGTTCCACCCTGCTCTCCACGTAATAGCTCTGCTTATTTTCGGCGGTAACCTCCCAGTTACAGACGCCGAGAAGACGGCGGTAAAGGCCAGTACCTGCGGCTGCTGAAGCGCCTCTTTGAAAGCAGTTGATGATCGCTCCTAAGGGTAAATGTGCCACTTACGGATGGGGGTAAGGAGTTCACATTATTAAGCCGAATAAGGAACTTAAAGCAGTTGTATCCTCACCAGAAAAAAAAAACAAACCCTGCAGGACAAAGGCATAATGAGCTAGTATGCATCGCATACTAGCTCATTATTTAATACTTACCTTGAAACAAAGCCCCGACACGGTCATCCGATCACCGCTGAGGGAGCTGTCATGTGCCTCAGCGTTTCTTCCTGGTTCGACGGCTCCGGCACTGTGAGTGGCTGGAATTGCATGCGCGCAGGAGTTACTTACCGGCAAGGAGCCGGCAAAGAGCTCTGAAGGTCAGCGGCTGCATGCAGGGCAAATATCTCCTAAACCGTGCAGGTTTAGGAGATATTAATTATACCTACAGGTAAGTCTTATTATAAGCCTTACTATAGGCTTACCTGTAGGTAAAAGGTAAAAAGCAATGATACTTCCACTTTAATACTGACGGGGAAACCCACTATCATTATCTAAGGCTATCATATATGTTGAACCCTGCCCCAAAGAACTGTTAAAGCCTACAATCCCAAGGAAGATATTACAAGCGAATATACAAGTAAAACCTTGGTTTGAGAGTAACTTGGTTTGAGAGCGCTTTGCAAGACAAGCAAATTTTTAAAATAAAATTTGACTTGATATAAAAGCGATGTCTTGATATACAAGTAGCGTCATGTATAATAAAGAAGAGAGGAGCAACATGGTTGATGATTAAAACAGGCACATCTAAGTATGCAGGCATCCGGGCTAAAGTTATCCACATAGACCATCCTCTGCACAGCCATCTTCATCATCCCTTCCCCGCTGCACTCCAAGAGTGATTCAAAGCCTCACTTTCAGATCACTCTACTGCAGGCTATTCTTCCCGGTCACGATTGCAGACTGACAGTGGTGAGAGCCGGTGGTTCAGAAGATCGTCTATGTGGACAGCTTCAGCCCTGATGCCTGCATACTTAGGTGTTCCTATTTTAATCATCAACCATGTGAGTTGCTAAATGTTGAACCTTCATTAAATATAATCATATTGCTACACTTAAAGGCGCCTCTCATCTCTCTTATATTCTGTAGCTCTGCTAGATTTTGCTTCTAATCCCCTTGGGAAGGCTGCATATTGTGGATGGACATTTTATGGTTACACAACCTATCACATTGCTATAATCTTTGTATATAGACTATAAACTGAAGGACTTGTGGAACGAATCATCTGAGTTTCCATTATTTCTTATGGGGAAATTCGGAAATTCGCTTTGATATACGAGTGCTTTGGATTACAAACATGTTTCCAGAACGAATTATGCTCCCAATCAAAGGTTTTACTGTACTTCATGTCTACAACCTGCCTGTCAACCTGATAGCTGTATATTGCTGCCGCTGGGAAACAATGTGACTGTATGTAAGGGGTCCATTATACTGAAAGTAATCAGTTTAAAAACTTTCCAGAATATTGATATAGAGCAGAGGAAATCATTGATATCAATCTGGAGACACATTATAATGACTGCATCATAGTACTGTTTTGGAACTACATCTAACTAGAACAATGCCAATAAGAATGTGGAGTATTCTACTTAATTGCCCCTATCTATAGATAAGATCACTGAACTATGAGCTGGAGGCTACCTTGCTGGCTTTGATTTGTGTCATCTTGGATGGGAAATATTCCCCAACTATCTGGAAGCTTATCTAGCTATGGGGAGCTGTTCTATATGCGATAATTAACCTATTCCTGGCCAGAATTGAAGTGATGATCTGAATATGTGACTATGCTAATTAGCTAGATGTAGATTTTTTTAAATTTTTTCATGATCATATAGGCCAGTAACAAAAGGTTTAGATACGGTGAGCATGGATGGACGCATGAGGCCCGTTTATGCGCTGGTTGAGTGACCGCTATTTTTATTTACGTGTGCTACCACTGGGTGTTTTAAGGTTTTTGCCGGCTGCAATTTAGCAGCTGGAATTTGTGTCAGTCCATTTTCAATAAAAGTAATTTAGCATATTTATATCGGTGTTGAGTTTCAACCACTTTAAGGACCCATTCACATCTGCGTGTTCTGGAATCTCACGAAAAACCCAAGTCACACTTACAGAGCCATTTAATTGGCAATGGCACCCCAAACGTAGCTGAGATATGTATGTTTTGTCTCACAACAAGATGTACAACAAACATGCCAAAAAGCCAAGGAAAAAAAAAAACATGTGAAGCTCACCACCCAAAAGACGCAGGAGCTTCTTTTGATACACTTGTTGCATGTAAGGCCCCTTTCACACTTGTGCGACTTGTCCTGAGACTTGGGACTGCAGTCGCATGACAAATCGTACCCCATGCTTTCCAATGTGCGACTTCAAGTCGTAGTGACTTCGAAGTAGTCCCTGCACTACTTTGTTCTGAGTTTAATGCGACTTGAGGTCCATAGATTCCACAGGCATTGCTTCAAGTCACGTCGAATTTGCATCAAAATCGCGCGATTTTCAGGTAGCACAAGTCTGATAGGGGCCTAAGACCTCCATTCCATCCAAAACGAAAAAGTTTTGCCTTTAGTTATACCTAAGGCCTATATATTCATTTATAATCCAACACAGATAATCAAATACTTTTTCTTTTTTAATCCCATGCAGGCTGTATCCTCCCGTGGCTGTCAACGGAAGAATGATCTGCGAAAGTGAGGTCGTCATTGGTGACTATTGGTTTCCGAAAAAAGTACGTTACCTTACCTGCACCGAGTTTATAACAACAGTTTATTCCTTGCATTGAGCCCCCCCCCCCCCCCCCCTCGTGTTAAACAAGAAAAAAAAAGTTCCCATGCCAAACAATCAGATTTCATCATTTCTCTAATGCAGAATCTGGTTGCGTTGAGTATAGACATGTGCGGTTCGTATCGTTCCGAATAAATATTTGGACAAATTTTTCATTATTCGGAGATTCGGATATATCCAAATCCCCGAATTACAGTGCAAACATATTTTACCAAATTCTCAGAATAACTAATTGAAATTTGCCCAAATTTCCGAAATTCTAATTGAAATTTGACTTTAATTTTCCATCTAATTCAATTCAAATTCAAACTGTAAACATATTGTTGAATTCAAAGACTGTTATTAGAGTACCATTTAGAAATAATTCAGTTTGTTGTTAAGCCAAAGATGATTTAAAGAGTCATTGTAATCATTGGATGAAGATTTTTCTTTTGCTCGTTCACTTTGCAAGTGTAAAATTGATAAAAAGAAACCAGTAATTGATAAATAAACCAGTAAAATATAAATATTTGCATTTGTAGCTGACATTATTTTTTCTCAGCTGGCTAAAACTTCTGCACAGTATTTTATATAGTAAAATGTTGAAAGTAAGGCTGGCCATACACTATACAATTTTCTTATTCAATTTCCTTTAGATTTACCTTAAACTATGTAGTGCAAGGTCCTGTCTGATTACATACAAATTGAAAGTGTTTAGGTTTGACCCTATATTACATGGTTTTGGTAAATCTAAAGGAAAGTTGAACAAGAAAATTGTATAGTGTATGGCCAGCCTAAGATAATACTTTTATTAATTAGAAAATGTCTCATATTTTGATATATATATAATTGTATTATTTATACAAACAAGATCAATGTGTATAAATCACAATCAGATGTTTGGTTAGGGTCCTTTCACACGGCCGCTCCGTGTGTCTGCAAATCATCCTATTTTTTTGCGGATGATTTGCGGACATCAATGTAAGTGAATGGCACTGCGGGTGTCAGCGGAATACCATCCGCTGACATCCGATTTTCCTCCTTTCAGTTCTGTTCCGTTTTTACGAATGGAACAGAACCCCATTTTTCCATCCGTGTAAAAAACGGAAAGGAAGGAAAATCGGATGTCAGCGGTGTCATCCGCTGACATCCGCAGTGCCATATACTTACATTATGTCCGTATATCATCCGCAAACGGATGGGATGATATGCGGGCACACGGAGCGGATGACAGAAATGTCATCCGCTCCGTGGACAAAAAAAAAAAAGTCCTGCAGCGGACTTAAGCAGCGGAGCGGCCGTCTGAAAGGAGCCTTTCTCGGCTGCCGCATTCGAATAGACAAAATATTTTCGATTCAACCAATTCTGAATGTATCCATTTGAACAGATTGAATCGAGAAAAAAAAATCGGTAAATTCAAAGAAAATTTTAAAAATACTTTGAACTAATTCTGAACACGAATTCCAAATACGTATCCCAAATATGAATTGCGAATACGAATTGAACGAATCAACCAAATTTAACGAAACGAAATGACCGGATTAATGAATCTAAACGAAATGAAAAGAAACAAATTTTTTCATCATGCACATGTCGAGTTTAGTATATGATTTTCTGTAAAGCTGGGTTCACACTGCTGTGCAGAGCAGCTCACAACAGGGGTCCAGTGTGTCCCTGTTCTCTGTTTTAGGGACGAATCAGGCACACATTTTTGGCTGGATTCGAACCTGAAACAAACCAGAAGACGCACAGGACTGTCCTGCAAACCGCTCTGCAGCCGTCCCGAAGCGAGAGCCAGTCACAGTCTCTTAAATGCGAATTGGATGCAGGGAAACCCGCATTCAAATCACACTAGTTGGAACCCAGCCTAAAGGAGCAGTCCAACCAAGTGATATTTCAGTTCTAGGTGGAGCTGGAGGGGTTGAGTCAGCCCGTTACTTCTTACATGCCTTGGATAACCCAACAACAAGATCTCCTTGATGCAAGTATCAGCTCTGATCCTGCTTATTTAGGAGTTTAGGTCCACAATTTGTTCCACAGCTCCTATAGTTACATTCAGGGCTGAACTGGAAATAAAAACCAGCACTGGAAATAATTTCATACCAGCCCCATAGCATTATTATACCGGCCCAACAGCATAATGTCATTATTTTCTTGTTCATAAAAGGGAAAACCATGCATTTTAAAGCACATTTTGAAGAGTGTATTATATATACATATATATATATATATATGAGTGAGATATGAAAGCATATAGGGCATTTTAAGAGCAAATGCTGGGTAAAAGTGGTAAAAGTGCGGACATGGTACAGGAGGACGTGTCAGAGGCTGCGGACATGGTACAGGGGAACATGTCAGAGACTACAGACACAGTACAGGAGGAGATGGTCAGAGGCTGCAGACAAAGTACAGGAGGAGATGGTCAGAAGCTCCGGACATAGTACAGGAGGACATGTCAGCGGCTGCGGACTTGGTACAGGAGGAGATGTCAGAGACTGCAGACATGGTACAGGAGGTCATATCAGATGCTGTGGACGTGGTAGAGGAGATGCAGAGGCTGCGGACATGGTACAGGAGATGCAGAGGCTACGGACATGGTACAGAAGGAGAAAATTAGAGGCTGTGGACATGGTACAGGAGATGCAGAGGCTGCGGGCATGGTACAGGAGATGAAGAGGCTGGGGGCATGGTATAGGAGATGCAGAGGCTGCGGACATGGTACAGAAGGAGACATCAGAGGTTGCGGGCATGGTACAGGAGATGCTGAGTTTGCAGGCATGGTACAGGAGATACAGAGGCTGCAGACATGGTACAGGAGATGCAGAGGCTGCGGACTTGTTACATGAAGAGATGTCAGAGGCTGCAGACATGGTACAGGAAATACAGAGGCTACAGGCATGGTTAAGGAAATGCAGGGGATGCGGGAATGTTACAGGAGACGCAGAGGCTGCGGACATGGTACAGAAGGAGGCAGCAGGCATGGTACAGGAAATGCAGAGGCTGCAGGCATTGTACAGGAGATGCAGAGGCTTTGGGCATGGTATAGGAGATGCAGGGACTTCAGGCATGATACAGGAGATACAGGGGCTGTGGACATGGTACAGGAGGAGGCAGCGGGCATGGTACAGGGGATGCAGGGGCTGCGGGCATGGTACAGGAGATTCAGGGGCTGCGGGCATTGTACAAGAGATGCAGGGGCTGCGGGCCTGGTACAGGAGATGCAGGGGCTGTGGGCATGGTACAGGAAATGCAGAGGCTGCGGGCATGGTACAGGAGATGCAGGGGTTGCGGGCATGGTACAGGAGATGCAGGGGTTGCGGGCATGGTACAGGAGATGCAGGGGTTGCGGGCATGGTACAGGAGATGCAGGGGCTGCGGGCATGGTACAGGAGATGCAGGGGCTGCGGACATGGTACAGGAGATGCAGGGACTGCGGGCATGGTACAGGAGATATAGGGGCTGCGGACATGGTACAGGAGGAGGCAGGGGCTGCAGACATGGTACAGGAGGAGGCAGCGGGCATGGTACAGGAGATGCAGGGACTGCGGGCATGGTACAGGAGATACAGGGGCTGCGGACATGGTACAGGAGGAGGAAGGGGCTGCAGACATGGTACAGGAGAAGGCAGCGGGCATGGTATAGGAGATGCAGGAGCTGTGGGCATGGTACAGGAGATGTCAGGCTGCTGAAGGGTCTTACCAGGCCGTGATGAGGCGCGCGCTACCGCCGGACACAACACCACTCAATCCCAGTTGACGCCTTCTGAGGGGAAACGCGTCAGGTTGAGAAGCCACGCCGTCACTTCTCGCGATCTGCGCTGCAGAGTGGCCACGAACATCTGTTGCTGGAAGTTTTGTGTCTATTTTATCGTTTCGTCATGTAAGTGCCCCATTTTATTTCAATAAAATGTTTATCTGGGATAATGCACTATTGCCTGCTTCTTCCTTTTCCCCGCTGTATCTGTGCTAATCTAACCCAGCATTGACACAGTGAGGGGAGCAAGCAGGAGCTAGTGGAATGTGGAGAGTGATATATCTGCACTACCAGGGTCCTGGAGTTTGCGATTCTCTTATGAATATCCAGCATTTAGCACATGGCATTTAATTATCTGGTAAGAGTCCAATCCCTATTTATTCCACACAGTGATTCATCTGGTTTGTGGGAAGACACCCTGTTCCACCGAACCCTGCTTTTGCTTTGGTTGTTTTTTGATTGCATGATATACAGGAGCTGGTAAGGGTACTATCACAGTATCAGCTGTCACGTGGTGTTGTTGGGGGAATCGGAGTCTGTGAATCCACACCTAACTCACTTTCTTTATCCTTCATCTTAATGAAGATTCATTAGTCTTATATTCTTTTGGACTTTTTGGACTTGATTTAGGGTCCATTCACACTAGCGCGACTTGTCAGGCGACTTGGTCGCCTGACAAGTCGCGGTCGGTCGCCTGCCATCGATTAGCACAGGACCAGTTCTAATAGGAGCGACACAAGTTGCTCCGACTTAGAAAAAGGGTCCTGTACTACTTTGGGGCGACCTGGAGGCGACTTGCATTGACTTCAATTATATGAAGTCCCTGCAAGTCGCGCCGAGGTCGCCCCAGCAAGTCGTGTCGCGCCAGTGTGAATGGGTGCTTATGTGGAGTTTTATGTATATGTAATTTGACACTGTGTTGTCCTACATTGTTCACACTTATTTACATGTTTTGACGTGCACCTAATTTACATACAGTATTGAGCGCACTAATTGCATTTTCCTTTATTCTTATTCACTCCAATACAGTTGGAGTCCTAGTTGCAGCCACTGTAATTATATAGTTTTGCGCACCTTAGTTCACCCAAATAAAGAACACCCCTGCTGCCTTACATTTAAAAATGGCACCACCTGGCGCCATTACGTCACTGCACATGTGCCCGCCTGCCCAAGAATGGCCGAGCCCTTACGGGCCCGGCCTCAGCCATATTTTTTTTACGGGAGCTGCTGCCCTCAAAGCAGCCCCTGTGCTGGCCTACCGGGAAATTTCCTGATATCCCGTTAGGCCAGTCCGGTCCTGGTTACATTCTCCAGAATAACAAATAGATGAAGTATCTAGCAAGAATGGAGGAAACCACTCATAATGAGCTCTGCAGTCCTGAAAACTCAGCACAGTGATCCCACCAACAAAGTTCCCAAGAGTTATTAAAAGATCAGGAGAATGGAAGTCGAAGGAAAAATGTGCGAATAAATGGCTTACCAGAGAAGCAGTGGGAGGAAGTAGTGCGGGGTCTTTTTAACCCTATGTTGGGAAAAGGGCCCACCAGAAACTTGAAATCCTGACAGAGTGCACAGGGTGGGAGGATACCAAAGCTAGGCTGGGGGTGCCCCAAGAGATGTGATCGTGAGGTTTCACTACGTAGAAGAAAAGACGATAATTATGGAAAAAGCCTGGAATTATTCTGGGATTACTTTTGAAGGAGCAAATCTACAGTTATATGCTGATACGTCGACTGAAACTCTGGCAGGAAGGAGACTCCTTAAACCTCTGATAGAACAGCTGCGGGCCTCTAATATCTCATATCGCTGGGGGTTTCCGGCCTGCCTCAAGGGGGAAAAGATGGCCGCACAGCGGTTCTGAGATTCCCAGAATATTGGAGAGAATTTTGTAGCAAACTGAATCTACCACTTTGAACCCTGCTGGGGTGGGAAGAGATTCCAGACACACCAGTGATGCCGAGGGAAGAACGGTGGTCCTCGGTGAAGGGGGGTGGGGAGCTGAGAGGAGAGTGGGTGGATGGGGGAGGGGGGGAGAGGAGGAGGAGGGAATGTGAGGAAATTTGGTACTTCCTGTTCCTTCCTCTTTCCTTCCCTCTTCTTCTTTTTGTTTTTCTCCTTCTGGTGGTGGCGGTGGGGTGGGGGGGGGGGGGAGAGGGCTAAAGAGCCTGTTGGTCCAGTGGGTGAGGATGGATCAGAGCATTACAGTGGTTGCCCCCTGGGAAGGCATGGACAGGAGGGGACACATGGCTGTGTGTCACCAGATCCGTACAATGAATAGGATCTGGACAATCATCCAGTCCTCCGAAGGGATAACCTCATTGGGAAGGGTGGGAAGGGTGTTGGGATGGGGTTGGGGTGGGGGGTTCTTCTTCTTCTCTTTTTTTTTATCTCTAGAAAAAGATGTGCTCGCTGCTTCTTTGGTTGCCCATGGCTGTGGTAAATCTAGTGCCATATAATTGAAAAAATATATTCGTATGTGTGTACCTATCCTAGTGGGCGCACTAGCTACACAACCCCCCACAATGGCCCACAGGCCCGGAGTGGGGATGGAGCAAGTAGGTCCACCATGGACAGGAACACAGAAAAGGGACTTGTAGGGATTTTTTTCCGGTACCGGCGTACTCATTAAAGATAATGAGGTAGTTTAAGAAAACAATTATCATTTATTGAATTTTACAAAAAAATTACAATATTAAAAGCACAAGAGAACATAAACAGACAAGAACTTGACATTAAATCAACATAAAATTATACACATTTCTGTGAGATTTTCCCGGACCTCCAATTAGATGATGATCATTAGTGATGGACGAACATCGGCCAGGACGGTTCGCGAACGCCAGCCGCAAATTTTCTCAAAAGTCTGCGAACCGCGGAGCCATGTGCCGGCATCCTGGGAGCGCCAGATGTGACTTACATGGTTGATGGCTCGCTCCTGATACATTTGCAGTCTGCTTTCTACCTCTTGTGCAATGCAAGTTCTGCCTGCCTCTGCTCCCTATCTGCTGGTCCATCTCTCCCTCTGAACTCCCTTCCTCTTCCTCTCTTGTGGACACCCACGTGACGTCCATAGACTCGTCATCATCCACGTCACCTTCCCCACCACTAACATTCGAGATCTCGGAGTAGGCAGCAACAGTGGGGACCAACCTCCTTGGGCTGATCTGGGTACTGTCGTCAGACTGCTGAGTGGCGGCTGTTGCTACCTCCTCTTCCTGATCCGATGCCAACAATGGCTGCGCATCGCAAACGTCTTGTGATGGATCGTAAAATAATTCCAGTGACTCAAGTGGAGGGTATGTGGTGGTGGTGTCTTTGGGGGTGCACACAGCAGAGCGTGAAGATTGTGCAGATAGAGAGGATGAGGAGGGTGCAGAAGAGGAAGGCTGAGTGACCCACTCAACCAAGTTTGGTGCGTCCTTTGTCATAATTGCACACGGCTTTTGAAACTTCACAGTTAGGCTCCGGCCTACTGCTCCTGCCCTACCCCCACCACCCCTGCGTACGTCTCTGCCTCTTCCTCTGCCTGTCATGTTTTTTAATTACCCAGTGACAAACGTCTCTAGAGAATCGCAGTATATCTGGAAAAAGGTAGATAACACCCCGCTTCAATCTGTGGTATTGGGGGGCCACAGGTTTATCACACCAGTTCTACAAATAATTGGCCAGTATCTGTTGTCACTGTGTGTAGCACAGTTAACACAGCAAAAGAGGCCACATTTTTGCAGGACTAAAATACAATCTTAGAAAAGTATACTGTTAAATAACACCCCACTTCAATATGTGGTATTGGGGGGGGGGCACTGGTTATATGAGGCAATATTGAGGCAATATTGTTGCAGGACACAAATACACTTGTAAAAGTATACTCAGATAACACCCCACTTCAATATGTGGTATTGGGGGGGCCACTGGTTTATCACACCAGTTGTTGAGAAAATTGGCCAGTGAGTTTGGCACTGTGTGTATCAGACTTCACTCAGCAAAAGAGGCAATATTGTTGCAGGACACAAATACACTTGTAAAAGTATACTCAGATAACACCACACTTCAATATGTGGTATTGGGGGGCCACTGGTCTATCACACCAGTTCTACAAATAATTGGCCAGTAACTGTTGTCACTGTGTGTAGCACAGTCAACACAGCAAGAGAGGCCATTTTTTGCAGGACTAAAATACACTCTTTGAAAAGTATACTGTTAAATAACACCCCACTTCAATATGTGGTATTGGGGGGCCACTGGTCTACCACACCAGTTCTACAAATAATTGGCCAGTAACTGTTGTCACTGTGTGTAGCACAGTCAACACAGCAAGAGAGGCCACATTTTTGCAGGACTAAAATACACTCTTTGAAAAGTATACTGTTAAATAACACCCCACTTCAATATGTGGTATTGGGGGGCCACTGGTCTATCACACCAGTTGTTGAAAAAATTGGCCAGTGAGTTTGGCACTGTGTGTATAAGACTTCACTCAGCAAAAAGAGGCAATATTGTTGCAGGACACAAATACACTTGTAAAAGTATACTCAGATAACACCCCACTTCAATATGTGGTATTGGGGGGCCACTGGTTTATCACACCAGTTGTTGAAAAAATTGGCCAGTGAGTTTTGCACTGTGTGTATCAGACTTCACTCAGCAAAAGAGGCAACATTGTTGCAGGACACAAATACACTTGTAAAAGTATACTCAGATAACACCCTACTTCAATATGTGGTATTGGGGGGCCACTGGTTTATCACACCAGTTCTACAAATAATTGGCCAGGGAGTTTGCCACTGTGTGTAGTGTTGCTGCAGAAATGCTCAGTCTCACCACCACACTTGTCACAATGCTGCACAGTGCACAATAATACTACTAATCCACTATAATATCCTTTCTACAAAGTATATTATACTGTGGATTAACCCCCTCCCCCACCCCCTTTTTAGTGCACTGCACAGCAATACCAAAAAATTGCAGCCCTTTAAATTACTTTTGTGGACATTAACAGAGCGATTTGTGTCACTGCTGATGATCTCTAACTGCCCCTACAGCAACCACTGGATACCTCTCCCTATACTAAGACTAAGAGACTGTAATAGACCCTATAACGACATTGGAGCACTTTAAATGACTTTTGTGGACATTAAAGCCCCGTACACACGTAGCGATTGTCGGCTGTAAATATTCGGCCGGCGAACGATCGGCCGATTGCCGGCTTGTTAGTATGATGCTTCTGACAACCGACAGCGAATTTTCGGCCGAACAGAATCTGGCGTGCAGACTTTAAAATTTTTGTTGGCCGTCACCAGAACGGCAGATTGTTCGCCAGTCAGTACAGAATTCGGCCGACAAACAGCAGATTAGCAAGACTGGGCATGCTCAGAAAAGAAAAAACACACGGAAAGTTAACCATCACATGACATCACTTCTGCAGTCGGCTGTTGTTGGCCGACAAAATTCGTGTGCAGTCTTTAGCACTTTTCAGCCGACAGGACAGCACCGGACAAAAGACGGCCGATCGTTCGGCCGACATTCGGTACGTGTGTATGGGGCTTAACAGAACGATTTGTGTCACTGCTGATGATCTCTAACTGCCCCTACAGCAACCACTGGATACCTCTCCCTATACTAAAGAGACTGTAATAGACCCTATAACGACATTGGAGCACTTTAAATGGCTTTTGTGGACATTAACAGAGCAATTTGTGTCACTGCAGATGAAGATCTCTAACTGCCCCTACAGCACAGACTGAATAACCTGTCCATATACTGAAGAGAGACTGGACCTATACCGAAATACCAGCCCTGAAAAGGACTTTTGTGGACATTAACAGAGCGATTTGTGTGACTGCAGCCGATCTCTAACTGCCCCTAAAGCAACCACTGGATACCTCTCCCTAAATTCAAAAGATACTAGTAGACCTATACCGAAATACCAGCCCTGAAAAGGACTTTTGTGGATCTTCACAACGCTATATGTGTCTAGCAAACTCTCCCTGATGAGCACAAGCAAGTTCTCCTTACACTGGCAAAAAGTGGAATGTGAAATGGCCGCCAGGTCAGGTCTATTTATAGGGTAGGGGGACTGTCCATGTGCTGGAATGTTTCAATTGGCTGTCCCGTTCCACCTGATGGCTGTGTCATGGAAAGTGGCTGTGTCATGGCTGTGTCATGGAAAGTTCTCGCCAATGTAAACAAATATGGCCGCCGCGAACGACGCCATGTGTTCGCAAATTTGGCGGGTAGCGAACCGCAAGGCCATCTCTAATGAACATCACCTAATTGGAGGCCCAGGAACCTCTCACAGAAATGTGTATAATCTGATGTTGATTTAATGTCAAGATCTTGTCTGTTTATGTTCTCTTGTGCTTTTAATATTTTCATTTTTTTTTTTTTTTAATTCAATAAATTATAATTGTTTTATTAAACTACCTCATTATCTTTAATAAGTACGGTACCAGAAAAAAATCCCTACAAGTCCCTTTTCTGTGTTCCTGTCCATGGTGGACCTGCTTGCTTCATCCCCAGGGCCGGATTAAGAGCATCATGGGCTTGGTGCTGAGGATTTTGAAGGGCCTTAAGGGCCGTGCCTTGGCATGCACCCAGAGGAGGAAGGGTGCAGCCATGCATGCCTAATTCCACATGGGATGCTGTCTCTGAAGCCCATAAACACATCCATGCATCGGCAACTGTACCTCCTTGTCCGGCCTTCGTGCTGTGTGGGGAGGTTCTGAGGGAGCTGCCTGGGGAAGCGAGCATAGAAGCCAGACTTCTGTGTTTACAAGTGACAGAAGAGCGGTAACAGTGAATATGGCCAACCCGGGGCCTATATAAAAGGTAGGGGCCTGGAGCTGCAGCTCCAATAGCCCCTACGTTAATCTGGCCCTGTCCATCCCCACTCCGGGCCTTTGGGGGGTTGTGTAGCTAGCGCACCCACTAGGAGAGGTACACAAATACGAATATATTGTTTCAAGTTGTTTCCGGGATGTAGGTACCTTGGTTTACTTATGTTACATGTATATCACAGCTAGACATTAATAACGCATTAGTGCCATATATGTTAGAGGCTTAAATACACCTAACAAAAGACATAAAGGTATCTAAAGAATTGCATCATTATTGGGCTGGAGTAGTTTGTCTACAGGAAACACATATCACACATGCCTCAGGGATTAAATTGTCATTTCTCCTTTTTCCTATGTGGTTCTATGGTGACTGGGTTTCGAGCCACTCACGGAGAGTGGCAATTGGATTTGATAGGAGCACTGCGTTAAGAAGCAGCTGGCAGATCCCGAGGGGAGGTTTATGTTCATCAAGGGAAGACTATTTGACATGGAGTTTACCTTTGCAAACATTTACTCCTCTATTAGAGAGCCAAATAGGTTCCTGAGGAAAATTCTAAAGAAATTGATGGTATTTAAGGAGGGGAGGCTTATTGTAGCGGCAGACATTAATATGGGATTGGACCCGCATCTGGATTCATCAACGGGGTTTTCCGGCCTCCCACTACAAAGGCAGAATGAAACTAGGAGATTACTGGGGGAGTATCAGTTGGTGGATGTTTGGAGGATTAGACACCTAGAATTTACAGATTATATTTGTTACTCCTCAGTATATGGGTCTTATTCAAGTATTGATTATATCTTAATAAAGCATCAACTACTAGCCTCCCTTAACCACTTGCCAACCGCCGCACGACTATTTACTGCGGCGGTCAGCCCCTCACAGGCAAAGCGAAGTAGTACTACGTCGCTAGCCTGTGAGGGTCTAGGGAGCGCGCGCCACCGGAGGCGCGCTCCCGCGCGGTCACGGAGCCCCCCCCCCGCGCGTGTGACCGGCGGACCCGATGTCCGCCGGTCACTCGCGATCGTCGGTGCAGAGGGAGAAAGGCAGGCGGCTAATGTAAACAAGCCGCCTGTCATTCTCCCCTGTGTAGGAATAGTGATCATACGGTTCTACTATGTAGGACCGTTGATCACTGTTCCTACACCTCAAGCCACAGCCAATCACAGTTAGAATCACGCCCCTAGGGACACATATAACCCCTCCCTCTCAAAAAAAGTTAACCCCTTCACTGCCAGTGTAATTTTACAGTAACAGTGCCTATTTATAGCACTGATTACTGTAGTAATGTCACTGGTAAAAAATGTCAAAAATGTCAGTCAAGGGTCCAATCTGTCCGCCGCAATGTCGCAGTAGCGAAAAAAAAAAAAAACAACAAAAACGACAAAAACCTTTCCCTTTGTTAGTAAACGCGATAACTTGCGCAAACCAATCAAAATACGCTTTTTGCGATTTTTTTTTTTTTACCAAACATATGTAGCATAAAACAAATTGGCCAAAAATGTTAAAAAATTTTGATTTTTACATTTTTTTGGGGGGGAATTTCATATAAAAAAAATGTGAAAAATATTGTTATTTTTGCAAAATTGACGCTTTTTTTTTGTTTATAGCGCATGATCAAAAAATCGCACAGGTGATCAAATACCACCAAAAGAAAGCTCTGTTTGTGGGAAAAAAAGGACGTCAAATTCACTTAGGTACAGCGTTGCACGACCGCGCAATCGTCCATTAAACTCACGCAGTGCCCAATCGCAAAATAGGCCCTGGTCAGGAAGGGGGTAAAATCTTCCGGGGCTTAAGTGGTTAAGGATGCGACAATAAAGCCCATTACACTCTCTGATTATGCCCCAGTGATAGTCCGGTTAGATTTACTCATTCAGGATTCTAAGATAGTCGAGAAGGTGGAGAAGAAGCTGGAGAGTTTTTTTGCTATTAATGACACACCAGAGATTTCACGGGCTACCCTGTGGGAATTGCATAAGGCCTACATAAGGGGAATTATAATAGGCATTGAGACACAAAGTAAGAGGGAAAAGGTGAGGATGAACCATCTTTGTATGCAGGGAGATTCACACGTTGGAACAACAGACTAGACCCAAAGGTATCCCAGAGAAGCGAGAGCTAATTGAGAAGAGAGGAACTGGCGGCACTTGTGGAACAGGAGACAAAAAGTGCATTTCATACAGTCATAAAAGAATAATACCAATGGGGAAATAAACCTGGAAAATGGCTGGCAAAAGCAGTAAGGGAGAAAAAAAATGCATCCTTTATTCCCAAAATCAAAAACGAGAAAGGGGAAACAGTGCACTCATCCCCAGATATCGCTCAGGTATTCCACTCATACTAAATTCAGCTTTATAATGTTAGACAGAGAGAGGTAGGGAGGGAGAGAGGGAAGGAAGATCTGGCTGTGAGGGCTTGATCTCCCAAGGTTGCCCAGGGAGGAGTTAGAAGATTTAGAGGCCCCGATTACACATGAAGCGGTGGAGAGAGGAATAAAGAATATGGCCCTGGGGAAGAGCCCGGGTCTTGATGGGTACCCGATTCTGTACAATAAAAGGATCCAAAAAATTCTAGTTCCCAAACTATGCGAATATTTCAACATACTGGGAAAAGTGGAGAATTTAAGAGAGGAATCTTTGCTCGCCTACATAACTCTTATTTTGAAGGAGGGGAAAGACCCGACAACCAACAAGTTATAGACCAATGTCCCTTTTAAATGCAGATATAAAAATCTTTGCAAATATAATAGCAGGGAGATTAACCTTTACTGCTAAAATGGATACATAATGATCAGGTGGGCTTTGTGTCTGGCCGGGAGGGGAGGGACAATTGCCTCAAGTCATTCCTCTTGATCCACGAAGCGAAAAAGAAGAGGATCCGGCCGTATTACTGTCAGTAGATGCCAAAAATACCTGCGACAGGGTTGATTGGGGCTTCATGCCAGAAACTTTGAGACATCTAGGTTAAGGTGACCAGATTTTTTAAAATGAAATCCGGGGACATATATTTTTGTTTTTTTACTGGTAACGGCGGCAATCAGCAAATTATAGCGGGACTGCGATATTGCAGCGGACTAATTGGACACTAAATGACACTTTTTTGGGACCAGTGACGCTAATACAGTGATCAGTGATAAAAATATGCACTGTCACTGTACTAATGACACTGGCTGGGAAGGGGTTAACATTTAGGGCAATCAAGGGGTTAAATGAGTGCCTAGCCAGTGTTTTCTCACTGTGGGGGAAGTGCTTATACTAGGGGAAGGCATAGATCCCTGTAGCTGCTTTGCAGGAACACATAATTAATGTCTTCCATACTGACAGACCGCCGTTCTGCCTGTGTACAGAATGATCGGCGGGTACTGGCAGACATCGAGTGCGCCAGACCCGCTGATCGGCTCCAATACCTGGAAATGCAGGATCACACACACACATTATGTGTATATATATATATATATATACACTGTATATATATATATATATATATATACACACACACATGATCCATCGCAGCGCGGCCGCCCTGTAGCAGTAAATCTGCTATGGGGCGGTTGGCAACTGGTGAAGATCATCAGCAGATGATTATACCAAGTATAAGTTTGCACCATCTGGGAGCCGTACCTCAGACGGGTCCCTACAAGTATATGTTTGCACCGTACTAACCTACCAGGACCTTGTACCCCGCTTGCTGCCATGACAAAGAACCACCCCAAAAGAAGAAAGCCTCTGTTAAAATAAAAAACAAGGGCGGTGGACCGCAAAACCCAAAGTCAGAAAAAACAAGAAAATGGAAGGGAGGGTGGGAAATATTCTCCAATGCAGCTTTCGTCGACTGAAGACTTCTTGAGTCCCCTAGCTTGACCTCTTTCTGTAGTCCCACACCTTCCTGGCCAAAACACCAATTGAAAGTCCCACAACTTATATTTTCTATGGTACTGGGCTGAAAACCCCTCCTTGTCCCAAACCCCTTTAACCCCTGTCATGCCGGCCCTCCGTCCATGTCTCTTCTCTCCTTTTCTCCGGGCCTCTCTGACATTTCAGCCTAATTTTCCCTTTGTATGGAGTAGAAAGGAATTGGGATACTTCAGAATTAAATTAACCCCATCTCTAACGACTCTGTATAAGGCCAATTATGTCCCAATGCTGAATAAGGTGAAGGAACAGTTGAACTCCCTGAGACATAGACCTCTTTCATGGATGGGTAGAATTAATGCAGTAAAAACGAATATTCTCCTAAGCTTATATATATATTTCGAATGGTCCCAATTACCCTTCCCTAGGTCTATTTCAGGAAGCTAAGAGCAATGGTAATAAAATACATATGGGCTTATAAATACCCCAAAATTTCCTATGCAGTACTAGAAAAGGGAAAAGGGTCGGAGGGGGGGGGGGGGGGGAGCCACGCCCGATTTTAAAAAATATTACCAGGTAATCTCTATAGCATGAATAGCTGATTGGATACATAATAAGGAAGGTAAGAGTTGGGCGGAAATTGAATGCGCACAAAGCAGGGTAGATTTGGGAAAGATGGTTTGGGTTTCACAGGCACATCGAGAGTATACTGACTAGGAACCCGTTAAGCAGTGCTTTAAGTGGGCTGGTATGCACTGGTACTCAGTACCGCCACTTCCAAATATGGCTCTTGAGCATACCGCCACCTCTCTGTGCGCCTTAGCAAACCAGTACGCTCATTTTGGACATCTGCGCCCTCAATTGCCCCCCCAAGAATATTTCCCACTCCAGAGCCAGACCAGTCACCACCAGTGAGTCCCCATGCTCCGGAGTCCCAGCCCAGGCCAGGGGGGGGGGGGATGTTCTGTGGGGACCCTGATGTGGGCTGGGGGGGCGAAAAAATTTATAGGCTATAATAGAGTACCGGCACCTCTTTTGGGCCACTTAAAGCACTGCCGTTAAGGATATGGGATAGCTTGTGTAGATTTTTTCACTGCGATTTATAATGCACCCCTGATTTTATTATTAGACACGAATTATTTTAAACCAGGGAAAGAGGATTACTTATACTTTGTTAGATGGGCAATAAATGAGCTAGATGTAATGGTGGGAAATAGATTATGCACATTTTCTGAAATAACACAAAAATGGGGGAATACGCCACTTGATAAATGGAGATATACACAATTGCAGCACTTTGTGCACTCCCTACTGCAGCCTTTGTGGAGGAGAGATAATATGAGACCAATGGAGAAACTGTTCAGTTCTTCCGCAAGTATTAGGCATAGCATATCAAAAATATATAAGATTTTGCTAAGGGAAATAGAGCCTTTATACCCGCCATATTTAGGGAAATGGAACAGGAACTAGGACCCCTTCGAGATAATGAAAAGAGTAAGAAAGTTTTGAGATTAGCTTGTTATTCATTGGTTGATATGACAACAGAGATGTGCTACAAGCTTTTTGCTAGGTGGTATCTCACCCTGCAGAGAGCTCAGAGGTTTGATGCAGCGATATCCCAAACATGTTGGAGGGGATGCGAAGGCCCAGGGACCTTTGCGCATCTGTGGTGGGAGTGCACAAAAATACACATTTTTTGGGAAGGGATTATCGGGACAATCTGCCAGATTACAGGAAAATGTATCCGGGTGGAACCTTGGAGTTGCTTGTTTCACAACACGGAGAAAAGGGTGATGGTATATAAGAATACTCTAGTGTCCCATCTACTGAACGCAGCTAAAAGCTTGATACCGACACTTTGGCGATCGCCAGAAACCCAGAGTAGAGGGAATGGGCCGTAAGGGTGGACTGGGTGAGATCCATGGATGAAACAATGTCCGAAGCAGAGGACTCCCTTGAGAAATATCTAGATGTCTGGGGGGGGGGGGGGGGGCTGAAGTTTAAAAAAGCAGAGAGCTACATGAAGATGCTGGGTGTTTGAGGCTAATAACTGAGACAGCTTAGGCAGCAGAACCACCTGGGCCTAGAGGACAGAAATAAGGGCAGGCAGGGCTGGCCCTAGACATTGTGCTGCCTGGGTCCAAGAATGAAATGCTACCCCCCCCCCCCCATAAAAAAAAAATCACACCCAACAAAAGGCCCCCACGTCCATTATTTGATAAAAATATAAAATTTAGAAAATATTATATATATTCTTCCATAACTCATGGGACTGATCCACCAAACACCTCCTGTCACTCCTGTATCTGCCGAGCCCACCGCTCTAGAAGATCCAGCCTGCCCTGCCTGAGATGGAGTGCGCTGATGTCTGACGTCATTGCACACACCACGATCACACGACGCTCCGCTTCCTCATACTCATCATTTTGTACTACGGGCGGCAGTACGAGATGGGAAATGTCGCCCGTAACCCGCCGCAAACTGATGACCCACAAAACTGCTGGAAAAAAAATATTGGGAGTCAATTTGCTGACCCTCTCCAAGTGGTGCCTGGGTCCAATGGACCCAGCGGGGCCCATGGTAGGGCCAGCCCCGAGGGCAGGAGATATGAAGTGTAACAGTAGGAGCCTGATGAGGAGTGTGGGTAGAAGAGAACAGAATAGGAGAGGACCTGGGTAATTCTTTTGATTTTGTTTTTTTCTGGGTGGTAGGGGGGTGGGAGGAAGGAAATTGGTTATTATTATAGGAAGTTTATATGTTATGCTTATATATGACTGTTAATTTTGTGTAATGTCTTGAGATTTTATGTTAATTGAAATCTGAATAAAATAATAATATACAAAAAAAAATTCCCATGAGTTAGAAGAGACTATCAAGGGGTTTAACTTTCCAGTATCCACCAATCACTGAAATATCACTTTTGGGTGGACAAAGCTTAACCACAAATTTACCAAAATTTAAAAAAAGTTGAGTTTAGGCACATTCTCCTACCTCTCTATTCAACCACATTTATCATTCATTCAGCAGAATCAGCTGTCTAGAACCCCGCTGGTTATTGAATTTCCATCCTGTCAAATATTTTATGTATCTCTTCCCACAGACTCTGTTTGTTCTGAATCATTATGGCATCTCCAGAGACGAGGACTACTTTCAGAACGCGGACAAGTTCCTGCCTCAGAGATGGCTGCGCGATGGCGGGATGAATCACCATCCATTCAGCTCCATTCCATTTGGCTATGGAATTCGGGCCTGTGTTGGGAGACGTATTGCGGAGCTTGAGATGCACCTGGCTTTGGCTCGGGTGAGAAAATAATAATAATAATTAAGTGGGAAAAAGGTAGTCTCTGAAAAATACCTGTTCAAGTACACCTAGCATCAGATAAGTCTGTTCATATTTGCCACTAAAGACATATGGGGCTAGTAGAGTAGACTGGTTGTGTCTGGTGTTAATACTTTTGAGTAACTGACCCAAAATAATTATGCTCAAAATTAGTGCTTTATAATGCTGAAATTACAAGCCAACACAATTCAGGAGCTACCCCTTCATCAGAGCTATACAGTGCCTTGGGAAAGTATTCGGCCCCCTTGAACTTTGCGACCTTTTGCCACATTTCAGGCTTCAAACATAAAGATATAAAACTGTAATTTTTTTGTGAAGAATCAACAACAAGTGGGACACAATCATGAAATGGAACAAAATTTATTGGATATTTCAAACTTTGTTAACAAATAAAAAACTGAAAAATTGGGCGTGCAAAATTATTCAGCCCCTTTACTTTCAGTACAGCAAACTCTCTCCAGAAGTTCAGTGAGGATCTCTGAATGATCCAATGTTGACCTAAATGACTAATGATGATAAATAGAATCCACCTGTGTGTAATCAAGTCTCAGTATAAATGCACCTGCACTGTGATAGTCTCAGAGGTCCGTTTAAAGCGCAGAGAGCATCATGAAGAACAAGGAACACACCAGGCAGGTCCGAGATACTGTTGTGGAGAAGTTTAAAGCCGGATTTGGATACAAAAAGGTTTCCCAAGCTTTAAACAAATTCCCAAGGAGCACTGTGCAAGCGATAATATTGAAATGGAAGGAGTATCAGACCACTGCAAATCTACGAAGACCTGGCCGTCCCTCTAAACTTTCAGCTCATACAAGGAGAAGACTGATCAGAGATGCAGCCAAGAGGCCCATGATCACTCTGGATGAACTGCAGAGATCTACAGCTGAGGTGGGAGACTCTGTCCATAGGACAACAATCAGTCGTATACTGCACAAATCTGGCCTTTATGGAAGAGTGGCAAGAAGAAAGTCATTTCTTAAAGATATCCATAAAAAGTGTCGTTTAAAGTTTGCCACAAGCCACCTGGGAGACACCAAACATGTGGAAGAAGGTGCTCTGGTCAGATGAAACCAAAATCTAACTTTTTGGCAACAATGCAAAACGTTATGTTTGGCGTAAAAGCAACACAGCTCATCACCCTGAACACACCATCCCCACTGTCAAACATGGTGGTGGCAGCATCATGGTTTGGGCCTGCTTTTCTTCAGCAGGGACAGGGAAGA
The DNA here is from genome assembly GCF_965119305.1 of Pelophylax lessonae. Lineage (NCBI taxonomy): Eukaryota > Metazoa > Chordata > Amphibia > Anura > Ranidae > Pelophylax > Pelophylax lessonae. Next base: position 304,054,056 of record NC_138773.1, on the reverse strand, counting down.
AGGGACCACCGGAGGATGTTCCTGCTTTACGTCCAGGCCACTTTTTGCAACTTGGCACTGTGCGACTTTAACTGACAATTGCGCGGTCATGCAACGCTGTACCCAAACAAAATTTACGTCCTTTTTTCCCCACAAACAGAGCTTTCTTTTGGTGGTATTTGATCATCTCTGCGCTTTTCATTTTTAGCGATATTAATAAAAAAAAAGCGACAATTTTGAGAAAACAACAATATTTTTCCACTTTGATAGTTAAAAAATATCCAATATATTCAATTTTTGTCATATATTTAGGCCAAAATGCATTTAGCTACATGTCTTTGACAAAAAAATTCTCAATGAGCGTATTTTTAACCGCTTTAAGACCAGAAGATTTTACCCCATTCCTGATCAGGCCATATTTTGCGATTTGGCACTGCGTTATTTTAACGGACAATTGCGCGGTCGTGCGACGCTGTACCCAAATTAAATTGCACTAATATTTTTCACATTTTGTTATATGAAATTCCCCCCCAAAAAAATTTAAAAATCAAAATGTATTATTTTAGGCCAATTTGTTTTCTGCTACATATGTTTGGTAAAAAAAAATCGCAATAAGCGTATTTTGATTGGTTTGCGCAAAGGTTATCGTAGCTACTAACTACGGGAAATTTATGTCATTTTTATTGTTTTTTTTTTTTAACGAGTAATGGCGGGGGTTCTTTTTTGCGGGACTGCGACATTGCGGCGGACAGATCGGACCCCTAACTGACACTTTTGGGGGTACCAGTGACATTACTACAGTAATTAGTGCTAACAATATGCACTGTTACTGTAATAATGACACTGGCAGGGAAGGGGTTAAGTTTATTGCTGATCAAGGGGTTACCTGTATGCCTGGTACTTACTGACGTGTGTGTGGGGAGGGGATTGAGTGACACAGATCGCAGGTTCATGCTGAATCCTGTAATCTGTGACTGCCTGTCACATAGGAGATCCGCCCCCTTTGTTTACACAAGCGGGCGGATCTCCTCACTCGATCCACGACGATCGGGGAAGAGCGGCGGTGATCACCGCTTCTCCTTCCCTGGCCCGACTCCCGCTGTGTCTGAATACAGCGGGAGCAAGCCTCCGGCGGCGCGCGCGCGCCGCCCACAATAGGGGGGGGTCGCTGGACGATAACGAGCCACTTTTCCGCAGTACGCTCCATGTGAGCAGTCGGCAAGTGGTTAAAATTGATGGGAAGATGGATGGAGCCAAATACAGGACCATTCTGGAAGAAAACCTAATGGAGTCTGCAAAAGACCTGAGACTGGGACGGAGATTTGTCTTCCAACAAGACAATGATCCAAAACATAAAGCAAAATCTACAATGGAATGGTTCACAAATAAACATATCCAGGTGTTAGAATGGCCAAGTCAAAGTCCAGACCTGAATCCAATCGAGAATCCGTGGAAAGAACTGAAAACTGCTGTTCACAAACGCTCTCCATCCAACCTCACTGAGCTCGAGCTGTTTTGTAAGGAGGAATGGGCAAAAATTTCAGTCTCTCGATGTGCAAAACTGATAGAGACATACCCCAAGCGACTTACAGCTGTAATCGCAGCAAAAGGTGGCGCTACAAAGTATTAACTTAAGGGGGCTGAATAATTTTGCACGCCACATTTTTCAGTTTTTTATTTGTTAAAAATGTTTGAAATATCCAAAAAATTTAGTTCCATTTCATGATTGTGTCCCACTTGTTGTGGATTCTTCACAAAAAATTACAGTTTTATATCTTTATGTATGAAGCCTGAAATGTGGCAAAAGGTCGAAAAGTTCAAGGGGGGCAAATACTTTTGCAATGCACTGTATATATATGTATATATATATATATATATATATATATACACTCACTGGCCACTTTTTTAGGTACACCTTGCTAGTACCGGGTTGGGCCCCCTTTTGCCTTCAGAACTGCCTTCATTCTTTGTGGCATAGATTCAACAAAGTGTTGGAAGAAACCAAAATTCCCTCTAATGGGACTTTAAAGGGCGAAGAAGTAGAAGACATAGATGTTAATGGTAGAAGAAAAAAAATATAGGTGAATAAAATTGTAAATTGTATTATGCAAGAACCTTAAAAACTTCAAACATGGGACACAAAAGAGTGCTACAAACAATTAAAAACAACATAGCGGTTTGAACATAGTGGTACAGACAATGGCATTCATAACAGCTCACACAACGGACAGCTGAGACCCAATGCGTTTCAAGATATGGGATCTTTCTCTTCGTCAGGGGTCAACAGAATGTGCTTAATACATACAAGTCTATAAGGTGAAAATACTCAAATTAGTTTGATATTTATAGATAGAATATGTATACCTTCAAAATAAGGAGAAAGATATATGACAATCCCCTACATAATTATAATATTTGTAAGGCAAACAGGTCATTAGAGTATTTATAAAGTTAATACACACCTTTGAATGACATGAACACTTTAATCCATTTAACCGCATACATTAAAAACATAGAAAACGTGAGTATTTCTCCAGCTGCCAGTCTTATGCCCTGTACACACTATCAGATTATCTGAAGACTTTTGTCTGCAGACTTACCTTTTCTATGTAGTGCAAGGGCCTGCCGGATTGCATACAAATTGAAAGTGTTTAGGTTTGACCTCATATTATATGGTTTTGGTAAGTCTGCAGACAAAAGTCTTCAGATAATCTGATAGTGTGTACAGGGCATTAGTCCTTAGAGTTCAATATTGGGTTGGCCCACACTTTGCAACTATAACAGCTTCAGCTTTTCTGGGAAGGCTGTCCACAAGGTTTTGGAGTGCGTGGAGGGGGGGGAGATTGTACTGTAAGAAGACAGAGATCCATGTTACTGCTTAGCAGAAACACAGGATCTCTGTCTTCTCCTGTCACAGAACAGCGATCTGAACCGCTGTTCTGTCTGCCTCGGGAACGGCTGGCAGGTCCCGGCGGACATTGGGTCTGCTGGACCTGCTGATTGGCTCCCGCTGTGATTGGACACATGCGCGCCCCAGACAGGAAGAGCAAAATCATGTACAGGTATGTGATTTTGCGCAGAGAGGCTGGCCCGCTGCAGTAAATGTAGGTGGGGAAGTCCAGAAGGGGTTAAGCAGCCAAGTCGCTGAACATTTACACATGCGCAATGGTGAATCCAGTTATTGTAGGCTAATTTCTTTCTCGTGGAATTTTGCAGATCATCAGGAAGTTTGAGACCAGATATAACCCCCAGGGGGGAGAAGTGAAGCCAATTTATAGAATCGTGTTGGTACCAAGTTCACCCGTCAATCTGGAGCTCTTGGAGAGACCGACCAGCTAGACTCCAGATTCCCCTGCCATGGATGTGGGAAGAGCTTAATCATGTGATACCCATGATGGACATCCTATAGTGAAAACTAAGCTGAGATTAATGCCCCGTACACACGCGTCGATAGTTGGCCGTGAATTTTCGGCCAACGTCCGATCGGCTGATTTTCGGCTTGTTAGTATGATGCTTTCGACAACCGACTCCGACTTTTCGGCCGAATAAAATCTGGTGTGCAGGCTATAAAATTTTTGTTGGCCGTCAAAACACAAAGGCCGATTTTCCGTCAGTCAGTACGGATTTCGGCACACAAAAATCTGATGAGCAAGACTGGGCATGCTCAGAGAAGAAAAAACACACGGAAAGTAAACCAGCACATGACATCACTTCTGAAGTTGATTTTTGTTGGCCGAGAAAATTCGTGTGCAGTCTAGAGCACATTCCAACCAACACAACAACACTGGACAAAAGACGGGCGATCGGTCGGCCGATAATCGTTGCGTGTGTACGAGGCATAACTTTCTTTCATAGATAACAAATAAGGAACAGGTTTGCATAACTGTATGGGGATAAGAGCGGGCCCTGCTTGACCTATGGGACCGTTGGGAGTTGCTGTTGAGTTTCCAACATCTAAGAATATAGACGATAGACAAGGTTTTTCTACTCTTAAAAATGATAATGTATTTTATTGTGAATTCTTAGTTGTGAGAACATATCAATCACAGAAGAATTTAATATAATTTAGAATAATATGAGGAAGATGTAATCAGACTTAATTCTTATCTAATGGATAACACACGTTAAAGAGATATTCAGGACAAAGTACCAGAGGGCATTGAGGGAAATTTGACATTTTCGCAAGATGCATTGGACTCAACAGGGAAGGTAAATTTAAGGTGGTTATGTTTTTTTCAAAGGTTTAAAGTTTTAGTAACCCACTGAAAATGTTTTATTCATCTTGGACTGTTTCTTTCAGTGGGTTACTAAAACTTTATTCATCTTGGACTGTTTTTTTTTTTTTGGAAAAAACAGCCCCTCATTAGCCTAATTATTTTGATTTTTTTTCCAGAAGAAAACAACAAACGCAAATAATGTAAAAAATAAAAAATAAAAACTCCAGACAAATGCAAATAGCATTTTTTTGAAACCTGCTTAACTACCCTAAATATACCCTTCAAAAACACAATCTTTGAAGAAAGCGAGAAAAAAAAAGTGGTAAGAAGCTCAGTGAAATTGCGTTGAAATTGTGAGTCAATTTTGCTCTCTCACCCCTTAGATTTTCTATTGGTCAATCAATTTATTCATCAATTAAATGAACAAGGGTTTGATGGGTTGAGAAGGCTGGGTCAAGCTTAATTTTTCTAGAAAAGTCAATACATTTGAATATACATTCAGCTACCTATATCTCTGGATCTGCTGATCCTCATGAAATGCAGAGATGTATAGTAACTAAGTAGAATTACTTCACTACTGTACTTAAGTACCGAAATGCGGTATCTGTACTTTCCTGGAGTAGAATTTTTTTCTCCTACTTCCACTTTTACTTCACTACATTTTTTCGATGATTTCAATACTTCTATTCTATTTTTTTTTTGTGCTGCATAGTTACTCAATACAATTATAAAAATGACCACTGCCAGAACAGTAGATGGCAGGTTTCATGAAGTTCGAAAAAATGTGTATAATGTCATGTGTAAATCAGCGCATACGAAAATAAATGCTACTGTATGTATAAATAAAATGGTTTACATATCTGCTGTTAAGGGGAAAGAGAACCTCCCCCACCCAAGGAGAGTCACAAGCGTACATAGGTGTCCTTTTATGAAACGGAGATGAGCAGTGATCCTGCTGATCACAGCTCATTTCCGATCATTCTCAGTTTATGAAACAGAAATGATCGGGGGAGAACATGTTCTCCGCTGATCAGCTCTTCACACAGGAATCTGTCATTGACAGACACAGAAACAGCCAGGCTATGAAGCTGCGATCCCCGCACTTCACTGGCGATCTGTGCCAGAATTCACACTCCCGGGTTCACCAGCCTGGAGCTTGTGAAGCGGGGAGTGAAGACAGAATCGGGGGAGAACTGAGGGGGAAAAAGGAAGATTATGGACTTCCTTCTTCCTCGTTCAGACCCCCCAACACAGTAATCATGTCCCCCTGCCATATTTATGTATATATATACATGTATATATATACACACATACATGTAGATATATATTTAATGTGTATATATATATATACAATGTATGTGTGTGTGTATTCAGTGTATATATATATATATATTTATGTAAGGGGACTATTATTTATTAACCTCATGTACTCAGCAGTGATAATTTATCACTGCTTGTTAAAGCACGCCAGGGATTTTCATACTACAGTAATCTCGCTTTGTCTCACGAGATTACAGACGCCCCATTGACTTCTACACAGATCTCCGAGAAAACCGTTCTCCTCTGATCACCCTGGGCGAACTGAAGTTCTCCGATTCATAAAAAGGGTGCCAGAGGAGATTATTTTCCCCGGAGAACTGTAGAGAAGCCAACAGAGAAAAAAATTCACCCGTTCATAAAAGTACACCTTAGACCTTTTTTCTGGTAAGAGGCTGATTTTGCTTTTTTCACTGGAAGTTGAGAGCACAGGTTTTGCAGTTTTGTTTCACTGGAAGAGTCTATTTGGATATTATTTTGCACTTACCTTCATCTGCCGGGTAAGGGGAAAATCCACAAGGTGGGAGGAGTCTGCAGCTATTATTTGGAATAGCACCTGTTTGATTCCTGCACCTTTGAAAATATATTCATCTTGTTTTGTCACATATATATGGCATTATGGCATTATATATATGGACTTTTTATTGACTTTGATTTCATACACTCTTCCTTTATTTCATTATTGGAATATATTGTTGTATATCACATTGGTTTATAGATGATTTTGCGCACCAATAAGCCGTGGAGAAAAAAAAAACACGCAGGGAAGAAAAGGAGGGATGCTTTAAAGGGGAAAGGGAGGGACATACTTTATCTGTTTTTGTTTACAAAAAGTTACAGCCAAAGGAATTGTGATTGTCCTTTAGGTTAATCATTTGAAATAATAAAAAACAATATGATGTTCAAACTTTTGACTTCTTTCTTTAATAACTACATAACACAGTACTTGTACTTTTACTTTCAGTACTTGAGTAGCAAATTTTTTTTAAAAACTACTGGTACTTTTACTTTCAGTACTTGAGTAGCAAAATTAAAAAAAAAAACTACTTGCAATACTTAAGTACAAAAAATGTTGAATACTTTAGTACTTCTACTCAAGTCACTTTTTGATCGAGCACTTCCACTTCTACTCAAATCACTTTTTGATCGAGCACTTGTACTTTTACACAAGTATGGGTTTCGAATACTTTATACAAGTGTGATGAAATGTGCTTTCGTTCTCATTCATTAAGGGATCCTGTAGGCCAGTCCAGGATAACACCTCCCACTACCAGCATGCCTCATTGTTTTGCTAGTATCCAAGGAGGAGGAACATTTTTTCTTCAGCTCTGCTGCTGTAAAGAGTAACTAAATATTTTGCTAGCAATTTTTCCCTCAATTTTCTATGAACCTCTGCAGTAAGTTTCCCTCTGACTTGCACATATACGGCATTGATGTCCTTAGCCTGCCTTTTGGAGTACCACATCCAGATTCTGCTGGACTGGACATTTTGGGGATAGCCCCGAAGTCCCCTTTGGGCAGTGGATTCAACATAGGGTGCTTTCAAGACTCCGCTCTCCTAAAAGTTGGCCGAAGAGCATTTTCCAGTTCCAAATCTGCCAACATTGTCTCTTAAGACTCACTTAGTGGGTAGACCAATAGGGTCGAGCACAAGGAGCTACCTAATTTTTAATGGGCGCCATTACTCTCTGTTTCCTGATGGATGACGTGCCTTTTTCCAACCATACAGCATCAAGAAAGCTGTTGCTCCTGCTTGTGAAGAGCCGCGTAAAACTTTAGTCCTCCACCTGTTCTTGCTGCCCGGCTACAATGATTTTGGTGATCTCCAGCCATCTGACCCTCAATTGCTGCCAGCTGTCCTGGATTGATTCATGAGTACTTGATGCCTTGCCTCTTACCCTGAGCCCTGGTCTTGATGTCTGCAGCCTGGAGTCATGCTGTCCAGTGTTGTTTGACTCTCCCATTCTTGAAGTCCTCTTTTGCCGTGTTGGCAGGGCCGGTGCTTCCACTAGGCAGCCGCCTAGGGCGCATTGCCACCTAGGGGCGCAGCCAGGAGTCGGCACTCTCTCTCCATCATGAATGATTATTGTGAGCGGAGGGGAGAGGTGGCGGTAGGGGAGGAAGAAGGGACAGAGAAAAATGCCAGGTGTCTTGGGCAGTGGCGGAACTATCAGGCCCTGGCTTTCCACCACTGTTGGAGGGGCCCCAAGAGGCAGGAATGGAGCCCACCAGAGTGCTGCCTGCATGATGAGTGCTGCATGGGGTTAAGGCCGTTCAGCTGGAGCTGAACGGCCTTAATCCCAGGCAGGAAGTGACTCTCTGCACTGAGCTGGTAGGCAGCCATTCATTTCCCTGGGTTGGTATTAAGCAGGGAGTGGAGGAGAGCTGAACCTGAGCAGAAGCTCGGCACTGGAGGGTGGAACCTTTACTGGGGCCGAAGTGACGAGGCACCGGAATGGTCTGAGGAGGTTGGTGATGAAGGACATGCGGAGCTCTCTGACTGCTGCTTTTCTCTCCACCAGGAGCCGGTTAGAGCTGTGGTGAGCACTGTGGTCCAGGAGAGGAGCGTCCTGGGAGAAGGAATCAGCAGGATCACTGTGAAGGAGGGCAGAGTGGGGGCCACTCTCTTCATACCGCCCAGTTAGTGTCCCCAGAACAGGGGATCGGGGTCTCTGGTATGAAAGGGAATCGGGGTCACCAGGTGTGCCATGGGGAATCAGAGTCACCAGGTGTGACATGGAGGATAGGGGGCACCGGGTGTAACAGGAGTTCGGGGTCACCAGGTGTGCCATGGGGGATTGGGGTCCCCAAGTGTGACACGGAGGAACATCAGGGTCCCCAGGTGTGACGAGGAACATCAGGGTCCCCAACTGTGACATGGAAAAACATCAGGGTCTGACATAGAGGAACATTGGGGTCACTGAGTATGACAGCATGACATGGAGGAACACAGGGGGCCCTGGGTGTGACATGGAGGAACATCAGGGTCAGTGGGTATGACAGCATGACATGGAGGAATATTGGGGTCCAAGGGTGTGACATAGAAAAACATCAAAGTCCCTGGGTGTGACACAGAGGGACATTAGGGTCCCCGAGTGTGACATGGAGGAATATGGGGGGGGTCACTGGGTATGAAAGCATAACATGGAGGAACCATCGGATCAGGGTCACTGGGTATGACATAGAGGAGTTTTTAACCCCTTCCCTTTTTTTGGGGGGGGGGGGCGCAAGTAGCTGGACTTGCCTAGGGCGTAAAATAGTCTAGCACCGGCCCTGCGTGTTGGGTGTGGCTGGGCATTTTGCCTAAAGTTTTTACCAAGACACACAAGACTGCATGATCCAAATTACCCAGTTATATGCTAACTATGATCACAGAGGCAACAAACCTCCTCCCAAGTCCTTTCCATTTGATTCTATATCCGATTTACACACAGCCTTAGCAGCTTCTGAGCCACTGGCTGCAGCAACTGTCTAAATCTGAGTGGCTGAAATCCTGAACAGAAGAGCTTAGCCCTGAGAAGTCGTAGTCTATTCCTATTACTGCTTGACACATGAGCTTACCCCTCAGAGCTCTGAGGAAGGGGGCCTGACCCCCGAAACGCGTTAGCGTTCCTGACTGAAGGACTTGTTCCAGTTCACACATGGTGGATTCTTGTAACATGTTTTTATCTCTGCGTCTGTGAGTATGCATTTGGCATTTTTTAATTAAACAATTTGCAACATTGACCACGGGTAATGCACTAGGTGTTTGCGCCTCCTCTTCTTTTCTTTTCCATGTACCCGTTTTGGAGTTCCCTGCCTGAGGAGAGCAGCACGCCAGTCTTCCCATTCGGAGTGAGCGCTGGGCTGAATTTTTGTACTTATGTTAATTTTTGTTTAATGCTTAATGGCTGGCTTGCTGGCACCCTGTGGTGGGTGGGTGGCTGGCTGGCACCCTGTGGTGGGTGGCTGGCTGGCACCCTGTGGTGAGTGGCTGGCTTGATGGCACCCTGTGGTGGGTGGCTGGCACCCTGTGGTGGATGGCTGGCACCCTGTCGTGGGTGGGTTGCTGGCACCCTGAGGTGGGTGGCTGGCTGGCACCATGTGATAGGTGGGTGGCTGGCTGGTACAGGGCCTGGGGGTGGCTGGCTGGTACAGTGCCTGTGGCTAGCTGGTAAAGGGCCTGTGGGTGGCTGGCTGTCTGGCACCCTGTCTGTGGGTGGCTGGCTGTCTGGCACCCTGTGGTGGGTGGCTGGCTGTCTGGCACCCTGTGGTGGGTGGGTGGCTGGCTGGTTGGCACTCTGTGGTGGGTGGGTGGTTGGCACAGGGGCTTTGGGTGGCTGGCACAGGGCCTGTGGGTGGCTGGCTGGCTGGTACAGTGCCTGTGGCTGGCTGGTACAGGGCCTGTGGGTGGCTTGCTGGGTGGTGCAGGGCCTGTGGCTGGCTGACTGGTACAGGGCCGGTGGATGTGGGTGGCTGGCTGGCACCGGGCTGCTGTGGGTGTATGGCTGTGACTAGTCCTGACTCCAGACGAGGCTGTCCAAGGCAAGGGAGGCTGCCTAAGAAAGCAGAATGACGTCACAAAAATATTGGCAATATCGGCCAGTTCCGGGGCCGAAACCGATATATCTGGGAAAGTGCATATTGGCCCCTGATATATCGGCCTTGCCGATAATCGGTCTATCCCTACTGGGTTGGGTCCTGTACATGTCCAAGGCCAGAGTTTTCCTTCCCCTGAAGAGGCTTCAGGCTTCTCAGGTCCAATCTTCTCAGTAATCCAGAAACAAAAAGAGTGAAGCTAAGCACCCTGCTCCTGCGCTCAGAACCAGATCCTCAGGCTGTTTCAATCTTGGAACCCACACTTGGCATCCCAGATGGCTAAGCCTTGCTGCCCTCTACGACCAGGGTGGTCGAATACACTGTAAAAACAAACACAAAGAAAGGGCGCACCAGCCTAGCGCATTATCCTCAGCGGGCTTTTTAATAATAAAGGTTAAAATCAACTACTCACAAACATGCGTGGTAGAACAGCATATCAATTCCAAAAGACAGCTTCAAATGAAAAGTCCAATGTCTCCTGTAGATGGAGGGCTGACGCGTTTCGAGGCCGTGCTTCTTCCTCAGAGCCTGAGGGCCATGACCAAGACCACAACTTAAATAGAGTGGCCAGGCCCCACATGACCCTCCAGATTGTGGGAAGAGATACCGCCCTTAAGGGCGTGGCTGCATAGTTAATTACCCAAATAGAAACAAAAACAAAGCACAGCGATACAATACAATACAATACAGTGTCTTCTATAGGTGTACCACTACAGCTCTATACATTATGAACCTAATCATTTGTAATAGATACACAGTACTAGTTGTAAATATGACCATGCATATAAGTACATGTACTTATATGCATGGTCATATTTACAACTAGTAATACGTGATAACTTTTGCGCAAACCAATCAAAATACGCTTATTGGGATTTTTTTTTACCAAAAATATGTGGCAGAAAACAAATTGGCCTAAAATGATGAAAAATTTTGATTTTAAATTTTTTTTTTAATTGGGAATGTTATATAGCAGAAAGTGAAAAATATTGTTTTTTTTTTTTTCAGAATTGTCGCTCTTTTTTTTTGTTTATAGCGCAAAAAAAAAAAAAATTGCACAGGTGATCAAATACCACCAAAAGAAAGCTCTATTTGTGGGGAAAAAGGACATCGATTGTATTTGGGTACAGCGTCGCACAATTGTCAATTAAAGTAACGCAGTGCCTAATTGCAAAAACATGGCCTGGTCATTAAGGGGGAAATTCTTCCGGTCCAGAAGAGATCTTTGCTAGTTATAGATGCCTTCTGTGCAGTAAGAAACACTTGCTTAGCTGCATAGGCGTGCGCAGCCGGTTGCATTAGGGTGTGCAACCAAAAGCTCAAACACACATGCATTAGGCTGGATTCATACTGCTGCACGAAGCGGCTCACAGCAGGGCTCCGGTGTGTCCCTGTTCACAGTTTCAGGCCTGATTTCAGTCTGAATTCGGATCTGAAACGGACCAGAGGACGCACAGGACTCCTGTGCAATTTGCACCGGAGCCACTCCCGAGGCTTGTAAACCGGCTCCATAGGGAGCCGGTCGCAATCTCCTGAAATGCGAATTGGATGCGGGGAAATCTGCATCCAATTTGCAATAGTGTGAACCCAGTCTTTCTCTGCAGCCTCAGCTTCACGGGACAGCAAATGGATGGGAAGTGCTCTGTGCTCAGCGGCTTCCTGTTCATTCACAAACTGAAGCATAGTAAACATAGTTTACAATGCTTCAGTTAGGAATGAACACAGTGGGTGAGTGTTCACTGTGTTCATTTAGAAATAGAAGGTTTTGGTAAATGATATACACACCAATCAGCCATAACATTATGACCACCCATCTAATATTGAGTATGGCCCCCTTTTGGTAAAACAGCCCTGACCCATTGAGGCATGGACACCAAAGTAACACATGAATGGAAGAGATATATATATATATATATATATATATATATATATATATATATATATATATATAGCACCCTCCTAGGTAGGTGCTAGGAAAAAGCATTGATTGCTCCTTCTGCTTATCAAGGGAGCCTGATCTATTAGGTTGCCTGTTGCATGTCTCCAGGTGCGATTCACTGGGTCTGAGGGAGTGTCCCCACTGTATCCAATAAGGGAGCATGTTGGACAGTGGAGGAAACCCAGCCAGTAACACATTGGCTTTTGTGGGAGTCCCAGTGGGAGGGCATTCTTGCAATGTATCCTGGGATTGCAGATAAAAGCTGGGGGGACATGTGACAGGACGTCTTTGGCGGGAAGCAGAGTCCCAGGATGAGGTAGACGGCTGGTTTCTCCTCCTGCTGTGTATGAGGAAGGTGGTCTTGGACAGTTGGCCTAGTGAACCAGGTGTGGAGCTGAGCTTCAGAGGATCCAGTGTAGCTGATGGTGGAGCTGCTGGCAGAGTCTTCCGGGAAAAACAGTGTCCGTGAGTACCAGGGAACTTGCCAAAGGGTCTGGCCCAGGAAGGGGGACCACTCCAGAGAAGTCAGGGGATCAAGGAGCTAGCTCATACAGAGAGAAGCACAGTAAAGGGGGTGCCATGTAGCACCCTGAAAAATAGGGATAAAGGGGGTTGCCTAGTTGGGCCCTGAAGAGCGATTCAACCGAGAAATACAAGTCCATTAAATTCTTTCTTCACTGCTAGTGACAAGGTGAAGCAGCGGCCTTGCCGCACTCAGTTATCTCTAGACGTCCCAGCAAGTTGTGCATAGTTTATTCAAGGTGGAGTATCCCACTCATCCCTTCTCCTACCCCTAGACTGTTTCTGGACTGAGCTAAGCACTTTGAAAATGCTAAACCATGATGTTGTTGCTATGGGTAACCCAGGGGAATCCGTAACCAGCAGCTCCCAAGGAAGTAGTGCTATAAATATATAATATATATATATATATATACACAGTATGCAAAGTGCTGCATAAATTGATGTTGCTATATAAATACCTGAAATAAATAATTCTCTATTACAGTATCTCACAAAAGTGAGTACACCCCTCACATTTTTGTAAATATTTTATTATATATTTTCATGTGACAACACTGAAGAAATGACACTTTGCTACAATGTAAAGTAGTGAGTGTACAGCTTGTATAACAGTGTAAATTTACTGTCCCCTCAAAATAACTCAACACACAGCCATTAATGTCTAAACCGCTGGCAACAAAAGTGAGTACACCCCTAAGTGAAAATGTCCACATTGGGCCCAATTTGCCATTTTCCCTCTCCGGTGTCATGTGACTCGTTAGTGTTACAAGGTCTCAGGTGTGAATGGAGAGCAGGTGTGTTAAATGTGTTGTTATCTCCAGGGTCGCCATCGGGGGGGGGGGGGGGTACAGGCCAGAGGTGGGGGACTTGAGTCACATGACTTGACTTAAGTCAGACTTAAGTCACCAGTTTGAGGACTTGAGACTTGCTTGACTAAAATTAATAAAAGACTTGACTTGACTTTGACTTGAGACATATGACTTGAAATTAATTTACTTTTTTAAGTTATTAAATATTTGCATTTTCTCAAGATGTGTTAAAGCAAAATTAATGTGCCTGTTATGTTGCTGACACCACAGTCACTTAAAACACCTCGGTGTGTTCTGATTTTTAGGACGCTGGCTGTTTAACAATGGAAATACTTAACATGTTTTTAGTGACTGTGGTGTTGATGACCGGACGAAGGATTTTGAGCTGTTTGGGCATTCAAAGTGTTTCTTTAATATGCCAAGAAAAAAGCACTAAGCAGTTTTGATAATGTTGAAAATAAAACAAAACCTTTCCTGACCGCTGACTTTTAACTGATTTAAAGGTGAAAATTGGGGTAGATCAGTATTTTGACTTGATTTGTGACTTGACCAAAATAAATGACTTGACTTGACTTGCTTGACTTCTAGCAGGGACTCGACTTGACTTGCTTGCTTTTCGCCACGGTAACTTGGGACTTGCTTGAGACTTGAAGGTTAAGACTTGAGACTTGCCTGTGACTTGCACATGTGTGACTTACTCCCATGTCTGGTACAGGCAATACACTTGTAAGGGCCTCGAGCGTCCCAAAGGACCCGGCTGGCCAGCCTGCTGCACCCCCCTACAGCACCATATGAAATTAAACTGTTGGCACTGCAGGCAGCTGCTGGCCCGCACGGCGTCCGCAATAGAGAAAGGGAATCATACAAGCCGCTGACGCCACCTGATTCCTTTCACCTCCGCAGGCAATCCAGGCCCGCACTCACTCTGCTTCCTTCCCTACTGAGGCGGAGCCTGCTGCCGCTAGGTTAGTTAGTAATCTGATTGGGTGGGACTCGTGTGGGGGTGTGGTCAGTGGTGGAAGTGGACCCACCCAGAGAGCAGTGTGGACGGTAAGTCACCTTTAGTGTGTGTGCAGCGGCATGCTGCTGTGCCGCCTGTGCTGTAGATTGGACTCATCTTTTTAAATCTCAGATGGGACACCTGAAGTTGACAAGCTGGCATGATGGAGTTGCATTGTGAAAATAGATGAGGATGATTCTGGGTGGAGGTGAAAGTTACATTGTGGAGAGCCTCTTCACTGTGTAACTCATCACAAAATTTGTTAAAAAAAATATATATGTAGCACTGCCCCCTAGAGGACTGCTGAGAATTGCACTTTCTGGATTCCCCTGGGTTACCCTTAGCAACGGATAGCAGACAAATAGCATTGAAAGTCCTTGGCTCAGTCAATAATTAATCCAGGGGATGTTGGTTTTTGGTGTTTTTATTTAGAACTGGGATAGGAGAAGGGATGAGTGGGATACTCCAACTTATAAACTATGAACAATTGTGAGGACAACTAGCTGTAGTGTGCGGCAAGGCCGCTGCTTCACCCTGCCACTGAAGTGAAGATAGATAATGTGTTCCCGTTTGAATCACTCTTCAGGGTTCTAACTTGGCACCCCCTTTCTCACTTGCTGAGTGCGCTGACATCTGTCCACTGACCCTCCACTGGAGTGGTCCCCCTTCCTGGGCAGACCCCCCGGCAAGCTTCCCGGTACTCACGGACACTTTTTTTCCCAAGGTTGCTCTGCCTCCAACTCTACTAGTCAGTTTTCCTGGACCTCCTGGCTCAGCACCACACTCCTGGTCCACAAGGCCAACCGCCTGTGACCACCTTCCACTGCAGCAGAAGGAGAGACAATTGTTACCCTCCTTCTGGGACCTGGCTTCCTGCCCAAAGACACCCTGTCACATGTGCCCTTGGCTTTTAGAACATATACCTGGATGCACCACTGTTTGTGCCAACCCACTGGGATAGTTACACAAGCCCTATTGGATACAGTGGGGACACTCCTTCAGCCCAGGTGGATCCCACATAGACACATGTAACAGGCAAAACTACAAGTCAGTCTCCTCTGATAAGCAATGGAGACACTAGGCTCCATTCGGGGGATCGATCCGCCGATCCCCCGCTGAGCAGGAGGATGACAGCGTTCGGAGACACAGCTGTCAGGTCCCCATGCATCTCTATGGGGGAATCGAATGGGAATGGACCAACTGTCCGTTCTCATCCGATCCGCTGGATGGATGGAAAATAGGGTTTCCATCCGTCCAGATTTGATGGATCGGATGCCAGCGGACATGTCTCCGCTGACATCCGATGCCCCATAGAGATGCATGGGGTGACCGTTCAGATTCGCCAAAAAAACGGACAGACGGATCTGAACGGTCTGAATGTGTGAAAGGGGCCTAAGAGGGCTCTATTGGCTCCACATCCAATGGGTTGTACAGCGACTGATATCACTTGGGGCGGTCTATTCCATCTCTCAGAGTCTGAGGACTATGGTTTCAAAATACTTTCCTTTTACATATGCAGCACCCTCCTAGATAGGTGCTAGGAAAAAGCATTTATTTTGCTCCAATCTGCTTATCAGGGGAGCCTGGTCTGTTAGTCATGTCTGTTGCATGTGTCCAGGTGTGAGTCATTTGGTCTGGGGGAGTGTCTCCACTGTATCCAATAGGGGAGCCTGTTGGACAGTGGAGGAAACCCAGCTAATGACACATCAGCTTTTGTGGCTGTCCCAGTGGGAGGGCACCACCGCAGTGCATCCTGGGATTGGTCATAAAGGCTGAGGGCACATGTGACAGGGGGTCTTTGGTGGGAAGCAGAGTCCCAGGAGGAGGGTGACGGCTGTCTCTCCTCCTGCTGTCTGAGGAAGGTGGTCACTGGCAGTCGGCCTGGTGAGCCAGGTGTGGAGCTGGGCCTAAAGGATCCTGGAAAGCTGACGGTGGAGCTGCGGGCAGAGTCATCTGGAAAAGCAGTGTCCGTGAGTACCAGGGGGCTTGCCAAGGGGTATGCCCAGGAAGGGGGACCACTCCAGAGAAGTCAGAGGATAGAAGGGCAGCTCACACAGTTAGCAAGAGTAAAGGGGGGGCCAAGTATAACCCTGAAGAGTAAAGGGGGTACCAAGCGGGGCCCTGAAGAGTAATTCACTATACAGTTCACTTATCTAGTACTTCACTACAGTGTCAAGGTGAAGCAATGGCGGCTGGTGCATTGGGGGGGGGGTCCGGCCCCCTAATCTACATGCAGGGCGCCGGACGCATGGAGTTCAATGGGGCTTTTTTTTTTTTTAACCATGTGATTAGAGCCAGAGGCTCTAATAGGCTAAAAAAAGGGTGGGCTCTGGGTGCAGAGCACTGCGCCCCGAGCCCATCCAGTTGTGGGACAATAGCGAATGAATATTTGCTATTGTCACACAGATCCTCCTTCTGGCCAATCAGGAAGTGGGTCCTGAGACCAGTTTCATGATTGGCCAAAAGGAGAAGCCATGCCATTGGGCATGGAGGAGGGAGGAGCCGCAGAAGAGGGGGAAGAAGCCGAATCTGCCACCGCCGCTGATGCAGCAGATGTCCAGGCAGGGAGGGTGAGTGAGCAGGGGGGGGCCCAGGGGTCCTGCGGGGGGATGTATGGTTTGCGGCCTGGTGTGGTTGGGGGGGGTGTGTATGGTGCGGTCCGTCTGATCCCCCCCGGCCCATGGAGCACTAGCCGCCACTGCTTGCCGCACTCAACATAGCTAGAAGTCCTCAAATTGTGCATAGTTCATCCAGTTGGAGTATCCCACTGATCCCTTCTACCATTCCAAGTTCTACAATAAAAACAATAAAAAACCAAAGCTACTGGACTGTTTCCTGACTGAGCCAAACACTTTAAGCATTAAGAATTGATAAGTTGTTGCTATGGGTAACCCAGGGGAATCCCATTCAAGGGAGTAGTGCTACACATAAATGAATTTACAAGAATTTCCTGTTCCATGGTGTTAAAGCTGTTTCTCTATTTCATATTACTGTACAAAGGGTTTGTATACTAGAGATGCGGGATGAGTCAAGGATTAGCTGGTATTGGTCCTATTCAATGTAAAGTTTGTACAAATTTCTTGTCTCCATGCCAAATTGTGAAAACTGGGCGGAATCACATTTTTTTTTTTTTTTCTGGTTCTTGATTTCTCTGTATGGTCGGATTTCTCTCCAGCGCTAGAGAAGTTAATAAATGGGTGTTACCCATCGTCCTTATATGACAGAACAACAGTGCTCTAAACAATAGTCCTCACAGCCATGAATGCTCTCAGATTAGGGTCCTTGTCTCTCCAGTTCCCGAGGGCCCGGGGCCGTCTGTTGCTGCAGACCTCCAGGGTACGGCAGATGCAGCACGGAGCAGCGGCAACAGAAGCTGCAGCAGCCGGAGTATTAGAGGGGGACAAAAAATTGAAAACCTTTGAAGACTTACCTGGACCTTCTCTACTCACCAATCTCTATTGGTTCTTCATCAGAGGATACCTGTTCCATACGCATGAGTTATCTGTAAGTATAGAGGACATGGATGGATGGGGAAGTTTTGCTTTGAATATTAAAATGAATAGTGTTTTTGGTGTGCGGTGCTCAGATGCGGTGAAGTTCCACTTTAATCCTGCGATAAGCAAATGTCGTCTAATTGGCCAAAAGGAGAAGCCATGCCATTGGGCATGGAGGAGGAAGGAGCCGCAGAAGAGGGGGAAGAAGCCGAATCAGTGCTGGGACAAGATCATCCAGTGCCCAGGGCAAAGATGCCAATATGTGCCCCGCTTCATTATGTGCGAGGAGGGGGGAGAGACAGCACAGCCAGCACCTCCTCCCTGCTCTCCCTTCCCCTCCTTGCCGCGTCCAGCGCTGGGCTTATAGAAGTAGTGATGCCGCTGTCACTACTCCGGTCAGCCTTATGATAGAAGGAATTTGCGGCGCCCCCACCCCTACAATACATGCTGCGCCCAGGGCAGCCGGCCCTGTGTGTAATCTTCCTTTAATCTTGGTGTGCTTTGTGTCTTTCTTACTGATTAGAGCAGGCACTCCCTGTAAAAAAAGACTGCTTAATGCTACTCTCTGCAGGGTGACTGGTCTTGTCTCCGCCCCCTCTTCAGTACTTTTCTGCAGGAAGGGCCCCCACCCGGCACAGGTGTCAAACTGGTGGCCATCCAGCTGTTGCGGAACTACAAGTCCCATGAGGCATTGCAAGGCTGACAGTTATAAGCATGACTCCCACAGGCAGAGGAATGATGGGACTTGTAGTTGGAGGGCTGCCAGTTTGACACCCCTGTGTGGTTGAGTCTGCTGGGCTCCGCCCACAGCTCCTATGTGCAGCATAGTGATTAAGCCACTGCTACTTTTACCAGGTAATATCTGGGTTTGGTGCCTGAAGCTCAGCTTTAAAACTGAACTTTAGGATAAGCAAATATTTTCTAAATACAAGAGGCACGTCTATTCATAGAGACCACACACCGCTCCAGGTGGAAATGCCTTCACAAATCCTCACAGTAACAGCACAGGTGCAGGGTGCAGGCTCAATGTGCAAGCCATATAGAACAAAAAAGTATGTCTGGACAGCTGCACTTCAATGCAAATATTTATTGAAAAGAGGATAAAATACAACCGCATACAGAGGTACGGATCAAAGACAGCTGATGCGTTTCACACTACTAACAGTGCTTAATCGTAGCTATAGTGTGTATGACTAAAAACAAGTTATATAGATAACAAAAAGCTCCATAATGTGCAGAATTGTCTTAAACTAAATCAGATGCACCTAATTGAACAAAAGACCATGCCCACAGGCTGGTCAAGCAATCAATCGACTAAACAATTTAACCCCTGACGGGGGTCGTCATTAGGTCACATATCACTTTAAATAATAATACAAAAAAAAAAAAACACACTTGGTTAGTGAATAAAAAAAAAAAAAAAAAACCATAAGCAGCTGCTGTTCACCCAATAGGGACATAGAATAGAAAGAATAAAAAAAAATAACAGCGCTTGCTGAAAAAATTGAAATGCATAAATAATTTAAAGGTAAATAAAGCGCTGGAAATGCTAGGATATAAGGTTCTAAATGCAATAAATCCACATTTTAATAAAAGTGATCGAATAGATAAGAAATATGCAAAACAACACAGAAAGGAAAGATGGGGCTTTCCAGGCCAATTGGGAGAAGGACGATCAAAAACCACAATCCATTATATATATATATATATATATATATATATATATATATATATATATATATATATATATATATATATATAAAAACCTTATTTATTGGTACAACTTAAAAACATATATGACATTAGGGTATATAACCCAACATCAATACAACACAGGGTTAAAAAGATACATACGTGCAGAAATACTTTCCCATAAGGGGGTGTCAAGGACCCATTAAAGATGTTATAGGGTCTCTGGTGGAATAATGGTCTCGGGGTCCCAGCAAGCAATATAAGAAATATGAAGTATAAATAAAAGTGTGCAAAAGAATGCACTATGTGATCAAAAAAAATTCATCAATTTATATAATTCATACAATATTAAAATGTGCAAAGGTGCTCAAAAAGTGCTTGTATTCCTTATTTTCTTTGTGCTCAGACGTGCCCCACTCCCCTCTTGCACCCCTACTCACCAGAAATAAAGACCTTCTCTGGGTCGAATGTCGCTTTAATGGTGAGTATGAAATCCTGGGTGTATGGTCAGGGTACCATCCAGCAATAACGCTGACTTCAAATAACACCTTCGTGGGCTCAGCCCAAATTAAATACAAGAATCATAGCGAAGTACTGTTTAACCACTTGCCGCAGACTCCTGTAGATCTACGTGATCTGCAAGAAGTGGTTGTACCGGGGTGATGCCTGCAGCTAGAAGCATCATCCCGGTGCCATTTTTTTTTGAGCCAGTGGCCGGCTTTCAGGCGGTAATGGCCACGGGAGCCGCTCGGTCATTACCCCAGCGAGCGGGAGGGGACTTCCCAGCCCCCCGCTGCCTTCCGCGGTTCTGCCTGGGTCTCCCATCCCACCGGCTGGATGGAGTCCCGAACTAAGCCGGATTCGGCTTCGATCGGGTCTCCTATGATGTAACCCGGAAGCGGCGTTCATGACGTCCTGTCCGGGTTACTCGGTGGCTAAAGGCGCCGAATTTAAAAAGGTGTCTGTATTCAAAAATGCAGTTTTCGGCATTTTGAATACACTGAAGTGCAGTGGAGGGGTTTGGGGTCTTTTAGACCTCCGATCCCTCAATATAGAGAGCCTGTCACTGCCTATTACTGTCACAAGGGATTTTACATTGCTTGTGACAGCAATAAAAGTGATCAGATTTTTATTTTTTTTTAAAACCTGTGCTAAAGTCCAAAAATTAAATAAAAGAAATAGGAAAAAGAACATATAAAGTGGCCCCGTCGCCATGAGCTCGCACATGCAAGTGAAAGCGCTGTTCAAACCACACGTGGAGGTATTGCCGCTATTGCAAGAGTAATAATTAAAAAAAAAAAAAGAGCTACTCTGTAACTAAACTGGTGACCGTTAAAAATTTTTAAAGCATCACCTATAGGGCTCTTTCACACGGGCGATCCGATCAGATCCGCCTGTCAGTTTTTTAGGCGGATCTGATCGGATCCTCCATGCAGCTCTATTGGGGAAGCGGGTGTCAGCGGAGACACCTCCGCTGACACCCGCTGCCATGCGCATCCGATCCTGTGTGTGAAATCTGGACGGATGGAAACCCTATTTTTCCATCCGTTCAGTAATCGGATCGGATCGGATCTGATGAGAGCGGACAAGCGGTCCGCTCTCATCCGATCCCCCCCATAGAGGGCAGCGGGTGCTGAGACACCTCCCTCCCTCTCCGGCGGATGACAGCTCAGACGGAGCTGTCATCCGCCGGCTCAGCGGGGATAGCGGATCGATCCCCGCTGAGCAACACGGATCCGCCTACGGAGGCGGACCGTGTGAAAGAGCCCATAGAGATTTTTATGTACCGTAGTTTGTCGCCATTCCGTGGGTGTGCCCAATTTTTTAAACCGTGTATGTTGGGTATCTATTTACTTGGCGTTACATCATCTTTCACAATTTATAAAAAAAGTGGGCTAACTTTACTGTTTTTTTTTTTTTTTTTCACTGCATTAAAAAAAAAAAAAAAAATGGTGCTTGAAAGACCGCTGTGCAAATACCGCGTGGCAAAAAAAATAATGCAACGACTATATTCTCCAGAGTTTTTGCTAAAAAAAATGTATATAATGTTTGGGGGTTCTAAGTAATTTTCTAGCAAAAAATACTGATTTTAACTTGTAAACAACAAGTGTCAGAAATAGGCTCGGTCCAGAAGTGTTTAAAATCCCATTTAATAGCGCAAGTAGCAAATATACTCCACAAAAGGAAGGTTTAAAATGTGCAGTGAGACAATTCCAATAGACTGCCTGGAACACCGTCTCGTGACCTATTTTATAAATTGATGAATTTCTTTTGATCACGTAGTGCATTCTTTTGCACACTTTTATTTATACTTCATATTTCTTATATATTCTTGCACTTTTATTAAAATGTGGATTTAATGCATTTAGCACCTTATATCCTAGCACTTTATTCACCTTTACATTATTTATGTATTTCAATTTTTTAGCAAGCGCTGTTATTATTTGCACATATCACTTTGCTCATTCGAATTGTATAAAAACAAAAATAGAAATAAATTTGAGTGTAAAAACATGAAAATAATAAAAAAAAAAAAAGTAAACCTACACAGAGATGCATAATAATCATTATCATAAAACACTGTACATATGATCATATTGCAACAAAGTATCTTCGATGAACAATATCCTCATGTAACACACACATAGATTAGTTTAAAATGCTTTATATTCAAAAATACACCAACCCCCCCCCAGAGTGTGTGACTCCTCAAATTGACTAAATCTATAGCATAGCTCCATCAAATTGGAATAAGCCTCACAATAATAATGCTACTTTTACGCCATGCACACAAGAGGGAGGGTGAGATAAAGAAAAGAGAGAACCAAACACAGCGAAAAAAGGAAAAAAAGAAAAACTGAAAAAAATTGTATTCATTCTTGAATCTTGGGGTTGCGTTTAAAAAAAAAAAAAAAAAAAACTGCATAGCCGTTCTCTAAATGAATGTTTAGGTACGTTCATTCTTTGCAAATGGGGCAAGTTTAACCTGTGTCGGGTAAATAGTTTTTATTGATTTAAAACTGTAAATGACAAAATTTGGATACCGGGTGACGCTAAGCATCATAAGAAAATTCCTAAGCTAAGCATGATGTTTACGCCAAATTCTGACCCTCCCATCTGAATGTCGCAGCTGAAATCCAGACTTCTCAGACCAAGCAACGTTTTTCCAAACTTCTATTGTCCAATTTTGGTCCTGCTGTAGCCCACTTCCTTCAAGGTTCGATGTGTTGTGCGTTCAGCGATGGTATTCTACATATCTTGGATGTAATGAGTGGTTATTTGAGTTACTGTTGCCTTTCTATCATCTGGAACCAGTCTGTCCATTCTCCTCTGACATCATCAAGGCATTTTCCTCCACACAACTGCCGCTCCCTGGATATTTTCTCTTTTCCCCACCATTCTCTGTAAACCCGAGAGATGGTTGTGTGTGAAAATCCCAGTAGATCAGCAGTTTTTGAAATACTCAGAGCAGCCCGTATGGCACCAACAACCATGCCAAGTCACTTAAATCCCCTTTCTTCCCCATTCTGATGCTCAGTTTGAACTTCAGCAAGTCGTCGTCCCTACGTCTAGATGCATAAATGCATTGAGTTGCTGCCATGTGATTGGCTGATTAGCAATTTGTGTTACCATACAATTGAACAGGTGTACCTAATAAAGTGGACGGTGAGTGTAGATGAGCAGCAGACTAATTAAAAACAATAGGATGCCAATACCTGGGAACTTGTGAGTATCATTGGATCTGAGAATGGGGGTAGAAAAGGGGGCAAAGCAAGTGGCAGAATAATTAAGTGCCGATTTACACATATGCAATGCGGGAACCCTGCGAGTCCACTGCGGGTTCCTGCATCGCACTTGACTCGCACACAGTTTACACTGCCCTATGCAAATCGCTGGGGGTGTCAATACAAAGTTAGTGACAACCCCAGATCAGTTCGCATATCGCAGTGCGAACTATCAATTCAGATATGAAGCGGATCGAATAGGTATGAACACCCATGCTATTTGATTCTGGTGCAGACCAAAAAAAAAGGGTCCTGTGCGACTTTGGTCCGAATGCGATGCAAATTCAGCCATACAATCTGTATGGCTGAATTCGCAAAGCACAGACATCGCATGTGATTTGCAGGGCAGTGCTCGGCGAATCACATACAATGTCTGACATCACATATGTGTGAACTGGCACTTATGGCCGCAGAACAATGCCTGGAAAGCTGGTAGTTGAAGTATCTACAGGTGAAAGCCGGAAAGTTCCCAGGTGTGAAGATGCCAAGCAAGCATGCTCTAAGATTCAGGCTGAATATCAATGTCATTGATCATATATGGCCATGTGTCCATAATAGGGGAATGATGTCACCCGCTGCCACTTTGTTACGTGCGACTGCAGGGCAGGGAATTCCACAGACAAAGCTGATCATGCCAGTGGCTTGAGTGACAGTTTTCTGCGCGTTTCCCCAACCCTTAGCCTTAACATGCATTTTGATGCATTTTAAAGGACCAGTAAACACCATAGAAACACAGTCTTAATGCATTCTGGATGCATTTGCGTTTCACATGTTCCGGTGCGTTTTTTTGATGTGATTTACCCCGTTCCAGTACAGTTCAGGGCAGAAAAAAATGCAGCACGTTGTTACTTTTTTTTTTTTCTGGAGCTGGAATGCACTGAAACTGACAGCACTGGTGTGAACTATGCCATTGGAAATCATATAACCTACTTTCCATGCGTTTTTGATGCAGAAAAAAAACGCACTGGACTGCATGTGGTGTGAATTGGCCCTAACACACATAGGGGTTGATTTACTAAAGACAAATCCACTGTGCACTACCAGTGCACTGCAAGAGCATTTGGAAGCAGTGAAGGCTGGTGCTCCATGGGCCGGGGGGGGGGGGGCAGCAGACAGACCACACCATACCCCCCCCACCCCCCAGACCACACCAGCCCGCTCACCCTTTGCCGGCTCACTCACCCCTCACTCTGGACATGTGGACAGGCGGCTGCGGCGGCGGCTTTCCCCTCAGTCTTCTGCGTCTCCTCCCTCCTCCTCCTTGGCCAATGGCATGGCTTCTCTTTTCGGCCAATCGGGAAACGGGTCTCAGGACCCGCTTCCTTATTGGCCAGGAGGAAGATCCATGTGACAATAGCGAATATTCATTTGCTATTGTCGCACAACTGGGTGGGCTCGGGGCGCAGTGCTCTGCGCCCCGAGCCCACCCCTTTTTGAAGCCTATTAGAGCCTCTGGCTCTAATCACGTGCTTAAAAAAAAAAAAAAACCCCATTGGAATCCATGCGTCCGGCGCCCTGCATGTAGATTAGGGGGCCTGACACATGGATGGGGGGGGGGGGGGCGGCGACCCTGCGCCCCCCAATGGACGGGCCGCCACTGCTTGGAAGTGCAGTACTGTAGATCTAAGGGGAAGCTCTGAAATGAGGGGAAGCTCTGCTGATTTCTATCATCCAATCATGTGCAAGGTAAAGAGCTGTTTATTATTTTACTTGTATGTCCCCCTCGGATCTACAGCAACTGCACGTCCAAGTGCACTTGCGGTGCACATGTAGTGCAAAGTGGATTTGCCTTTAGTAAATAAACCCCATCATCTGATGCATAGGGGTCTATTTTAAAAACAATCATTGGACAAATGTCACCCACATTCATACATCCTCCACCAATTTTGGATGTCCTTTCTCTAATAACTAAATTTCTATATTTGACAGCGCTATCTAGTGGCCAAAACACGCCATAAATTCTCACTGCGGTATT
The DNA here is from genome assembly GCF_965119305.1 of Pelophylax lessonae. Classification (NCBI taxonomy): domain Eukaryota; kingdom Metazoa; phylum Chordata; class Amphibia; order Anura; family Ranidae; genus Pelophylax; species Pelophylax lessonae. Next base: position 304,028,749 of record NC_138773.1, on the reverse strand, counting down.
TCAGAAAACGGTACCAGAGTTTGGCCACTAGATGGCGATGTCAGTCATAGGAATTAATCTATTAGAGGAATTACGGTCAAATTTTGTACAGCAAGTGTGTGTTCACAGCCTGGGGACACATCCATCCCTCAATGCAGATAATTACTCTATGAGTTATTATATGTGCACAGCTGCCATTGCTTTCTACAGGATTGGATTGGAGACACCCGGCTGTACCCGCTGCAGAAAATCGCTGATCTTGGCCCGAATCCGCTGGGTGCACGAGTCCTAAAGGTGCCGTCACCATTTCACATCAGTTAATCCCCTTTACCAAACCGGTTCCATTATCCACCCCATGGCGTGACAGATGCGGAGGAATTTCCTTCTCTCATAATACAACCTTCACCCCTGTAATATCAGATGTCTGAGAGGAGCTCCTGTGTTATTGTAAAGCTGAAGTATGATCTGCTTATATTTTACCCCCCCCCCCCCCCCCCCGATTCTTTCCCCTTCCCCCTTCCCGTCCTTTCCATGTTCATGACCTACCGACTGTGCAAGCCTTCACTTGTCAGGTCCTCTCATGTACTGAAATGGCTTACTCTGGTTTCCCTGCACACTGTGAGCTCCTCTCCTCACAATGTGCATCAGAAGCTGCAGAAAGTCAGAGCCCCGCCTCATTTCCTGACTGGAAGACATCCAGCATCATCTAGCCCTTTTTTTTCCCCAGTCTGACTCTCCCTGGCCCGCCCTCCTCCAATCATAGAAGCTCAGCAACACATGTGGGTGTTACCTAGGGTGGTCTTCATGCAAATACAGCCTGCCTAGGAACGCCCACTCCTCCAGACTGACACCTGCTCATCAAGGCATTTTGTAAATTTGCATAACTCCTCCCCCAAGAGGCGGTCCACTGCTTGCATCAAGGCTGAGGGCTCTGGAGAGGAGTACTGTGATGTTTTCTGTGAACAGCAATTTTCAAGTCTTGCCACAGATTCTCAATTGGATTTAGGTCTGGACTTTGACTGGGCCATTCTAACACATGAATATGCTTTGATGTAAACCATTCCATTGTAGCTCTGGCTGTATGTTTCGGGTCGTTGTCCTGCTGGAAGTTGAACCTCCGCCCCAATCTCAAGTCTTTTGCAGACTCTAACAGGTTTTCTTCTAAGATTGCCCTGTATTTTGCTCCATCCATCTTCCCATCAACTCTGACCAGCTTCCCTCTCCCTGCTGAAGAAGAACATCTCCACAACACGATGCTGCCACCACCATGTTTCACAGTGGGGATGGTGTGTTCAGGGTGATGTGCAGTGTTAGTTTTCTGCCACACATAGCGTTTTTGCTTTTAGGTCAAAAAGTTTAATTTTTGGTCTCATCTGACCAGAGCACCTTCTTCCACATGTTTGCTGTGTCCCCCACATGGCTTCTCCCAAACTGCAAACAGGACTTCTTATGGCTTTCTTTCACCATGGCTTTCTTCTTCCCACTCTTCCATAAAAGGCAGATTTGTGGAGCGCACGACTAATAGTTGTCCTGAGGACAGATTCTCCCACCTGAGCTGTGGATCTCTGCAGCTCCTCCAGAGTTACCATGGGCCTCTTGACTGCTTCTCTGATGAATGCTCTCCTTGCCCGGCCGGTCAGTTTAGGTGGACGGTCATGTCTTGGTAGGGTTGCAGTTGTGCCATACTCTTTCCATTTTCGGATGATGGATTGAGCAGCGCTCCGTGAGATGTTCAAATTTGGGATATTTTTTTATAATCTTACCCTGCTTTAAACTTCTCCACAACTTTATCCCTGACCTGTCTGATGTGTTCCTTGGCCTTCATGATGCTGTTTGTTCACTAATGGTCTCTAACAAACCTCTGAGGGCTTCACAGAACAGCTATATTTATACTGAGATTAAATTACACACAGGTGGACTCTATTTACTAATTAGGTGACATCTGAAGGTAATTTGCTCCACTAGATTTTAGTTAGGGGTATCCGAATAAAGGGGGGTGAATACAAATGCACGCCACACTTTTCACATATTTATTTGTAAAAAATGATAAAACAATTGATGGGGGTGGCCCCTCCCTGTTCCAACATTACAAGGTGTTCTTTTGGGTTTAGGTCAGGACTCTGTGCAGGCCAATCAAGTTCCTCCACCCCAAATTCACTCATCCATGTCTTTATGGACCTTACTTTGTGAACTGGTGCGCAGTCATGTTGGAACAGGAAGGGGTCATCCCCAAACTGTTCCCACAAAGTTGGGAGCATGAAATTGTCCAAAATGTCTTGGTATGCTGACGCCTCAAGAGTTCCCTTCACTGGAACTAAGGGGCCAAGCCCAACCCCTGAAAAACCACCCCACACCATAATCCCCCCTCCACCAAATGATTTGGACCAGTGCACAATATAGTGTATCACATGAAACTGCTGGTGATTACAGCCCTAATACAAACCAAAGTTCCCATTGCTGACTGCTGGGTTCCAAGGGCCGCACTGAAAACCCCAATGGGCCGTATGTGGCCCTCAGGCCGCCGGTTGGGCATCAGGTGTAGAGAGACACTCTATGCAGACATTCTGTCCAGCCAGGAATAACAGAACACTGGAAAAGTGACCCAAACCATAAAGACCTCAGGGATCAGCTGGGTCAGATAAATATTCATAGCTCAGTGATTGCCCTTCCCACACTGGCTACTGGACCCTCCTTCACTCCTGGCTACTGGACTCTCCTTCACTCCTGGCTACTGGACTCTCCTTCCCTCCTGGCTACTGGACCCTCCTTCCCTCCTGGCTACTGGACCCTCCTTCACTCCTGGCTACTGGAACCTCCTTCCCTCCTGGCTACTGGACCCTCCTTCCCTCCTGGCTACTGGACCCTCCTTCCCTCCTGGCTACTGGACCCTCCTTCCCTCCTGGCTACTGGAACCTCCTTCCCTCCTGGCTACTGGAACCTCCTTCCCTCCTGGCTACTGGACCCTCCTTCCCTCCTGGCTACTGGACCCTCCTTCCCTCCTGGCTACTGGAACCTCCTTCACTCCTGGCTACTGGACCCTCCTTCCCTCCTGGCTACTGGAACCTCCTTCCCTCCTGGCTACTGGAACCTCCTTCCCTCCTGGCTACTGGACCCTCCTTCACTCCTGGCTACTGGACCCTCCTTCACTCCTGGCTACTGGACCCTCCTTCCCTCCTGGCTACTGGACCCTCCTTCCCTCCTGGCTACTGGACCCTCCTTCCCTCCTGGCTACTGGACCCTCCTTCACTCCTGGCTACTGGACCCTCCTTCACTCCTGGCTACTGGACCCTCCTTCCCTCCTGGCTACTGGAACCTCCTTCCCTCCTGGCTACTGGACCCTCCTTCACTCCTGGCTACTGGACCCTCCTTCACTCCTGGCTACTGGACCCTCCTTCCCTCCTGGCTACTGGACCCTCCTTCCCTCCTGGCTACTGGACGCTCCTTCACTCCTGGCTACTGGACCCTCCTTCACTCCTGGCTACTGGACCCTCCTTCACTCCTGGCTACTGGACCCTCCTTCACTCCTGGCTACTGGACCCTCCTTCACTCCTGGCTACTGGAACCTCCTTCACTCCTGGCTACTGGAACCTCCTTCACTCCTGGCTACTGGAACCTCCTTCACTCCTGGCTACTGGAACCTTCTTCACTCCTGGCTACTGGAACCTCCTTCACTGCTGGCTACTGGAACCTCCTTCACTGCTGGCTACTGGGAGCTCCTTCACTCCTGGCTACTGGACCCTCCTTCACTGCTGGCTACTGGACCCTCCTTCACTGCTGGCTACTGGAACCTCCTTCACTCCTGGCTACTGGGACCTCCTTCACTCCTGGCTACTGGGACCTCCTTCACTCCTGGCTACTGGAACCTTCTTCACTCCTGGCTACTGGACCCTTCTTCACTCCTGGCTACTGGACGCTCCTTCACTCCTGGCTACTGGACGCTCCTTCACTCCTGGCTACTGGACGCTCCTTCACTCCTGGCTACTGGGACCTCCTTCACTCCTGGCTACTGGACCCTCCTTCACTCCTGGCTACTGGACCCTCCTTCACTCCTGGCTACTGGACCCTCCTTCACTCCTGGCTACTGGACCCTCCTTCACTCCTGGCTACTGAACCCTCCTTCACTCCTGGCTACTGGACCCTCCTTCACTCCTGGCTACTGGACCCTCCTTCACTCCTGGCTACTGGACCCTCCTTCACTCCTGGCTACTGGACCCTCCTTCACTCCTGGCTACTGAAACCTCCTTCACTCCTGGCTACTGAAACCTCCTTCACTCCTGGCTACTGGAACCTCCTTCACTCCTGGCTACTGGAACCTCCTTCACTCCTGGCTACTGGGAGCTCCTTCACTCCTGGCTACTGGGAGCTCCTTCACTCCTGGCTACTGGACCCTCCTTCACTCCTAACAGGCAGAAACATTGAAGGCTGGCCATACATGTTCAATTTTCTTGTACAGTTTTCTGTTAGATTTTCCACAAACCACATAATGAGGTCAAAGCTAAACAACACTTTCAATCATTTCCAATTAGGCAGACCTATGTACTACATAGTTGAAGGTAAATTTATCCGATTCCCGACCACCCGCTGCAGTTATACTGCGGCAGGGCCGCCCTCCTGCGCGAACCAACGTAGGTATACGTCGGTCGCGCGCCTGCAGCTAGGGGCCGAGCGTGAGGCGCGCTCCTGCCCCCACTTGTCAGCGGGGACTCCGATGCACGGGGCAGGCAGCTCTGATTGCCGCCTGACACCCATGATCGTTACCCGCTGAGAGAGAACGGTCAGCTGTTGTAAACACATCCGACCGTTCTTCTCTCTGGAATGATCACAGAGCTCATGTGATCCTTCTATATAGAAACACAGGTCTCTGTGATCATTTCACAAGCCACGCCCCCATACAGTTAGAAACACTCCCCTAGGTACACATTTAACCCCTTGATCACTTCCAGTGTTAACCCCTTCCCTGCCAGTGTCATTATTACAGTAAGTAATTGTACAGTAAAGTGTAGTAATGTCAGTCAGGGGTCCAATCTGTCTGCCGCAATGTCGCAGTCCCGCAAAAACAGATCGCCGACATTACTAGTAGAAGGAAAAAAAAAACAATAAAAATGACCTAAATCTTTCCCGCAATTAGTAGACGTGATAACTTTTGCGCAAACCAATCAACATACGCTTAATGCAATTTTTTTTTAACAAAAATATGTAGCAGAAAACCAATTGGCCTAAAATGTTAAATTTTGATTTTTTTTTTTTTTTTTTGGGGGGGAATGTTTTATATAGCAGAATGTGAAAAATATCTATTTATTTATTTTTTTCAGAATTGTCGCTTTTTTTTTTTTTTTTTTTGTTTATAGCACAAAAAATAAAAATTGCACAGGTTATCAAATATCACTAAAAGAAAGCGCTATTTATGGGAAAAAAATTACATAAATTTTATTTGGGTACAGCGCTGCACGACCGCGCAATTGTCCGTTAAAGTAACGCAGTGCCGAATCGCAAAATATGCACTGGTCATTAAGGGGGGAAATCTTCTGGTCCAGAAGTGGTTAAAGAAAATTGTATAATGTATGGCCAGCCTAACTCACTGAGATTAGGAGAAACTTGCAGAGTCCAGAAACATTTCAACAGAGCTCAGGCAGGTTACAGACTAGCAACAAACACACTGTACTTGTTAAGGGATACGACTGCATAAGGCTGTTTGCCTACAAGTCTGGCACTACAAAAATGAGTGACATTTGATAAATACCATATAGTAATATCTGCAACTTGCTGGACCTCGATTAATTATTTTTTGGTCATTGACAGATAAAATACAAGAAGCTTTATGGGCCGCTGTTCAAGACGGTTATTAGTCGCTACAAAATGGTCAATATTGCGGACCCAAAGCTGCTTGAAAATGTGCTGAGACAAGAGGGGAAATATCCCATGAGAACAGAAGTGGACCTCTGGAAGGAGCACCGAGATATCAGGAACTTGCCCTACGGTCCATTTACTGAGTAAGTCAGCCCAAGTGGTGATATCACCTCTATAATTGATGTTATAAAAAGTGCTACAATCAGCCAATCAGGATTAGGTGAGAATCAGTTTAGGGCTCAGAGACCACTGACAGTAGAACTCCATCTGAGGTTTCAATCAGGCAAATGGATCTTCTAGGACACAGGTAACAAACACCAGGCTCGCGGGCCGAATGTGGCCCCCCAGGCCATTTTATGTGGCCCTCACACCTCTCCTGCAGCTGGGGCACCCCCTTGTCTCTGCCCCCACCTTGTCTTCAGTATTTGGCAGCAGAGAGGACAGAACTCCTTTGCCAGATCCTGTGCTTCTCTGTACTGCTGCAGAAAGGCTCGTCTTTGCTCAGCCCCCCTCCCCCCCCCCTTCTCAGCAGTCTGCAGCAGAGAGGAGGACAGAACTCCTACAGATCCTGCACCTCTCCCTGTGCAGCCACAACACCACCTTGTCTCTGCCTTCCCTGGTCTCAGCATTCAGCTGACTCTGTAAGCTGACTCCAGCCCTCTTCTGGTTCTCCTTCAGACCTTGCACTTTCTTCTTCCCAGATCCACCTGCATCTTCTTCCTGGCAGTAGCACAAAGTAAGGGGGTGCATTGTGATGCAAGGAAGGGTGGGTGACTCTTGAATTATAATGGTGGGGGGGCTCTTGACATCTCATGTAAGGGGGCATGGGGTGCTCTGGACATCTAATCTTACAGATATAACCGTTTTTTTGAGGGAAACCATAATGCTGATGCGGCCCGCAATGAAATTGAGTTTGACACCCCTGTTCTAGGAGATTACTTCTTTCTCTTTGGATAACCCATGGTGCTTTGGGAATCCTTTGCACAACAAAATGTGGCAGATGATTGAAAGATGGTATCTGCAAGTCAAAACATGGTAATGTGTTCCTGGATGCAAGCAGATTGTATAAAGGCCTAGACAGATGTGGTCATCTCTATTCCCACAAGCATAAAGAAGCAGGAACAGGAAATACACCATAAATGGGAGGGGACATGAGGAAACACAGAAGGGAAAGGAAAGTGCAACAACCGAAATAACCATAAGATGGCAGTATAATGACCAAATATATAGATATTACCATAACTATGCAATATGTTATATATCGGTGTAACAGCACATGGTTTGTATATAAATACAGCCTGCCTAGGAACACACGCCCCTCCAGACGGACATCCACCCAAGAAGGCACTTTGATATTTGCATAACTCCTCCCAAAAGTCAGCCCACTGCTTGCATCAGGACTGAGGGCTCTTGGAAGGAGTACTGTAATGTCTTCAGGAAGGTATGTGCAGTGCCCTGCTGGCCCCTCCCACCAGCCATGATCTGCCTGCATTGCATAGAGAAGCACAGAAACCCAGTGATGAGATCATTGGGACTAAATGAAGGTATGCAATGAAAAGGATAGGTTTTATTTTATTAGTATGTTGATGAGGGGGAAAAGGAGGAACCAGAGAACACCCAATCTAAAAGGGGTGGGGGACTTCCAGGGGGGGTTATCTGGAGATGGGCTGCATCTGATTTAATTTTAAATCTACATTTAGCTAAATTGAGAGACTTTAGCACAGTTGCAGTATGTCTGGATAGCAATCATTTGACCTGTTGTCGGATGGGCTGTGGGCTCTCTCTGTATCTCCAGGCAGGGACACAAGTGGTACAATCTCCGCACCGCGCTCAACAAGAAAATGCTGAAGCCAACAGAAGCCAGAGCCTACACAGGGAGCGTGAATGAGGTTGTGACGGATCTGATGGAGAGAATTCAGGAAATCCGCAGTGAGAGCTCCTCTGGAAATACAGTCCCTGACATCGCCAAACTCTTCTACAATTTCTCCTTTGAAGGTATGTTCTACAACAGAGAACTTCCCCCTTTGCCAATGATAGTGGACCAAGCATCACATATTCCATTTTCAAATGAAATCCAAAAGCAAACATTTATTATATTGCAGTTTACAGATTATTAGATGTAATGGCTGTGTAACGTTAGATTTCCATACCCTCGTCACTTCCTGTCCGAAACAGCTGAGCAGCGTAACAGTGCGCATGCTCAGAGCCCCGGAAACACCATTGAACAGCTGTGAATTAGAGAAGTGCGCATGCTCGGAGGGAATGGAATTATAACGGAAGTGTGTATAATGTTATACTTGCGGCGGTTACATAAAAACAGTTCGTCTGCAACATCAATCATCTCCTCTCCTCTCCTCTCCCTGTCACTTCCCTGATGGCGGCTAGAAAATGTAAAAGCGGCGGCGGGTGTGTGAGATGTAAATGACGGAGATGTCGGCTCCGTGATCCGCTTTTATATTTATTAGCCGAGATCAGGGAAGTGAGAGGGGAAGAAGCGGAGATGATTAATGTTGCAGAGGAGCTGTTTTAATGTAATGGCGGCAAGTGTAACTACTGTGAGAAATCCATACCCTTCGTAGGTGCACCGGAAGTGACGAGGGTATGGTTTTCTCACGAGTATGGTTTTTTTTTTTTCACGGAACATCTGCATTAGTTTTCTTTTTTAGTCTTTTTTTTTTTTTTTTTCATCTGGTGATCCAGCCTGCAAGTCTGTTGTTTTTCAAAAGAACAAGCTCTCTTCCAGATGTATCGGTTTGTATGGATGAGACAAACATTTAACACTAACTGCGGTGCTTACAATAACCAGTTTTTATATACATGTAAAACTTTTATTCCAAAAGGAAAACAACTGTTCGTTGTAACTGATTATAAAGTGTGAGCTGGGGTTTGGCTTCAATTTTTTAGTGTGTCTACATCTGCTAGTACATCTAACACTCCCCTCCCTCCAGACTGGCAATTCTGCTGTCTAAGGGTGCCCCCTGTGCTCCTTCATCCAGAGCGGGGGCGTGTGTTACTGGCCAGATCACAAGGAAAAGAGCTTAATAAAAGAAAACAAATGCAGCCATCACATCTAATGATTGGTAAGCTGCAATGTATTACATTTTTGGTTTTGGGTTTCATACCACCTTAAGTCGATGCACGCTCAGTAATATGTCAGAGCTTGTTCACACATGGTGCAGTGCGGGGAATGCATGCAAAATCGCACAGCGCACAAAAACATGCTGCCCTTTTTCAGGCGTGCTGGGTGCTATTCAATTCTTAACTTCTTCCCACTCGCCCACCATCAAATGACAGTGGAGCGGTGCGGCTCTCGTTCTGGGACACCGTCATATGACGGCGCACCAGAACGGCCTCTCTTGCGCGCCCATAGTGCAGCAATCATGGGCGCGCCACGTTGCTGGGACATGGCACAACCCCGATCTTGGTAAAGAGCCAATGACTCTTTACCCATTACCCCGGTCACATGTAAATGAGGAAGTGCCATTTATCGGCTCTCGTCGCCTCACACTGTCAGAGTGTGTGGCGAGGAGAGCCGATCAGCGGCTCCTCCTTAAAGGGAAGCCTAGGACAGGTAGCCAGGGCACTGATAATCAGTGCCCTGATTACAGAAAAGTAAAAAAATAGTGCCCACCATCAGTGCCCATAGAGCTACCAGTCAGTGCCCATCAGTTCCTGCTCATCTGTGCTGCCCATCAGCGCTGGTTATCAGTGCTCATCATCAGTGCCACCTATCAGTGCCCATCAGTGCGGCATATTAGTACCTCCTCATCAGTGCCCATAAGTGCAGCCTACCAGTGTCCATCAGTGCCGCCTCATCAGCGCACATCAGTGAAGGAGAAAAATTACTTATTTTCAAAGTGTACTCACCGAAAATAAGAAAAATTTTTTTTTTTGTAAGAAATAAAAAACCCAGCAGTGATTAAATACCACCATAGCTCTATTTGTGTGAAAAAAATGATAAAAATTTCATATGGGTACAGTGTAGCATGACCGCGCAATTGTCATTCAAAGTGCGACAGCGCTGAAAACTGGCCTGGGCAGGAGGGGGGGAAGTGCCCGGTATTGAAGTGGTTATTGGTACCCCCATGCATCTAGCAAGCATGAGTGTGTTTACAATAGCCAAAAAGCATGGTGCCGCAGTACCATGTGCCCTGGTGCCTCACAATTTTAAAAATACCAGCACTTATATTGCTCGTTTCTGACCCATAGGGCTGCCCCAAAAAAAAAAAAAAAAAAAAACAAGCATGCTTGGACACTCCTCCTGGTGTGAAGGAGCCCTCAGTGTAACCCTTCCAGGTATGTATTACTTCTCATAGAGATCACCGTAATCCCCTTGATAATGCCTGCATCTAAAAAAAAAACAAAAGCCTGCATCTGCTTTTCTCTGCAGAAGGACATCTTTGTTCAGGCATCATCCAGGGTCACCTAACACAATGTACATTAACGTGCAAGAAAAGTGCAGTAATGATCTATTGGGAAGCACAGAGCTGATAACTAATCCCAGCCAACATCCAATCACTCTTTATTTTATTCCCTAATGGTAGTGGATAAATAACAGGATCTTTGGCTATAGATAACACAGGTGCATGTCTCATTTGTTAAAAAAATAAAATCTTCCTTTTTAGGACTCTCCTACATCTTATTTGAGGCCAGATCTGGATGCCTTAATAAAAATATTCCTCTGGAGACCCAGAAATTCATCGCTTCGATCGCCTTCATGCTGAGAAACTCAGTGTATGTCACTTACATGCCGCTATGGACCAGGCGGGTCTTCCCCTATTGGGGGCGCTATCTCTCCGGCTGGGATACCATCTTTGCTTTCAGTAAGTGGATGTAAGAGGAAAATTCTAAAATGGTCTAATCGCTATAAAAACCGCGTTTATCACATCGGGAAGCGGAGAACCTTCTGCTGGGCAAAGCAATCAGGAATATGCCAATTCCAAAATCCTTTATTTTTTTTAAATTTTTGAATAGAAGTAGACTTTGTATATATTATATTGTCAAAAGTATTGGGTCGCCTGCCTTTACACACACATTATTATTTTATACAGGATTTATATAGCGCCAACAGTTTACAACGTGAGGGCAGACAGTACAGTCACAATACAATTCAATACAGGAGGAATCCGCAAACTTTAATGGCATCCCAGTCTTAGTCTGTAGGGTTCAATACTGATTTGGCCCACCCTTTGCAGCTATAACAGCTTCAACTCTTCTGGGAAAGCTGTCCACAAGGTTTAGGAGTGTGTCTATGAGAATGTTTGACTATTCTTGCAGAAGCGCATTTGTGAGGTCAGGCACGGATGTAGGAGAGAAGGCCTGCCTTGCAGTCTCCGCTCAAATTCATCCCAAAGGTGTTCTATCGGGTTGAGGTCAGGACTCTGTGCAGGCCAGTCAAGTTCTTCCACCCGAAAACTCGCGCATCCAGGTCTTTGTCAACCTTGCTTTGTGCACTGGTCCAAATCACTTGGTGGAGGGGGGATTATGGTGTGGGGTTGGTTTTCAGGGGTTGGGCTTGGCCCCTTAGTTCCAGTGAAGGGAACTCTTAAGGCGTCAGCATACCAAGACATTTTGGATAATTTCTGCTCACAACTTTGTGGGAACAGTTTGGGGATGGCCCCTTCCTGTTCCAACATGACTGCGCACCAGTGCCCAAAGCAAATTCAGTAAGTTAGGTAATTTATGCTCCTAGAACGCCTGAAGGTGCTACTTGGATGTTGGGCCTCTGTATGTGGCCAGGCTGTGTAAAAGTCTCACATGTAGTACCATACTCGAGATGAGTAGCTAAATGTATTTTAAGGTGTAGTTGCAAGTATGCCTATACAGTGTGTGAGAAATAACAATTTTGTTTAAAAAAAAAAAATTCTTAATTTTGCAAAGAATTGTGGGAAAAAATTACAACTTCAAAAAAACTCACCATGCCTCTTACTAAATACACTTTCCAAAAAGGGGTCATTTGGGGGGGGGGGGGGGGGTTGGGTATTTATACTGTCCTGGCCTGTTAGTGTCTTAAGAAATGAGATCGGCCGTCCGCTCCATAGCTTGTAGACTCTATAACCTTCACAAAGACCAAATAATATATACTTATTTGGGTTATTTTTTACCAAAGGTATGTAGCAGTATAAATTTTGGTAAAAATGTATGTAGAAAAATTACTAAATTTGCAAAATTTTAATACTGAAACAAAGAAGAATTCCTTTTTGTAAAAAAAAAAAAAAAAATTTGGGTTTTTTATTTCATTTATAGCGCAATAAAAAAAAAAAAAAAAAAACAGTGATGGAAAATAAACCACCAAAAGAAAGCTCTATTTGTGTGAATAAATATAAACATTTCATATGGGTACAGCGTTGCATGACTGAGTAATTGTCATTCAAAATGTGAGGGCACTGAAAGCTGAAAATTGATCTGGTTAGGAAGGGGGTTTAAGTGCCCAGTGGGTAAGTGGTTAAAGTTCACATGCGTGTAAGGTGGGCATCCCAATACTTTTTACAATCTAGTGTATTTTCACTTGCTTCCTGTTGCATCTCTGAGACAGAAACTGAAGGTAAATCTCCCCAACAGTACACAGACAACAAAAAGTAAACTTATTGGGTTTTTAACTTTTTTCTACTTTATCCAAAACTGGGGGGGGGGGGGGGGGGTTATTTATAAAAATAAAAAAAATTGCATAGCCATTCTTTCAGCAAATCTGAATGTAAATTTGTTCTGTAAGAATTAAAAAAAAAAGCCAGGCTGCTCTTTTATTATGGACAGGAGTGAAATATCCCTCAATGGCCACTAGATGGAGCTGAGGAGCATGGGAAATATTTACAGTACATCTTTGTAGCAAGAGATACAATGTAGCAATTCTAGAGAACGCTCGCAGGAATTAGCAAATAACGATCAGTCTCTAGCATTGTTACATTGCATCCCTTGTTACAAAGACGTATTTCTTTTACTCCTCCTAGAAGCCGTAATACAATTTTATTCTTCTGTCCATAATTACTAAACATTAATTCAGAGAAAATAGCCTAAAGTTTGTTTTTGCCCAATCACACAGAACAAATATACATTGCTGTATAAATGGCTGTATAAAACCCCAAAGTTGACAACTGTGTTGTGTAATACTTATGATGAACCTGTAGGTGGAGCCGTTGCCATTGCTCTGCAGAGGCTGTAGGCACATACATAGAATTTTATTGTCAGTGTATAGTGTAAGTGATGCATGGACATACCACTGTAACATACTTTGTACCCGAAAGGGTGAATATTGTCAAAGTTACTTCCTATATAAATCCAAAACCTTGTTTTAGTGTTGGACAGGGTAGAAAAGAATATTAGAACCCCTACCAGGTTTTTATTGCTCAAAAAAACATAAATTCAAGAGGCGCTGAGACTTAATTTGATAAAGAAGACAGAGAATACACACTCATTGAATGAGCTCACTGGCTCTGGAAAGGCTGACTACATCAAGCAAGGCTTCCCTTCAGAGGGTCCCCCAATGTGACTCAAAATGTGAAAACCCAACAGGAGCGCCGAACCAAGGGGTGAGAGTCCAAGTTCCTTTACCCTTTCCTGCTGAGCGTACGCATATATGAGGTCTCATAGAAATGGGTCTATGTTCGTGGAGTGGCATATATGCGCTACTTTGTGCTGAGTGCACAGTGTGATCCCAACACAGAGACCGAGCTGTCACTGAAAGCTTCAGGTCTTGAACTAATTATAGGAGACTTGCATTACACATTGGATACATTATATAATAGATTGTATACATACAGGAAAATAGATTGTATACATACAGGATACATTATATAATTGTATACATACAGGATACATTATAGAATGCATTCTATACCTATAGGATCCATAATATGAAACATTGTATACATACAGGATACATTGTATAATACATTATATACCTACAGGACACATTATACTATACATACAGGATCCATTTTATAGATACAGGATCCATTATATAATACATTGTATACATACTGGATACGTTATATGATACATTGAATACATACAGAAGACAATATACAGTGGGTACGGAAAGTATTCAGACCCCCTTAAATTTTTCACTCTTTGTTATATTGCAGCCATTTGCTAAAATCATTTATGTTCATTCTTCTTCCTCATGAATGTACACATAGCACCCCATACTGACAGAAAAACACAGAATTGTTGACATTGTTGCAAATTTATTAAAAAAGAAAAACTGAAATATCACATGGTCCTAAGTATTCAGACCCTTTGCTCAGTATTTAGTAGAAGCCCCCTTTTGATCTAATACAGCCAGGAGTCTTTTTGGGAAAGATGCAACAAGTCTTTCACACCTGGATTTGGGGATCCTCTGCCATTCCTGCTTGCAGATCCTCTCCAGTTCTGTCAGGTTGGATGGTAAACGTTGGTGGACAGCCATTTTTAGGTCTCTCCAGAGATGCTCGATTGGGTTTAAGTCAGGGCTCTGGCTGGGCCATTCAAGAACAGTCACGGAGTTGTTGTGAAGCCACTCCTTCGTTATTTTAGCTGTGTGCTTAGGGTCATTGTCTTGTTGGAAGGTAAACCTTCGGCCCAGTCTGAGGTCCAGAGCACTCTGGAGAAGGTTTTTGTCCAGGATATCCCTGTACTTGGCCGCATTCATCTTTCCCTCGATTACAACCAGTCGTCCTGTCCCTGCAGCTGAAAAACACCCCCACAGCATGATGCTGCCACCACCATGCTTCACTGTTGGGACTGTATTGGACAGGTGATGAGCAGTGCCTGGTTTTCTCCACACATACCGCTTAGAATTAAGGCCAAAAAGTTCTATTTTGGTCTCATCAGACCAGAGAATCTCATTTCTCAGCATCTTGGAGTCCTTCAGGTGTTTTTTAGCAAACTCCATGCGGGCTTTCATGTGTCTTACACTGAGGAGAGGCTTCCGTCGGGCCACTCTGCCATAAAGCCCCGACTGGTGGAGGGCTGCAGTGATGGTTGACTTTCTACAACTTTCTCCCATCTCCTGACTGCATCTCTGGAGCTCAGCCACAGTGATCTTTGGGTTCTTCTTTACCTCTCTCACCAAGGCTCTTCTCCCCCGATAGCTCAGTTTGGCCGGACGGCCAGCTCTAGGAAGGGTTCTGGTCGTCCCAAATGTCTTCCATTTGAGGATTATGGAGGCCACTGTGCTCTTAGGAACCTTAAGTGCAGCAGAAATCTTTTTGTAACCTTGGCCAGATCTGTGCCTTGCCACAATTCTGTCTCTGAGCTCTTCAGGCAGTTCCTTTGACCTCATGATTCTCATTTGCTCTGACATGCATTGTGATCTGGAAGGTCTTATATAGACAGGTGTGTGGCTTTCCTAATCAAGTCCAATCAGTATAATCAAACACATCTGGACTCAAATGAAGGTGTAGAACCATCTCAAGGATGATCAGAAGAAATGGAAAGCACCTGAGTTAAATATATGAGTGTCACAGCAAAGGGTCTGAATACTTAGGACCATGTGATATTTCAGTTTTTCTTTTTTAATAAATCTGCAACAATGTCAACAATTCTGTGTTTTTCTGTCAGTATGGGGTGCTATGAGTACATTCATGAGGAAGAAGAATGAACTTAAATGATTTTAGCAAATGGCTGCAATATAACAAAGAGTGAAAAATTTAAGGGGGTCTGAATACTTTCCGTACCCACTGTATAATACATTATATACCTACAGGACACATTATATTATACATTCTTTACATACAGGATCCGTTATATAATACATTGTATACATACGGGATACATCATACGATACATATTATACACACAGGATACATAATACATTCTATACATATAGGATACATTATATATTACATTGTATACATACAGGATTCACAGTAGAAGTCGATCTGCAGGTGTCGGGCATTGGATGTCTGGTGTCCAAAATTCGGGTATCTTTCAAAGGATCGGCATTCCGTTGACGAATCCCAAGTGGCAGCAAGTTCCTGCAAGGTCCCTGTTCTCTTGCCCGCCTCCCTCTCTCTTGGGACTCAAATCTCTTCCCTTTTTATATCTCACAGGACAAGAGGCCAGACCCCAAAAAAGCCCATGAACATGATCAGGGAAGGATGCAAACAATATTAACCCTTCCCCCCCCCCTGAGCTGGGCAGCCAAGTAAACTAACTTGGATACAGTAGGCAGCCTTCCCAACCACTTAACGTATAACTAAGGGCAAAACTTTTTATTTTAGTTTTGGATAGAGTGGAGAGGGATTAGAACCCCTGTCAGTTTTTATTGCTGTCTGCACCCCAGTTAGGGAGATTCATCCTCTCTATTCGTCCCGTTTACCATTATCATTGAAAGTAAAAGAAAATCCCACATTTACTTGTCCCCAGAAAAGTAATAGAGGGGAAATCTTCCAATGGGGACTCCAAGGAATTACCTTAATTTGCTCTCCCTTTCTGTTTGGCTATGGGACAGAAAGTGAAGGGAAATCTCCCCAATAGGACACAGATGGCGAAAACCAAATCTGACAGGGGTTATAATCCACCCTTACTGTATCCAAAATGAATAAAAAAAAGTGTCCCCTATAGTTCTACTTTTAAGCCCTGCTACTGACTCCAAGCCCTGATAAAGAGGGTAGAGTGTTTGTCCCCAAAATGCGTTGGCTGACATTACAGTAGTGGTGACCCTACCCATGTAAAATGGTTTGCTGAAGATTTATGAGGATTTGTATAATTTAACCTGAAGCTTCTATCTGATTCTCCTGCAGCAAAGAAGCTAATTGATAAAAAGATGAATGAGATCCAGGAAAGGCTGGAGAGGGGAGAGGAGGTGCAGGGGGAGTACCTGACCTACCTGCTGTCCAGCGGAAAACTGACCATGCCTGAGATATGCGGCAGTGTGGCTGAGCTGCTGATGGCCGGTGTAGACACTGTAGGTAACATATATATCTAAAGCTGAACTCCTGGCATGGTGTTTATTGTTTACATTGGTCCAATTTTATGTATTTATCTATAACTGAGAGTCTGTCGTGGAAGCTGACAATCACTGTAGTAGTCTGTAGTACTACAGTGAACGCTACGATCTTCCACATTCTGTGTGAGCATCTCCTCTCCACACCGGTCACAGTTTGTCACTCACTTGGCACTTCCACCATTCATAGAACACCTTGTATTTTGTTAATGAATGCAATGTGTTCTCTGGATGGATGAGTGGGTGGTTATGAAGTCGTCTGCCCCTCATCTCCACCTTGCCCAATAAAAAAGTGTAATTATTAAAAAAAAAAAGCCATTCCATAAATGGCAGTAGTGCTAAGCAAGCGATCCTCTGTGGCCAGTGTGCAGAGGGGAAGTCACATAAAACCCATGAGAGGAACTCTCACTGTATGAAATGCAGACTACTACAGTAATTTACAGCATCCTAGCGGCCCTCTGGATATCAGATATGTATACTTACAGCCTGCATCGAGCCAAGCTGGCCCAACTTGACGTGGTTGTATGGGCTCAGGGTTTCTTTTTACCTTCATGCATTCTATGAATGAAGGTGAAAAAAAACCTTCTGTGTGCAGCAGCCCCCGCTAATACTTACCTGAGCCCTCTCTCAATCCAGCGATGCACACAAGAGCAGTGGCTCTACCGGGCCTCTTCCTCCTTATTGGCTGAGCCAGCAGCAAAAGCCATTATTGCCTCCTACTACTATAACTCACAGCCAATGAGGACAGAGTGTGGGCAGGGTTGAGCCATGATTCATGTGTGAATGGGTGCACAGAGCAGTGGCTGAGGAGCGAGAAAGCTGCTTGCTATGGGCGCACTTGGCAGGAGGAAGGGGCCAGGAGCATCAGGAGGAGAGGAGGAGTATCAGGGCTGCTGTGTGCAAAGCCGCTGTACAGAGCAGGTAAATTTGACATGTTTGTTGTTTTTTATTTATTTTTTTAATCTTCCATTTTAATATCACTTTAAGCCCCCATTCACACTGGGGCGACGCTACTTCGCACCGCGACCTCCGAGGTCGCGGTGCGAGCAGCGCGCCGCTACCTCGGAGCGGCCGCCACGGACTTCGTAACATTGAAGTCTATGGCGGTCGCCTCCTGGTCGCCCCAAAGAAGCTCCGGACCCTTTTTCTGAGTCGGAGCGACTTGTGTCGCTCCTATCAGAACGGGTCCGCAGCTTCCCTATGGGAGGCGACCTGCGGCGACCTGTGAGGCGACCAGGTCGCCTCACAGGTCGCCCCAGTGTGAACGGGGGCTAAGTGTGCAAAAATATACAATATATATATAAATAATAGAAAACCTATGCTTGGATGTAATAAAAATGATAAAATAGTTGCTAACACTATTTGCCGGCTGCAAACATACGCAAAGTAAAAACAGAAAGTGTAAAACCTAATACAATTACACCCAAGTGAATAAAAAGTCCATCTTTAGTTCTCATGCTATTACTTGTGAGGTGAATAAAGATATATAACCTAGAAAAAAGGAGTTCCTCCACCACCTCAGGAAGCACACACAGCCTCTTACCAGATGTAGTTGACCACCTAAATTACAAGTGGTCAAAACACGCAATAATGCGCCAGCTACATTCAGCTTAGAACATGCACACACTG
Source organism: Pelophylax lessonae (assembly GCF_965119305.1). Classification (NCBI taxonomy): domain Eukaryota; kingdom Metazoa; phylum Chordata; class Amphibia; order Anura; family Ranidae; genus Pelophylax; species Pelophylax lessonae. Next base: position 304,010,370 of record NC_138773.1, on the reverse strand, counting down.
AAGTGACCAGATGGTGATAAACAGTAAGCTCCCAAGGATATATCTCAGGGGAAAAAAACAGAACCCTCTAAAGGTGCAAAGGGTATATCTTAGGGGAAAAACAGAATCCTCTAAAGGTGCAGTATGCTCGTTGTCTCAATTTTATTAGATACAAAGAAATAAACTCATGAATCCAGATAAAAACAGCACAATCTTAGTACTCCGCTCAGTTGTGGTACATGATGACGTCACTTGCCTAGCTCCGCCCTATGCGTTTTGTCATTATAAGACGTAATTTACAAATACACAATATCTGGAGTTCATGAAATTAGTTTGTTCATAACCTGACCATAAAATTCACTTTAAGGTAAAACTCTGGGCAAAACTTTTTTTTCGGTTTGGATTAAAGTGGGAAAAGGTTAGACCCTCTGTTGACTTTGTTTTGCAAAAAGTTTTAGATGTGTAGAGTAGAGGCACTGGATCCATTGTGTATAATTTATCACTTTGCATAAATAAGGTGGAGTACATTATTACACATATTACACAATGAGTCTGGATAGGCTGCTGCACACATCTAGAAGCATCCACACAGTTTCACAACGCTTGTGGAGAGATAGTGTGCCAATTGCAAGGATCCCAAAATTATTTATTGCATTTTTGATAGTGTACTCAAGGCAAAAAAAATCCAACGCGTTTTGGGGACTGCAGGGGTCCCTCTTCAACAGGGCTCTGAAGATTAAAGGGAATTGGTAGGAAAAGTAAAGTCATAGAGTTTTTAGGAGTACTTGAACCAGCTGCTGGCACTTGTTTTAAAGCTGAATTCCAGCATTACCCTTACTCTTGCACAGTTTTACAGGCTCAGAAACTTTTTTTCCATTACATAGGTAGGATAAGGCTAACACTTTGTCTGAGCTTATCTTAAATAGACCTATATTAAAATAGTCCGGTACTACTTAGTAACCAACACCTGCTGAGACAAGAAATACTTTGGACAACAGTATGTACTATGCAATAAAGCATATAGAACATAACACACAGAGCGCAGGAGTCAGGAATGTGTAATGCAGAGTTCAGGGGTCAGAAGTGTTTAATGTACAAAGTGTAGGAGTTAGGAGTTAAGAGTCAGGATTGTGCAACACAGTAAAGTTGGACCAGAAAAGGGGTTTCCCCAAACTGTTACCACAGGGTTCGAAGCACACACTTGTCTAAAATGTCTTTTTATAATGCAGTATTTCCAGTACCCTTCGCTGATGACACCTGAACCAGGGGGGTACATACAGGGGTCACAATTGCAACCCGGCCCCCTGTACACCTAGACAGTAGGAGTGTCATATATAGTAGTGGAACCGATCCCCTCCATTTAGATTCTGCAGCCTTTCAGCGCTGCCAGGTTCCGGGACCCTTCTCCCGTCAGGAGGATGCTTATAGGATAGAGATTGGGGAAGGGGCTGGTAAATGTGTGTGTATGTATGTACTGTATATGTATATGTAGGGGGGGGGGGGGGGCTCCCAGTGATCAGGAGGGCCCTTTATGGTTTTTTGCACCAGGGACCTGAACCCAATAATTTGGAGAGATGTCCACATATTTTGGCCATATAGATAGATATGATGGTTGGGTGTCCATGAACATTTAGGCATATAGTGTATAAAGCCTGGTGTATTTTTCTCTTCTTGCAGACATCAAACACGTTGACCTGGTGTTTGTATCACCTGGCACAAGACCCGGAGCTGCAGCAATCCCTACATGAAGAGGTGCTCAGGGTGGCTCCATCGGAGGAAATACCCACAGCTGACGATATTTCTCAAATGCCGCTACTAAAAGCCACCATTAAAGAGACCCTCCGGTATGGTTATTGGATTTAAGTTGTCCTTAAAGCGCCCATTTACTCATTTTTTTCACAACCACATCAGCAAATTGCACAAAAATAAATTCTTAGAGGGGGATATCCACCTGTGCTTCCGCCTTTCTCATCTAGGTGAGAACGATGCCCCCCCCCACCCCTCCCACAAACAAAGCCTCCTGGGATACTCACATTGTACATCCCAGGAGGCTTCGGGCTATGTAGAACCCACTGTGCATATGAAGTGAGACTTCTGATACCCAGATGACGTTGTTTCAGCCCAACCCAGCAGGAAAGGTTGGTGGGGGTAGATAATAAAATGACCCGTTTAATTGCCCACTTAGAAAACACACTTAGGGTTCGCTTAGATGTGCTTTGAAATTTTAGATACCATGAACGTCCAATAAAGGACAATATTGAACGCGTTTCTGCTGCATTAAACAATGATTGCCAGATGCATCCTTGTTGGTGGTTTTCTATTATATAAATTTTTGTACCATCATCCTGGCTAGTAACACTTTCTAAACACATCTCAAATGCGCTGCAATCGCCATAGGCGTGTTTGTGACGTGTTTTTGGCACGCACGTGGCGCATTTACACTGACGTGAATGGAGGCATTTGAGGAGCGATTAAAGCCAGCTGAGCGCTACATGTTGGATACATTTTGGCACGATGCCATAGGGATGCAACCATGTGAACTTGGCTGCAATGGGCATAATTGGTACAGAGCACTGAGATGATAAAAACGCGGATGAAATGCCTGTTCTTGGCGCACATGTAAATTTTGAGCCTTAAGGGCTCATTCACACTAGCAGCTGGGGGAGCAGTAAAAACCCCACTGTTAAGCCGTGCTTTTACTCCCCACCCCCTATTAACTGCCTCCCTTTAGCTGCAGAGGCAATGGCCAGGGGTATACACATCCTGCAGCTTCAAAGCGTTGCTACATATGACCGCGGCAGGTATTATACCTCCTGCCACCTTCAGCAGCTGCTACCAACTGCCGAGCATGACCCATACTTCCTAAAACAAGCTGTAGTTTTTTTTTTTATCATTTAAAAGCCACCCATGAGCTTCAAGTGGTTGTAAAGGTGAAGGTTTTTTTTTTTTTTACCTTAGTGCATTCTTTTGGTGTGTCTATCGCTCGCAAGCAGGGATGCTGATCGGGGGGGAACCACCAGTCCTCCTGTAAGGGGCCCGGGCACACAGGGGGGTCCCAACAGCATGGGGAATCAGTGTGGTTGGGCAGGGGGGCAAGTATAGAAGGAAGCATTGTGTGACTCCCTGCAGCAGCTGAAAGCCAGTTTTACCCCCTCCTGCAGGCTTTCAACTGCTGCGGGGAGAGACACAGACACAGGGCATTGTTCCTGTAATTGCATCTCTGACACCTTTTCTGCCTGCTTCTGATCCCCCCCCCCACCCACACACAGCGCTGCAGGCTTCCCTGCCCTGTAAAAAAAAATAACAAATTGTAAAAAAAATAATAATAATTAAACATTGTAATTTTTAAAAAATCGTAAAGTTAAAATAATTTTAAACATTTTCAACATTTAAAAAAATATAAATCATTTTTTTACATGTAAAAACAATGAAAAAGGGCTTCCCGCGGGTTCTCTGTTATGTTTGTGTCTGCTAATAATGATTTTAGGGTATTTTTATTGTCTAAAATTTTGGGGGAGGCCCTGCCAGGTATGCTGTAGGGGGCCCCGTGATTTCTAACAGCAGCCCTGCTTGCAAGACAGGCCCTTCAAGTGAACGGGCTGCCCTATGCTGTCAGACGAAATACACCCCAAAAAATGCAAAATGCAGGTGTGATTAGGGTTTAAGCTAGACACAGCCGCTGCTTCCAATTTAACATCTGTGTGGGTGTGGCAGCTGTGACTGTGCAGCAGCTGGACCCCAACTGACATAAATGGGACTACCTGTACATTCTGTGTGAAGAAACACTGCCCTCACATGGATGTATGCTTTAATACACCTGTGTGAACAAAGCCTATATATCCATTTACAATTCAACATAGATAATAAAATACTTTTGCTTTTCCTCCCATGCAGGCTGTATCCTGTCGCGGCTGTCAATGGCAGAATGATCTGTGAAAGGGAGGTCGTTATTGGTGACTATTGGTTTCCAAAAAAAGTACGTTACCTGTACCAAGTTTATAATTAGAAATTATCCTTTGCATTGACGCACCCCTCATGTTAAAGTGGAGTTCCGGCCTATTTTGCAACTTTAGTGATTCCTGGAGTGCTCGTTATGCTGATCAACAATTGGGCATTTTCAAATTTTTTTCGGGGGTCCCTTACCTTTTTTTCAGGGCATTTTTGATTGTACTTCCTCGTTCTCCCCCCTCTGTGGCCACGGCCACCGACATCACTTCCGCCTTTGCATTGCATACTGGGAGCTGTTTGTCATCATTGTCATCACTCCCAGGAGACTGGAATCAGGAAGAACTCCCAGAACACTCCCTGGAATCAGGAAGAACTCCCAGAACACTCCCTGGAATCAGAAAGAAGGACGCAGCAGATTACACTGTGGGTTCAGATGCCCACATCCAAGATGGCCGCGCCCTGACAGCATTTTTAAAAGTAAGATTTTGACTAAAAACCAATACTATACACCTTGTAAGTATGAGAATAGCGGTTCTGTAAAGGGCGATGGATTAGTATTATAGGAGTATTTTTAGTTAGGTATTTGAGGCCGGAACTCCGCTTAAAAAAAAAAAAAGTTGAATCTAGGCACATTCCCCAACCTCTCTATTCAAACACATTTATCACCCATTCACTAGAATTCGATGTCTAGATCCCGACTGGACTGGTTGTTGCATTTCCATGCTGTCAAATATGTATCTCTTCCAACAGACTCTGTTTGTTCTGAATCATTATGGCATCTCCAGAGACGAGGACTACTTTCAGAACGCGGACAAGTTCCTGCCTCAGAGATGGCTGCGCCATGGCGGGATGAATCACCATCCATTCAGCTCCATTCCGTTTGGCTATGGGATTCGGGCCTGTGTTGGGAGACGCATTGCAGAGCTGGAGATGCACCTGGCTTTGGCTCGGGTGAGAAAATAATAATAATTAACACAAAATAATAATGCTATGAGTGCTTTATAATGCTAAAATTACAAGCCAACACATTTTGGGAGCTACCCCTTCATCAGAGCTAAATTTTTATTTTTTATTTATTTTTTTGACTAGTATGAAAGTGTGCTGGGGATCCCTTTACAGTTTTGTATATTGCCATGTCCATGTGCACCTTTCCCTGTTTTCTAGCTTCAGACAGATCAGAGCAGCTGCCATCTTTGCCTTTTTGGATCTGGTGCACGCGCACACTAGAGACCTTCAGCTGCCCTATAACGGCAAAGTATTTTATTAAATAAAATACAGGTTAAACTCACAAGCTCTCCGTGTTATAATGCGCTACTTCCTAGTGTGGTGGACGATGTAACCAGCCTGTGCTCCAACCACTGGAAACGGATGTGACGTCAGACGCACGACTCGAAGCTTGACCGGTTTCGCCCCTCCCACAGGGCGTCATCTAAAGCTCTGTGGAGAGCTTGTGAGTTTAACCGGATTTTTTTAATAAGTTTTTTTTTTTTTTCTTTTTAACCACTTAACGTCTGCTCACGTTGCTGCTACTGCAGCAATGTGGCTCGTTATCGTCTAGCGACGTTGTACTACGTTGCTAGACTCCTCCCCCTGTAGGCGGTGCTCACGCGCCGCCGGAGGCGTGCTCCCGCTGTTTTCAGTCACAGCGTGAGTCGGGCCAGGGGAGGAGCGGCGGCGATTTGCAAGCAAAAATGGATTACAACTCTCTTTTAATTTCACTAACGGGCACATATTTTTAATTTTCAGGGAAAAGGGCACTATTTCGGGATTGGGTTAAGAACACACAGTTAAAAGACATTACAAAAGAAGGGAAGATATGATCATTACAAAGAACTGAAACACAGGGGAAAATTGATGAAATTAAATGAATGGAGATATTCACAGATAAGCATTTTGTGTCAACGCTACCACAATCAATTAGGTCAGAGGAAGACCTGAACCCATTTGAACAACTTTGCAATAGTCAGGAGTCCACCAGTGGCGGCTGGTGCTCCATGGGCCGGGGCGGCAGACCCGACCGCATCATACCCAAACCCTCCGGACCACACCAGGCCGCACACCATACCCCCCCCCCGGACCACAGGGAGAGAGGAGAGGACAGAGAGCACCCCCCCCACACCCCCCGCTCACTCAAGCTGCCTGGATGTAGCAGCGGCAGCTTCGGCTTTTTCCCCATCTCCTCCCTTCTCCTCCATGCCCAATGGCATGGCTTCTCCTTTCAGCCAATCGGGAAACGGGTCTCAAAACCCGCTTCCTGATTATTGGCCAGGAGGAGAATCCGTGTGACAATAGTGAATTTTTATTCGCTATTGTCACACAACTGGGTGTGGTCGGGGCGCACTGCTCTGCGCCCCAAGCCCACCTTTTTTTTTTTTTTTTTTTGCCTCTGAGAGCCTCTGGCTCTAATCACATGGCTAAAAAAAAAAAGAAGCCCCATTGAACTCCATGTGTCCGGCGCCCCACATGTAGATTAGGGGGGCGGACGCCTGGCTAGGGGGGACGGTGCCCCTGCGCCCTGTATGGGCAGCCGCCATAGGAGCCCACTAAATATTGTATAGCACAGATCTATAAAATACTTGCATGAATAGCGAAACCGAGAATGCTTCCATTTATTGCAAAATTGGAAAGGGAATTGGGTGCTCAGTTACCTGGGCAACAACTAAATAAAATACTGAGAGCAGTACGTTGTTTCTCGATTGATATAAACAGCATAGAAACGAATTATAAATGTCTGGCAAGATGGTATATAACCCCGGTTAAGGCACACAGATCCCAACTAGGAAAATCCCCTCTGTGCTGGAGAGGATGTAACCCCATGGTCACTATGGCCCATTTATTGTGGGAATGCCCAAAGATAAGGGATTATTGGAAGAAGGTGTAACAATACATAGAGGAGATCACGGGAACAGAGATACCCGATGATCTGTAGCTCTGTCTTTTCCATAAAACAAAAAAACAATATAAAAGTACAGTGGTGACATTTTTACTAAATGCAGCTAAAGGTGGAATACCAAAAAAATGGCTAGATGCAGAAAGACCTACAATAAGGGAGTGGTTTAGGAGAATTGATTATTTATTTATTTATTGATTTATAGATAGATAGATAGATATAATGGAATATTTGAGAAGTAGAGAAGAAGATCAAGTAGAAAAGTTCTGGGAATATGGAGAAAAAAAGGCTGGATTAAAAAACGGATAAATATGTGGAGTGGGGGGGGGGGGGGGTGAAAGGGATGAAGGTATGGGAATGGATTTGTTGTTTTTTTTGTGTTGTAAAATTTTATATCTTAAAATTTAAATAACATTTAAGAAAAAAAAAAAAGTGTAGTTGCACATTACAGGGTGATTTAGACTTTTTTTTTTTTTTTTAACTCCATCGTTCCCAAACCCTCCCAACTAAAAACCTTTAGAGCCAGGCGATCCAAATTCTCAGAAGGATGTGAGCCTTCATTATTTCTCCCTATATCAGCTATACTTTAGGGCGCACATCAGTCCCCTCAAAATAGCCGTTTCCTGCAATCTCTTTGTTGGCCCGTGTCTACTACTTCCCTTCTGTACCAGAGCTGTAGCCTTTGGCAACTTTTTAGCATTCAACACTTCCAGGAGTGCTGGATGCCTGTGTCCCCTGCTACGTGCTGTGGTTACTTTCCCCGAGACCCACCTCACTGACAAGTCCTGTAGTGACATAGGGGTCCAAGCAAGGAACCACAGCATGCAGCAGAGGGGACAATAGCATTTGACACTCCCTGAAGCAATAAATGCTAGACACTGACAGATGTTGCAGCACTGGAACAGAGGAGAGGAAGGAGAGACTTCGGGAGAAGTCCGTGTACTGACTGTCTACTAAAGGGAATTTTTAGATTTTTTTTTTTTTTTTTTTTTGAGGCGAGAGCTCTTTAGGCATCTCAGATACTAAACTTTTGTAAACATGCAATGGACAAATCCAATTATACTAATTATACCAATTTCTTTCTTATGGCATGTTGCAGATCATCAGGAAGTTTGAGATCAGATATAACCCCCAGGGGGTAGAAGTGAAGCCAATGATAAGAATCGTGATGGTACCAAGTTCACCCGTCAACCTGGAGCTCCTGGAGAGACCGACCAGCTAGATGCCAGATTCCCCTGTCATGGGTGTTGGTGGAGCTCAGCCATATCATCCTCATGATGGGGGATCCTATAGTGATAAAAACTTAGCTGAGATTAACTTTCTTTCATAGATAACAAATATGGAATTGGTTTGCATGACCGCATGGGGACGAGAGCGGGCCCTGCTCAACCCATGGGCCCGTTAGGAGTTGCTGTTGTGTTTCCAACATCTAAGAATGTAGAGAATCAGGTTTTCCTACTTTTTAAAAATGATCATGTATTTTATTGTTAATTCTAAGGGATGTGAGCATATAAATCGAAGAAGAATTTTATATCATTTAGAATACTATGGGTAAGATGTATTCAGACTTAATTTTTATCTTACAGGTATCACAGGTTAAAGAGATATTCAGGGTATTGTACCAAAGGGCATTGATGGCTTGACATCTGCTCTCCAGGATATATTAGATAGAACTTTAATAAAGCAGACCTGTCACAAACAAGTGTATGATGGAAACCACCAAAGCAGTGATTACATAGTGTCTAGGTCCAAACTATGGCCCTCCAGCTGTTCAGGGACTACAATTCCCATCATGCCTAGTTATGTCTGTGAATGTCAGAGATTTACAATGCCTCATGGGACGTGTAGTTCCGCAACAGCTGGAGGGCCGTAGTTTGGACACCCCTGAAATTTTATTTCGCTGAAATTTTAGTGAAACTTGCCATTTTCACAAAATGAATTGGACTCAACGGGGAAGGTGAAATTAAGGTGGTTTTGTTTGTTTTCAAGGGTTTAATAATGTTTAAATGGGTAACTAAAGCTTTAACTACCTTGGACCTGTTCTTTTGGGAAAAAAATAGCCCCTCAATAAAGATCATACACACTATAAGAAAATTGGGCGTACATTTTCGTCCAAAGAATTTTCATACGATTTTTGTATAGTGTGTACAGAATTTTCTACGGATTATTCAGAATTTTCATATGAAAATTCTCGAAGGGACAAACTCCAATGTTTCTCGTACTGGAAAAATGAATGATTTTCATTTAATGTGTACCGTTTTTGTACGATTTTTGTAAAAGAAAAATCAGAAAAGAGACTGTGCATGATCAGAAACAATAAACAACAAAAAAAGCCTTTGTTGTAGAAAATTTTTGTGCAAATTTTCGTAAGAAAATTATTTCATCCGTTCCGATTTGCTGTGAAACAACGAGCAAAATCGGACAATTGTTCGCCCCGATTTTCTTATAGTGCGTATCCCACTTTAGTCTAATTATTTAGCTCATGTTTTTCAGACGGAAAACCGCAAACACAAATAAAGATATAATAAAACTCGAACAAATACAAATAACATTATTTGAAATAAGCTTAACTACCCTAAATATACCCTTCAAAAACACAACCTCTGAAGAAAGGAGAAATTTAATTGAAATTGTGATTTTTAACTTTTGGAAAATCCGTAATCAATTTTGTTGAAATCTTTTAAGCCTGTTTCTACTCGCAACAGGCAATAGGTAGGTCCAGAAACACAGGCAGATGCAATTAAATGCACATCTCAACTTTTTCTATAAAGGAAAGCCTTGGCCACACCCCTCTCCATCCCTTGAGATTTTCAATTGGTCAGTCAGTTCATTCAAAAATTACAAGAACAATAAAAGGGGTCGGTGGGTTAAGAAGGCTGGATCAAGGTTAATTTTTCAGGAAAAGTCAATAAATTGGGATATAAAATTCAGCTACCTATATCTCTGGATATGCTGATCCTTAAGAAATTTAGTTTTCTTTCTCATTCATCTAGGGATCCAAAAATGTATAAACCTTCAGGTTACACTGCGGACTACATGAGGATTGGACACTGGCAAACAAAAACACTGTAGGCCAGTCCAGGATAACCCTTCCTACTACCAGCATGCCTCGTTGTTTTGCTAGTGTCCTAGGAGGAGGGACATCTTTTCTTCAGCTCTGCTGCTGTAGAAAGTAACCAAATATGCTAGCAATTTTTTATCCTTCAATTTTTCTCTACACTACTGCTATAAGTTTCCCTCTGATTTGCAGCTACCCGTCATGGTTGTCCTAAGCCTGCCTTTTGGAAGGGTGCCCAGGCTCTTGTTCCATCAATTTTTAGGTGGTTCCATCATTTGAGCTTATGTTCTCAAGCATTAGGTCCCCCCTTCCCCCCCCCCCCCCATGTTACCCATGTTAAGGCTTGACTTTACCGGATATGTGGCAAGTCTTGGGCTTTCTGGCATCAGGCAAGCACATTTGCATTTTAATCCTACATTCTTTGCCAGGTGGACATTTCGGGTGCATCTGATGCTAGTTTTAGGCTTAAAGTGATTGTAAAGGTTCGCTTTTTTTTTTTTTTTTAATAACAAACATGTACTTCCCTGCTCTGTGCAAGGATTTTGCACCGAGCAGCCCTGATCCTCCTTTTTTGGGGTGCCCCGGCATCGCTTCTGACTCCTCCTCATTATCGGGTGCCCCCACAGAGAGCCGCTTCCCATGGGTCCCCTGTGCAGGCATGCTCACGAGTCCTGCTGCTGCGTCCATTGACACACACAGTGGGACTCAGTCCCGCCCCCTGCTCTCGTGTCACTGGATTTGATTGACAGCAGCGGTAGCCAAGGACCCCCGCTGCTATCAATCTACCCAATGAGGACTCAAGACAGTGGCTGGAGCCACTAGGCTCATCGCTGAAACGACCGTGTTCAGGTAAGAAAAAGGGGGGGGGGGGGGTCTGGGGGACAGCTGCAGCACCAAAGGTTTTTCACCTTAAAGCGGTAGTATACCGCTTTTTTTCACTTTTACTACAGGTAAGCCTATAATATGGCTTACCAGTAGGTACAATTAATATATCCTAAACCGGCACAGTTTAGGAGATATTTGCCCTGCATGCAGCCGCTCACGCGAGCGGTGCATGCGCTCTGAAGGTCCGGCGGACCTTCAGCTTCCCTTGCCGAGAGCTTGCCTGAAAATGACTCCCGCGCGCATGCGCGGGAGTGACGTCATCGCGGCTCCGGCCAATCACAGCGCCGGAGCCGCCGAACCCGGAAGAGACGCCAAGGGATCATGTCAGCGCCCGCAGCGATGTTCGGGGGTCCGTGTCGAGGCTTCGTTCTAAGGTAAGTAATTCATAATGAGCTAGTGTGCTTTTTTATTTTAGGTTTACAACCGCTTTAATCAAAAGAATGCATTAAGGTGAAAAACCTTGAGACTTTACAACTCTTTTTAAGGTCCTTCAGGCAGCTCTTGCATTGTAGGCGGTCCACAGTTGCCAATGTTTTTTATGTTGGGCCTGTTAGAAATTTTAGACTGTGTTGCGCCCACACACACACAGACATCTCTTATGCCCCATACACACGTGCAGATTATCTGAAGACTTTTGTCTGCAGACTTACCAAAACCATATAATATGAGGTCAAACCTAAGCACTTACAATTTGTATGCAATCCGGCAGGCCCTTGCACTACATAGAAAAGGTAAATCTGAAGACAAAAGTCTTCAGATAATCTGCACGTGTGTACGGGGCATAAGTTGGAACACTTTTGAACACTCCTAAGGTGTAAGACTTATTGTTTCCATCAATGTTCAAACAGAATGTTGTACTCACTGTAAAATCCTTTTCTTGGCTCTATTATGGGACAGAGGTCGCACCTTTCTGTGTTTATCATCATGCTCTTGGTACCACTTTGCTTTACTTGGCAGTAGGAGGAGTTATCCTAGGCTGGCTAACAGTTTTTGTGTTTGCTATTGTCTGATCCTCCTGTAGGTGGCAGCATAACCCAAAGTTTTAAGACTTCCTGTATCCTTCAATGAACTCTAAAAAATTATTTTACTGGGAGTACAGAACTCCTGAATTTCACAGAAGGGCATAGTGGTTTTCAGTTGACCTACTGAGGTTTCAGACCAGGGCAATTCAAACTGAGAAAATAATTTTAAAAAATTGTGACCAGCTTAATTCCATATAGCAAATATTGACACATAGTGCATTCACCTCCTGTGTGAAGTAAAGAAAAGACAGGCTTTGGCCCACATCCCCAACTGCCACCTATGTCCCTCTGACCTGTTTCACCCACATCCCTCTGACCTGTTTCACCCACATTGGGCTTAATCATAGAGGAACCTCTATGTGGAATCTCTACAATTAGGTCCAATGTGGGTGAAACATGTCAGAGGGGCTTGACTGATGGGCAAAATTTGAGTTGAAGCCTGCCTTTTATTTATTTCATATTGGAGTTGAATCCAGTGTGCGGTGATACTTGTATGCTATATGATATCTTGGAAGGGGATGTGCTCGGTCCAGAGGCGTAACTAGAACCTTCAGGGCCCTGATGCAAGAAACCATGAAGGGCCCCCCAGACCCCTGGCCGGGGCCCTTACCTTCAAGCCCAGGGCTCTTCCCACTAATCCTGGGGCTCTTTACACTCGTTGCATGGCCTTTTATTATGGTCCCGCAGCAGGATTCTTTCACAGGTTCTGCAGTGGGCCCCCTTCCTGCAATCTTGGGGCCTCCCCACAGTGGTGCAATGCCAGGGTCCGGTCACAAGTGTGACCTTTGCGATCCTGGAAGTTCACCCACTGGTTTGCTACCGGGCCCCCTGGAGCATGGGGCCCAGTAGCGATTGCAACCCCTGTAGTTACGCCCCTGGCTCGGTCTCTTCCAGCACCTGAATACAGAGAGTAAACCCGGGAGACTGATACTGCGGGCTTGGGGAGGCGCTGATCTGGTAAGGTATAATTCTGGTTAGACATTAAAATGGAAAATGTTGTAAATGTTATTTTACCCGAAACATTGTTCTTTTTTTACTGAGATTTTAATAAAGAAGTCACATTAATGCAGTGAGTCTTTTTTTGCATTTTTTTTTTATACTCCATCTTTAACCACTTGCCTACTGGGCACTTATACCCCCTTCCTGCCCAGGCCAATTTTCAGCTTTCAGCGCTCTCACGCTTTGAATGACAATTGCGCGGTCATGCTACACTGTACCCAAATGAAATTTTTATCATTTTTTTCACACAAATAGAGCTTTCTTTTGGTGGTATTTAATCACCTCTGGCTTTTTTATTTCTTACAAAAACAAAAGAAAAAAGACAGAAAATTTTGAAAAAAAAAAGTTTTTCTTATTTTCTGCGAGTAAATTTTGAAAATAAATACATTTTTCTTCTTCACTGATGTGCGCTGATGACGCTGCACTGATGGGCACTGATAGGCTGCACTGATGGGCACTGATGAGGTGGCACTTATGGGCACTGAGAGGTGGCACTGCTGTGATTGGCTGTGTCCAAGGGACACGGCCGACACAGATTTTCCCCGATGCGCGGGAGGCCGTTTAAAGACGGCCTCCCGGAAATTCGAGTCCGCGCTGTAGCCGTACTTCGGCTATAGCGCAGGCCAGAAGTGGTTAAACATTGCAAGGCAGACACCGTCTACTTAGAGCTAATACCACAAATATGGGCTGCATTTGTGTCCCAAGGGAGAGGGGGCAATCCCCAAACTATACCCTGCCTCACTTTTTCTCTGGTGAAAACATTAGCGTTTTGCTGGGGAAAAAAAAAACTTACTTTATGATTGTTACAGCTAAGAGAGTGTGGCCAGTGAGTGTCTAGGTCAAGGTGGAAACAGACATAAAGTTATTGGTGGCCAGACTGTAAGCTGTTTGAACAAGTTATTCTAAAGCCACACATACACCAAATAATAAATGCTTGATTGTAGATTCACTCATTTTAAATGAGTGAATCTTTGACCATCGGAGGCCACTCGACTGCTATAGGGCCTGTAAAAGCAAAGGGGCCCCTATTAGTAAGGCTGTTAAAATGGAGCTAGACTGCGTCTCAGTACCACAAACCAAAAACCCTCTTTAATTAATTTTTCAATATTCAGAGCCAAGTCCCCCATCCATCCATGTCTCCATGCTTTATTTTGCTGAGAAATCACTTTGAAAAACACACCCCCTAGCATTTCTAGCTGCAGCCATCTTGAGTAAGGGCAGATGATTCATGTAGCAATTACTTCCTGGAATCCATATGCTCTTATCTTAGGCATGCAGGCAGGAGGGTGTCTCTGTTCCCCTCCTGAAGACTCCTGGGATGTATGGCATCATTTGCCTAGGCCACAAACCAGAAATAACTGAAGAAATCTAAGAAAAAAAAAGTTTAAAATAAATATAATATAACGTCCTATCTATTTACGAATGCTAGCAGCATAAAGATCAAAAATAGTCAATGTTGATTAAGAGAGTGAAGTTCTAAAACTGTGATGTTCCTGGTATAGCTGAGTTTAGACCTCGGGATCTTTGCTAGTCATAGATGCCTTCTTTGCAGTAAGGAAACACTTGCTCAGCTGCAGTGCCATCTTAAGATCATTAACCACTTTACAACCGGAGGATTTTGCTGTCTTCCGTCCAGGCCACTTTTTGCGATTCGGCGCTGTGCGACTTCAACTGACAATTGCGCGGTCGTGCGACGCCGTACCCAAACGAAATTTACGTCCTTTTTTTCCCACAAACAGAGCTTTCTTTTGGTGGTATTTGATCACCTGTGCGATTTTTACTTTTTGCGCTATAAACAAAAAAAGAGCGTTTATTTTGAAAAAATAACAATATTTTTCACATTTTTTTATATGAAATTCCCCCCAAAAAAGATGTAAAAACCAATTTTTTTAAAAGTTTTTGGCCAATTTGTTTTATGCTACATATGTTTGGTAAAAAAAATCGCAATAAGCGTATTTTGATTGGTTTGCGCAAAAGTTATTGCGTTTACTAACAAAGGGAAAGATTTCTGTCATTTTTGGTGTTTTTTTTTTAACGCGTAATGGCGGCGATCTGCGATTTTTTTTTGCGGGACTGCGACATTGCGGCGGACAGACCGGACCCCTGACTGACATTTTTGACACTTTTGGGGGTACCAGTGACATTACTGCAGTAATCAGTGCTATATATATGCACTGTTACTGTAAAAATGACACTGGCAGGGAAGGGGTTAATTTTATTGGAGAGGGAGGGGTTAATGTATGCCTGGTGCTTACTGACGTGTAGGGGGGGAGGTGACTGAGTGATTCATGGACAGATCGGATGTCCAGCTATGCTGAACAGTCCGATCTGTCACTCCCTGTCACTATGGAGATCCGCCCGCTGTGTTTACACACAGCGGGCGGATCTCCAGACTCGATCCCCGACGATCGGGTAAGAGCAGCGGCGATCGCCGCTGCTCCTCCCCTGGCCCGACTCCCGCTGTGAATGAAAACAGCGGGAGCGAGCCTCCGGCGGCGCGCAAGCGCCGCCCAGAAGGGGAGGAGTCCAGTCACGTTAATACTACGTGGCTGGACGGGAACGAGCCACTCTGCCGCAGTAGTATTACTGTGAGCGGTTGCAGAGTGGTTAAAGGGCCCCGGGCAATGCAGTGCACTGGGGCCCCGCCTACACAATCACCCACGAGAATAAAAATGCAAATTATCGATAAGACGATATTTATTGGTACAGCAGTGCCAGGCTAATGACAGCTTCCAAGTTCAGCGGCTGGGTCCGGTGAACACACACACGGATGGGAGTCAGACTCATCTGTCCTGTGTGTGCCTGTTCCTGTGGGGGATGACAGGCATTCCTGCAGTTGTGGGCTCCTCCACCACAGCCCAAGTGGCCTTACAGCAGCACATGGCCGACAGGCGCTTGCCCCCTGTTAAGTTTGGCGACGAGATGCACACAGGAATCAGGACTAATGCTTGGCTGTGTCGCTGGGCAGGTGGGGCCCCCTGGGCAAGTGGGGCCCCCAGGCAACTGTCCAGTGTGCCCTGCTCAGCTGTCCTAAGCTGGCCATATACTAAGGTGACCAGAATTTTTAAAATGAAATCCGGGGACATATTTATTTATTTTATTTATTTATTTTTTATTGGCAAATGGCACAGGACAGCATAATACACAGTGCTGGGCACAGAACTACATAATACACAGAGCGCTGGGTTCAGGACTACATAATACACAGAGCGCTGGAATCAGGACTACATAATACACCGAGCACTGGGTTCAGGACTACATAATACACAGAGCACTGGGCACAGGACTGCATAATACACAGGGCGCTGGGCACAGGACTACATAATACATAGAGCGCTGGGTTCAGGACTACATAATACACAGAGCGCAGGGTTCATGACTACATAATACACAGGGCGCTGGGTACAGGACTGCATAATACACAGAGCACTGTGCACAGGACTGCATAATACACAGAGCACTTGGTACAGGACTGCATTATACACAGAGCGCTGGGCACAGGACTACATAATACACCGAGCACTGGGTTCAGGACTACATAATACACAGGGCACTGGGCACAGGACTACATAATACATAGAGCGCTGGGTTCAGGACTCCATAATACACAGAGCGCTGGGCACAGGACTGCATAATACACAGAGCACTTGGTACAGGACTGCATTATACACAGAGCGCTGGGCACAGGACTACATAATATACAGGAGGGTGTTGGGTATAGAGTGCAGGGTTCAGAGGTTTGCTATGCACAGAGGACACTTCTGCCCCCACATCCATAGCTCACCTCTGCACCCTTCTCTTACACATTATCTCTGCAGCGGCAGCCCTTCCCTCACAACAGCTAAACTCTCCAGCTCTCCATGCAGCTCCATCAGCTATGACCCCTGCTCCCCTAATGCCCTCACTTGTGTACAAACAGACCCCCCCCCGCATCTGCTTATCTCCCGGTCTCAGCCCTCCACACAGTAAATTTTTGGCTCTGCCTCTCCTCCACTGAACAGCAGCAGGAGCGGCAGTGAGATTGTCCAGCAGGGGGCGTCTGCATCTGAGCCACCGGGCTGTTTCTCAGCTAGCATGGGATGCCCTGTCTACGTTAATCCGGGGGGACAAAATCAGAATTTGTCTGGGGACAGGGTCCTCAATCCGGGGACTGTCCTTGGAAACTGGGGAGGTCTGGTCGCCCTACCTCACACAGCTAGTGTTCCGCAGGAATCATCCGAAATCTGAGATGTGGGTGGCCCTGTCAGCACCAAGTAAACCCAAATATTGGCCAATCATTTTCATGCCAGTCGCTTTTTGAATTGAATTTTGTTGAATCGAGTGGAAATTTTTTTAGGCAATTACTGGGAGCTGCCGCTGTCTGAATACAATCGCTGGCAAGGGAGATTCCTCTGGATAGTAGAATCCATTGATTTTTCATTAAGGCTAAGTTCACATGTAGGCATTTTGGGGTGTTTTTGGGGAGTTTTTCTGCTCTAGGATCAGCTCAAAAAACGCCCAACAAGACAAATCCTATTCATTTCAATGGCCCCTGTTCACATCTGAGCGTTTTGACGTTTTAAGCAAAACGCCCAACGCTCAAAAAACTACATGAGCTTCTTTTTGGGCAGATTACAGGCGTTTTTTATTTTTTTCCATTGGTTACTAGTCAACCTAAAAACGCCTGTAAATAGCAACGCCAAGATGTGAACGTAGCCTAATTCTTTGCATGCTGCAAGTACGGGCAAATATCTGTTGACCAGCCGGAAATCCAACATATGTCCTGTAGTGAGCTGACAATGCATGGGGAATAAGCATGTGTTTTACTGAGTATATACTTTTTTTTAAATGTTGCCCAGACATACTGTATATTTGTATTTCTGGGCAATAGTTAAAAAATATAGTTCAGGACAGGAGGTCCCAGTGGGTAATGAACTCCTGGCAGATTAAAAAAAAAGGGATTCAATTTATTTTCAGGAACAGCTAATGCCATCACCTGGATATGACTTGGTATTACCCTCCTGCATTCCCTTTTATGGGAGAACTCACGCTTTGATAGGGAGAAGCAGCACTGGGAGCCTTTGACGTGGGTTGCCTGTACATGTGTTGGCAAGAAACACGCTGATAGGAGGAGGGAGAAGAGTGAGCAGAAGGGTGAGCTCACCTGCTGCTAAACCTTCACTGTCCATGCCAGGGACAAGGAGGTGACTGAACTGTATTGTTTAACCACTTCAATACCGGGCACTTTCATCCCCTTCCTGCCCAGGCCAATTTTCAGCTTTCAGCGATGTCGCACTTTGAATGACAATTGCGCGGTCATGCAACACTGTACATAACCTGTATATGAAATTTTTATCATTTTTTAAACACAAATGGAGCTTACTTTTAGTGGCACTTATTCCCTGCTGCGTTATTTTACTTTTTTCTGAACAAAGAAAGGCTGAAAATTTTGAAAAAAAGAAAAACCTTTTCTGAGTTTTTGTTATAAAATTTTGCAAATAAGTCTTTTTTTTTTATTTATTCACTGATGGCCACTGATGAGGCGGCATTGATGAGGAGGCACTGATGAGGAGGCACTGATAGGCGGCACCGATGGGCACTGATGAGGTGGCACTGATTGGTGGCACTGATAAGGCAGCAGTGATAGGCGGCACTTATGAGGAGGCACTGATAGGCGGCATTTGATGGGCACTGATGAGGCAGCACCAATAGGCGGCACTGATGAGGTTACACTGATGGGCTCTGATAGGTGGCACTGATGAGGCAGCACTGAGAGCGTGCACTAATGGGCACTGATGAGGCGACACTGATAGGCGGCACTGATGGGGCAGCACTGATAGGCGGCACTGATGAGGCAGCACCGATAGGCGGCACTGATGAGGTTACACTGATGGGCTCTGATAGGTGGCACTAATGGGCACTGATGAGGCAGCACTGAGAGGTGGCACTAATGGGCACTGATGAGGCGACACTGATAGGCACTGATAGGCGGCATTGATGGGCACTGATGAGGCAGCACCGATAGGCGGCACTGATGAGGTTACACTGAGAGGCTCTGATAGGTGGCACTAATGGGCACTGATGAGGCAGCACTGAGAGGTGGCACTGATGAGGCGACACTGATAGGCGGCATAGATGGGCACTGATAGGTGGTACTAATGGGCACTGATAGGTGCCACTGATGGGGCTGCATTGATGCCCTGATTGGGCTGCATTGATTCCCTGATTATCAGTGTAAGCAATGTGCTGACAGGCTTGCCAGTTAACTGCTCTCCTTTCCTCCAACAGACACAGCGTGGGAGGAAAGGACTGCCAATAACCAGCAGGTCTGTTTACATGTGATCAGCTGTGATTGGACATGGTAATACGGCTGCTGTGATTGGCCCTTTACCGCGATCTGTGATCAGCTGTGTCCAAAGGAGGCTTGCAAGAGGCGGGGTTCTTGGAGAA
The DNA here is from genome assembly GCF_965119305.1 of Pelophylax lessonae. NCBI lineage: Eukaryota > Metazoa > Chordata > Amphibia > Anura > Ranidae > Pelophylax > Pelophylax lessonae. The sequence continues at coordinate 303,991,160 of NC_138773.1, read as the reverse complement.
CATCTATGAATGCCCTCCCAGAACTGGGCGACTGCACTGTAACCGTCTTTTGGCTGCAGTGCGGTTGGGAAGGTGGTAAACCAGGCCTTCATTCCCCTGAGTGACTGGGTCCATGCAACTTTCTTTTTATATTTTTTAATTGGTAACCTGGCCCTGCACCCTGCTAATATTCTCTTTTAGTCCTCTCCCTTCTCCAACAGGATATCCCCATTACATAACCCAGGAGGCTACTGGGGTAGGGACACACAGTGGCCTGGGGCAAAGCTGGTCCTCATCATTGTGGGGCGGCTCCCTGAACCTAGAGAAGGCAGCTGGCTTGTGCTCATGGAGGAGGACCAAGATGGTGGCGCGGGACCTAGGCTGTAACACCTAAACAGCGGATTGTAGCAGGACAAAACTGGATCCATTAGACAGGTGAGCGAGTGAACCAAAGCCAAGCCATCATAGCAGGTAAGGGGGGGCTGAAGTTCCTCTTTAACCACTTTACGTCTGCTCACTGAGCTGCTACTGCGGCAAAGTGGCTCGTTAGCGTCTGGCGACGTAGACCTACGTCACCAGACATTCCCCTCTCTCGGCGGCGCCGCCGGAGGCTCGCTCCCGCTGTGATCAGTTACAGCGGGAGTCGGGCCAGGGGAGGAGAGGCGATGATCACCACTGCTCTTCCCCGATCGTCGGGGATCTAGTGTGGAAATCCGCCCGATTGTGTAAACAGATCGGGCGGATCTCCTAAGTGACAGGCAGGGTCAGATTGCAGGGTTCAGCATAGCTGAACATGCGATCTGTCCTTCTGTCACTCAGTCACCTCCCCCCACACACGTCAGTAAGCACCAGGCATACATTAACCCCTCCCTCTCCAATAAAATTAACCCCTTCCCTGCCAGTGTCATTTTTACAGTAACAGTGCATATTTATAGCACTGATTACTGCAGTAATGTCACTGGTACCCCCAAAAGTGTCAAAAATTTCAGTCAAGGGTCTGATCTGTCCGCCGCAATGTCGCAGTCCCACAAAAAAAAAAAAATCGCAGATCGCCGCCATTACACGTTTAAAAAAAAAAAACACCAAAAATGACAGAAATCTTTCCCTTAGTTAGTAAACGCAATAACTTTTGCGCAAACCAATCAAAATACGCTTATTGCGATTTTTTTTTTTACCAAAAATATGTAGCATAAAACAAATTGGCCTAAAATGATAAAAAATTTTGATTTTTACATGTTTTTTGGGGGGAATTTCATATAAAAAAATTAAAAAAATATTGTTATTTTTTCAAAATTGTCGCTCTTTTTTTGTTTATAGCGCAAAAAGTAAAAATCGCACAGGTGATCAAATACCACCAAAAGAAAGCTCTATTTGTGGGGGAAAAAAGGACGTCAATTTAATTTGGGTACAGCATTGCACGACCGCGCAATTGTCCGTTAAATTAACGCAGTGCCGAATCGCAAAATATGGCCTGGTCAGGAATGGGGTAAAATCTTCCGGTCTTAAAGCGGTTAAAAATACGCTCATTGAGAATTTTTTTGTCAAAGACATGTAGCTAAATACATTTTGGCCTAAATATATGACAAAAATTGAATATATTGGATATTTTTTAACTGTCAAAGTAGAAAAATATTGTTATTTTTTCAAAATTGTCACATTTTTTTATTAATATCGCAAAAAATAAAAAATCGCAGAGATGATCAAATACCACCAAAAGAAAGCTCTGTTTGTGGGAAAAAAAGGATGTAAATTTTGTTTGGGTACGGCATTGCATGACCGCGCAATTGTCAGTTAAAGTCGCACAGTGCCGAAACGCAAAAAGTGGCACAGACGTAAGACAGCAAAATCCTCCGGTGGTAAAGTGGTTAACTAGAGCAGAGAAAAGTCACAAAGTTACTTCTACTCTCTGGCAGAGCTGTGTAAATCTGAAGTCTGTATAGACAGAAACTCAAATCCCGTGGCAGGAAAACACAGTTCCCATATTTGCATTAGGCCATTTGCCAGTTCAGCTTTAACTGACTTGTTTATGCATACCTCTGTTTCCGGGAGGGCAAAGTAAAACCTTTCAGCACAAAGTACAGTATATAGAGATAATGAACACACCCTTGTCATTCCTGCAGTCACCCCGACCATAATGAATTCATATCCAAAAATTAGTGAATGAAGCCCATTAGTGATTTGATCATCAGTTTACTTTTCTTATGTAGCCCTACTCTGAAGGAGGCAGCTGAGTGTGGGTCCCCCTGGGTTACCGCTAGCAACAACAGTACTTTCAGACATGTTTTCAAGTGTGAGCTCCTCAGACAAGAACCAGTCCAGTTTCTATGGTTTTTAGGGTTTATTTGAGAACTTGGATGGGAGAAGGGAGAAGTGGGATACTCCAACAACTGAACTATGCACAATTAGGCAGGGACACTGAATGATGCTACTTGGCGTTCTTTTAGTGCTGGTTCACACTTCTGCGCTTGCGGAGATCGCATGTAATTCGGAGCGCACTGCTCCTAAATTACATGCGATCTGATGTGCGGTGCGAGTTCAGCCATACACTTTGTATGGCTGAATTTGCACCGCATTCGCACCAAACTTGCACATGAGGCTTTTTTTGAGCCGCAGTAGAATCGGATCGCATAGTGGTTCACACTTGTGCGATCCGATTCTGTGCGCACTTGCAGATCGCACTGCGATATGCGATCGCAACTGGGGGTCGTTAAGATTTAATTGACACCCCCTGCATATCGCATATGGCAGTGTGAACTGCCAGAGGTGCGGATGCGATGCGGGAACACGCTGCATATTCACAGCGTTCCCGCATCGCAGAAGTGTGAACCGGCACTTAGCGCTCCTCTGACGCTGTTTAACTCTTCACTGATGCTGGCCTCAGCAAGGCCAGATACTAGAACTTCACCTCTGACTGTAGGAAAAGTCCCTTTAACCACTTAAGCCCCGGAAGATTTTACCACCTTCCTGACCAGGGCCTATTTTGCGATTCGGCACTGCGTGATTTTAACAGACAATTGCGCGGTCATGCGACGCTGTACCTAAACGAATTTGACGTCCTTTTTTTCCCACAAACAGAGCTTTCTTTTGCTGGTATTTGATCACCTGTGCGATTTTTGATCATGCGCTATAAACAAAAAAAGAGCGTCAATTTTGCAAAAATAACAATATTTTTCACATTTTTTTTATATGAAATTCCCAAAAAAAAGAATGTAAAAATCTAAATTTTTTAACATTTTCAGGCCATTTTTTTTTATGCTACATATGTTTGGTAAAAAAAAAAAAAAAAAAAAAATCGCAAAAAGCGTATTTTGATTGGTTTGCGCAAAAATTATCGCGTTTACTAACAAAGGGAAAGATTTCTGTCATTTTTGTTGTTTTTTTTTAACAAGTAATGGCGGCGATCTGCGATTTTTTTTTTGCGGGACTGCGACATTGCGGCGGACAGATCTGACCCTTGACTGACATTTTTGACACTTTTGAGGGTACCAGTGACATTACTGCAGTAATCAGTGCTATATATATGCACTGGTACTGTAAAAATGACACTGGCAGTGAAGGAGTTAACTGTATTGGAGAGGGAGGGGTTAATGGTGTCCCTAGGGGCGTGTTTCTAACTGTGATTGGACATGGCTACTGGTGTAAGAACAGAGATCAACGGTCCTACATAGTAGAACCGTGTGATCTCCATTTTTACACAGGGGAGAATGACAGGCGGCTTGTTTACATTAGCCGCCTGCCTTTCTCCCTTCACGGCGAACGATCGCGAGTGACCGGCGGACATCGGGTCTGCCGGGCACACGCGCGGGGGGGATCCGTGACCGCACAGGAGTGCGCCTCTGGCAGCGCGCGCTCGCTCCCTAGACCCTCACAGGCTAGCGACGTAGCCTTACGTCGCTTTGCCTGTGAGGGGCTGACTGCCGACGTAAATCGTCGTGCGGCGGTCGGCAAGCGGTTAAGCTCCCCAAGACTCTCCTTCTTGAGGTAGCTGACTTTAGAGCAAACTGTATTGCTGAACACTTCAGGGCCCTTCCTGACGCCCCCTTTTACTCCCCAACTTCAGGGTTTGACTATTTGGCACCCCCTTTACTGTGCACTCCTGGTTAGCTGGCTTCTAGATCCACTTTGACCTTTCTGGAGTGGTCCCCTCTCTTAGGCAGACCCCTGGGCAGTTCTTGAGTACTCACGACACTGTTTTTCCTGAAGATTTCTGCCCAGCTGCTCCACTCGGTCAGCCACTCCGGTCCCTAGGCCGACTGCCTGGACCACCTTCCCACTTTACAGAAGGAGAGACAGCCGTCACCTCCTCCTGAGACTGATGCTCCCGCCAAAAGACACTCTTGCTCTCCACAGATTACCAATCCCAGGGTGCATTGCGGCCGACTCCGCCCACTGGGACAGTCATAAGCCCTGGTGTGCCATTGGCTAGGTTTCCTCCACTGCCCAACAAGATCCCTCATTGGGTACAGTGGGGAGACTCCCCAGACTCAACAGGCCACACCTGGAGGCATGTGACAGATTAGATAACAGATCAGGCCCTCCTGATATGCAGACAGGGCCACAACTATACTTTTCCAAGCACCTACCTAGGAGGGTCCTACACTTATATTCTAGACACAGAATCCTTTAGAGATAGTGTGATATATAAAACTTTTAGTAGCTAAATAGTACAAATGATTTACAGAGGTCTACATATCAGTTAGATATAGAGGGTTGACAGGGCCGGAGATACATTTTTGTTCGGAGGGGGGGGGGGGGGGGTTTTGCAGTAGGTACTAAGTAAAAGTCTTTTTTTTTAAAAAAACGAATTGCGCCAAATTAAGAAAAAAGCTGGAAAACGGAAAAAACTATGTATTGCACATAGTAAGCAATCACATTTTTAATTTTATTTCCTCAAATATTCTTGACAATTGAGCCTGATTTCAGTTTTGCCTTCTTCCAGTTCTTATGAACATTGCCCAGTTTGGTTGGCTATTGTCCAGCCTAAAGCTGGGTACTGGCTGAAGGAAAAAAACTGACAGATCACTGTACTAAAACTCGCTGTGTTAGTACAGCGATCTCCCCAGCTGTGCTATTGTGTTCCCCCCCTCAACAGAACACAGTGTACAGTGCCCTCAGCCATTGGACTGCCCACAGGGTGGTGTACTGTAATAGCCAATCTTACTGGGCAGGTGCAAAGGGCACCATCTTGTGGAAGGAACCACTCACTGATTTTATTGTTAACCTGGCATACCAAACAAGAGAAGCGGCACTGTGCATAGTTCATATATACAGAAAATACCTTACAAGCAGCGAGCCGCAGCAAAAAAGTGGGTGTGGCAAAACATTAGAGTGGGAGGGTTTAAGAGACATGTTTAAACAAAACCTGGGCTTCCTTGTACCTATAAAATACATTGAGGCCGGGGCCTCCATAATTGCTGTTGTGTTAGCCTGTTAGGCCCTGACTTTTCACATGTAGCAATTTGGGATCTTTACTGGGCAGATGCAAAGGGCACCATCTTGTGGAAGGAAGCAGCAAAGCACACACTGATTTTTTGTTAAACAGGCATACAGGATAAGAGAAGTGGTACTTTGCAGACACTGCAAAGTCCATACATACAGAAAAAGAGAAGATATTTAGAATATATATAAAATCCAAAATCTGAAACTGCGCTTGGAAAACATCATTATTAAAACCACAACTAATTGGTGATATAAGCAGTGACTCTGCTCTGCTGTGAGATAATAAACACAGAATACATTCAAATATGTAACAAAACAGCTGCGCAAAAATAAAGTGATAATAAAAATAATGTGATAATAATACTAATAATAATGTATGCGATGCATACTAGCACATTATGCCATTAACTTTCAGGGAGAAGATTTTTTTGTGGTTTACTACCACTTTAAGCTAAGACCAGTAGGCCTAGCATCGCATGGAAAGGGCCAACAACTTCCTCAGCAGGACTACAATGTAGCAGGCTAGCAGCAAACATTTAAAGAGGGATTAACCACTTAAGGCCCAGAAGATTTTACCCCCTTCCTGACCAGGGCCTTTTTTGCGATTCGGCACTGCGTGAATTTAACGGACAGTTGCGTGGTCGTGCGACGCTGTACCTAAATGAATTTGATGTCCTTTTTTTCCCACAAACAGAGCTTTCTTTTGGTGGTATTTGATCACCTGTACGATTTTTACTTTTTGCGCTATAAACAAAAAAAGAGCGTCAATTTTGCAAAAATAACAATATTTTTCACATTTTTTTATATGAAATTCCCAAAAAAAATGTAAAAATCAAATTTTTTTTAACATTTTTGGCCAATTTGTTCTCTGCTACATATGTTTGGTAAAAAAAAATCGCAAAAAGCGTATTTTGATTGGTTTGCGCAAAAGTTATTGTGTTTACTAACTAAGTGAAAGATTTTTGTCATTTTTGTTGTTTTTTTTTTAACGAGTAATGGCGGCGATGTGCGATTTTTTTTTTTTTGCGGGACTGCGACATTGCGGCGGACAGATCGGACCCTTGACTGACATTTTTGACACTTTTGGGGTTACCAGTGACATTACTGCAGTAATCAGTGCTATACATATGCACTGTTACTGTAAAAATGACACTGTCAGGGAAGGGGTTAACTTTATTGGGGAAGGAGGGGTTAAGTGTGTCCCTAGGGGCGTGCTTCTTACTGTGATTGGACATGGCTTCTGGTGTAGGAACAGTGATCAACGGTCCTACATAGTAGAACCATCTGATCACTATTCCTACACAGGGGAGAATGACAGGCGGCTTGTTTACATCAACCGCCTGCCTTTCTCCCTTCACGGCGGACGATCACGAGTGACCGTCGGACATCGGGGTCCGCCGGTCACACGCACGGACTTCCCAGGGAACGAGCCGGGGCAGGCGTGCGCCTCCGCGGGCACGCTCGCCCGCTATTGGCTCACAAGCAAGTGACAGGCTAGTGACGTATATATACGTCACTTTGCCTGGCCGGGGCTGACCGCCGCAGTATATGTACTTGCGGCGGTCGGCAACTGGTTAATAACCTTCAGGGCAGCATTCAAATGTAGCAGCACAGCACTCCATACAGCAAAGGGTAAATCTCAGAATGTTCCCACTGTTATGTGAATGTGCAGATAGCAGACCCATGGGGAGAGAGAGCCTGTTCATTTGTAGGTCGCCTTTCTTTGAGACTGAGGTATGCATTGCAAGCATGAAATAAGAGGAGGATAAGAAGAGATATTATGAAAGAGTTTATAAAAGAACAGAAGAAAAAAACAGAACTCCAATTGTTCTAGCAGCCCTGAACTTGATCCATGGTTGAAGTTCAGATCTAGAACACACAGAGAGAGACACACCTGGTGGTTGTTTGGGACCGGTCCTCCTGGAGTCAAGGTTAAGGTCCAGACTCCAGCACAGCACAGCAGCACTTCAGAGAAAATTGAGATGATCCTTCCATGTGTTACTGGCAAGCAGGCAGGCAGGCTCAGCTGAGCTAACAGCACTCAGACTCAGGCAGCTCCTTCCCCAAGCGACAGCCAAAGGCAGGAAGTAGCAGCTCGAAGAGAGGAAGAGCCGATCATACGTGTCAGTGGGCGGGATAGGTGCTGCCCGCTCCCTCCCGCTCTGCTCTCAGTCTGCTGTCCTCCTGGAAGCTTCTGTAACTGGCTGGACAAGTCAAGACATGTCTCTGGAGTCTCAGTCTGGACTAGAGAGGAGGTATGGAGGCAGAGCAGACAGACAAGAGCACTGTCAGCCAGAGCCTCCCTCATTTCAAGCCAAGCCTACAGCCCCTGACAGTGGGCGGGATAGTGGCACTCCAGGTGGTCAGGTGGAGTAACAGCAGGCAGCAGCATTAAAATAACAATGCGTTAGAGCCTAGTGCGGCGGGAAAAAAAAAAAAAAATTTTTCAATGTACAGTATATTGTACACTGATGCTCGGCTATCTACGTCCCTAATGGATGGGGCAAAGGGTTATAAAACAGGGAATGGGATATTTGGGGGTTCTGGTTTATGTGGAAGTAAGTGCGGGCAGGGGAGGACTGGCAAGGGGGGTAGGGTGGCAATTGCCCCCCGGGCCACGCTGAAAAGTGGTAAAAACTAGTAAAAAGGTAGTAAACTCAGGGCTGGATTAATGTAGGGGCCAGACACTGTATACAGCTGTCAGTCCAAAACCAGGTGGGCACGGATGGTGAGCTGATTCCATGCGTTCAATGGGCCACTTGACTGGATTTGCCCCCCAGGCCTAAGGCTGCCAGCCCTCCCCTGAGTGCGGGCGGCTTGGGGGGGACATCACACACTTCTTAACCACTTACGGACCACCCACCGTGTATTTACATCGGCATTTTGACGTTAAATACCGGGGTTATGGCAGCTAAACAGTGGGCGCTCCACTTTAACATAAGGGTAGTCCCAGCAGCGGGATCACCTTTATGGGCGGCGGGAGAGGTGCCCCCTCCCGCCGCTTCCCGGTCGTTTTCCCCCGCTTACCGGACCCGTCGGTAGTGGGAAGAACGATCTGGTCTGCTGTCCCCTTAGGCAGGAAGTCGAGTGAGGGCAAGATGGCCCCAGCTTTATGGCCTTGGAGGACCGGAGCAACGTCATACGTCACTTCCTACAACGGATTTAAAGAGCCCATTTTTTTTCATCATGAAAAAAACAACTTTTTTTTTTTCTTTTTTAGTGTAGATGTGAGGTCTTTTTGACCCCAGATCTCAACTTAACCATTTAAGCCCCAGCCCTATTTCGGACACTTTTTGTTTACAAATTAAAACCAGTATTTTTTCCTAGAAAACTACTTAGAACCCCCAAACATTATATATATTTTTTTAGAAAAGACTCTGAAGAATAAAATGTTGGTCATTGCAATATTTTTTGTAACGCGGTATTTGCGCAGCGGTCTTTAAAATGCCATTTTTATGGAAAAATTTAGAAAAATCACATTTCACTGCATTTAAAAAATACTAAACAGTAAAGTTAGCCCATTTTTTTTCTATATTGTGAAAGATGATGTCACACCGAGTAAATAGATAACCAACATGTTACGGTTTAAAATTGCGCCCCCCTGTGGGATGGCGACAAACTACGGTCAATAGAGATCTCAATAGGCGACGCTTTAAATTTTTTTAACGGTTGCCAGTTTAGAGTTAGAGTGTAGCTCTTTTTTTTTAATTATTGCCCACGCTCTGGCGATCGCGGCGATACCCCACATATGTGGTTTGAACAGCGATTTCATTCGTGGCTCGACTTCCGTACGTTTTTTTTGTGCGCGAGCTAACGGTGACGGGGGCGGCTAAAAATTTTATTTATTTTTTTTCCTATTTATTTTATTTTTAACTTTATTACAGGTTTTTTTTTTTTAAAAAATAAAAATCTGATCACTTTTATTGCTGTCACAAGCAATGTAAACATCCCTTGTGACAGCAATATGTAGTGACAGGTACTCTTTATGGAGGGATCGAGGGTCTAAAAGACCCTAGACCCCTCCACTACACTTCCATGTATGCAAAACGCCGAAAACTGCATTTTTGCATACAGCCGTTTTTTAAATTTGCCGCCTTTTGCAGCACAGTAACCCGGAAGTGACGTCCTGGACGCCACCTCCGGGTTACGTCATCGGTGACCCGATCGAAGCCGTTTCCGGCTTTGATCGGGACTCCATCCAGCCGGCGGACATGCCGGCTGGGTGCTCGGGGCTCCCGGTGGGACAGGAGCCCGAGCAAAGTCACGGAAGGCGGCGGGAGGGGGGGGATGTCCCATCCCGCTCACCCGGGTAACGATCGAGCGGCTCCCGAGCCACATCGGTCGTTACCGACGGAAAGCCGACCGTTGGCTCTAAACCACGGTACCGGGATGGTGTCTCTAGCTAGATGCATCACCCCGGTATACCCCCGCAAAGTTTGCCGACAGAGCTACGTCACTTTGTGGTAAGTGGTTAAAGAGGTCCTGTCATGCTTATTTCTATTACAAGGAATATTTACATTCCTTGTAATAGGAATAAAAGTAATCAAACATTTTTTTTTAAAAAAGGACAGGGTAAAAATAAAAAATAAAAGATAAAATAAATAGGAAAAGAAAAAATAAATAAATCGCCCTGTCCCCGTTAGCTCCCGCGCAGAAGCGAACGGATATGCAAGTCGTGCCCAAATATGTAAACAGTGTTAAAACCACACATGTGAGGTATTGCTGCGATCATTAGAGCGAGAGCAATCATTTGAGCCCTAGTCCTCCTCTGTAACTCTAAACTGGTAACCTGTAGAAATTTGTAAACTTCGCCTGTGGGTATTTTTAAGCACCATTGTTTGTCGCCATTCCACAAGCGTGCGCAATTTTGAAGCATGACATGTTGGATATCTATTTACTCAGCGTAACATTATCTTTCACATTATAGAAAAAAATCGGGCTAACTTAACTGTTTTCTTATTTTTTTAATTTAAAAAATTGTATTTTTTGTAAGACCGTTAATACGGTGTGATAATAAATATTGCAACAATCTCCATTTTATTCTCCAGGGTCTCTGCTAAAAAATATATATATATATATATATATATATATATATAATGTCTGGGGTTTCTAAGTAATTTTCTAGCAAAATAATACTTATTTTAACTTGTAAACAAGTGTCAGAAAAAGGCCCGGTCCAGAAGTGGTTAAATACCAAGTGTCTGGCTTTGTGCCCAACCCTGGTTTGTGATCTTTGCTCCATCTGCAGGACAGCCCTCCCCGCATCCTTTAGCAGGGAAAATTAAGTTCAAACAGGTTTTCAGTGTAAAAAAAAAAGCTGTCACTTAAGAATCCTTTTTTTTTACATTAGTTACATTTCTTGAAGTACTAGTTCAGTCTATGTATTAAAAAAGCCAATCTTTCTTAACCTAACCTCCCAACCTAACCCCCTTAGGCCCCATGCACACAGAGCGTCAGAAGCCACCTCTAACGCCAGGAAAAAGCAGCTGTAAAAACTTGCTTTTAGTAGCTTTTTCCATTGGCGTTATTGCACGTTTGGCAACGTTGGCTTTTAGCAGCGTTTTTTCTGCCTCCTTTCAAAAACATTGGTTGCCTAGGAGCCGTCTTTGATACGGCTTTCAGCTTATTGATTTGAATGGAAGTCGCATCACAAGTCGGATTGGGATGATCTGACTTGTGGTGTGGCTTGCACTCTGAGGATCTTAAGGGGGAACTCCACGCCAAAATGAGAAAAAAAACGGTGTGGGGGTCCCCTCGAGGTTCCAAACCAGGCCCTTCGGGTCTGGTATGGATTTTGAGGGGAGCCCCACGCCGAAAAAAAACGGCGTGGGGTCCCCCCCACAATTCATACCAGACCCTTATCTGAGCATGCAGCCTGGCAGGTCAGGAAAGGGGAGGGGACGAGCGAGCGACCCCTGGACCATACCAGGCTACACGCCCTAAACATGGGGGGGTGCTTTGGGGCAGGGGGAGCTATGCACCCCCCACCCCAAAGTACCTTGTCCCCATGTTGATGAGGACAAGGGCCTCTTCCCGACAACCCTGGGCGGTGGTTGTGGGGGTCTGCAGGCAGGGGACTTATCGGAATCTGGATGCCCCCTGTAACAAGGGAGCCCCCCAGATCCCAGACCCCCTCCCTATGTGAATGGGCAGGGGGTACATTGTACCCCCTACTCATTCACCCATGAAAGGCAGTGTATGTAAATAATGACAGGAGACATTTTGAGAAGTCCTTTATTAAAAATATTCCTCTGGTCTTCTTTCTCTGGTCTTCTCCCCTCTGGTCTTCTTCTTCTTCCTCCGGTCCTCCTCCGATGATATCGCAGGTGATTATGCCGGGTCAGGTCTATGCAGCAATTAAGGGCGTGGCCTCCCTGTGACGTCACCCAGAGGCCCCACCCACTTATGTCATCATCTGTTGAGGGCGTGTAGCCTGGTATGGTCCAGGGGGGTGGGGCCGCTCGCTCTCCCCTCCCCTTTCCTGACCTACTGGGCTGCATGCTTAGATAAGGGTCTGGTATGGATTTTGGGGGGGTTCCCACGCCATTTTTTTCGGTATGGGGTCACTATATCCGGTCTCCCCAGGAGCCTGCAGCCACTATATCTGGTTACTCCAGGAGTCTGCAGTCACTATATCTGGCCACCCCAGGAGTCTGCAGTCACTATATCTGGCCACCCCAGGAGTCTGCAGTCACTATATCTGGTCTCCCTAGGAGCCTGCAGTCACTATATCTGGTCTCCCCAGGAGTCTGCAGTCACTATATCTGGTCTCCCCAGGAGTCTGAATTCACTATATCTGGTCTCCCCAGGAGTCTGCATTCACTATATCTGGTCTCCCCAGGAGCCTGCATTCACTATATCTGGTCTCCCCAGGAGCCTACAGTCACTATATCTGGTCTCCCCAGGAGCCTGTAGTCACTATATCTGGTCTCCCACAGTACACAGAACATGGAAATGCAATTATTTTAGTAAATATAAACTGCTCTAATACCTTTTGTCATCAGCAGTATGTAGCAGTCTTGTGACTTCTATCTGTGTCTGGTTAAAGCTTATAGGAGGAGTTTTCATTCTCCTCTGGTTATCCATTGAGGCTGCATGACCCCTGACCTTTTGTCTGGACAGTGCTGATTGGCCCTGTGCTGATCACATGTACCCTTTAGCAATATACATCAAACTAAGCATGTGCAGAGTGCCCACAAGGCTCTGTACTATTAGGAGATAGACTGGGGACAGTGAAAGAGGGGGAGGATCAAAGAAGACAGGATCACACAGTCTTTTTACACAATGCAGAGGATTAACCCCTTAGGTTCCCCAGTGAGTATACAAGCATGCTTTACTGCATATACAGACTGATTTTACTGTTGTGGGTTTAGTAATATTTTAATACCCAACCACACTAAGCAAGAGAGCACACACTGTGGTCAGTTTTCTAGCTATGCTGGGAACTCAGTGTGCTCTCCTCCAATGGCCAGTCCTGACACTCCCCCACTGCTCAGCCTTTCACTGGGAAGATTAGTGCACTGTTGCTTCTCCTCCCCCAGCTCTTATGTAGCTGAGAACAGAGGGAATGTGATCACTTGTAAAAAAGAGAAATAGTATTTATTTATATTTTTTTCTTTTATATCTATACACAAATGTTTTGCATTTAATTTCTATTTTAAACTAAATTAGTTGATTTACTAAAGGCAAATAGATTGTGCACTTTGCAAGTGCAGTTGCTCCAGAGCTTAGTAAATGAGGTAAAGCTTCACTTTGCAAAGAATATCCAATCACATGCAAGGAAAATTTAAACACTTGCTGACCAGTCACGTTGACTGTACTGCGGCAAAGTGGCTCGTTCCTGTCCAGCGACGTAGACATACGTCGCTGGACTCCTCTCCTTGTGGGCGGCGCGCGCGCGCCGCCGGAGGCTCGCTCCCGCTGTATTCAGTCACAGCGGGAGTCGGGCAAGGGGAGGAGCGGCGGTGATCACCACCGCTCTTCCCCGATCGTCGGGGAATCGACTGTGGAGATCCGCCCACTTGTGTAAACAAAGCGGGCGGATCTCCTAAGTGACAGGCAGGGTCAGATTGCAGGGTTCAGCATTGCTGAACATGCGATCTGTCCCTGTGTCACTCAGGCACCTCCCCCCACACACGTCAGTAAGCACCAGGCATACATTAACCCCTCCCTCTCCAATAAAATGAACCCCTTCCCTGCCAGTCATTTTTACAGTAACAGTGCATATTTATAGCACTGATTACTGTAGTAATGTCACTGGTAACCCTAAAAGTGTCAAAAATGTCAGTCAAGGGTCCGATCTGTCCGCCGCAATGTCGCAGTCTCGCAAAAAAAATCGCAGATCACCGCCATTACTCGTTAAAAAAAAACACCAAAAATGACAGAAATCGTTCCCTTAGTTAGTAAACGCAATAACTTTTGCGCAAACCAATCAAAATACGCTTATTGTGATTTTTTTTTTACCAAACATAGGTAGCAGAAAACAAATTGGCCAAAAATGTAAAAAAATTTTGATTTTTACATTTTTTTGGGGGGGGGGAATTTCATATAAAAAAATGTGAAAAATATTGTTATTTTTTCAAAATTTACGCTCTTTTTTTGTTTATAGCGCAAAAAGTAAAAATCGCACAGGTGATCAAATACCACCAAAAGAAAGCTCTGTTTGTGAGAAAAAAAGGAACTAAATTTTGTTTGGGTACGGCATCGCACGACTGCGCAATTGTCAGTTAAAATCGCACAGTGCCGAATCGCAAAAAGTGGCCCCGACGTAAGACAGCAAAATCCTCCGGTGGTAAAGTGGTTAAAGAAACAGCATTTTCCTTGTACATGGTTGGATGATGGAACGTCTGCTCATTTACTAAGCTTTGGAGCAACTGCACTTTGTAAAGCACAGTCTATTTGCCTTTAGTAAATCAACCTCTATAAATCGTTGATCATCACCACCATTCCAGTATACAGTAGTGTCTATAGCTGCGAAAATTCCAGTACATATACTATAGTTTGTAGAAGCTATACCTGGCACACAAACCAATTAATATACACTTATTGGGATTTTTTTTTAACAAAGATATGTAGCAGAATACATTTTGGCCTAAATGTATGAAGAAATGTTGTTGTTTTTTTTTTTTTTTTTTTGGCCTTTTGCACACTGCAGCTTGAAAAAGCTCAGTACAGCTTTTTTTTTTTTTTTTTTTTTTAAGCTAAAATACAGCCAATTAATTGTAATGTGCCTATGCACACAGGTGCGTAAGCAAGTGCTGTGCATTCTTCAGTAAAAACAAAATAGAAAAATCAGCATTTTTAGTTGGTCATTTACGCCTAATGTGCGCAAACACGCGCGATTACGCACAAAGGTCCGCAAATGCCCATTTACATATAGTACAGAACAAGAACGCGAGAAAAAGTTTTCGTGCATTTGCACGAAAATACGTGCAAATACAAACAAGAAAAAACATGTCTGAATAAGTAGATGCTCAAACAGGAGTATTGTGTGCAGGAGGCCTTATTGGATATGTTTTATATATATATATTTTTTACAAAATGTTCAATTCTTCTTTGTAAACCCCAGCGGTGATCAACTCCCACCAAAAGAAAGCTCTATTTGTGTGAAAATAATATAAATTTCATTAGGATACAATGTCGCACGGCCACACAATTGCCAGTTTAACCACTTAACCACTTGCCGACCACCGCCCGACTACATACGGCGGCGGTCAGCCCCTCCCAGTCAAAGTGACGTACCGGTACGTCACTAGCCTGGGAGCGAATAAGGGGCGAGCGTGCACCGCCGGAAGCGCGCTCCCGCCCCCGCTCGTACCCGAAGAAGCCGGCGCGTGTGACCGGCGGACCCGATGTCCGCCGGTCACTCGTGATCATGGGGTAGAGAGGGAGAAAGGCAGGCGGCTAATGTAAACAAAGCCGCCTGTCACTCTCCCCTGTGTAAAAGCACAGATCACTCGGTCCTGCTATGTAGGACCGTTGATCTGTGCTGTTACACACAAAGCCACATCCAATGACAGTAAGAAACACGCCCCTAGGGACACACTTAACCCCTCCCTCTCCAATAAAGTTAACCCCTTCCCTGCCAGTGTAATTTTTACAGTAACAGTGCATATTTATAGCACTGATTACTGTAGAAATGTCACTGGTACCCCCAAAAGTGTCAAAAATGTCAGACAAGGGTCCGATCTGTCCGCCGCAATGTCGCAGTCCCGCAAAAAAAAAAAAAATCGCAGATCGCCGCCATTACGCGTTAAAAAAAAACACCAAAAATGACAGAAATCTTTCCCTTAGTAAACGCAATAACTTTTGCGCAAACCAATCAAAATACGCTTATTGTGATTTTTTTTTTTACCAAACATAGGTAGCAGAAAACAAATTGGCCAAAAATTTAAAAAAATTTTGATTTTTTAATTTTTTTTGGGGGGGAATTTCATATAAAAAAATGTTAAAAATATTGTTATTTTTTCAAAATAAACGCTTTTTTTTTTTGTTTATAGCGCAAAAAGTAAAAAGCGCAGAGGTGATCAAATACCACCAAAAGAAAGCTCTGTTTGTGGGAAAAAAAGGACGTAAATTTAGTTTGGGTACGGTGTCGCACGACCGCGCAATTGTCAGTTAAATTCGCACATCGCCGAATCGCAAAAAGTGGCCTGGACGTAAGACAGCAAAATCCTCCGGTGGTAAAGTGGTTAATCAAATATGATATTATGATTTTTATGTATTTATTTAATGTTATCAACCAGTAATGATGTATCATTGTCATTATGTTGTGATGTTAACATGTGTATTTTTCAAATAAAATGAGACATTATATGTTTATGTTGTTAAGGATTTCATGTACACATATGCAATACCTATGTCAGACCATTGATACATTCATTATACAGTGGGTACGGAAAGTATTCAGACTCCCTTAAATTTTTCACTCTTTGTTATATTGCAGCCATTTGCTAAAATAATTTAAGTTCATTCTTCTTCCTCATGAATGTACACATAGCATCCCATACTGACAGAAAAACACAGAATTGTTGACATTGTTGCAGATTTATTAAAAAAGAAAAACTGAAATATCACATGGTCCTAAGTATTCAGACCCTTTGCTGTGACACTCATATATTTAACTCAGGTGCTTTCCATTTCTTCTGATCATCCTTGAGATGGTTCTACACCTTCATTTGAGTCCTGCTGTGTTTGATTATACTGATTGGACTTGATTAGGAAAGCCACACACCTGTCTATATAAGACCTTCCAGATCACAATGCATGTCAGAGCAAATGAGAATCATGAGGTCAAAGGAACTGCCTGAAGAGCTCAGAGACAGAATTGTGGCAAGGCACAGATCTGGCCAAGGTTACAAAAAGATTTCTGCTGCACTTAAGGTTCCTAAGAGCACAGTGGCCTCCATAATCCTCAAATGGAAGACGTTTGGGAAGACCAGAACCCTTCCTAGAGCTGGCCGTCCGGCCAAACTGAGCTATCGGGGGAGAAGAGCCTTGGTGAGAGAGGTAAAGAAGAACCCAAAGATCACTGTGGCTGAGCTCCAGAGATGCAGTCAGGAGATGGGAGAAAGTTGTAGAAAGTCAACCATCACTGCAGCCCTCCACCAGTCGGGGCTTTATGGCAGAGTGGCCCGACGGAAGCCTCTCCTCAGTGTAAGACACATGAAAGCCCGCATGGAGTTTGCTTAAAAACACCTGAAGGACTCCAAGATGGTGAGAAATAAGATTCTCTGGTCTGATGAGACCAAAATAGAACTTTTTGGCCTTAATTCTAAGCGTTATGTGTGGAGAAAGCCAGGCACTGCTCATCACCTGTCCAATACAGTCCCAACAGTGAAGCATGGTGGTGGCAGCATCATGCTGTGGGGGTGTTTTTCAGCTGCAGGGACAGGACGACTGGTTGCAATCGAGGGAAAGATGAATGCGGCCAAGTACAGGGATATCCTGGACAAAAACCTTCTCCAGAGTGCTCTGGACCTCAGACTGGGCCGAAGGTTTACCTTCCAACAAGACAATGACCCTAAGCACACAGCTAAAATAACGAAGGAGTGGCTTCACAACAACTCCGTGACTGTTCTTGAATGGCCCAGCCAGAGCCCTGACTTAAACCCAATTGAGCATCTCTGGAGAGACCTAAAAATGGCTGTCCACCAACGTTTACCATCCAACCTGACAGAACTGGAGAGGATCTGCAAGGAGGAATGGCAGAGGATCCCCAAATCCAGGTGTGAAAGACTTGTTGCATCTTTCCCAAAAAGACTCCTGGCTGTATTAGATCAAAAGGGGGCTTCTACTAAATACTGAGCAAAGGGTCTGAATACTTAGGACCATGTGATATTTCAGTTTTTCTTTTTTAATAAATCTGCAACAATGTCAACAATTCTGTGTTTTTCTGTCAGTATGGGGTGCTATGTGTACATTCATGAGGAAGAAGAATGAACCTAAATGATTTTAGCAAATGGCTGCAATATAACAAAGAGTGAAAAATTTAAGGGGGTCTGAATACTTTCCGTACCCACTGTATATTTCCTCTGATTGCAGCCACATGTTTCATTTAAAGTCCCAATTTCCTTTTGTTTTATTTATGCATAGGGATGGAGGAATATGACCTTACCCTGTCATTTCCTCATTTAAAGTCCCAAATCTCTCAACCCCCCCCCCCCCTTTCAGTATTTGTGCAGTGGTCTTGCAAACGTAATTTTTTTTAAAAAAAAAATACACTTTTTTTTAAATTTAAAAATAAGAAATTAGTAAAGTTAGACCAATTTTTTTCTATAATGTGAAAGATAATCGTACGCCAAATAAATAGATACCAAACATGTCATGCTTCAAAATTGCGCACGCTCATGGAATGGCGACAAACTTTGGCTACCATGCACAGCTGCACCAGATTCTGAGTGCTCCATTTTTAGGAAATACCCAATATGTTTGCTTTTGGGTTTAATACTACTTTAAGTCTTGGTTCACACTGATGTGGGGGAGGGGGAAACTGCATGTGATTCAGACAAGAATCGCATAGCATACCTGTTCAGATCAAATGCGATCGTTTGCAGTGCAATTTGAGCCAAATCATTTTGTATGGCTCAAATCGCACTGCACCCGCATTAAAAAGATGCATGCATCTTTTTTTCTGCACTGAAATTGGATGGCATGAGCTTGTACACAAATGTGATCCGATTCAGCCAATTGCACTGCATTTTGCGACCTGCTTTTGGGGTGTCGAGCGTTTACTAACCCAAAACTTCATATTCCTCTTATGTGGCTGCTGTTCCATGTGCTTGTATGAGAAAGTCTCCTAATCTTTGTATTTCTTCCTTTGTGTGAAATCCCTGGTGTTCCTGCCCATCCCTCTGCTTTCCTAGTAAAAAAACTGACCACACTAAGCAGGAGAGCACAGTGTGGTCAGTTCTCTAGCTATGCTGGGAACTCAGTATGTTATCCTCCAATGATCAGACTTGTCCTAACATCCATCGCCCCTGCACAGCCATTCATGGGGAAGCTTATGCCCCATACACACGTGCAGATTATCTGCAGACTTTTGTCTGCAGATTTACCTTTTCTATGTAGTGCAAGGGCCTGCCGGATTGCATACAAATTGAAAGTGTTTAGGTTTGACCTCATATTATATGGTTTTGGTAAGTCTGCAGACAAAAGTCTGCAGATAATCTGCACGTGTGTATGGGGCATAAGGGTTCTGCTGCTTCTCTTCCCCCAGCTCTAATGCAGCCGAGAACAGAGGTCATGTGATCACTTATAAAGAAGGGAAAAAGGTATTTATAATGCTTTTTCTTTTTTTTTTTATACACAAATGTAGAAACTTTCATTTCTATTTCTAAAGTAAATGGGTTGTTTTACAAGGTGACCGTTTACAATCACTTTAACTTAAAGTGATTTTAGCCCTCGTTCACACTGAATGTGGGTTTGTAATTGTGCGATTTCAGCTGAACTCGCACGATTTCAAACCCACATTTTATTGCGAGTTTGGGGGTGATTTCAATAGACATCTGTGCGGGTTCATGCACACATTTCTATTGAAATCATCCCCAAAGTGGCCAAAAGTAGTGCAGGAACTACGTTTGGAAATCAATGCGGTGCCACAAACTTGGCGTCGCGCAGATTGGAACAGAGCGTTTTCCGGCAATAGGCTGCGATTTGACAAATCAAATCACGGCGATGTGAAAGGGGGCCTAAAGGCAGAAGGTTTTTTTATCTTAATGCATTCTATGCAATGGGATAAAAAAAAAAACTTCTATGTGCAGCAGCCCCCCTCAGCCCCCTAATACTTACCTGAGACCCATCTAGATCCAGCGATGTTGCACAAGAGCCTCAGCTGTCTGGGACTCCTCTCCTCATTGGCTGAGACAACGGAACGGCGCCATTGGCTCCAGCTGCTGTCAATCAACATCAGTGAGCCAAATAAGGAGAGAAAGGGGGTGGGGCCGGGCGTTGGCTCAGAATCTGAATGGATACACGGAGCTGTGGCTCGGTTCAAGTGCCCCCATAGCAAGCTGCTTGCTGTGGGGGCACTCAACAAAAGGGAGGGGCCAGGAGTGCTGGCAGGGGATCTGAGAAGAGGAGGATCGGGGCTGCTCTGTGCAAAACCATTACACAGAGCAGGCATGTTTGTTATTTTTAACAAAAAAAAATAAGACTTTAGTATCACTTTAACCACTTGCCGACCAGCCTCGGTTATACAGCGGCAGGTCAGCAGGTTCCCGCGAATCGCCATACCTGTACAGCGGTTCGCGGGAGCGCCCCTGTTGACGCATGCACCCACTCGACAGTGGCCACGATTGCCACCGGGCACCCCCGATTGCTTCCCGTGCAGTGTTAATTTTGGCAGCAAATTTCAATTTAGTTTTAGTCTTAGTCTTAGGACTAAAATGGCATTTTAGTTTTAGTCCCATTTTAGTCTTCTGCAAGTGTTTTAGTTTTAGTCGTATTTAGTCGACTAAAACTCCAGTATATTTTAGTCGACTAAAACGCCCTACATTTTTGTCGACTAAAACTCATTTTAGTCCTCTATAATCAAATGGGTGTAGTTCAATTGTAATTTGTAATGCATTATTTAAGCATTTCTCTACAATTTCCAAACTCATTATATACTACTGCTGGTCCTGGAGTGAAAAATCTAATATGTTATTATTTATGGTGGTATTAAGCTTTCAGCATGCACCAGTCTTAATTTTGGCAGCAAATTTCCATTTAGTACTAGTTAATAGTCTTTTGACTAAAATGCCATTTTAGTTTTAGTCGTATTTTAGTCTTAAGACTAAAATGCCATTTTAGTTTTAGTCATATTTTAGTCATCTGAATTATGTTAGTCGACAAAAACGTTTTAGTCGGTTTTAGTCGACGAAATTAACACTGTTCCCGTGAAGAGAGAATGGAGGTCTGCTGTTGTAAACACAGCAGATCGTTGTTCTCTCAGCTATCAACACAGAGCCCCTGTGATCCTCCTATTTAGGATCACCGGTCTCTGTGTTGATATTACAAGCCCATCCCCCCCCCCACAGTTTGGAAGCACCCCCTAGGCTCTCACTTAACCCTTTGATCGCCCATGGGCTAACCCCTTCCCTGTCAGTGTCATTATTACAGTAACAGTGCATATTTTTAGCACTGATTACTGTAGTAATGTCACTGGTCCCCCCAAAAGTGTCCAAAATGTCAGTTAGGGGTCCGATCTGTCCGCCGCAATGTCGCGCAGTCCCGATAAAAAATGCAGATCGCCGCCATTACTAGTAAAAAATAAATAAATAAAAATGACATAAATCTTTCCCCTAGTTTTCAGACGCGATAACTTTTGTGCAAACCAATCAAGATACGCTTATTGGGTTTTTTTTTTACTAAAAATATGTAGCAGAATACAAATTGGCCTAAAATGATGAAAACATTTGATTTTTATATTTTTTTGGGGAATGTTATATAGCAGAATGTGAAAAACATTGTTTTTTTAAATTGTCGCTCTTCTTTTGTTTATAGCGCAAAAAAAATAAAAATCGCAGAGGTGATCAACTACCACCAAAAGAAAGCTCTATTAGTGGGGGGGGGAGCATCAATTTTATTTAGGTACAGTGTCGCATGGCCGCGCAATTGTCTGTTAACCACTTGCCGACCGCCGCACGACTATTTACGGCGGCGGTCAGCCCCTCCTGGGCAAAGTGACGTAGGGGTACGTCACTCGCCCGCAAGCCATTAGGGGGTCAAAAATGTCAGTCAAGGGTTTGATCTGTCCGCCGCAATGTCGCAGTCCCGCAAAAAAAAAATCGCAGATCGCCGCCATTACTCGTTGAAAAAAACTATAAAAATTAGAAAAATCTTTCCCTTAGTTAGTAAACGCAATAACTTTTGCGCAAACCAATCAAAATACGCTTATTGCGATTTTCTTTTACCAAACATATGTAGCAGAAAACAAATTGGCCAAAAATGTTAAAAAATTTTGATTTTTACATTTTTTTGGGGGGAAAAAAATTTGAAAAATATTGTTCATTTTTCTAAATTGTCGCTCATTTTTTATTTATAGCGCAAAAAAGTAAAAATCGATCAAGTACCACCAAAAGAAAGCTCTATTTGTGGGGAAAAAAAGGATGTCAATTTCATTCGGGTACAGCGTCGCACGACTGCGCAATTGTCCGTTAAAGTCACGCAGTGCTGAATCGCAAAATAGGGCCTGGTCAGGAAGGGGGTAAAGTGGTTAAATGAACGCAGTGCTGAATCGCAAAAAATAGTCTGGTCATTAAGGGGGCAAAATCTTCAGGTCCAGAAGTGGTTAACATTGACACACAGGAATTTTTGCGAATTTCACACCGCGTCAGTGTTACCCCAGGTCTAAAGCCTGAAAATACAACAGGTTAGCATTGGCACAATGCAGCAGAAAGGTCTGAACGCACCGCTATGTACATTACAGCCCCGTACACACGTACCGATTGTCGGCCGTAAATATTCGGCCGACGACCGATCGGCCGATTGTAGGCTTGTTAGTATGATGCTTCTGACAGCCGACAACGACTTTTCGGCCGAACAGAATCTGTTGTGCAGGCATTAAAATTTTTGTTGGCCAAGACCAGAATGGCCGATTGTTCGCCAGTCAGTACAGAATTCGGCCGACAAACAGCCGATTAGCAAGACTGGGCATGCTCAGAAAAGAAAAAAGACACGGAAAGTTAACCATCACATGACATCACTTCTGCAGTCGGCTGTTGTTGGCCGTCAAAATTCATGTGCAGTCTTTTGCAGTTTTTAGCCGACAGGACAGCCCTGGACAAAAGACGGCCGATCGTTCGGCCAACAATCGCTACGTGTGTACGGGGCTTACCATTGCATGTGTGTGAACGAGCCCTGATCGCTCACTCACAAGTTTGCAGGCTGCCATTTCACATTTTAAAAAAGTTCAGGCAAAATAAATTAACATGTTCCATGCAGAAGACAAAATGTTTCTTTAGTTGTAAAGTGAAAGAGCTGCTAAGCTGCAGTTACAATGTAGCTCTTGGTTTCCTAGATGGGATCAGCCCACTGTGTGCTTTCCTCCAGCAGTGAAAGCGTTAGAGGGAGTTCCTGTCTATGCATTGTGTAAGGAAGGAGCTGTGCAGTCGGCCATCACAAAGCTCTGAAGCCATGATATCTCATTTCTTCAGGCCCTGGCTGCTGGTATTGAGCCGATCCAGGGGTCAGGCTTGCAGGGTTGAATGGATAGGGCACAGGCCAGTGACCGGGGTCGGGGGAATACGATGCAGTGCACCGAGCAGAGTATGGGGGGTACAGCACAGAGCGGTGAGCGGAGCAGCAGCAGCTGGAATAACAGAGGGGGACAAAAAGGTAAAGACGTTTGATGACTTACCTGGCCCGTCCCTGCTGGCCAACATCTACTGGCTCTTCGTCCGGGGCTACATGCTGTATTCACACGATCTACAGGTAAGTCCGAAACTGATCTAATATATGGTGCGACTAACGCTGGATACACACTATACAATTCCCTTTAGATTTACCAAAACCATATAATATGAGGTCAAACCTAAACACTTTTAAATTGCATGCAATCAGGCAGGCCCTTGTACTACATAGTTGAAGGTAAATCTATGGCCCCTTCATACTTGGGCGACCTAAAAGTGGTGCGATTTTTGACGTAATTTTAACTGGACTTAACCACTTAAGCCCCGGAAGATTTTACCCCCATTCCGACCAGGGGGTATTTTGCGATTCGGCACTGCGTGACTTTAACGGAGAATTGCGCGGTCGTGCGACGCTGTACCTAAACGAATTTGGCGTCCTTTTTTTCCCACAAACAGAGCTTTCTTTTGGCGGTATTTGATCACCTGTGCGATTTTTTGATCACGCGCTATAAACAAAAAAAGAGCATCCATTTTGCAAAAATAGCAATATTTTTCCCTTTTTTTTATATGAAATTCCCCCAAAAAAAAATGTAAAAATCAAAATTTTTTAAAATTTTCGGCCAATTTGTTTTATGCTACCTATGTTTGGTAAAAAAAATCGCAAAAAGCGTATTTTGATTGGTTTGCGCAAAAGTTATTGCGTTTACTAACAAAGGGAAATATTTTTGTCATTTTTGTTGTTTTTTTTTTTAACGCGTAATGGCGGCGATCTGCGATTTTTTTTGCGGTACTGCGACATTGCGGCGGACAGATCGGACCCTTGACTGACATTTCTGACACTTTTGGGGTTACCAGTGACATTTCTACAGTAATCAGTGCTATACATATGCACTGTTACTGTAAAAATACACTGGTAGTGAAGGGGTTAACTTTATTTGAGAGGGAGGGGCTGTGTGTGTCCCTAGGGGCGTGATTCTAACTGTGATTGGCTGGGGCTTCAGCTGTATGCAGAGTGATCAACGGATCTACATAGTAGATCCATGTGATCAGCTCTCATACAGCGAGGAGAATGACAGGCAGCTTGTTTACACAAGCTGCCTGACTTTCTCCCTCTCCCCCGCCGATCGCAGAGTGGCCGGCGGCGATCGGGTCCGCCGGTCACACGCGCGGGGGGGTCCGTGACCACTCGGGAGCGGGAGCGCGCCTCCGGGGGCGCGCGCTCGCTCCCTAGACCCTCACAAGCTAGTGACGTAGCCCTACGTCACTTTGCCTGTGAGGGGCTGACCGCCGACGTAGATAGTCGTGCGGCGGTCGGCAAGTGGTTAAAGCAATGCCTGTGTAATCTTGAGGTCTATGGACCTCCAAATGCATCAAAATCGGACCAAAGTAGTGCAGGGACTACTTTGAAGTCATTGCGACTTTAGGTCACACAGATATTATTATTCATTTTAATATTATTATTATTATACAGGATTTATATAGCGCCAACAGTTTGTGCAGCGCTTTACAATATGAGGGCAGACATTACAGTTACAATACAATTCAATACAGGAGGAATTAGATATGAATGGTACTCATTAGAAATCATGGAGTACGACTTGTCATGCGACTTTCCAGTCCCAAGTCGCACAAATGTGAAAGGGGCCTTAAGGAAATCAAACAACAAAAGTTGTTTAGTGTGTATCCAGCATTACTAACCGCATGGATATGCAGAAGCACTTTGTTCCTCGATCTCATTGCTATTTATACGCTAAAAATATTGTAAAAAAATAATAAAAATAAATAAAAATAAAAAAATAATTAAAAAAAATTTATAAAAAAACGACAGTCACCATCCACTGCCCTACTGACACCAATCTCGGCTCGACTGACACTGTCCACAGCTCTACGGACACTGTCAGTATGTGTGTGTGTGTGTGTGTGTGTGTGTGTGTGTGTGTGTATATATATATATATATATATATATACACACACACATATGTGTTTGAGCTTTGGGGTGCACACCCTAATGCAATAGGCTGCGCACACCTATGTCATTGCTCCTGATTCAGACCCTGGGGGACGCATTCAATTTAATTCCCAAAACGGGATTATGCAAAGCTCCCAACTGTCTCTGATTTCGAGGAACTGTCCCTGATTTGGAACAAAGTCCCTCTGTCCTCCTTATTTTGGTCTGATCTATATTGTTGTATATAAAATGCACTATTTATCTTTCAAAAAGTGTTTCCCAGTGCTAAACCTTTCATCCAAATTCTAAATTGCTGCATCTGTAAATGTCAAAAAGCCAGTATAAGGCTACGGTCCCATGTCAGCGTAGCGATCGCGGGCAGAATCGCCGCGATTCTGCCTGCGATCCGGAAATCATTGCAAATCGCGGGACGCCTGTGCGTTGCCCATGATTTGCAGTAGCACCCTAAAACGCTGTGCAATGTTGCCACGATTTCCGCGGTAACATCGTGCAAAAAAAATTGCGGGACGCATGACGCCCCAAAGAAGCTCTTGTACCTTTTTTGGGCGTCATGCGTCCTGCGGTTTTTTTTTGCGCGCGATGTTGCCACGATTTGGCAGGCAGAAATCGCGGAAACATCGCACAGCGTTTGGGGTGCTTTTGCAAATCACTGGCAACGCACAGGCGTCCCGCGATTTGCAATGATTTCCGGATCGCAGGCAGAATTGCTGTGATTCTGCCCACGATCGCTACACTGACATGTGAACGTAGCCTAAAGGAATAGCAGTGGTGTGTAAAAAAAAAAAAAAAAAAAAAACCACTTGTGGGTTTAACTAACCACTTTTTTTGGATAATTCTCCTTTAAGTGGGTGTGACAGGGGGTGTGTCCTATGCCTACATGCTTTTGCTAATAGGTGTCCCTCGTTCCCATCTCAAAAAGTTGGGAGGTATGGATTATGCTTAATTGGGTTAATTAGATTACTTAAACCAGCCATAGAAGGATTGAAGTTCAGCAGGGACTGGCCAAATTTCCATCCATCTATGGGCAGGCTGGTTGCATAGCTCCCAACTGTCCTTGATTTTGAGCAAAGTCCCTCTTTTTCCCTCATTTTGGTCTGATCTATATAGTTGTATTTATGTTTCAAAAAGTGATAAACCTTTCATCTAATGTCTAACTTGCTGCATTTGTAAACTTCAAAAGCCAATATAAAGAAATAGTAGTGGTTAAAAAAAAAAAAAAAAAAATTATCCTTTAACTACTAAATTTCATTACGGTACGGTGTCGCATGGCCACGCAATTGCCAGTGTAACCACTAAGTCCCCATTCACACTAGCGCGACTTGTCAAGCGACTTGGTCGCCTGACAAGTCGCGGTGGGTCGCCTGCCATTGATTAGCACAGGACCCGTTCTAATAGGAGCGACACAAGTCGCTCCGACTTAGAAAAAGGGTCCTGTACTACTTTGGGGCGACCTGGAGGCGACTTGCATTGACTTTAATGATATGAAGTCCGTGCATGTCGCGCTGAGGTCGCGGTGCACTTCACAGGTCGCCCCGGCAAGTCGTGTCGCCCCTGTGTGAATGGGCTCTTAACCACTTGCCGACCGCCGCACGACTATCTACGTCGGCGGTCAGCCCCTCACAGGCAAACTAACGTAGGGCTACGTTGCTTGCTTGTGAGGGTCTAGGGAGCGAGCGCGCGCGCGCCGCCGGAGGCGCGCTCCCGCGTGGTCACGGACCCCCCCGCGCGTGTGACCAGCGGACCCGATGTCCGCCGGCCACTCGGCGATCGGCGGGGAGAGGGAGAATGTCAGGCAGCTTGTGTAAACAAGCGACCTGTCATTCTCCTCGCTGTAAAGACACTGATCACATGGATCTACTATGTAGATCCATTGATCAGTGTCCTTACAGCTCAAGCCACAGCCAATCACAGTAGAAAGCACGCCCCTAGGGACACACACAGCCCCTCCCTCCCAAATAAAGTTAACCCCTTCACTACCAGTGTATTTTTACAGTAACAGTGCATATATATAGCACTGATTACTGTAGAAATGTCACTGGTAACCCCAAAAGTGTCAAAAATGTCAGTCAAGGGTCCGATCTGTCCGCCGCAATGTCGCAGTACCGCAAAAAAAATCGCAGATCGCCGCCATTACGCGTTAAAAAAAAAAACAACAAAAATGACAAAAATCTTTCCCTTTGTTAGTAAACGCGATAACTTTTGCGCAAACCAATCAAAATACGCTTTTTGCGATTTTCTTTACCAAACATATGTAGCATTAAACAAATTGGCTGAAAATGTTAAAAAATTTTGATTTTTACATTTTTTTTGGGGGGAATTTCATATAAAAAAAATGTGAAAAATATTGTTATTTTTGCAAAATTGACGCTCTTTTTTTGTTTATAGCACGTGATCAAAAAATCGCACAGGTGATCAAACACCACCAAAAGAAAGCTCTGTTTGTGGGAAAAAAAGGACGCCAAATTCGTTTAGGTACAGCGTCGCACGACCGCGCAATTGTCCGTTAAAGTCACGCAGTGCCGAATCGCAAAATACCCCCTGGTCGGAATGGGGGTAAAATCTTCCGGGGCTTAAGTGGTTAAGGACCAGGCCTATTTCTGACACTTGTTGTTTACAAGTTAAAATCAGTATTTTTAGCTACAAAATTACTTAGAACCCCCAAACATTATATTTATTTTTTTACCAAAGACTCTGGAGAATAAAATGGCGGTCGTTGCAATATTTATCACGCGGTATTTGCACCGTTGTTTTTAAACGCAATTTATTTGGAAAAAATTGATTTCACTGCATTTAAAAAAAAAAAACTAAACCGTAAAGATAGCCCAGTTTTTTTGTATATTGTGAAAGATGATGTCACGCCGAGTGAATAGATACCCAACATGTTACGGTTCCAAAGTGCGTACACTCAAAGAATGGCGACAAACTACGGTAAATAAAAATCTCCATAGGTGAAGCTTACCGGTAACCGTAACGGTTACCAGTTTAGAGTTACAGAGGAGGTCTTTTTTTAGAATTATTGCTCTCGCTCTGGCGATCGCAGTGAAACCTCACATGTGTGGTATGAACAACATTTTTATTTGCGGGCTCGACTTAGGGCTCTTTCACACGGGCGTTCAGTTTTTTTTGCCCGATCAGGTCCTTTTTTTTTTTTTTTTTAAATGGACACGGTCCGTCTGTCCGTTTTTCATCCCATCCGTTTGCGGATGAAAAACTGACACAATGTATCTCTATGTAAATACGGATGTCAGCGGATGACACCACTGACATCCGTTTTTGCGTCCGTTCCATTTTTTGAACGGAAGAAAAAATAGGTTTCTCTTCCATTCCAAAAAACTGAACTGAACTGAAAGGTCGAAAAACGGATGTCAGCGGATGATCATCCACTGAGATCCGTATTTACATAGAGATACATTATGTCCGTTTTTCATCTGCAAACGGATGGGATGAAAAACGGACATACGGAACGCCCGTGTGAAAGAGCCCTAACGTATGCGATTTCTTTTGTGCGCGAGCTCACGGCGACGGGGCACTTTAACATTTTTTATTTTTTTTCCTATATTATTGAATTTTTTCTTTTTTGCGCTGTTTAAAAAGAAAAAAAAAGAAAAACAGATCACTTTTTGCTGTTACAAGGAATGTAAACATCCCTTGTGACAGTAATAGGCAGTGACAGGTACTCTTTATGGAGGGATCGGGGGTCTAAAAGACCCCAAACCCCTCCACTGCACTTCAAAGTATTCAAAATGCTGAAATTGGCATTTTAGAATACGGACAGGTTTTTTAAATCAGCGCCATTAGCCGCCGAGTAAACCAGGAGTGGCGTCATGACGCCGATTCCGGGTTTATACATCGGAGACCCGATCAAAGCCGAAGCCGGCTTTGTTTGGGGCTCCAACCAGCCAGCTGGTTGCTCAAGTTTCCCGGTAGGACAGGAGACCCGGGCAGAGCGCAGAAGGCGGCAGTAGGAGGGGGGGGGGGGGTGTCCCCTCCCACTTGCAGAGATAATGGCCAAGCGGCTCCCGAGCCGCATCAGCTGTTCTCTCCTGAAAGCCGACTGCCGATGCTGAAGAACGGTACCGGGTTAATGCCTGCAGGTGCAAATCATCCCGCTACAACCACTTCTCCGACCCAACATACGGGAACGTCGATTCGCGGGAAGTGGTTAAGGGGACATGGCAGGGGGGGTGTCCTATGCTTACATACTTTTGCTAATAGGTGTCCCTAGTTCCCATCTCAAAAAGTTGGAAGATATGGATTATGGTTGACCTAGTTGGGTTATTTAGATTACTTAACCACATCCCGCCCGCCCTATAGCAGATTGACGGTGGGATTGTGGTTGTATTATCGCGACCGGACGTCATATGACGGCGGCAGGATAATACGCTCTGCGCGCCCCCCGGGGCGCGCAGAGTGGCGATCGGTGATGCGAGGTGTCAGTCTGACTCCCTGCATCTCCGATCTCGGTAAAGAGCCTACTGACGTAGGCTCTTTACCATGTGACCAGCCGTGTCCAATCACGGCTGGTCACATAGTAAACAGGAAGAGCCGTTGATCGGCTTTCCTTAGTTCGTGCCTGACAGGCATGAGTAAAGGAGCACCGATCGGAGGCTCCCCTGACAGGGGGGGGGGGGTCGGCACTGGTAATCAGATCATTGATTACCAGTACAGACCCTCGGGGGGTGCCACTAGAACCACCAGGGATGCCCACCCATGACCCCAGGGATGCCCACTATGGCCACCAGGGATGGCAATCAGGGCTCAGGGAGCACCCCATTGCCCTCCCCATCATAGTAATGTCACTGGTCCCCCCAAAAGTGTCAAAAATGTCAGTTAGGGGACCGATCTGTCCACTGCAATGTCGCAGTCCTGTTAAAAATCGCAGATCGCCACCGCCATTACTAGTAAAAAAAAAAAAAAAAAAACAATAAAAATGACAAAACTTTCCCGTAGTTAGTAGACACGATAACTTTTGCGCAAACCAATCAAAATAAGCTTATTGCAATTTTTTTATTTTTTACCAAAAATATGTAGTAGAAAACAAATTGGCCTAAAATGTTAAAAAATTTTGATTTTGTATTTTTTTTTTTTTTGTGAATGTCATATAGCAGAATGTGAAAAAAAAAAAAAAATATATATATATATATATATATATATATATATATATATATATATATATATATATATATATATATATATATATATATATATATATATATATATATTTTTTTTTTTTTTTTTTCAGAATTGTCACTCTTTTTTTGTTTATAGTGCAAAAATTTTAAATTGCAGAGGTGATCAAATACCAATAAAAGAAAGCTCTATTTGTGGGAAAAAAGGACATCAATTTTATTTAAGTACAGCGTCGGACGACCGCGCAATTGTCTGTTAAAATAACGCAGTGCCGAATCGCAAAATATGGCCTGGTCATAAGAGGGAAAATCTTCCTTTTTTTTTTTTTTTTTTTTTTTTTACCTTACCTTAACCACTTAAGCCCCGGAGGATTTGGCTGCTAAACGACCAGGGGGTATTTTGCGATTCGGCACTGCGTGACTTTAACGGACAATTGCGCGGTCGTGCGACGCTGTACCTAAACGAATTTGGCGTCCTTTTTTTCCCACAAACAGAGCTTTCTTTTGGTGGTATTTGATCACGCGCTATAAACAAAAAAAGAGCGTCAATTTTGCAAAAATAGCAATATTTTTCCCTTTTTTTTTATATGAAATTCCCCCCAAAAAAAATGTAAAAATCAAAATTTTTTAACATTTTCGGCCAATTTGTTTTATGCTACATATGTTTGGTAAAAAAAAATCGCAAAAAGCGTATTTTGATTGGTTTGCGCAAAAGTTATTGCGTTTACTGACTAAGGGAAAGCTTTTTGTCATTTTTGTTGTTTTTTTTTTTTAACGCGTAATGGCGGCGATCTGCGATTTTTTTTGCGGTACTGCGACATTGTGGTGGACAGATCGGACCCTTGACTGACATTTTTGACACTTTTGGGGGTACCAGTGACATTTCTACAGTAATCAGTGCTATATATATGCACTGTTACTGTAAAAATACACTGGTAGTGAAGGGGTTAACTTTATTTGAGAGGGAGGGGCTGTGTGTGTCCCTAGGGGCGTGATTCTTACTGTGATTGGCTGTGGCTTCAGCTGTATGCAGAGTGATCAACGGATCTACATAGTAGATCCATATGATCAGCTCTCATACAGAGGGGAGAATGACAGGTGGCTTGTTTACACAAGCTGCCTGACATTCTCCCTCTCCCCCGCCGATCGCAGAGTGGCCGGCGGACATCGGGTCCGCCGGTCACACGCGCGGGGGGGTCCGTGACCACGCGGGAGCGGGAGCGCGCCTCCCGGCGGCGCGCGCTCTTTCCCTAGACCCTCACAAGCTAGTGACGTAGCCCTACGTCACTTTGCCTGTGAGGGGCTGACCGCCGACGTAGATCGGCGTGCGGCAGTCGGCAAGTGGTTAATTCATGCTCTGCATTACGGTAAAAAAAAACCTGAGCCTAATCCTGACAACAAAGAGCAGGGTCTCTCTTCCTCCTCACAGGGCAAAATTGTGTAGCAGTGGCAGCCATTGGTTCCTGCTGGTGTCAATCAAATCTGGTGACGAGAGAGTGGAGGGCCTATAGATGCAGACAGCGTGGCTCGGGATCGAACATGCGAAAGTGACCCTATAGGAAGCAGCTTCCTTTGGGGACACTCTTCAAACAGGTGGAAACATAAAAAACAAGAGAAGGGTGCACCGACCTAGCGCAATACCATAAAACATTTATTGAAAAATTAAAACACATGCCACACATAGTACTCACAAACATATGCTAGCGGTAAGCATGGGAAAGGTTTCTTTTACAATCCGGAGACCTCCAGAAAATAAGTATTTTTCGATAAAGCAGGAGGACTGGAAAGGCATCCATGGTAATGGGGCTGACTCGTTTCAAAGGAGAACCCTCTTCATCAGAGCCCGAGAGAGCGGAGGGCCTATAGACGCAGACAGCGTGGCTCGGGATCAAACCTGCTCAAGTGACCCTATAGGAAGCAGCTTCCTTTGGGGACACTCCTCAAACAGGTGGAGCCAGGAGTGCTGGCAGGGGACCCCAGAAGAGGAGGATCAGGGCTGCTCTGTGCAAAACAATTACACAGAGCAGGTAAGTATAACATGTTGATGGTTTTTCAATCCCTTTAATATGCTAGTCAAGTCCACCTAAATTTGTTACTACATCCAACACTACCCTCTCCCCAGGTTGACAATGCTGCTGTTCCTCGGTTTGCTCCTCTATCCAGAGTGGAGACACCCTAAGACAGGAGGTGTGTTACTAGCCAGATCACTTGGTGAAAATGGGGAAACCCCTATTAAAAAAAAAAAAATAAATAAATAAACAAATACAGCCACTACATTAAGGCCCCGTTCACACTGGGGCGACGCTACTTCGCCGGGCGACCTCACAGGTCGCGGTGCGCTGCTCGCACCGCGACCTCGGAGCGGCCGACACGGACTTCATAACATTGAAGTCTATGCAGGTCGCTCCGGGTCGCCCCAAAGAAGCTCCGGACCCTTTTTCTAAGTCAGAGCGACTTGTGTCGCTCCTATTAGAACGGGTCCATAGCTTCTGTATGGCAGGCGACCTACGGCGACCTGTCAGGCGACCAGGTCGCCTGACAGGTCGCCCCAGTGTGAACGGGGGCTTAAGGATTGGTAAGCTGTATTAAATGATCATTTTGTTTTGGGGTTTAAAGTGGCCGTAAACTCTGTTTTATTATTTTCACCTACAGGTAAGCAGCCTATAGTAAAGCTTTCCTGTAGGTAAAAGTAATATAAATGTGCGGTGCTTAGGAGATATTCTAGCAGGCAGCATCCAATGGCGTCTCTGGCACATGCACTCTGAAGGAGTGATGGCATCGCGACTTGGCCAGTCAAAAGTCTTCGAACCGGAAAGGAAGACCATGTGAAGATGGAAGCCTTTGCAGCAGTGGCAGCACGGCACTGACGGGCTTCGTTCCAAGGTAAGTCTTTCATAATTTGCTGGTATGCGGCGCATACTAGCACATTATGATATTGCCTTGCAGAAGGAAACTTTTTAAATAAATATATATATATATATATATATATATATATATATATATGATATGAGTTTACAACCGCTTTAACCACTTTAAGACCGGAAGGATTTGCCCCGTTAATGACCAGGCCATATTTTGCGATTTGGCACTGCATGAATTTAACAGGCAATTACGCAGTCGTGCAACGCTGTAACCAAATAAAATTGATTTCCTTTTTTTTCCCCACAAATAGAGCTTTCTTTCGGTGGTATTTGATCACCTGTGCTATAAACAAAAAAAGAGCGACAATTTTGAAAACAAAACAATATTTCTCTAGCGCTCATTGACAGACGTAGTCCTCGGTGATACAGCACCTTCGGGTTATGTTGCCTCCACAGGAGCAGGACTAGACAGGAAATTAAAAAGCTCTGGCCACACCCTAGGGGCAGTCCCCGAGGGTATATCCTCTCTCTCTCTGCCTCAGCAAATCAGTTATTTTCTGTCTAGTTAGGAGTAAGGACCTAGATACCTTGCTGGGATCTTAGGTCCTGGCAAGATTTTTTTCTTAAAAGATTTTTTAGACAGCTTTTTTTCTCCAGTGTTCCTGTGAGATCTTCAAGCAAGAAAGCTGAACTGGGCGACGGGCTGGATGTTGAGATCCGGTGGTCACCCCAGTTCAGCCTACGAGCGCGTGCAGGCCATAGCTCCGCGCTGGGTCGGCCGCGACAAAGTCCCATTAAAGGACTGACCCCGCGAGTTAAACGTCTCGCTGAAACGCCAAAGACCATGAGTCACGGCGTCCATATCGGTCGACAGCCCTCCCGCCCCGGTGGAGAGGGGTACTGTCAGGAGTTGGTGCCCGCCTGGTTCCGGTATGGTGAGTAGTATGTTCCCCCTTTTCCCCTGACGGGTCTTGTGGTGAACGCGGGCCCCTCTCTGTATGGTGAGATAGAGTCCCTCTCTATCCTATAAATGACACAGATCCTCCTACTTTGAGTGTGATTTTATGTGCAAAAAGCCAGGAGGCTTGGTTTGGGAGCTAACAATCTAATTGTATACATGTTAAAAAGATTGTAATCAGTGGCATTCTGGGTATCTTACGGTGATAAGAATAAGCTACCTACCAGTCAGAAGCCACGGACATGTAGACTGCCTTCCTAATCAGATCTCCAGCTATTAGCAGGCCTCCCGAATGGCCATGCGGTCCGCCAGGGCCGGTACCGCCAACCACGCCAAATCCCCATGCAGAGAGAGTGTTGTGTGCCCTGCAGCACACCGCTATTCAGTACAGGCCGCCGCCATTTTTTTTGCTGGATCGCACGAGCCGCCATTTTGGCGTAGCCTCGTGTCTCCAGCATGGGGGCGGCCATGTTTGAGGTGATCCAAACACCTCGTGGAGCTAGGGGAGGCGCCGGAAGGCGTGCAGAGGGGCGGAGCCGCCTCCTTTCTTCCTGGGCAGCCAGCCAAAAGACTTCCTGTTTGTCAAGACAGCGCTGTAACCTGTTGCAGTTAAACTCTGAGCATCAAGTGGTGAGCCTAGGGGTCTATCTCTCTCTCTCTCGATCGATAGGGATCCCTAGCAGGTAACACTAAGGGGCTTTTTGTGGCGCTGGGGGTCTGTGAGAAAAAAAAAAAAAAAAAAGTTTTTTATTTTTGAATTATATTATCCAGGAAGTGACTGGAATTATCATGGACCCTGCCACACATATTCCCCCACCTGTTTCCCTCGAGGGGGCCACGGGACCCGCTGGTGCACAGAGTGTAGAGTCATTTACAGCAATTTTGGAGTCTATGGTGGCTCGGGTGGAGGCGGCCTGTCAGGGACGGGGGTCAAGGAAGCGACCCCCGCCTACCCCTATACTATCTGACACCTCTGACTCAGATTCAGAGATGGTCACTGCAGTTGCAGGTTCCTCTGCAAGGGCTGTTATCTCAGGTAAAGCCCCCTCAGACAGTGAGGAGGACGTTTCTTCTCCCGCTATAATTCAGGAAGAAGCATTGGTGGACGCACTAGTTGTGGCAGTGCAGGAAACCTTAAAACTTGAGGCTTTACCGGCAGAGGCAACTGAAACAGAGATTCCTTTTGGTACTAATAAGCCCATCAAAACGGTGAAGGTTTTTCCTGTACCCAAGTGTTTCGGTAATCAGATTAAAGGAGAATGGGAGCATTCTAAACGTACCTTTACTATTTCCAAGCGTATTGCTAGACGCTATCCGTTTGAGGAATCCATCATTAAGAAATGGACGGTACCACCAGTGGTGGATCCACCTATTTCCAGGCTGAATAAAGCCACAGTTATCCCAGTGGAGGACACTTCGTCCTTTAAGGATCCGGTGGATCGAAAGATGGAAGCAGAGTCCCGCACCATCTTCTCTCTGATAGGGTCAGCATTTAGACCAGTAATTGTTATTGGTCTAGTTTCCCAGACACTTACGGAATGGGCGAGATTGGTACGCCAAGACCTTAGGGGAAAACATATTCCCCAGGAGACATCTGATTTGATGGAACAGATTATACAAGGGCTACAGTTTATCTGTGACGCAGCCTTGGACACTACTCCCTTATTAGGGCATGCATCTATGTCAGCGGTTATCCTCAGACGTGTGCTGTGGTTAAAATGCTGGTCAGCTGACCTAGGTTCCAAAAAGACCTTGACAAATCTCCCTTTTCAGGGGAATCGTCTATTTGGGGCCAACCTAGATGAAATCATTAAGGATGCCACTAGGGGCAAGAGCACTTTTTTGCCACAGGCTGCTAAAGCTAAGGGACCTCGCAACAAGCGAGGACCTTTCTTTACCGCCCATAAAGGGCGCCCGGCTGGTACAAGCGGGAAAGGCAAGACTCCTCCAGGAGGGTTCAAGAAGGGCTGGTCGGACAAGCAGAGGACCAACCCAGCCAAACCCGAAGCAAAGGAGTACACAGCCTGAAGGTGCGTCCCCACCCGGTTTCAGGGTGGGGGGACGTTTTCACCGGTATTCAGGACATTAGATCGAGCATCAACCACTACTACCGGTGCGATTCTTCCCTTCCAACATTTAAGTACTACAGGAAGCGGTAGTTACCGTTCCCTGAATAGATCTTTTCCTTTACCTTTTCCTAAGATAGTCCCTATACCTCACAGGAATCGGATCTGGTTGACCAGATAGGCCAAGTAGCCTCTAGTCGGGTGACTTCGGTCCCTGAGGTTCAACCAGAAAAGATCACCCTTCCTGATAACAATCAGGTATCTGATAAATGTGTGGGAACAGAAAACGACCAGACTTTCTCGGATGGTCGGGGCCAGATACCTCTAGGGACGCCTGGTTCAGATTCTATCAGCGCCAGTGGTCCTAGAAATTCTAGGCTGGCCTCCTCAAGCCGGCCTGGCCGACTTGGACATGTTAGTCGCAGACGTTCCGTGGGAACTTCGTCTCAGGGAGTGTCTGTGGTCTCAAGGACCAATTTACCATCATGCTTTACAGTCGCTGGTTTTAATGGCCTGGCCATTGAGACCCAAGTACTGAAGGACAGAGGTTTGTCAGCTTCAGTCATTCCTACCCTTATTAAAGCAAGGAAAGTGACTTCCAGCAAGGTCTATTATCACACATGGAAGACTTATATTGCGTGGTGCGAATCTTTAGGATTTCCTCCACGTACCTATTCGGTGACTCGAATATTGGCCTTTTTGCAACAAGGGGTTGAGCAGAAGCTAGCCTTGAGCACCATCAAGGGTCAAGTTTCAGCATTAGCAATCTTCTTTCAGAAGCCTTTAGCTACCAAGTCCTTGGTGCGGAATTTCATCCAGGGGGTGCGGCACCTGGCTCCACCAGTCCGCGCGCCCTTACCGCCCTGGGATCTTAATTTGGTTTTGTCGGTTCTACAGAAACCTCCCTTTGAAAACATCAGGGAGATTCCCTTGCTTACTTTATCCCAGAAGGTGGCCTTCTTGGTGGCTATTACTTCTGCTCGCAGGGTGTCAGAACTGGCTGCATTATCATGCCAGTCCCCATACCTAGTGATTAATAGGGATAAGGTAGTACTTCATCCTAAGCCATCTTTTCTTCCTAAGGTGGTTTCAGATTTTCATCTGAATGAAGATATTGTACTACCTAGGGGCGTAACTACAGGGGTTGCAGGGGTTGCAATCGCTACCGGGCCCCATGCTCCAGGGGGCCCGGTAGCAAACCAGTGGGTGAACTTCTAGGATCTCAAAGGTCACACTTGCGCCCGGGCCCTGGCATTTCACCACTGTGGGGAGGCCCCAAGATTGCAGGAAGGGGGCCCACTGCAGAACTTGTGAAAGGATCCTGATGCGGGACCATAATAAAAGGCCATGCAATGAGAGTAAAGAGCCCCAGGATTAGTGGGAAGAGCCCTGGGCTTGAAGGTAAGGGCCCCGGCCAGGGGTCTGGGGGGCCCTTCATGGTTTCTTGCATCGCGGCCCTGAAGGTTCTAGTTACATAGTTACATAGTTAGTGAGGTTGAAAAAAGACACAAGTCCATCCAGTTCAACCCATGATGCGTGTGTGTGTTTGCTTTTAACCGTACATTGTGTACCCCTGTATGTTGTGGTCTTTAAGGTGTACATCTAATAGTTTTTTGAAACTATCTATGCTCCCCGCTGATACGACTGCTTGTGGAAGAGAATTCCACATCCTTACCGCTCTTACAGTGAAGAACCCCTTACGCACTTTAAGGTTAAACCGCCTTTCCTCAAGTTTTAGTGAGTGGCCACGTGTCTTATTGTATTCCCTTTCTCTGAATAGTTTGTTCCTTATGCTAGGGTCGCCAGTACAGTATTTGTACATTGATATCATATCCCCCCTCAATCGTCTCTTCTCCAGAGAGAATAGGTTCAGTGCTTGTAGTCTTTCCTCATAGCCGATGTCCTCCATTCCCCTAATTATTTTTGTTGCCCTCCTCTGGACTTTCTCCAGTTCCAGCACATCCTTCCTGCGGACCGGTGCCCAGAACTGGACAGCATACTCCAGATGTGGCCGGACCAGAGTCTTGTAGAGCGGGAGAATAATCTCTTTATTTCTGGAGTGAATCCCCTTTTTTATACATCCCAGTATTCTGTTGGCTTTGCTTGCGGCGGCTTGGCATTGCATGCCACTGCCAAGCCTGTTGTCTACCAGTACCCCCAAGTCCTTTTCCATCCTAGACTCTCCCAGAGGTTCCCCCCCTAGTGAGTAGCTTGCTTTCTGGTTTCTGGCACCCAAGTGCATTACTTTACATTTTTCTACATTAAACCTCATCTGCCATGTGGTTGCCCACCCCGTTATTTTGTTCAGGTCTGCTTGCAAGATTTCCACATCCTGCATAGAAGATATTGGCATGCCTAATTTAGTATCATCTGCAAATACTGAGATTGTACTAGATATCCCCTCCTCTAGATCATTTATGAATAAATTAAACAGGATTGGTCCCAGGACAGAACCCTGGGGGACCCCACTTTCCACACCCGCCCAATCCGAGTACTCCCCATTAATCACCACCCTCTGTACTCTCCCCTGGAGCCAGGTCTCTATCCAGGTACTCACCTTATGATCCATACCTACCTTCCTTAGTTTGTACAGTAAGCGTTTGTGAGGAACGGTGTCAAAGGCCTTTGCGAAGTCCAGATACACCACATCCACAGGCTTACCTTTATCTAGGTGGCAGCTCACTTCATCGTAGAAGGTTAACAGATTGGTTTGGCACGAACGATTTTTCATGAATCCATGCTGATTTCTACTTATAATACCATTTTCATTACTAAAGTCTTGTATGTGGTCCCTTATCATCCCCTCCAAAATTTTGCAGACTACTGATGTTAGGCTGACCGGCCTATAGTTACCCGGGATATATCTCGGCCCCTTTTTAAATATTGGTACCACGTTGGCTTTTTTCCAATCAGCTGGCACCATACCCGTCTGTAAACTATCCTTAAAGATCAAGAATAATGGTCTGGCAATCACCTGGCTGAGCTCATTAAGAACCCTCGGGTGCAAGCCATCCGGTCCCGGGGATTTATTTATGTTAAGTTTCTCTAGTTTAGCTCTAAGTCTATCCTCTGTTAGCCATGGCGGCACTTCCTGAGGTGTATTATTTAGTTCGGCCTTACAAGCGGGTTTCGTGTAGCCCCCCGATTCCTTTGTGAAGACTGAAGAAAAGAAATTATTTAACACTTCCGCCTTTTCTCTGTCCTCAGTGGCCATTTTTCCTTTATCATCTTTTATGGGGCCAATGTGCTCTGGCCTGGCTTTCTTACTGTTTATATACTTAAAGAACTTCTTGGGGTTCTTTTTGCTCTCCTCCGCTATATGTCTCTCGTGTTCTATTTTAGCCGCCCTGATTTCATCTTTACATTTCTTATTACACTCTTTGTAGTGCTTAAATGCTGCCAATGACCCCTCAGTCTTGTATTTTTTGAAGGCCTTTTCTTTAGCTCTAATATACATTTTAATGTTGGAGTTTAGCCACCCAGGGTTTAGTTTTGCTCTTTTAAATTTATTTCCCTGTGGAATGCACTGGCCCACTCCCTTGTTAAGTATGCTCTTGAAGCACTCCCATTTTTCCTCCGTGTTCTTTGTTCCCAGGGTTCTATCCCATTTGATATTTTCTAGCAGCGAGCGCAGTTTAGGGAAATTGGCTCTTGTGAAATTCAGCGTCCTTATATTACCCTTGTGTTTCCTATTACTGTAATTAATACTGAAACCAATTGACCTATGGTCACTGTTCCCTAAGTTGTCCCGTATTTCTATATCCGTGATCAGGTCTGTATTGTTGGTAATCAGTAGGTCAAGTACCGCATCGCTTCTTGTCGGTGCATTCACCATCTGACCCATGAAATTGTCCTGCAAAACATTTAGGAACTGCCGAGCCTTGGCTGAGTGTGCGGTTCCTTCTGCCCAGTCTATATCCGGATAATTAAAGTCCCCCATTATAATGACATTTCCCATCCTTGCTGCCAATCCTATCTGTAACATGAGGTCCGCCTCACCCTCCTCCCTCTGGTTGGGGGGCCTATAGCATACGCCCAATATTACCTTCCCCGCCGTGCCTTCCCTTTGAAGCTCTACCCATAGGGATTCTGCCTCGTCCATAGCTCCATTATTAATATCATCCCTCATATTTACCTGTATACTGTTCTTAATATACCAACATACCCCTCCCCCTTTTTTACTTTCTCTATCTCTGCGATAAAGGGAATACCCCTGAATGGACGCCATCCAGTCATGAGAGCTGTCAAACCAAGTCTCAGTTATCCCCACAAAATCTAAGTCCTCCTCAAATATCAGCAGCTCCAGCTCTCCCATCTTGTTGGCCAGGCTTCTGGCATTGGTATATAAGCCTCGTAATTTTGATCGGTTATATTTATCCTCTTTTGATGTTTTTAGGCTGCTCTCTTGATTTTTTCCCCATACCCACCCTGGGTATAGGAGCTCCGCACACCCTATCGCTAATGCCCCCATTTCTGCCCTCTGAAACTTGCTTTCCACTGGGTAATTCTACATCTGTACCCTCCCCCCCATTCCCTAGTTTAAAAGCCCCTCTAACTCTTTGGCCATCCTCGCACCCAGTACGGCTGCACCCACCCCATTTAGGTGCAATCCGTCCCTACCAAAGAGCCGGTGACCGACTGAGAAGTCGGCCCAGTTCTCCAGGAACCCGAAACCCTCCTTACTACACCAGCTCCTCAGCCACTCGTTAACTTTCCTAATCTCCCGCTGCCTCTCTGGTGTGGCTCGAGGTACAGGTAGTATTTCGGAAAATATTACCTTGGAGGTCCTAGTCCTCAACTTAGCGCCTAAGTCCCTGAAATCGTTTAGGACTCTCCGTCTTCCTCTGCCTATGTCATTGGTACCCACGTGTACCATGACAGCTGGGTCTTCCCCAGCCCCACCCAATAATCTGTCCACCCGATCCGCTATGTGCCGAACCCGAGCGCCCGGCAAACAACAGACTGTTCGGCGCACACGGTCTTGGTCACAGATTACACTGTCTGCCCTTCTAATAATTGAGTCCCCTACCACCAGCACCTGTCTTTCCTTTCCCTT
Source organism: Pelophylax lessonae (assembly GCF_965119305.1). Classification (NCBI taxonomy): domain Eukaryota; kingdom Metazoa; phylum Chordata; class Amphibia; order Anura; family Ranidae; genus Pelophylax; species Pelophylax lessonae. Next base: position 303,949,872 of record NC_138773.1, on the reverse strand, counting down.
TCTCCCAGCCTCACTGGAGGAGTTCTTCCCCTGGCTGCTAGGGGCGTCGCTCTGCTCCAGCAATGCTGGCCCCTGACTGGTTTCCCCAACATCACACAACGGGGCGTATCTATTGGGGTGCTCCAGCCCAGGATCAGCCTCCTTGCCTTGTTCCCTTCTACCCCTCCTAACTGTCACCCCTCTACTCTGCTCTGATGCCTGCACCTCCGATACTCCGCCCACCTCTGTGCAGACCCCTGCCTGCACCTGATTGGTACAATCCTGGCTCTCCTCCGGTATGGACATTCTTCTCAGTGTTGCCAGTTGCTTCCCTAGATTCAGGACCTGAGCTTCCAGGGAAGCAACGTGCTTACATTTTGCACATTTGTATTCGCCCTCGATCACATGACCGAGGAACGCATACATATCACAAGATGTACACCGAGTCGCATCTCCACACCCGCCGGGCATTGTACCTACTATCTAATCTAATGGGGATTCAGCAATTTAAGCCTATCCTATGTGGCTATTTCCTGGCTTCCTAACGCTACCTTCTCACCCTCTGGTATTCCGCTCCACTCACTTGACACTCAGTTGCACAACACTCACAATCTCACAGCCAGGTCAGACGCACAACACTGAGTCGCACCGCCCGGTCAGACGCACAACCCTCAGTCGCACAGCCCGGTCAGACGCACAACACTAAGTCGCACAGCCCAGTCAGACGCACAACACTAAGTCGCACAGCCCGGTCAGACGCACAACACTAAGTCGCACAGCCCGGTCAGACGCACAACACTAAGTCGCACAGCCCGGTCAGACGCACAACACTAAGTCGCACAGCCCGGTCAGACGCACAACACTAAGTCGCACAGCCCGGTCAGACGCACAACACCGAGTCGCACAGCCCGGTCAGACGCACAACACCGAGTCGCACAGCCCGGTCAGACGCACAACACCGAGTCGCACAGCCCAGTCAGATGCACAACGCCGAGTCGCACAGCCCGGTCAGACGCACAACGCTGAGTCGCACAGCCGGTCAGACGCACAACGCTGAGTCGCACAGCCGGTCAGACGCACCACGCTGAGTCGCACAGCCGGTCAGACGCACCACGCTGAGTCGCACAGCCCGGTCAGACGCACAATGCTGAGTCGCACAGCCCGGTCAGACGCACAACACTAAGTCGCACAGCCCGGTCAGACGCACAACACCGAGTCGCACAGCCCGGTCAGACGCACAACACCGAGTCGCACAGCCCGGTCAGACGCACAACACCGAGTCGCACAGCCCGGTCAGACGCACAACACCGAGTCGCACAGCCCGGTCAGACGCACAACACTGAGTCGCACAGCCCGGTCAGACGCACAACCCCGATCGCACAGCCCGGTCAGACGCACAACCCCGAGTCGCACAGCCCGGTCAGACGCACAACGCTCAGGTAGTAACAGGTACTCCCAGATACTCAGGTACTCCCAGATACTCAGGTACTCACAGATACTCAGGTACTCACAGGTACTCACAGATACTCACAGATACTCAGGTACTCACAGATACTCCCAGATACTCAGGTACTCACAGGTACTCCCAGATACTCAGGTACTCACAGGTACTCCCAGATACTCAGGTACTCACAGGTACTCCCAGATACTCAGGTACTCACAGGTACTCACAGGTACTCAGGTACTCACAGGTACTCAGGTACTCACAGGTACTCACACTCAGGTACTCACAGATACTCAGGTACTCACAGATACTCCCAGATACTCAGGTACTCACAGGTACTCACAGATACTCCCAGATACTCAGGTACTCACAGGTACTCACAGATACTCCCAGATACTCAGGTACTCACAGGTACTCACAGGTACTCACAGATACTCACAGATACTCAGGTACTCACAGATACTCCCAGATACTCAGGTACTCACAGGTACTCAGGTACTCACAGATTCTCAGGTACTCACAGATACTCACAGATACTCACAGATACTCAGGTACTCGCAGATACTCAGGTAGTAACAGGTACTCACAGGTACTCAGGTACTACACTACACCCTCAGTCAGTGTACAATCTCAGTCACCAGTCTTACTTACCTAGTGTATGTCCCTTTAAGTCTGACTCTAGCAGTTCCTGGCTTTTTTTTTTTTTTCCCTCAGACGGTCAGTCTCCGCTCTGCACCCGCCTGCCTCTGTCACTTCCCAGTCAGCCTTTGCTCCGCTAGTCTCCTCTGCTCCCTCTCTGTCAGGGGGGGGGGGGGGGGGGTCCGCACCACTCGCCGCCCGCCGCAAAAAAAAAAAAAAAGGGGGGGGGGTTTACTGTACCGCTCGCCACCCGCGATAAGAGAGGGGGGGGGGTCCCGACCCGCTTGCCGCTCGCTTCTGGGGGGGGGGGGGTTCGAGCGCCGCTCCCCGCCGCTGCTCTCCTGGGGGGGGGTTACTCACACGCGGTCGGTCGGTCGGTTACGCCTCTGGTACTACCTTCTTTGTGTCCTCAGCCCAAGCATCATCGGGAACATGCGTTGCATTCCTTAGATGTGGTTCGGGCAATCAGGGTTTACCTGAAAGCTACGGAATCATTCCGTAAGACGGATTCACTTTTTGTGATCACGGATGGCCCCAGAAAGGGTTTGCCTGCATCTGCCGCGACCATTGCCAAATGGATTAGACAAACGGTGGTACAGGCTGATTCTATTAAGGGTCAGAGTCCTCCGTTCCCTGTTAGGGCGCACTCCACTCGAGCGCTCAGTACTTCCTGGGCCTTTCGCCATCAGGCGTCAGTGGTCCAGGTATGTAAGGCGGCCACCTGGTCGTCGGTACATACCTTTACAAAATTCTATAAAATTGATGTGACGGCATCGGCGGATGCCTCATTTGGCCGCAAGGTTTTGCAGGCCGCAATTTGAGGAGACCGGTGGTCTACCTCGAGGGTTTTTTTTTCTGTTTGAAAAAAAAAAAAAAAATTTTTTTTCTCTTTTTTGTTGAGTCTCATCATTAAGGATGAGCATTGTAAACTTCTAGTTGGCACCGGTTGGGCCTTCTAGATTGGGATTTGATTTTCATTTTCCCACCCTTCATTTGTGATACTGCTCTGGGACGTCCCGAAGGTGCTGTATCACCGAGGACTACGTCTGTCAATGAGCGCTAGAGAAAAATGGATTTTTGTAAAATCTTACCGTAAAATCCTTTTCTCTTAGCTCATTGACAGACGTAGTCCCCGCCCCTCTGTTTTTTGAGTTGGGTTGGGTTGGGTTGGGTTAAAATCTCTAAAGACTGCTTTTTCACATAACTGATTTGCTGAGGCAGAGAGAGAGAGAGGATATACCCTCTGGGACTGCCCCTAGGGTGTGGCCAGAGCTTTTTAATTTCCTGTCTAGTCCTGCTCCTGTGGAGGCAACATAACCCGAAGGTGCTGTATCACCGAGGACTACGTCTGTCAATGAGCTAAGAGAAAAGGATTTTACGGTAAGATTTTACAAAAATCCATTTTTTTCACATTCTGCTATGACATATAAAAAAAAAAAAAAATGTAAAACTCAAAAATTTTTCAAATTTTAGGCCAATTTGTTTTCTGCTACATATTTCTGGTAAAAAAAAATTACAATAAGCGTATTTTGATTGGTTTGGGCAAAAGTTATTGCATCTACTAACTACGGGAAAGATTTATGTAGTTTTTTTATTGTTTTTTTTTTTTTTACTAGTAATGGCGGCAATCTGCGATTTTTTTTTTTTTTTTTTTTTTTTTTTTTTTTTATATGCGGGACTGCGAGATAGCAGCAGACAGTTTGGACCCCTGACTGACTTTTTTGACACTTTTGGGGGGACCAGTGACCCTACTACAGTAATCAGTGCTAAAAATATGCACTGTTATTGTAGTAATGACACTGGCAGGGAAGGGGTTAACATTATGGGTGATCAAGGGGTTAAATGTGAGCCTAGGGAAGTGATTCTAACTTTGGGGGGGCGTGGCTTCTAAAGGACCATAGAGACCTGTGATCCTATATCGAAGGATCACAGGGGCTCTGTGATCATTCCAGAGAGAAGAACGGTCAGTTGTGTTTACAACAGCCGACCGTTCTTCTCTCTCATCGGGGGAACGATCGCGAGTGTCAGATGGCAATCGGAGCCGCTTGCCTGCTGCATCAGCTTCCCCGCCGGTGTCGCGCGCTCACCCCCTAGCCTCACTAGAGCGAGCGCCGTACATGTACGGCGATTTGCATGGGAGCAGCTGCCTGCTGCAGTGTAACTGCGGCAGGCGGTCGTCAACCAGTTAAAGTGGTTGTAAACCCCCCCCAGTAAGTTGTACCTATAGGTAAGCCTATAAATAAGCTTACCTATAGTTACAGTAAACATCTCTAAGGCTCCGTTCACATGTCAACGTACAGATCGCGGGCAGAATCACAGCGATTCTGCCCGCGATCCAGAAATCATTGCAAATCGCGGGACGCCTGTGCGTTGCCCGTGATTTGCAATAGCACCCCAAACGTTGTGCAATATTGCCGCGATTTCCGTCTGCCGAATCGTGGTACCATCGCGCAAAAACGCGGGACGCATGATGCCCCAAAGAAGCTCTTGTACCTTTTTTGGGCGTCATGCGTCCCGCAATTTTAATTGCGCGATGTTACCGCGATTCGGCAGGCGGAAATCGCGGCAACATCGCACAGCGTTTGGAGTGCTATTGCAAATCACAGGCAACGCACAGGAGTCCCGCGATTTGCAATGATTCCAGATCGCAGGCAGAATCGCGGTGATTCTCCCCGCGATCGCTACGCTGACATATGAACGTAGCCTTAAACTTGCACCGTTTAGGAGATATTTACTGTACAGTGCGCCGATAACCTCATTGGAATCCGCAGACCCGGAAGGAAGACGGGCGAAGATGGATGCGGCCTCCAGTGGGGACGACGAGGGCTTAGTTTGGAGGGAAGTGTCACATAATGTGCTAGTACACGATGCCTACTAGCACATTATGCCTTTTACTTTTCAGGGGAACAAAAACGTGGAGTTTTAAGCCCCGTACACACGCACCGATTGTTGGCCGTAAATTTTCGGCCAACGTCCGATCGGCCGATTGTCGGCTTGTTAGTATGATGCTTCCGACAACCAACTGCAACTTTGCGGCCGAACAAAATCTGGTCTGCATGCTATAAAATTTTTGTTGGCCGTCACCAGAACGGCCGATTGTTCGTCAGTCAGTATAGATTTCGGCCGACAAAAGTCAGATGAGCAAGACTGGGCATGCTCAGAGAAGAAAAAACACACGGAAAGTAAACCAGCACATGACATCACTTCTGCAGTTGGTTGTTGTTGGCCGACAAAATTCGTGTGCAGTCTAGAGCACATTTCAACCAACACAACAACACTGGACAAAAGACGGCCGATCGTTCGGCCGACAATCGGTGCGTGTGTACGAGGCATTACACTATATCCTGATTACAAATTATTTGATGGTAGCTTGATATTCCCCCCCCCCCCCCCAAAAAAAAAAAAACATGAACACTGCTGGTAATTAGAGATGGGATTCGGCATGTTTGGGATCCTAGTCCCAACCCACCTGCTGGATCCCGCGAGGAAGCCGACACTGCGCACCGCCAATCACATTTCCTGATCCGCAGTTGCACAGACCGGGAAATGTCTCGCTGCCTGTGATTGGCGGTGTGCAGTGTCGGCCTCCTCGCGGATCGAGCAGGTGGGTTGGGATTAGGATACCGAACAAGCATGAGCCCATCTCTACTGGTAATATGTAATTATTGGGGTGTTTGTACTGTAGGTTATAACTTTATATAAAGTTTATAATCACTTTAAATAATAAACTTTGTTACCTCTTGGAATATTTTATTCCTTTTGGAATTGTTCCACACGTACTGCTATTAGTACAACTGGCTTCATCATAAGCCTCAATTATATAACCAGTTTATGCAGGTGTCTGTATGTTGCTTTATCACCTGTCTATGAACTCCTTCACCTCGCTGTGGAAACTCTACAAGGGTTATAGACTCAGAGCTCTCATACTTTGACAGCAGTGCTTGCTGCCATCTGAAAAGCGTTCTGCGATGGATCGACTAAATGTTTGTTTTTTTTATTCCCAAAGGAGATTCTGTATTAAAAAATAGCACAGCAACCCTTTGGCCCGTGGTTGCAAGACCTGTCAAGGCTGACCAAAATCTGCTGTGGCCATAGCATGTCTACAGCCCTGTCTAGCTGTAATATTAGAAGCAAGGTGGGCAGCCGGGAGGCAGTAAAAAAGGCGCTCAGCCACCTGTTTTTATCGCCCCTGCCACCCAGTGTTGCCAACCTACGAGATTGAAATTTACGGACACAACACCCAAAATCTACTGGCACAGCCAAGTTTTTACTGGCATTTCCAAAAGTTAAAAATGTAAATTTTTAAGTGTACATTTCAGTATTTAGGCTACAAACAAGTACAATATGCAATTAGCAATGTGATTAAAGGTAGATATTAATGCAAAAAACACGTATTTCTTATTTTCAGTATGGTAAAGAAACATTACTACCATCAGTATTTTGTCACCTATGTCAAACTGAAGAGATTTCCCCTTAATAAGAAAGAGAGACTGCTCCACGTTTCCCCACAGAGAGAGAGAGACTGCTCCACGTTTCCCCAGAGAGAGAGAGAGAGAGACTGCTCCACGTTTCCCCAGAGACAGAGAGAGACTGCTCCACGTTTCCCCACAGAGAGAGAGAGACTGCTCCACGTTTCCCCACAGAGAGAGAGAGACTGCTCCACGTTTCCCCACAGAGAGAGAGAGACTGCTCCACGTTTCCCCACAGTGAGAGAGAGACTGCTCCACGTTTCCCCACAGAGAGAGAGAGAGACTGCTCCACGTTTCCCCACAGTGAGAGAGAGACTGCTCCACGTTTCCCCACAGAGAGAGAGAGACTGCTCCACGTTTCCCCAGAGAGAGAGAGAGACTGCTCCACTTTTCCCCACAGAGAGAGATAGACTGCTCCACGTTTCCCCACAGAGATAGAGAGACTGCTCCGCGTTTCCCCACAGAGATAGAGAGACTGCTCCACGTTTCCCCACAGAGATAGAGAGACTGCTCCACGTTTCCCCACAGAGATAGAGAGACTGCTCCACGTTTCCCCACAGAGATAGAGAGACTGCTCCACGTTTCCCCACAGAGAGAGAGAGAGACTGCTCCACGTTTCCCCAGAGAGAGAGAGACTGCTCCACGTTCCCCCACAGTGAGAGAGAGAGACTGCTCCACGTTTCCCCAGAGAGAGAGAGAGACTGCTCCACGTTTCCCCACAGAGAGAGAGAGACTGCTCCACGTTTCCCCAGAGAGAGAGAGAGAGAGAGAGAGACTGCTCCACGTTTCCCCACAGAGAGAGAGAGACTGCTCCACGTTTCCCCAGAGAGAGAGAGAGAGAGAGAGAGACTGCTCCACGTTTCCCCACAGAGAGAGAGAGAGAGAGAGAGACTGCTCCACATTTCCCCAGAGAGAGAGAGACTGCTCCGCGTTTCCCCACAGAGAGAGTGTTAGATATTTATTCAAAATTCGGCACTTATTGGAATTATATTATATTCACAGCAAGCTTGCAAAACATATGTGATTTTATGATTAATCATAATATTAATATGTGTGAATGACCTTGATCCGGTGATTAAGAAATAACAGTTCTTCATCTGAGCTGAGACAGTAAAATGTGGCTAGTTGGAAGATGACATATAAGGTATCTGGTATAGAATGTCATGGAAGTCAAGAATAGGTATGATCCATATAATACATATATTAGTTTAAATAATGTTAGTTAGGATTAGTGTAATCCCAGTCATAATTAATAGTATTTGTATGTATTTACTTAATGTTATACAAGTTATTTAAATAATGGTTATATGGTGTAACATGACATCAGTCACATAAGAAACTTTACAAGAATATAGTGTTACATGTGGGCTTGTCAATCAAAGTCCATATATGACTTTATGAGTTTAGTACCTCCTCTTGTATAGAATAACTGACATTAGCAGAAGTTATGTATGTCATACAAGGTTTTGAGCATTGAGATTATGACGTCTACATGTAAGATAAATTGCCAGGAGATTGGGATCTCACTAGAGGACACACAGACTAGGGAAGATCACACACATCAATTCTTCTCCACAAATCTATACATAGACTTTGACAACTTAAGCAGGTGTTTGTTCTCTGAAACCTAGAGACGTCATTTCCTGCTTCTTCCTGTACTTGAAGATTTTACACTGAAGGACATAGAGGAACACACACATGTCTATACAGCCATGATTCCAAGCTGGACACATTTTTCAGAAGTATTGTTTTTATTCCTTATATTTTTACCTACACTGAACTGAACTGTTATACTTTTTACATTGTATTGTTGATGCCGAGTGTGTTTGAATAAAATTACACTTTGTTTTTAAGTCTGTCTGGCTATCAATGCTATTCAAAACGAAACACCTAAAGATATTAGAATATTAGATATATTCTATATTTTACATTTGGCGAGCGCCAGCCATAGTCGTAATTTTTCCCTGATCCTCGATCAAGGGGGGAGACTAACACAATTTCGTGATTAATCAAGTCTCAAGGAAAAAACGATCAAAGAGCCTAGAAAGAACGAGGCGTTTGATTCATCAGATGTGGACAAGACGTCCAGTGATTGAGCCGACTGAAAACGAGAAAATCTTCTGATCACGGTGAGTAAAAAATATGGAATTTATTGATGACTAAAGCCCCGTACACACGCAAAGATTGGTGGCCGTAAATTGTTGGCCAACGTCCGATCTGCCGATTGTCGGCTTGTTAGTATGATGCTTCCGACAACCAACTGCAAATTTTCGGCCGAAAAAAAAACTGGTGTGCATGCTATAAAATTTTTGTTGGCCAACAAAGAACGGTCGATTGTTCCTCAGTCAGTACAGATTTCGGCAGACAAAAATCAGATGAGCAAGACTGGGCATGCTCAGAGAAGAAAAAACACAGGGAAAGTCAACCATCACATGACATCACTTCTGAAGTTGGTTTTTGTTGGCCAACAAAAGTCCAGTGCAAGTTTAGAGCACATTTCAACCAACAAACAACACTGGACAAAAGTTGGCCGATCAGTTGGCCAACAATTTGTGCGTGTGTACGGGGCTTTAGCTAGAGAAAGCAAGCTAGTGCTTAAAGATGTGTCTTTTTATCCAAATGACAGTCACTTATGGGAATATATGTACAATGAATGTTTACAGGCCAATACACAGATTGACAAATCCAGGTTTACTGTGCACAAATTACGAAGAAAGATAAATAATGTGTTACAGTTAGTGAGAATATTTAATAAGATGATTATTAATATACCTGCCAAAAATGTTTGCAGATTAAATCAGACAGAGACTAACAATGTACAGAACACAGGAATACATGAAAATTTATCCCAAGATTCCCTTAACTGTCCAAACTGTGAGATTTTTTGTAATTGCAAAGAGGATCTTGAAAAACAAATAGAATCTAAAACAAATCTTTTGTTAGAGTTACAAAATGACAGTAAACAGATTGCTGTAAGAACAACAGATGACAAAAAGACTGAATGCAAGTCAAAGGCTCAACCCTCTTAGGCTCCATGTGCACGGGACGTTGTTAACCACTTGCCGACCGCCGCACGACTATCTACGTCGGCGGTCAGCCCCTCACAGGCAAACTAACGTAGGGCTACGTTGCTTGCTTGTGAGGGTCTAGGGAGCGAGCGCGCGCCCCCGGAGGCGCGCTCCCGCGTGGTCACGGACCCCCCCGCGCGTGTGACCAGCGGACCCGATGTCCGCCGGCCACTCGGCGATCGGCGGGGGAGAGGGAGAATGTCAGGCAGCTTGTGTAAACAAACTGCCTGTCATTCTCCTTGCTGCAAAGACACTGATAAAACGGATCTAGTATGTAGATCCGTTGATCAGTGTCCTTACAGCTAGAGCCACAGCCAATCACAGTAGAAACCACGCCCCTAGGGACACACACAGCCCCTCCCTTCCAAATAAAGTTAACCCCTTCACTACCAGTGTATTTTTACAGTAACAGTGCATATGTATAGCACTGATTACTGTAGAAATGTCACTGGTAACCCCAAAAGTGTCAAAAATGTCAGTCAAGGGTCCGATCTGTCCGCCGCAATGTCGCAGTACCGCAAAAAAAATCGCAGATCGCCGCCATTACGCGTTAAAAAAAAAAACAACAAAAATGACAAAAATCTTTCCCTTTGTTAGTAAACGCGATAACTTTTGCGCAAACCAATCAAAATACGCTTTTTGCGATTTTTTTTACCAAACATAGGTAGCATAAAACAAATTGGCCGAAAATTTTTAAAAATTTTGATTTTTACATTTTTTTTGGGGGGAATTTCATATAAAAAAATGTGAAAAATATTGCTATTTTTGCAAAATTGACGCTCTTTTTTTGTTTATAGCGCGTGATCAAAAAATCGCACAGGTGATCAAATACCACCAAAAGAAAGCTCTGTTTGTGGGAAAAAAAGGACGTCAAATTCGTTTAGGTACAGCGTCGCACGACCGCGCAATTGTGCATTAAATTCACGCAGTGCCGAATCGCAAAATACCCCCTGGTCGGAATGGGGGTAAAATCTTCCGGGGCTTAAGTGGTTAAAAGTCCCTTTGAATGCTGGAATTTTTAGGACGTTTGAAACGTCCGTTCGGTCGCGTTTGTACCCGCGTTTAGCGGGCGTTTGCGTTTAGAACCGTTCCTAGAGGTCAAAAAAATTATTCCCCTTTAAAATGGAAAAAACGCGAACGCCAAACGCAGGTAATCGCGTTCGGAAACATTTGGTTGCATTTTTGCGTTTGAAACACACGTTCGAACGCAAATAATTGCGTTCTAAAAAAAGTCCCTGAACGCAACTGCCCGCAAACGACCGCAAACGACCTGGTGTACATGGACAGATAAGATAAAATGTAGATGGGTTCAGGGGCTTCTAATAAAAACGCCCAACTGCTCCTAAACGGCCATTTCCAGCGTCCCGTGTACATGGAGCCTTATATTCCTGAAAGTTCGGAAATGGAGAATGTTGATGCTGATGACAAAACAGAGATTAAACAAAAAAACATATTATGTAGAACTGCAAAACTAAAGTTGCAAATACATGACCAACTAATGAAAGTTTTAAAGGATTTTCCTGCTTATGACTTGGAAGCAAATGCGTTTTCTAATGGAGATTTATTTTTATACATGCGGATCGTTTTAGGCTACATTCACACCTGAGCGTAGCGTTTTCGCGCGTTTTTACCGCGATTTTACCACGATTTACAGGCGTTTTTACAGGCGTTTTTTGTGCAGGCGTTTTTAGATTGGTTTCTATTCAATGGAAAACGCCTGTAATCTGCCCAAAAAGAAGCTCATGCACTTTTTTGAGCGTTGGGCGTTTTGCTTACAGCGTCAAAATGCTCAGATGTGAACAGGGGCCATTGAAATGAATAGGATTTATCTTGTTGGGCGTTTTGAGAGCTGATCCTAGAGCAGAAAAACTCCCCAAAAACGCCCCAAAACGCCTAGATGTGAACGGAGCCTTAATCTGACAAATGATCAACGCAATTACATATTTCAGCTGTGGGTTCCTGTTAATTATGCTCGACGGTTAACAAAGTCACCTGTTACTGATGACCAAGGACAGGAGAGACATAGTGATGCAATGGACAGATTGCAACAATTGCTGCTATGTACGACTGGTGAAGAAGTACCGTCCATAGAAATGTTAGAATTATTACAAACTACTGTAGACAAAGACCCGTTTGAATTTAAGATTAAATTTTGCAAAGCATATAAAATGATTTTGGGTGTAGACGATGACAACGACACTGGATTGATACATTTATTTGTGAAAAAGTTCAATTACCTTGACCCAACTTCATTAGCCATAGTACAGGAACGACAAAATTTGAACGATATAGTAAATTTCATCGATAAAGTTAGGAGACAATTGAAACGGAGCAATCTCACATATGAGGTAGCTATGATTCAATGTGACGAAAATAGTCCAACAGCAGACATGTCAGACACTACAGATCTCAGCAAGAATGACGAAGACAGGTGTAGGCAAGTGAGACAAGGAGGTAAACTTGGCCATATGAAAAAACATTGTTGTAAACTTAAGAAAGACTCACAAATAAACATTCAAGACATGGAGAATGAAAAAGCGGCTTTTTTTACAACCTGCTTTATTATGTCAAGATACATTTTTGACTGAATGAGTCCCCGTTCACACTGGGGCGACCTGTGAGGCGACCTGGTCGCCTCACAGGTCGCCGTAGGTCACCTTCCATAGGGAAGCTGCGGACCCGTTCTAATAGGAGCGACACAAGTCGCTCCGACTTAGAAAAAGGGTCCGGAGCTTCTTTGGGGCGACCCGGAGCAACCGTCATAGACTTCAATGTTATGAAGTCCGTGCCGGCCGCTCCGAGGTCACGGCGCGCTGCTCGCACCGCGACCTCGGAGGTCGCCCCGGGAAGTCGGATCGCCCCAGTGTGAACGGGGCCTTACCCTATGCCACCGAAGTCAAACAGATCAGTAATTTAACTGTTCACAGCAGTTCAGACAACATGGCAAACATGGCAAAATGAGCTTTCACTGACAGAGATGGTTTATTGCCAATGCCAAAATTAGAATCACATCGACCTTCAATTTCTCTACCATTAGAATATGTTGCGCCAATTATATTGGATGAGAATGGTAGACCACATATACAAGGTTTGCTGAATGGTAAAAAAATGAATCTTCTCATTGATAGCGGAGCTGAGATTAGTCTAACCAGAGAAAACATGCCTGTGAAACCAAATTCTTCTATATGTCATATTGTGGGTTTTCATAATAAAAGTAATTCTACTGCTAGACCGGTGTCTTTTATGTAACATTTGAAGTACCCGGACTAGTAAAAACTAACATTGACATTTGGTTTTGTCACGGCGCAGAGAATATACTTGGCAGTGATGTAATCAATAAAGAAAAGTGGGTGATTGATTTGGCTAATAAAAGTATTTGGAAAGATCCATCTAGGCCCAAATCAGTGCTAATTGATCCCTCTGTGTACAGTAATGTTGGTTCCATTACTGATATGTCAACAGAACAAAAATGGTCTAATACTGATGGCAATTGTGCTTTACACGAAGTGGTACAACGTTTTCCATGTTTGTGGTCAAAGTTCAAAAATGACATAGGGACTTTGAAAAATACTGAACTGAATATTGAAGGAAAAGATCCAGAACCTCATAATCAGTATGAGTTACCACTAGAATCAGTTGGTCCACTTTCTGCCATTATTCAAGTGTTTGAACAGCTAGGAATTTTAAACAAAGCACAATCAGTGGTAAATAATTGTATTTGGCCTATCAAAAAAAGCTGATAATTCATATTCTTTATCAGTTGACTTAAGGACACTGAACAAACATATCACAAATAACACGGTCATTCCTGATAAATCTAACATAAAGCTAAGTTTGGATACCAAAGCTAAAGTGTTTTCTGTATTAGAAATCTCGAACAGTCATTTTTCAATCGCTTTTAACTAAAAGTTGTCAATACAAACTTGCGTTCACATTCAACAAAGAGAGTTATACGTTCACTCGATTAATACCTAGCCTAGGTATTGGTGATGGTGTAGTTCATGAATCTATAGCAAAAATACTGTTAAACTTTTCAAGGCCAGAATGTATTTATCAGCATGTGGATACGATTTTGCGGAGTACCCAGAATAGTGATAAACATATTGCTCTTTTGTCTGAATTGAATAAGTGGATATTTTGCGCAACCAATACAGCAGCACAATACGGGTGCAACAATGTTTAGGAGACAGTGTGCCACATCCTTAATAGGTATATCGAATTATTGGGAGAAGTTGAATGGACTTTAAAGGCACAAATAAGGATGAAGTAAAAAATTTTGTTTATTGATTGACATATAAAAACAAAGGGAAAGCCCCTGACAACAGGGGAATGCGTATTTGTACATACACAATATACATAAAAAGCACCAAAATGTACCTAGACGATAAGACATGTATATCAATAATAAAATGAGAAATTGCATAACACATGAGACATGGTGGTATCGGAATACTATATATTACATCCTACAAGACTCGAAGGTAGTGCCAGGAAAATTACGCTATATAGGTCCTCGAGTGTAGTTGGTACAGCCCTGAAATAAGGGATAGTACATGTAGCCAGATGCCCTACACGTTTCGCTTGAGGAATCAAGCTTCTTCTGGAGCTACTGGTATACAGACTCCCTGTAGAGACGAATAGTAATTCACAATGGCCGATGTATTTTGGCACAAAAAGTATATAGATCATAAATAACGGGGGGGGGGGGGGGGGGGGTGTCGGCTGTGGTGAGTCTATCAGCTGATGTCACTACAGACAAAAAAACTAAATATATGTCTGCTTAGGACAGATACCGATGGTTGTAACCAATTGGAAGCAACAGGCCAGAGTAAATGTGGCACAAATGTGTCCAAGATGTGGGGAGTCCCTCAGAGAAGAGATATCAAAACATCAGACTCGAACAGACAGCAGACCGATTCCCCCGGATGGGGATAAACCACCTTTTGTCTGAGTTGTTTACGTTGTTACAACTTGCAGGTCTAAAAAAACACTGCAAAAGTTCAGCTTATGAAAAGTCAGGTGAAATACCTTCACATGCAAATTAGTCAAGGAAAGAAACAATTGTTGCAAGAAACAATTGGAGATATTACTTCTATTCCAACTCCAATAACTCAAAAGGCATTGCATCAGTTTTTGAATAAAATAAATCATTGTAGAGGATTCGTAAACAGTTTCGCAGAGAAAGTTATTCCACCATATAATGTTTTGAGGAATAAAGGTAATATAGTTGACCAATGGGGTCCAAATGAGGAAAAATGCCTTTGAAGTGTTGAAAAAAGATTTGCAGAATGCTCCAATGTTAAGTACAATAGAAGTTTGTTCTGAAGCACCTTTTGTTTTGAAAACTCATGTATCTGAGAATGCAATCTCAGTAACGTTGTCTCAACTAAAAGAAGGCAAGGAGAAAATAATTGCCTATTTCTCCAGAGTTTTATCATTTTTGGAAAAAACTTTTGAGTCGGATGTAAAGCAACTGCTAAGTGTTTACTATGCAATTAAAGCCACAGAGAGCATAGTTGTCACGTACCTGATCCTAGGCCGAGATGCAGAGAGGGCTCCCCTTGCGGCTGAGTGCGGCACACCCCTGGGGTTGAGACAGAGGGTGCAGCGCCCACAGAAGCACTGGTTGCCGGCAGGGTCCTGATGGTAGACAGGTGGTCTCTAGCACAGTGCTGGGCAGGAATACACCGGACAGTCCAAGGCGGAACCAGGAACAACCAGGCAGTGGGTGTAAGACCGGCCGGCGGCCAAACACAGGGCTCGGCAGGAAGCTGCAACAGGTGCAAGCCAAAGGTATAGCAGGAAGGCCAGAAGCAGACAAGTCCGTGGGAAGGCCAAGATCAGGTACTGGAGGGCAGGTAGACAAGAAGTAAGTCCGAGAGCCAAGCCGAGATCAGATAACGGGAGACCCAAACTGGAGCAGGGATGGTCAGACGAAGCCGAGGGTCAAAGCCAGGAGAGAGAGCAGACAGGTCAGGAATAAGCCGGGTCAAACTGGAATCCAGGAAGTAGCAATGCTCAGGAAACATGAAGAGCTGAAGACAATCCAGCAATCTGATGGGCTGAGCAGAGTCCTTTTATAGGCCAGTGAATTAGTCTTTGGCCTGAGTCCATTGTGGCCATTGGAAGTACTGGCGGAGTTGCCAGTTGCAGCATGGCCGTTTCTCTGACAATAGTGAAATCAAACAAAATCATATTAGAGACATCCGACTGCTCACTAAAAGATATTCTTGAGAAAGATGGTTTTAGAGAATGTCGAGAAAAATATTGTCAATGGTTTAGAACAGGGATCCTCAAACTACGGCCCTCCAGCTGTTGCGGAACTACACATCCCATGAGGCATTGTAAAACTCTGACATTCAAAGACATGACTAGGCATGATGGGAATTGTAGTTTCTGAACAGCTGTAGGGCCTTAGTTTGAAGACCCTTGGTTTAGAACTTTGTCATCTAAACACATTCAGATAGATGTAACAAGACATTTTCAGGGAACCTCACCAGTACATGTTTATACAGCTGTATCTGATGTTTCCAGGATAAGAGCTGAGAAAGGTATTGAACCAGTACTTGTTAATGCAGAACAGTCTAACACTAGAATAAGTGCTTCAACACAGAAAACAGTTATGCATATTTCTAATTTTATAGAGATGAGAACAAAGGCATAGTCCGTTGTCATCTCTGGGGTGATACAAAACCTTTCTTTGTTTGTAAAAAACAAGATTTTGTGTCATGACCAAAAGGAGATGTTGCGTTCTGTCATACCTAAACTTCACAGTACATTTGTATTATAGTTTAGGACATCTTATGCCCCGTACACACGCAACGATTATCGGCCGACTTTTGTACAGTGTTGTTGTGTTGGTTGAAATGTGCTCTAGACTGCACACGAATTTTCTCGGCCAACAAAAATCTACTTCAGAAGTGATGTCATGTGATGGTTTACTTTCCGTGTGTTTTTTCATCTCTGAGCATGCCCAATCTTGCTCATCAGATTTTTGTCTGCCGAAATCTGTACTGACTGACGGAAAATCGGCCGTTGTGTTGAGGGCCAACATAAATTTTATAGCCTGCACACCAGATTTTTTTCGGCCGAAAAGTCGGAGTCGGTTGTCGGAAGCATCATACTAACAAGCCGAAAATCGGCCGATCGGATGTTGGCCAAAAATTCCCGGCCAATAATTGATGCGTGTGTACGAGGCTTTAGATAGGATAAGGAAAGTACATTTCATACAGAAGTTTTCCTTGAAGAAACATATAAAGTATTATTTCACATATAGTTTTACAAATTCATGAAACTTTTGTCCTGTAATGTTTTAATATTTGTTGGAAAAAAGGATACAAGAATAATGTAAATTGTTTATGCCAAAGCAATTATACTGCATTTCTTTTACAGAATGGCATTTGAAACCAAATAAATATGGAGGAGAATAAGCTCCTAAGAAGCGCAAAGATAATATCAAGCAATTCAAAGTTGAAGAAGAGATCTTTTCGAGATGAAAATTGGACGAACGATTTATACTTCATATTTATGACTGTTTTATCTTATTCAATAAGGTTTTTCTAACCTAACAGAACTTAAAGAAGAACATATTTCATAAACATTGCATGAAGAAAGGATTCATCAGAAGAAACTTTATCTACTATTGATAAAAATAAGGACTGAAACATTATTATTTTTTCACATATACATTTTTGATTATCCAATTATTTTGAAACTAATGTTTATATTAAATTAAGATTATCATTATTATTTTTTATTGAATATTTTTTAATTAAAATTTCACTATCATGCTAGTTAATAGAACATCTTTTGTTACTAAGTTAAGAAAATATATCACTCTTAAAAAAGAAGAAAATTAGAAAGTTATGACAAGTATATTTCCAAAGAGCGAAAATATTAATTAAACACAAATATGGAAATATATTATTACATTATTTAGTTATTATTATTATTACTATCAATAATCATTATTGATATCGGTTATCATTATGTTATACATATTTAAAAATATATATGATTATTTTAGAAATTTGAATAGATAGATCCAAGAGGAGCTAAAGTAAGGAGAAAAGAGTTTAGAAGGAGAGTTATTTCTGGCTGGTTCAGTTCTGAAGAATATTGTGTTCGATCATTTGATACAAATGTTTTGTGTGAATTTATTTATTTTAATATGATTAATCATAATTCAGGGGGAATTGTTAGATATGTATTCCCAATTCATAATTCGACACTTATTGGAATTATATTATATTCACAGCAAGCTTGCAAAATATATGTGATTTTATGATTAATCATAATATTAATATGTGTGAATGACCTTGTTCCAGTGATTAAGAAAGAACAGTTCTTCATCTGAGCTGAGACAGTAAAATGTGGCTAGTTGGAAGATGACATATAAGGTATCTGGTATAGAATGTCATGGAAGTCAAGAATAGGCATGATCCATGTAATACGAGGAATAATACATATATTTAAATAATGTTAGTTAGGATTAGTGTAATCCCAGTCATAATTAATAGTATTTGTATGTATTTAATGTTATACAAGTTATTTAAATGATGGTTATATGGTGTAACATGACATCAGTCACATAAGAAACATTACAAGAATAGTGTTACATGTGGGCTTGTCAATCAAAGTCCATATATGAGTTTAGTACCTCCTCTTGTATAGAATAACTGATGTTAGCAGAAGTTATGCATGTCATACAAGGTTTTGAGCGTTGAGATTATGACGTCTACATGTAAGATTGCCAGGAGATTGGGATTTCACTAGAGGACACACAGACTAGGAAAGATCACACACATCACTTCTTCTCCGCAAATCTATACATAGACTTTTTGGCAACTTAAGCAGGTGTTTGGCCTCTGAAACCTAGAGACGTCATTTCCTGCTTCTTCCTGTACTTGAAGATTTTACACTGAAGGACATAGAGGAACATACACATGTCTATACAGCCATGATTCCAAGCTGGACACATTTTTCAGAAGTATTGTTTTATTCCTTATATTTTTACCTACACTGAACTGAACTGTTATACCTTTTACATTGTATTGTTGATGCCGAGTGTGTTTGAATAAAATCACACTTTGTTTTTAACTCAGTCTGGCTATCAATGCTATTCAAAACGAAACGCCTAAAGATATTAGAATATTAGATATATTCTATATTTTACAAAGAGAGACTGCTCCACGTTGCCCCACAGAGAGAGAACGACTGCTCCACGTTTCCCCACAGAGAGAGAGCGAGAGAGACTGCTCCACGTTGCTAGGCCACTCCAGGACCTTAATGTGCTTCTTCTTGAGCCACTCCTTTGTTGCCTTGTGTTTTGGGTCATTGTCATACTGGAATACCCATCCATGACACATTTTTAATGCCCTGGCTGAGGGAAGCAGGTTCTCACCGAAGATTTGTTGGCACATGGCCCTATCCATTGTCCCTTTAGCAGAAAAACACCCCCAAAGCATCATGTTTCCACCTCTGTTTGACGGTGGGGATGGTGTTCTTGGGGTCATAGGGACCATTCCTCCTCCTCTACACACAGGAAGTTGAGTTGATGCCAAAGAGCTTGACTTTGGTCTCATCTGACCACAACACTTTTACCCAGTTCTCTTCTGAATCATTCAGATGTTCATTAGCAACTTTTAGACGGACCTGTACATGTGCTTTCTTGAGCTTTCATAGTGTTTCACTGTGTAGAGCATACCTCCCAACCTTTTGAGATGGGAACGAGGGACATCCTTAGAAAAAGTATATAAGCATAGGACACACCCCCTGCCACAACCCTTTAACCACTTTAGGACCGGAGGATTTTCCTGCTTTACGTCCAGGCCACTTTTTGCGATTCGGCACTGTGCGACTTTAACTGACAATTGCGCGGTCATGCAACGCGGTCATGCAACGCCGTACCCAAACAAATTTACGTCCTTTTTTCCCCACAAACAGAGCTTTCTTTTGGTGGTATTTGATCACCTCTGCGCTTTTCATTTTTTGCGATATTAATAAAAAAATGTGACAATTTTGAAAAAATAACAATATTTTTCTACTTTGACAGTTAAAAAATATCCAATATATTCAATTTTGTCGTATATTTAGGCCAAAAAGTATTTAGCTACATGTCTTTGACAAAAAAATTCTCAATGAGCGTATTTTTAACCGCTTTAAGACCAGAAGATTTTACCCCATTCTTGACCAGGCCATATTTTCGGCACTGCGTTACTTTAACGGACAATTGCGCGGTCGTGCAACGCTGTACCCAAATTAAATTTGTCCTTTTTTCCCCACAAATAGAGCTTTCTTTTGGTGGTATTTGATCACCTGTGCAATTTTTACTTTTTGCGCTATAAACAAAAAAAAGCGACAATTTTGAAAAGATAACAATATTTTTCAAATTTTTTTATATGAAATTCCCCCCCAAAAAAATTTAAAAATCAAAATGTTTTAACATTTTAGGCCAATTTGTTTTCTGCTACATATTTTTGGTAAAAAAAATCGCAATAAGCGTATTTTGATTGGTTTGCGCAAAAGTTATCGCAGCTACTAACTACGGGAAATTTATGTCATTTTTATTGGTTTTTTTTTTTTTTTAACTAGTAATGGCGGCGATCTGCGTTTTTTTTTTTTTTTTTTTTTTTTTTTTTTTTTTTTGCGGGACTGAGACATTGCGGCGTACAGATCGGACCCTTGACTGACATTTTTGACACTTTTGGGGGTACCAGTGACATTACTACAGTAATCAGTGCTATAAATATGCACTGTTACTGTAAAAATGACACTGGCAGGGAAGGGGTTAACTTTATTGGTGATCAAGGGGTTAATGTATGCCTGGTGCTTACTGACGTGTGTGGGGGGAGGTGACTGTGTGACACAGACACAGATCGCAGGTTCAGCTATGCTAAATCCTATAATCTGTCCCCGCCTGTCACTTAGGAGATCCGCCCACTTTGTTTACACAAGTGGGCGTACCTCCTCACTCGATCCCTGACGATCGGGGAAGAGCGGCGGTGATCACCGCCGCTCCTCCCCTGGCCCGACTCCTGCTGTGACTGAATACAGCGGGAGCAAGCCTCCAGCGGCGTGCGCGCCACCCACAAGGGGAGGAGTCCAGCGACGTAGACCTACGTCGCTGGACGATAACGAACCACTTTGCCGCAGTACGCTCAAAGTGAGCGGTCGGCAAGTGGTTAAAGGAGAATAATACCAAAAAAAAAAATATTACTTAAACCCACAAGTGCTTTTTTTTTACCACTACTATTTCTTTATACTGGCTTTTGAATTTTACAAATGCAGCAATTTAGAAATTGGATGAAAGATTTAGCACTAAGAAACCCTTTTTGAAAGATAAATAGTGCAATTTATATACAACTATATAGAGCAGACCAAAATGAGGGACAAGTGAGGAGGGACAGAGGGACTTTGTTCCAAATCAGGGACAGTTCCTTGAAATCAAGGACAGTTGGGAGCTATGGTAGTGTTACCAATTGTTTTCTTTGTAACTATGGTCCCAGCTGCCTTGAGATCATTGACAAGATTCTCCTGGGTAGATCTGGGCTGATTCCTCACCATTCTCATGATCATTAAAACTCCAAAAGGGGAGATCTTACATAGAGCCCCAGACCAAGGGAGATTGAACGTTATTTTGTGTTTCTTCCATTTGCGAATAATCACACCAACTGTTGTCACCCTCTCACCAAGCTGCTTGGTGATGGTCTTGTACCCCATTCCAGCCTTGTGTAGTTCTACAATCTTGTCCCTGGCAATCTTGGACAGCTGTTTGGCCATGGTGGAGAGATTGGAATCTAATTGATTGCTTCTGTGGACAGGTGTCTTTTTATACAGGCAACAAGCTGAGATTAGGAGCACTCCCTTTAGGAGAGTGCTTTTTAATCTCAGCTCATTACCTGTATAGAAGACATCTGGGAGCCAGAAATCTTGCTGATTGATAGGGGATCAAATACTTATTTTAAAAAAATGTAAATACATTTATTTTTCTGGATTTTCTTAAAATTATAGACTGATCACTTCTTTGTCAGTGGGCAAACATACAAAATCAGCAGGGTATCAAATACTTGTTTCCCCCTCACTGTGTGTGTGTGTGTGTGTGTGTGTGTGTGTGTGTGTGTGTGTGTATATATAATTTATTAATGTGTGTATGTATATATCATATACAGTGGGTACGGAAAGTATTCAGACCCCCTTAAATGTTTCACTCTTTGTTATATTGCAGCCATTTGCTGAAATCATTTAAGTTCATTATTCTTCCTCATGAATGTACACATAGTACACTGAGTGTCTTACACTGAGGAGAGGCTTCCGTCGGGCCACTCTGCCATAAAGCCCCAACTGGTGGAGGGCTGCAGTGATGGTTGACTTTCTACAACTTTCTCCCATCTCCTGACTGCATCTCTGGAGCTCAGCCACAGTGATCTTTGGGTTCTTCTTTACCTCTCTCACCAAAGCTCTTCTCCCCCGATAGCTCAGTTTGGCCGGACGGCCAGCTCTAGGAAGGGTTCTGGTCATCCCAAACGTCTTCCATTTGAGGATTATGGAAGCCACTGTGCTCTTAGGAACCTTAAGTGCAGCAGAAATCTTTTTGTAACCTTGGCCAGATCTGTGCCTTGCCATAATTCTGTCTCTGAGCTCTCCAGGCAGTTCCTTTGACCTCATGATTCTCATTTGCTCTGACATGCATTGTGATCTGGAAGGTCTTATATAGACAGGTGTGTGGCTTTCCTAATCAAGTCCAATCAGTATAATCAAACACAGCTGGACTCAAATGAAGGTGTAGAACCATCTCAAGGATGATCAGAAGAAATGGAAAGCACCTGAGTTAAATATATGAGTGTCACAGCAAAGGGTCTGAATACTTAGGACCATGTGATATTTCAGTTTTTCTTTTTTAATAAATCTGCAACAATGTCAACAATTCTGTGTTTTTCTGTCAGTATGGGGTGCTATGTGTACATTCATGAGGAAGAAGAATGAACTTAAATGATTTTAGCAAATGGCTGCAATATAACAAAGAGTGAAAAATTTAAGGGGGTCTGAATACTTTCCGTACCCACTGTATGTATGTGTATATATATTTTCGTGTGTGTGTATATGTATGTGTATGTATATATATATATATATATATATATATATATATAATTTTTTTTTCCCTTATAGTATTTACTATTGTGGTGAGCTGATATTGGCCACAGCTAATTACATGGATAGATGGGCTGTGATTGGCCCTGTATGTACCATGTGATAACCGTGACCAATTACAGTGCTTATCCCAAAGATACACAATGAAAGGCATGTAACAAAGCCTTTCATTGTGTACAACTGTGATTGAACACAGTGATTACATGGTAGCGGTAGCCAACCGATACAGTGAGCTGTTATTGGCTGTATCCAGTAGACATGGTGGGTGACATTGCGCCAGAGCACGGCTCAATCCTGGGAGGAGGTCATTTTACAATAGGCTGGGCGGAATGAGGTGGAGAATTTACTGCAGAAAATGATTTCCAACGAAGGTCAGTAGTAGTGCCAAGTGCAGGGGGGGTCGTTCGCAAGCAATGCTGAAGGGCTGGGGGTCGGTCGCAAGCAACGCCAAGTGCAGGGATCACAAGACATGTCGGAGACCAGGAGTAGCCTAGAACTTCCCTCAGTTCTGCATTCACATTGGCACTCTGAGCTCAGGTCTGGGACGATACAGAAGGGTTGGTGGTGATCTCCCCATCAGCTGCTGAAATCAATGAGTAGATTGCGATAGCTGAGTTGCTGACCCCCGCTTTCCCGGTGTCAAACATAAAGTGAAGGTTCTACTCTTTTGTTTTGGGAGCTCCCGCACAAATAAAGCTTGCAAGCAGCTGCTGCACACTTCATTCATTTCTAACAGCTCTGCCCCTCTTTAATTCCTGTGTTGCAGGACATATTCAAGAAAAAATATGGGCCTATATGGAAATCCACTATTGGAATGTATAAAACAGTCTACATAACAGATGTGGATCTCCTGGAGACGTTGCTGAGACAGGAGGGAAAATATCCAAAGAGGGTAGACATGGACCTCTGGAAAGTTCACCGAGACTCTAGGAACCTGGCCTACGGTCCTTTTACCGAGTGAGTTCACTGACATTGGGCTATAAATGGCTATGCTGGCTCTTTGTCATCTGTAGGGATCTAATCAGAACTACATGGTTGAAAATAGCCCACTGTTTAGAACGCTAAAAAAGATGAAGCTCACATAGCAGAATGAGTTGAAGGAGTGGCTTTTCCCTTTTGTCTTCCAACTATCTACGGCTCTGTGTGGCATTTCAATTAGAGAAAGGCAGTCTAAAAGGGAACAGCTACTACAGACTCTTGTATTGTATCGGGGCTTGCCCCCATATTATTTTATTTTGTAAAGGGCTGCGCAAATCGTTGTGCTATATATAAACCCTGTATTCTATTTGTAATTGTTTAAAGAAAGATTTTATTAAAAAAAAGAGTAGAAATGTATATATAAATTGCACTAAGAGACTGGGCAAATACTTATGTGCTGTATCTGTCCCCATAGGGAGGGTCACCACTGGCACACGCTGCGCACTGTGCTCAATAAGAGAATGCTGAAGCCCGCTGAGGCCGTTCTGTACACCGGGGCCATCAACGAGGTAGTAACAGATTTCGTAAACTCACTGGATGCCTTGCGGAAAGAGACGCCGTCTGGAGTCATGGTGAACGACATCGCCAACGTCTTCTATCGATTCGCATTTGAAGGTGAGGCGGCTGTAGGTAAAATATGGAGGTCACGTCGATGACCACACAGAAAGCAAGGAAATATCTCCCCAGCAGAGACCTATACAGTGCTCAGCATAAATGAGTACTGTTGTGCGTTTTGGTATAAAATTTGACTATTTTTAATTTATTACTAAAAGGCGATGTCTGAACTATCAATAGAATTTATGACGCAGTGCCTCCAGCCGATTACGGCAAATAATTTAATAACTAAAAACAAAACCCAATCAATTTTGTTCAGACACTCATAGTATACCACGTAATTTTCCTGAGTTTTTTTTTTTATCAGTTAATTTCTTTTTAAAAGCATATACCAATCTTAGTGAAACAGTCTACAGTAGGGAATATATATATAAGAATATTTATTCGCAAGACATATTTTCACCATAAATGATCATACTTGAGTGACACAAAGAGATAACCTTACATAAAATACCAACTTAAAACGATAAATGCAATGTGATATTTAGCTAAACGATGAAAGTAAAATAAAGCAAGATTATGTTTTTCCCAGGTGTAGTATGAACCATAAATTAATATTCTATATAATCAGACCACAATAGTCTGCGAATCACATGGCCGAAAGTCATTCCACTGCAGATGAAGTGAGAATAAGCCATGCAAAACGGAAGACGTAAAATCGCAAATAATGCGCTTAATCTGATATTAAAAATGTTATAAAAACAAAAATCATCTCTTTAGAGAAAAATCTACATATGGTTTATACGGCTGGGATTGTACTTTTGTTACCCTTTAAATAGGAAATGTAAAACATTTAAGGAAGTACATAAACAATATTGAATAATAATCAAGTAACAGCAAGGCATAATTACTATATTTAAAATGGCCGCTAATTTAGAATGGTAGTTACCAGGTTCCTTAAGAAGGCTGCATTTCCAAGATGGTGGCCAATTAGGGAGGAGTTTCGCTTGTCGTCCCTCAAAGGTTCAGATACATGGTGGACCAAGATGGCGTCTGTGTAGATGAGTCTATGCATGGCTGTTAGTAGTGTGTATGTTGTAAGTGTGATGTGTCTTGTGTCTTGTGTGTGTCCGTTGTGTTGTGTTGTCCTATTACATCTCTGATTTCTTTTTATTTTGTGTTGAACAAAAGGGCAGTAAAAATTATCATAAGCCAAACCCAGTGGGAGGAACATTATTCCTATTGGTTGGAACATCTTATTCATTAACTGGTGATGTCATAGGGTGACACCTCTTGGTTAACCAGTATATTAAAATTAAATAAAAATTTCTCCATTTAAGACTATTATAAAAAAAACATAAAATGTAATCATGCTCTCATCTATGACGTCCATTTAATCCACCAGGTATCTGAATAAAGATTAATCTTGGTAACACTATTCTAATATTTAATATATCTTACGTAATATATATATATATATTGGATTTTACTTTTTAACCCAAGACTTCGATTAGTAGCAGTAAGAATTATATAGATACATATACAGTTATATATATTGATGCACAACAGCTTGTATATGTAACTTTTTCTACACATGGTTTGTTTCCAATTAGAGTATTATCCATTTAAGGGATTATTATGTTAACAACAGTACATTTATGATTTGGACTGGATGATAAAATATGGGCGAAATTTCTGACCATTTGACACTACTATATGATAGAATATAATGTACTTCTCAGTAGGAGGTTGTCATAACAACATAGTTCCATAACACCTTTTGTATATGATGGGGCAAAGATGTTGTATCAGTTTATGATTTTATGAAATTCATTTTGAGATTTGCAGTTCTCGTCATTCTAAGTGACAATGTTTATTTGACTCCATGTAGATTCCAACAACCCTACCCCCCTGTTGGTTTATAGGTAAATGAATGATAGATTCTAGCCTTTGTCCGTTTCCGTTGGTTTGTCTCCTCATGATATAGACAATAGCTTATCCTGCTTGTGGATGGGTGAACACAGGTGTTATCCTGAAATTGAGTTTCGGCCATTGTGTGATAAAATGTCTCATGGCCTGAACATAGTTTTATGATCTTTCTGGTTTCTCTTATTCAAAGTTTAACAAACACAATTTCCTTTCGGGGCAAATGACACAGCTTCTCATCTCAAAGTACAGGCAAACAAAACCATCTCAAACAATGGACGCAATGTGTGTTTCAAACTGAAAGAGTTTTGACTCAATATGTAGCAAGGTCAATGGAGGCCTCAAAGTTCACAATTCTTGACCTGTAATAATAAAAATGTATTTCTATTTTGCACTGAAAGTTTAACAGTACACCCCTTTTGAAAAGTAAGATTTTTATCAATATCTCAATGAACACAAGAACAATTTCCAAAATTTTGACAAAACTCCGTTTTATAGAACATTTATTTAGCTCCATTACATGAAAGTAAGGTTAATAATATATCTTGGATTACAAAATCTTCAGTTTAACTTGGTGCAAAATTTAATACACCCCACAACAAAAAACTACTACATCTAGTATTTTGTATGACCTCCATGATTTGTAAAGACAGCACCAAGTTTTCTAGGCATGGAATGAACAAGTTGGCGACATATGCATAGGGGGGGGAGGTTTGGGACTTTAAATGAGGCGCACAGTGGGAGTGCCGTGCGACTTCATCCCGGTTCAATAGATAAAAAGAAGAGGAGGTTGGGACTTTGAGTGAGAGACGTGACCAGGCTGGCAGAAAACAATCGGCATGTTTATTGGTACATACAGTTCAAATGACATATACAATGTTTTGCAAGAAATTGTTACATATTAAGAGAGCTAATAAGTGATCCCATAGTCCAATTACATAGAGGTCAACAGAGTAGGATTCCATATATGGTAGAGTATTGGGAGTATACATAGTATCACAAACTGGGATTCCAAGTGGTAATAAAATAGTAGTAGGATTTAAAACCTCATGAGCTCAGAGTATTGGGGAGTATACATAGTATCACAAACTGGGATTCCAAGTGGTAATAAAATAGTAGTAGGATGTAAAACATGAGCTCAACGCGTTTCGTGGCCCGAATCGCCACTTCTCAGAAGAAGATGCAAAAATCTAAAGGAAACCTATAAGGAAGTTGACACTATGCTGATAATATGAATTGGAGAAAAGGGAGAGGGGGCAAACCCCCATACATACCCACACTTATATGAGGCTCAGATGGTAATTGGAAGGGAGAGTGGATATGACCCCATGACAGTCTCCGTTTATCTCAGCGGGGGATCGATCCGCCAATCCCCTGCTGAGCAGGAGGGTGACAGCTCTTCTCTGCACTGTGTGTGGAGACACAGCTGTCAGAGCCCCATATATCTCTATGGGGAAATTGGATGGGAATGGACCGTCTGTCCGTTCTCATCCGATCCCATCTGATCCGCTGGACGGATGAAAAATAGGGTTTCCAACCATCCAGATTTGACGGATCGGATGTCAGCGGACATGTCTCCGCTGACATCCGATGACCCATAGAGATGCATGGGGGGACCGTTCAGATCCGCCAAAAAAAATGGACAGGCGGATCTGAACGGTCCGCCTGTGTGTAAGGGGCCTTGGATGCTGGATGGGGAGTGATGCTCAACTTGTCGCTTCAGAATTCCCCATTAGGTGTTCTTTTGGGTTCAGATCGGAGACATAATTGGCTACTGAATCACTTTCACCCTGTTCTTCAGTAATGCAACAGTGGCCTTAGATGTGTGTTTTGGTTCATTTTCATGTTGAAAATGTGCACAACGACCAAGGGCACAGAGTGATGGTAGTATATTCTCTTTCAATATAGAGAAGTATATCTGAGAACTTATAACATCAATGAAATGCAGCTCCCCAACATCAGCAGCACTCATTCAGCCCCACAGAAGGACACTGCCACCACCATGTTTCACTGTAGGCACCATGCATTTTTCTTTGCACTTTTCACCTTTGTGATGCCATACAGTTTTGAAGCTATCAGTTCCAAAAACATTTATCTTGATCTCATCACTCCAGAGTACAGAGTCCTAGTAGTCTTCTTCTTTTTCAGCATGGGCCCTGGCAAATTCTAGGTGGGCCTTTTTGTGCATGGGCTTTAGGAGAGGCTTCCTTTGTGGATGACACCCATGAAAGCCATTCCTCTGCAGCGTACGCCGTATTGTATTCCAGAAAACAATCGCCCCAGTTTGGCTTTCCACGTCTTTAGCTAACTGCAGTGAACTTGCATGGCAATTTTCTTCAACCCTTCTCATCAGAAGACGCTCCTGTCATGGTGTTAACTTCCGTGGACAGCCTGGACCTCTCTGTGAGATGGTTGCAGTTCCATCTTTGTTAAATTTTTGTATCACCTTTGCTACAGTATTCTGATAAGTAAAGCTTTGCTGGTCTTCTTGTAGCCCTAACCTTTCTTGTGTAAAGAATTTTTTTTTTCTCAGACCTTGTGACATTTCCCCTCCATGTGGTGCGATTGCTGACATGAAATGGGAGGGGTTTTCTTTGTTAAGTAACACCCTTTTATAATCAACTTTCTGCTGGACACCTGTTTAATGAATAGACTCACCTGTAGTTGAATAACTTGTTAATTAGGACTTTGTCTAAAATTTAGCTTTAGGCCCCTTTCACACAGGCGGACCATTCAGTTTCGCCTGTCAGTTTTTTTGGCGGATCTGAACGGACACCCCAGGCATCTCTATGGGGCATCGGATGTCAGCGGAGATAGCCGCTGACATCCAATCCGTCAAATCTGGACGGATGGAAACCCTATTTTGCATCCGTCCAGCGGAACGGATGAGAACGGACAGACGTTCCGTTCCCCTCCTATTCCCACGTAGAGAACAGCAGGACCTGACAGCTGTGTCTCCGAACACAGTGCAGAGAACAGCTGCCATCCGCCTGCTCAGCGGGAGATCGGCGGATCGATCTCCCGCTGAGAAAAACGGAGTCCGCCTGTCAGGGTTACCTGATCCGAGGCCGAAGTGCTGAGAGGGCTCCCCTTGCGGCTCAGTGCGGCGCACCCCTGGAGATGGTACAGAGGGTGTGGCGCCCCAAGTGGCACGGGTTACCAGCTGCAGGCAGGTAGGTAGAATCAGGAGCAATCTGAGAGCGAACTGGAACAGGCTGGAATCACAGCAGAGTATGTCTTTCAAGGGCTCTGAAGCAGCCGGGCTACCTTGTGCCAAGGAATAGTCTCTAGTAGCGGGGACAGGTACTGGCCGTGGTCTGGGACTGGAGCAGGCAGCGGGAACCGTAGTACAAGCCGAGGTCATGCACAGGAGACAATCAGAATATCCGAGGTCTTGAAGCAAGCCGGGGTCATCCATGGTAGGTAACGGAAGCAGGGTCAGTGGGAGAAGCCAAGGGTCAAACCAGGAGCAGGAGATCAAACGGAATCAGGAACAAGCCGAAGTCACAACAGGAAATCCAAACAGGAAACAGGAAGCACAGAACACAGGAAGCTGAGAGATAATCCAGCAATGAGTCTGATCCTATGGCATCCTTTTATAGGCCATTTCCCTGACAGGCCAGCAGAGGGCTATGTCAGTTGAGTCAGGAATGTCCATTGCTATTACTGGCAATGTTGCCAGTTCTCCTACGGCCATTTCCCTGACACCGCCTGATGGACTCCCTGTGTGAAAGGGGCCTTACTCCTAAGACTTTCATTGGGGTGTATTCATTTTTGCAACAGGGTCTTGAATGAATTTGTTAGGAAAAATACTTTTGTGTGTGTGCAAATTACCAAATCTTGATTGCAATCAATGGCCGGCATTTCTGGGAGTATTTTGTAGTATAATGTCCCATAGAAAATGTTGATTCTGAAAGGAAAGTTAAGGATTTCTGACAAATCTGTTGGGGTGTACTTATTTATGCTGAGCACTGTACATCAAGAGGTTGCAACTCTACCCTACTGTTCCTAGAACAGACTTAGTGGTTATTTCATACCTTCTTTAACCACTTTCTGACCGCCCTTTAGCAGTTTTACTGCTACAGGGCGGCACCTGTGCGCTGGATCTTATATATATAATCCGGCTCTTCCGAGAAACAGGCGTGAATGCGATGTCCACCGATCATCCTGCAGAAAAACAAAACGGCAGTCTGCCTATGTAAACAAGGCAGGTCGCCGCTCTGACAGGAGGGAAGGCATGGATCCTGTGTCTCTGCAAAGGAGGGACATGGATCCATGTCTTCCCCCTAGTAAAGGCACCTCCCACAATGTGGTAAAACAGTGGCTAGGCACACAGTTAACCCTTTGATCGCCCCTGATGTTAACCCCTTCCCAGCCAGTGTCATTAGTACAGTGACAGTGTATATTTTTAGCACTGATCACTGTATTTGTGTCACTGGTCCCCATAAAGTGTCAAAAGTGTCAGTGTCCAAATGTCCGCCACAATATCGCAGCACCGCTATAAGTCGCTGATCGTCAACGTTGCTAGTATAAAAATGAATAAAAATACCCCATAGTATAAAGACACTATAATTTTTGTGCAAACCAATCAATGTACGCTTATTTGGATTTTTTTTACCAAAAATATGTAGCAGAATACATATTTGCCTAAATTTATTGAAGAAATTCGATTTATTTATTTTTAATTTTTAATTTGATATGTTTTATATACAGCGTCGCACAACTGCGCAATTGTTAAAGTAATGCAGTGCCGCATCTCAAAAAATGGCCTTGTCATGAAGGGGGATTTATCTTCCAGAGCTCAAGTGGTTAAGACCTTCGGCTGTCTCACTCCTCCAATGAAGGGCTCATTTCTATAGAAGTAAATTTGTTTTAATTTCCAGTCCTCCATAAACCTGCTAGAGATTTAAAGTGGTTGTCAACCCTTATCCCCAGTGAAGTGACTGGCTTCAGGTGATACACAGAGATTAAAAAATCCTTCTACATAAGTATTACCTGTATATCTGTAGCCTTCTCTTCTCTACACCACTTCAAAATCCAGAATTTATAATACTTGTCTGGGCTGTAAATAAAAAAAAAAAAGGGGGGGGTCGGGGAGCTGTAGTTACATTCTGCGGAGCTCAGAGAGCTTATTGAAGGGAAGGGAACCCCCCTCCCCAATCTCCCCTTCACACAGGAACAGAGCTGACAATCCCAGGTTGTGTGCTGGAGCTCCTTCCTCTGTCACCTTTTTTTACTTGGTGTCAGAAAAACTTGTCAGAAGTGACTCGTGTCTATAGCAGAGGAAGGAAGCTGCAGTACTTGTCTCTGGATTGAGACAAGTACACACTATTGAGGGATATATTTTGTTCATATTTAATGTCTGAGGTTTACAGACACTTTAAACGTACTGTATGCAGTAAAGCAAAAGAGACGTGAAGGAGTGACTTTCTGTAGTCCTACTTGGGACTTGGTCACTTTATGGGCCTTGTGGCATTGTTAAACTTTGCGCCTCCTTAAGTTTTTAGCTTCATAGCAGGCCCCCAAAAATGTCTGCACTCATGCTGCATTAAGCATCCCTGTATTTAAATCTGTATATCTCTCTCTTCTGCTTCTCCTCTAGGAATTTCGTACATCTTATTTGAGACCCGTATTGGCTGTCTGGAGAAAAACATCCCCCCGGAGTCTCAAAAATTTATCGACTCTATTGGAGCCATGTTGAAATATTCAATATATGTGAGCATTCTTCCAGCTTGGACCCAAAATTTACTACCCTATTACAGACTCTACCTAGAGAACTGGGACAATATTTTTAATTTTGGTGAGTAGTTTAAGATTGGAAATAAAAAATGAATGTAACATGGTGGTATGCAGAGTTGTATAAAGTACTCGAAACCCATACTTGAGTAGAAGTGGAAGTGCTCGATCAAAAAGTGACTTGAGTAGAAGTACTAAAGTATTCAACATTTTTTGTACTTAAGTATTGCAAGTAGTTTTTTTTTTTTAAAATTTGCTACTCAAGTACTGAAAGTAAAAGTACAAGTACTGTGTTATGTAGTTATTAAAGAAAGAAGTCGAAAGTTTGAACATCATATTGTTTTTTATTATTTCAAATGCAGCTTTTATTTATACATACAGTAGCATTTATTTTCGTATGCGCTGATAATACACATGTTTTGAGCTTCATGAAACCTGCCATCTACTGTTCTGGCAGTGGTAATTTTTATAATTGTAACGAGTAACTATGCAGCACAAAAAAAAGTATTGGAGTAGAAGTATTGAAATCATCGAAAAAATGTAGTGAAGTAAAAGTGGAAGTAGGAGAAAAAAATTCTACTCCAGGAAAGTCCAGATACCGCCTTTCGGTACTTAAGTACAGTAGTGAAGTAGTTCTACTTAGTTACTATACATCTCTGGTGGTATGTCATATAATGCTGCTCATAGACAAGGTGCTGTTGCATGTAAATCTGACTTCCTGAAAAATGTTATTTTAGTTTTAATTATCATGATATAAAATAATGGATGTGGGGGCCTTTTGGTGGGCGTGATTTTTTTATTGGAAGCATTTATTTCTTGGACCAGCTCTGGCTCTCCCCCTCTCTATCCACTCTCTTCTCTCTTCAACTCTCTCCTCTCTCTCTGTACACACTTCCTCTCCCTCTTTGCTCAGATTGTGCAGAGCTGGCTTTTACATGAATGATGAATGCAGAAATAAATGTGTAACCCGATGGTCCTTTTGTGGCTCAGTGATGGCATCTTTTGGTAAATCCATAGGAAACAAGATGATCGAGCAGAAGATGGAAAAGATTCAAGCTCGCTTGGACCGTGGGGAGGAGGTGCAGGGGGAGTACCTAACCTATCTGCTGTCTAGTGGAAAACTGACCAATAAGGAGGTGAACGGCAGTGTGGCAGAGCTGCTGTTGGCCGGAGTGGACACGGTATTTGCATTCTATAACATACAGATTTCTTCTATTTGCTATAATACAAATATTTCGGTGTCATAGTGTTGCATGGTGGATGTTCTTTACTGGTCTTGTGTGTAAATGCAAACCTATTATTCTACTTAGACAATACAGTCTAAGTCATGGGTGTCCAAACTTTTGGCTTCTCTGGGCCACATTGAGTATAGAGAAATTGTCTCGGGCCGCATATAAAATATATACTATAGTTAGGGTATATAAGTAATAAAACACCGCCGCGCCCTTCCCGTGCTGCTGCGCCCCCCCCCCCAGCAATAGTTTAACACAACTAGTGGATGATCCCCTCCAAGGCTGCCTCTGTGGCCGTGCCCCAGACTCGACTTCCTTCCTCCCCAGCAAAAAAAAAATTGTCAGGGGGCAGTTGGCCTCATTGCCTGAGGTTCTGGGCCGCATGCGGCCCCCGGGCCGCAGGTTGGACATGCCTGGTCTAAGTGGTTTATTCTGTAATCTCAGTAGCTGTTGAGCATTATTGAGGGAAATGATCAAGCTGATATGCAGACTGTGACGAACGCCCATTTGCTGGGACGTTCGTCACAGGTTACTGGAGGAGTGTGGAGGCCAGCCTCCTGCCCACGGACTACGGCCCTGGCTTGTAGGGGAGCGTGGCTCTGGTTGGGGGTGTATGCTGGGGGACCCTTGGAGTACCGTTACTTTAAATTCAAGTCCCGGTCACCCCAAGCGACACAGACTTTGGGCCTAAGCTGCATATTACAACAAAGGACTTCACACCATGAGAGACTAAACTGATGTTAATGACATAAGACTCAGCTTTGGTATACTGGGGGGATGTGAATTGACACTTAAGTTATAGTAAGGTGTGTTGAAAATGGAGACGGGCAGTCTAAGAGCCTATGTCTTCTGCTTTCATCTGTTTAGAGATGGAGTGTGTTCACACTTCTAGGAATGCGTATTCGGCTATGTTTTGGGCTTGTTGTTTGTTGAGTTAATTATGATAATGTTGCAGTCTCATTCACCTATCTTTCCAGAAGGCCAAGGTA
Source organism: Pelophylax lessonae (assembly GCF_965119305.1). Lineage (NCBI taxonomy): Eukaryota > Metazoa > Chordata > Amphibia > Anura > Ranidae > Pelophylax > Pelophylax lessonae. Next base: position 303,915,708 of record NC_138773.1, on the reverse strand, counting down.
TGTTGACTATGTTTTGTACGCAATTGCATTTGCATATGATAATACAATCAAACATATGAGACTGTATATATTGGAAGTGATTTGTTGAATAAAGTGTCTTTTGTTTTACCCTTCATCCAGCTTCGGCTGATGTTTGGGGGGGAATTGAGGGGCCAGGTCACTGCATCACATGAGATTCTGGAGACCTAAGACAGAAATACTTGATCCAAGTATTGGGGATCTGTTACACAGACGGTCACTAGAAATAAAAAATCCAAATCTACATTTACAATATTGTCATGAACTACTTGAAATACTTGTAAAAATATTACAGCAATGGTTCGGACCATCTACTTACCAAAAATAGACTACAAAAATAGAGGTTCTATTTTCATGAAGCCTAAATAGATAGGAATGATAAGGAGGAATCCTTTGACTTTATCTCTTGCCTTCCTATATGCTCAAACTCCTTCAAGAATGAAAAATTGCTGATCAGTCAGACTAATAAGTCAGTTTATATTTAGCAGAAGAGAGATGCCCATGGGTTGGCAACTCACCACTAATCAGCATTGAAAACAGTCCCTGGGATTCAACTCAGATAGGGTGTCATTCAAAAGGGATATACACTGGATTGCAGATTGGTGTGGGTGGTGTCTACCTTGTCATAACATGAAACCTAACAAGCAAAATAATTCCTGCTGGGAATTAAGGAATCTTAAGGATCTAATCATAGAGGCCAGGGTTTGTATTAGGTCTTATGGCATTCCTGGAGCCCGAAGGAAGGTGGTCTCCGATGAAGTAAGCAAAATGCTGGCATTGGGGATCATTGAGGAATTGTGCAGTGAGTGGTCAAGCCCCATAATATTGCTTTCAAGCCCAATAAAACCTTGCAATTCTGCAATTATTTTTGCATAAAATGTTCATCAAAGTCCAGCATCAATAAAGATAATCCAGAAGCCTTTGAGCAAGAAACTTCCACCCAGGTGCTGGAAATCCTACAATAGTGAGATAGGGCCTTCCCCCTCTCCACACACTGACTCTTACCGACAAGTATGGACCATCATTCCCACAATGGTCAAATACAGCAGTGGGTGATTTGAAGGATCACTTAACCTTAGACCTCCGGATTGGTGTGTAAAGAACATCCGTAATTCCAATCGGCCTCATGCATAGGAAAAAGGTCAAGGAAAGAGGCCCATAGCGTTATGTTTTAATATATTCATTTAAAAAGCTTGGAGTCGCGCTCACCAAACAAAAAGTAAAATATGCAGGGGTATACACTGAACACTCATCAGTTCCAACCAGAACAATGGCCGGCCTCCGGGCGTGATGAAGTAACGTAAGGCTAGCTCCTTCCAACGCGTTTCGTCATTACGCCGTCATCAGGGGGCGTGTTCAGTGTATACCCTGCATATTTTACTTTTTGTTTGGTGAGTGCGATTCTAAGCTTTTTTTAATAAATATTTTGAAACATATAACGCTATGGGCCTCTTTCCTTGACCTTTTTCCTATGCATGAGACCGATTGGAATTATGGATGTTCTTTACACACCAATCCGGAGGTCTAAGGTTGAGTGATCCTTCAAATCACCCCCTGCTGTATTTGACCATTGTGGGAATGATAATCCATACTTGTCGGTAAGAGTTAGTGTGTGGTGAAGGTGAAGGCCCTATCTCACTATTGTGTGATTTCCAGCACCTGGGTGGAAGTTTCCTGCTCAAAGGCTTCTGGATTACCTTTATTCATGCTGGACTTTGATGAACATTTTATTCTATTTTAACCAGCACTGCTTGTGTGTTTTTATATATTGTTTTTCTTGCCAGTGTTTTAAGCTAGCTGCTGGTGTCTAGTAGGGTGCGCAGGTTCTATTTTTATTATTGCATAATTATTTTTGGAAACCTAACTACATTTCAAAATTGGACACCCATCCCATGTCCTAAGTGGATGAGCTCATTGAAGGACTAGGCTCAGCCAACTACATGACCACTTGTCCTCCCAAAGGGTTACTGGCAAATATACCTGACCAAGGCCACTTGGGAGAAAATGGCATTCTTCAATCCAGATGGACATTTTCAATACTGAAGAATGCTTTTTGGCCTTCAGACAGCAAAAGCCATATTCCAACTGGCAAAGGATAAGTTGTTATATCTCAATTTGAGATATGCCTCTGTTTACTGAAAATACATTGTCATATTTAGAGGAGATTGGGAGTCTCACCTGCCAAAAGTGTAGGCGGTTTTGGACTACCTCAAGAAAACAGGGATCACTGTAAACCCCAAAAAATGCACTGTAGGAATGGGGGAAGCAAAGCACCTTGGGTCAATTGTAGGGAAATGATTAGTAAAACCACAGATTAAAAAATAGAGGCTATTTAATCCTGTACAGGTACATGCATCCTTGGCTATTATTGGGTACTATCACTGATTTCTGCCAAGTTTTACTACCTTGGTGGCATCTTTTGACCGTCCTAACTAAAGGCTGGAAATCAGTCACGGTAGAATGAAACCCAGAGGCTCAGAGGGCTATCATGGAGCTCAAGTCTGTACTGTGTCACCATCTGGCCCCTGGAAGCCTGTGATTTCTCTAAAAAATGTGTTGTTCAAACACATGCAGTGCATCCAATGTGAGCTTAGAAGCTGTTCTGTCTCTGGTCATACACAGAAAGGAGCGCCTCGTAGTTTTTCTCAGCTGAAAGTTTACTGTGGCTGAGAAAAACTGCCATTGTAAGAGAGAATACCTGACCAAAATGGGCTTTGGACTAACTCTGGTATTATTTGTTGGGAAGAAAGGTTGGCTTGATCTCCAATTATGTGTCTTTTATTGACTGCGCCAGAATAAGGGGGCGGACGCTAGGGTGACCTGGTGGCTTCTAGCACTGCAGGGGTTTAGGTTTAAAGTGTAATCTATGAAGGCGCCAACCTGATAAGCTAACCCCTAACTGCCGCCCCTTTAAATTGGAAAAAAAAACCCAACACATTAAACTAGTGAAAAATGGTAAAGTAAGGCGCTGTTAGAATAGTAATAGAAATGTGGCGCTAGTCTAGAACAGTGGTCCTCAACCCTGGCCTACAGGGCCCACTAACAGGCTAGATTTGCAAGATAACTGAAATACATCCCAGGTGATATCATTTGCTGCTCAGTGATTGCAGTACTCTTGTCTGCATCTCCCCAAGGTAATACTTAAAATCTGGCCTGTTAGTGGGCCTTGAGGACCGGAGTTGAGGACCACTGGTCTAGAACACTGCTCTCATAGAATGTCCATATATTGCAGAGGGAAACCACAGTCCATAAGTGTTCAATGCAAACAAAGGTGAAAGTCCGTAAGCCCAGAGAACCACCACCAAAGATCAGCTTACACTGTCTCTTACCAGAAATATATGACCCTCACTACATAGGTCATATACAGCTTTCAGATCAAGATAAGATAGGGTCCTCCTCTCCTCCCAAAGGAATGGCATACGATCACCTCTCCACCAAATGTAGGCTCAAAAGATATAAAACAGAGCACTCCACATAGTGTAAAACTGTTTGATGGGTTTATTTAACGCAAAAAATAAAATCAAACTTACAAGATAGCAGAACAAATGGAGCGTAGTGTGTTTCCTCTCATAGTGATCGGTTACCACCGTAACCCTCCAACAAAATGGCAGCCGCGTCTCCTCCACCCGGCGCGTTTCGTCATAGGCTGACGTCGTCAATAGATTCTACTAAGTGAAAAAATAATATGTATACATACACCACCTCCACAAACGTGTATAAAATTGCACATAAACTCCAGTTGTGATAAATTTGTTAAACCAAGAAACCTTCTATAAAATGTTATACAAATTTGAAATAATAAACATGAGAACAGTCCATAAAATGATGTCCGTGATAGTATATGTCCATATACCCCAACCAAAATTTGTGAAATCTTCTTTTCTGTTATTTAAGTGCTCCACCGCGTGAATAACAAATAATTGTGCTCACCACAACTCTAGGTCCAAACAGACCACAAAGCTTAATCAAGGATCAGTACACCTTTTCATATCCGTCCCATATGACAACCTCATCTCAGATGGCCGATGGCATAAATATGAAGGCATAAAAACACCACAATAATAGTGCAACCCGGTTAATTGAATGTCAACCAACAAACAGCTAAAAGGTTGTGCTTACAAATGCGGTGCCGAAGCCGGCATCAGCTTGAATGGCGCTAAGACTGCATCCCACATACGAAACACCGTTGACTGTCAGTCCCTCTCTCTCTGTTCTGATCAGCCGGCTGGCATGCGTTCCAAGGAGTGACCGGACGTGACATCAATGGTTTACAGGAAGTAGACGGCAATGCCGAGGTGGCCAAACTTTTTGCAGGCTCAAGGGGCCCCCCAACAATGACTGGACATTGGGCAGGTGCCCCTTTTGCCCTGCGTTAAAGACGGCCCTGGACGGCATTCAGAAATCAATGCAGGCATCATCAGGATCCTGAAAAGATTGTGGGGGCTAGTTCTAAAGTTTGAGCCAGCCATGTGATATCAAGCAAAGTAACAAGTCGCATGAACTTTAGAACTAGCACCCCCCCCCCCCCACATCTATATTACTTCATATTAAACACCATGTTTGGGTTGACATATCAAATATCAAGTGGATCCTGAACAAGCCCAATTTGAGTGAAACGCATCGATCCGACCATCACTTTGTACTTTGCTGGTTGACTAACAAACCTGGCCGCATTTTCTTTACATGTTTTTAGAATATACTTTCAGATTTTAAACTATGTACCTGTATATGAAATATTCTAGTTTTTAAATATATATTGATTTTTTTTTTTGTGTCTACTACCCCCATGTACCCGTGTCTCCCCTAGTGGGAGATTTGGGGACACCTTGCTATTTTCACTTTTGACCTTTTGGGTATTGTGCCTGTCCTTCTTCTTTTTTTTTTTTTTTTTGTTATAAGCTACCCTCCCCCCAATCTTTCTACACAGAAGGTTTTTCACCTTAACGCATATAATGCATCTACCTTTACAACCATTTTGATCTCTTGAATATGGAAAGGAGATAAGGAGCAGTAAACCATTGTCCTACTACATGCTACATACTGGAATGTATTGATTATATTTTCAGTCTGTTCTGTGGCAGACCATTTTTCTATGGCTTTGTGAGCTGTTACGCAATCACCCCCTGACATGGCAGACTGGTCTGTGAACTTTGGTTGTCCTCTCAGTGAAATATTCTAATCTTTGTGTTCTATGCCCTCAGACATCCAACACCCTCTCCTGGGCACTGTACCACCTTGCCAGGGACCCAGAGATCCAGGAATCCCTTTATCAGGAGGTGAACAATATTGTCCCAGATGATGGTATACCCACCGCTGAGGATATTGCCAAGATGCCGCTGCTAAAATCTGTGATTAAAGAAATACTCCGGTACCTTTTATTCATATCCTTTCCCTATTTGTTCTGGTACCTTGTTTTTCGAGTGTAGAGATTGTGCTGGACTGACTGGAACGGTCACTGTTTATAGACAGGAGGTCAAAGGGGCAAATAGGAAGGGTTTCCTTCTAAAGATTAGTGCCTTGATTTTTGGGAGAATGGTGTGCCCTGTTGGGGGCCTGGGCTGCTACCTCGGGATGCAGCCTGATGGTTGCTTCCGTAGGTGATACGTCCCAGACAGACTATATCAGGATACTTTCCCAATAACATTCATTAGCAGCCCTGAGGAAGGTGAAGTCCTTTTGTCCCCCGAAACCCGTTGGCTTTATCCTATCATCTGTACCCCTCAATAAAACATTTCGATATTTACATCTACTGGACACCAGACACTCCTTTACACCCTCTTTTCTCTATTCTTGTGTCAGTTCAAAAAAGCCGTTTCATTTTTGGGCAGAGTCTACCTGGCTGGTTTGATACAACTCTTAGTTGTTTCCACCAGTGAGGCATTCCCAGTCTGTGTGTAGAGACGGAGTTAGGAGTGTATGATGGAGGCAATAATGTGTAGAATAGGAGTGCTGGGGGGTATCATTGCATGGAGTATGGGCAGGAGAGTAAGTGCAGAGTTAGGAAAAATGTGCAAAGAGCAGAGTGGGCAGTAAGTGGTGTGTCAGCAGGGGGCAGAAATTAATGTCTGTGGGTTGAGAAGGGATATTTGTGTCTGTGGTATTGGGGGGGTTAAAAGTACTGGGTGCCGCACATCAGAACATGACCCGCTGTGTGTGAACAAGTGCCAGTCTCAGCCCAGACCCCCACTAGGGGACTTGGCCAGGTGGGGGTCCAGGCTGAAACTGCCACTTGTTAACACACAGTGGGTCTTCTGATGTGCGGCTCCCAGGACTTTTAGTTCTCGTCTATGATCGCCTGGAGCGTGGGCGCGCACCATCCCAGCCAGCACTCACCGCAGCAGGCACAGGACTAAACTTCCATGCAGCCTGAGCAGCTCACATACCATAGATTGGGGTGGAGGGGGAGATGGCTGGGGGAGATGTTTAACAGCATGAGTTGGCCTGAGCGGAGATGTCTATCAGTATAAGGCAGCTAAGGGGTGTCTGCCAACTTTAGGAGGGGGGGGGGTGTCAGTTGGCAAGTTAGCAGGAGGTATGAGTGGGCCTGAAGGAGATGTCTGTCAGTAAAAGGCAGCTAAGGGGTGTCTGCCAACTTTGTGGGGGTGTCAGCAAGTTAGCAGGAGGTAAAAGTGGGCCTGAAGGAGATGTTGATCAGCAGGGGGTGTGAGGCATCTTGGGGAAAGATGTCTCAGCGTTGGTTTTAGAGACCTCTCTTGATGCCAGTCCTTGGCTCCCTGCTGCCCGCAACCTACTGCATGAGAGCAGGTTAGGGTTAGGTCCCCAAGCTCTCCTGCAGTAAGTCCCCTTAAACAGCAGGGTGGGATCTCTCACCGATACTGGGGAGCCAGAGACCAGCTTGGAGTTTGGCAAAACTTTAGCATTATCCGCAATAGGAAAGTAAAAGTGTTGTGAAAAAACGCTAACTAATCCTTATGGAAAATAGTTTGGCAAAACAAGTCTTAATGGCTGGCTCTGAGCTAATTCTTTTTTACCCCGGAGGTTTAAAAAAAATACTGCTACTGCAATACTCCCCTTTTACCTGGAGCTTTCCCCAGGCAGTACCTGTTATCTGCCACAAGATGTCCTAAGTCATCTGGGTTGCATGATGCTCCACAATTTTCACCCCATTAGTATTTTTTTTTTTTTTTTTTTAATAAGGGGCGCAAATATAAAGCTTTTAAAAGTAGAATTTTCAGTAATATTTAACATTAAAGATTCAGATTCATACATAAGCTCAGTAATGACTGGTTCTCTTCAACAGTTCCCTGTAACATGAGCCTCTTCATGTCAGAGGACCGGACTGTGTGCAGTTCATGCATACCATTCATTACTAAGGATATAAATATGAGTGCCTGCTTACAACACAACGAGTAAGCAAACCCCAGCGTCCAGCTGTACCCCATCATTCAGAGGAAACACCCACTGAAGGAATTTTTTTGCCATTGCCTCTCTCTCCTGCAGATACTAACTGCCTGGCTGCCATGCTGTTAAAAATGTTCATAGAGTTGTAACCCCTGGAAATGTTGGGGGGAGCATGGTAATTCAGGTCTTCATCAGTGGTATGCCTCTGAGGCATCTGCTGCACCGATCCCACTAAGGGGTTAAACTGCACTAAAAGATAAAAGACCACCGATTGGCCCCTTACGGGTTCATGTATGAAAAATTTAGATGTCTTAAGCATTTGCAGAGGCACAACGAATGATTGTTGTATTGTTGGAAATATGATTGTCGCCTGTGATCATCAGCGCCATCTTGTGGCCATAATGCACCTTGAGGTATTTATTTATTATTTATTTCAGGTACTTGCATAGCGCTGTCAATTTACACAGCGCTTTACATGTACATTGCACATTCACATCAGTCCCTGCCCTCAAGGAGCTGATAATCTAAGGTCCCTAACTCGCATACATACACAGTAGGGCCAATTTTTTTTTAGGTATTTAAGGAAAATACTGCATTATGGCCACTAGATGGAGCTGATGATCATAAGAGATAATATGACAAACGTGGCTATCATTCATTATGCCTGTGCGAATGCTTAAGACATGTGGACTGTAAATATTTTATATATAAGCCCTTATTCATCAAAAACGAAAGTTGCTTAAATGGTTAGTTCACTTTTTCAGAAAAAATAAGATGAAAATGGTACACCCTCCCTGCCCCGCAGAGCTGTCAGTGCCAATGCAGCCGCTGTAGTGGTCCAGCACTTTGAAGTCCTCGCTCTTCTCCCTCTTCTTTCTGCAGCGCTTCTGAGACTGGTCAGAGAAATGCTCTGTGCTGCATGGGCACTGAAAGCTCATCACCAGGGACAGCGGCGACTAGGGAGTGTGTACGGTGTTTACTCTTGTTCATTTTTTCTGATTAAAGTTAACTTGCGCGTTAAAACTATTTTCTCTTCCAATGTGTTGAATGTTTTGTTTTTACTATGAGCAGTGGTAAAAAAAAAAAAAATGCATTATGGCCACTAGATGGAGCTGAGGTGCATACAAAATGCAAACATCTTTGCAACCAGGGTTACAATGTAACCAGTCATTATCGCTAATTCCCTTTAGCCTTTTCTAGAATTGTTACATTGTTCCCTTTTGTTACAAAGCTCTATGTATTTTTATGCTCCTCATCGTCATCTCCAAATGTGGTATTTTACTACTGCACACATACTGCCCATTTTGTTTTAATAAGCAGACCACTATATGTTTCAGAGTAAAAATTGCTCTAAGAGTAAAATAAATCATTAAGTGCACAGATCCTTCCCACGTCTAATTACAAATCGTCTTGGACCTGATCATTACCCTTGACAAATCATTACCATAGACCAGGGTCAAGAATGTTCGATATAAGGAGTGGGGGGAAATAGGGGTTAATAAGGCAGATGCATATGATGAACTAAATTCACTTTCTTTCTTTTCTTTAGACTGTACCCAGTTGTACCGACTAATTCCAGAATGACCGTTGAGAAGGACATAACCCTCGGGGGCTACTGGTTTCCCAAAGATGTAAGTGGATTGTTGTGTGAATCAGCCCATAGATACTAGACATGCAAGCGCAATCCGATCACCATCAGGGCAGAACATTTCCCTAGTGCCCCAAAAACAGGAAAAGTTGCCATTCAAGACGCTATAAACTATAAAAACAAGAAACTTTGGGCATCATTTATTTATTTATTTATTAAGATGTTTAAAACTTATATTTCTTTTTTTTTTTTTTACAAATAATGTGAAACAGGATTCCCAGAGCAGCACAGGTCACAGCAGGAGCTGCCTGCCTGAAGGCTGCCTTTGTCTCATTGAAACCTCTACTAAACCCTACCAAAGCCCATAATACAAAATAATACATTGCTCCATTACAGATAAGTGTATCCACACGTGTTTCGGCCCCAGATGCCGACTCTCAAATGGCTCATCCCCTCTTACTGTAGCACACAAAGAAAAAAACAGCCACACTCCATATCTGTTATCTCTGTTAATTTTACCTAGTTTAAGGAAGACCACCCAAGCTTCTCCCTGCATTTCACTCCCAAAGATGAAATCCTAAAGCAGACCCCCCCCCCCTTAATAATCTTGGTTATTTAAATACAATCTATTAACTAATGAAGTTAACAGTATTTACCTGCCTCCTTTTTGCATTGTTTCTCCTGTCTGAGAGTTGTGTGTCATCCACTGGTTTAAAATCTGCACAGCCATTTAAAAAAAAATCTCATAAGCAGCTAGCTTCATCCTTCTCAACCTGCCCACCAATGATGTCATGCGTCTCATCTTGCGCATGCGCTGTACCACAATAAACAGCTGGGCATGCACCATACAACATTACACTTATCTGAAAAAGAGCCTTTTTTCTCGCTGAGATCCCAACAGATCTCACCATCAAGACAGTGGAAAACAATGGAAGGAAGTGGGACACCTTTAAAGATTAAGTTATAGCCCATATATTTATATAATTTAAAAAGTGACTTCATTTGTGAGTGATGGCTCCATCCATCTTCCCATCAACTCTGACCATCTTCCCTGTCCCTGCTGAAGAAAAGCATCTCCACAACATAATGCTGCCACCACCATGTTTCACGGTGGGGATGGTGTGTTCAGGGTGATGTGCAGTGTTAGTTTTCTGCCACACATAGCGTTTTGCTTTTAGGCAAAAAATATAAATTTTGGTCCCGTCTGACCAGAGCACCTTCTTCCACATGTTTGCTGTGTCCCCCACATGGCTTCTCACAAACTGCAAATGGGAATTCTTATGACTTTCTTTCACCAATGGCTTTCTTCTTCCCACTCTTCCATAAAGGGCAGATTTGTGGAGCGCACGACTAATAGTTGTCCTGTGGACAGATTCTCCCACCTAAGCTGTGGATTTCTGCAGCTCCTCCAGAGTTACCATGGGGCTCTTGGCTGCTTCTCTGATGAATGCTCTCCTTGCCCGGCCGGTCAGTTTAGGTGGACGGCCATGTCTTGGTAGGTTTGCAGTTGTGCCATACTCTTTCCATTTCCAGGAATGCTCCATGCTGAGGGAACGTTAATCTACCCTCTCTTTTCACAGCTAGCAAGACTATGCATGGTTACGAACTGTTAGACTCGGTCACTGACAGATCCCATCCCCACTAATGGTCAGCTATGACCAGTGTTGGGGGTAACGAGATACAAAGTAATGGATTACAGTAACTACATTACATTTTTTGGTAACGAAGTAACGTAACTAGTTACAATGCTAATATTGGTAACTACACTACTTTACTAGACTATAGGAACGCGCTTTCCTGCGTTACCCAAGCCGTGCGATGCAATCGTTATTAGGAAGAATAGAGAGGGATGAAGTTTATGACTTTTTGTTGCACTTTATGTTTTATTCTGTTTTTTTCAGGTTTTGTTCTCAGGTTTCCCAAAGCCTGTGTTTATACAATAAACTCTATGCAGAAAGAGTGTCATGTATCTTCTTCTACACGGTCAATTAAGAAAGAGGAAAGTAAAGTAATAAGTAGTGAAGTTACTTTTCAAATGCAGTAACTAGTAAAGTAATCTCATTACAATTTACAGAAGTAACTAGTTACATTTTTTGAGTAACTACCCCAACACTGGCTATGACATAGCAATCATATACAAGTTGGAGGTTTAAAGGAGGTGGCGAGGAACAGGTGGAGCATCGGATCTATGCTGCATCCACCTAGAGGGGTATAATATGTTGTTTTTTTTCTTTTTTTAATCCCGACAAAATAAAAAAACAAAAAGTTTTAGCCTGCAGATTCTACTGTAGCCTGAAAATGGCAGTGTGCATTGGTTTTGTACTGTAACTGTCAGATACAGTTAGTGACAAAAAAAAGTATTACAAAAAAGTTGAATTTTTTTTGCTCCATTTGTTATCCTATATTAAAAACGTGTTTTGATCATATTTTTTTTTTTTATTAACCACATCCCGCCCGCCCTATAGCAGATTAACGGCGGGATTGTGGTTGTATTATCCTGACCGGACGTCGTATGACGACGCAGAGCGGCGATCGGTGATGCGAGGTGTCAGTCTGACTCCCTGCACCTCCGATCTCGGTAAAGAGCCTACTGACGTAAGCTCTTTACCATTTGACCAGCCGTGTCCAATCACGGCTGGTCACATAGTAAACAGGAAGAGCCGTTGATCGGGTTTCCTTAGTTCGTGCCTGACAGGCACGAGTAAAGGAGCGCCGATCGGCGGCTCCCCTGACGGGGGGGAGGGTCAGCATCGGTAATCAGATCATTGATTACCAGTGCAGACCCTCGGGGGGGGGTGCCACTAGAACCACCAGGGATGCCCACCCATGACCCCAGGGATGCCCACTATGGCCACCAGGGATGGCAATCAGGGCTCAGGGAGCCCCCCATTGCCCTCCCTATCAGTGCTGCCCACCAGTGCCCATCATTGCCATCTTTCAGTGTCGCCCACCAGTGCCCATTATTGCCCACCAGTGCCACCTATCAGTGCCCATCAGTGCCGCCCGTCAGGCCTGATCAGTGCCGCCTATCAGTGCCCATTAGTGCCTGTCAGTGCCACCTATGAGTGCCCATCAATGCCGCCTATCCGTGCCCAGCAGTGCCGCCTATCAGTGCCCACCAATGCTGCATATCTGTGGTGCCTATCAGTGCCGCCTATCAGTGCCACCCCATCAGTGCCTCCTCATCAGTGCCTGTCAGTGCAGTCTCATCAGTGCTCATCAGTGCAGGAAAAAAACGTATTTATTTACAAAATTGTATAACCTAAACAAAAAACTTTTTTTTTTTTTCAAACTTTTCGGTCTTTTTTTATTTGTTTAGCAAAAAGGAAAAAACCCAGAGGTGATCAAATACCACCAAAAGAAAGCTCTATTTGTGGGGGGAAAATGACATAAATTTGGTGTAGGTACAGTGTTGCATGACCGCTCAATTGTCATTCAAAATGCAACAGCGCTAAAAGGGGAAAATTGACCTGGGCAGGAAGGGGGTGAAAAGCCCGGTATTAAAGTGGTTAAAGTGGTGTACTGGTTTTAAAAAAAAGTTTTTAGGTACTCAAATTATTCAGTTGTTACCCGACACGTACTGATGCAGCTAAATAGCTAAATTTGGTCTGGGCAACTATGCTTCAATGACTGCCTGGCACAGAGGGGTTAAACCACACTTTATTTAAAGAAAAAAAAAGTTATTTCAAAATGTTCAAGTTCCACTGTGTAATATGCATTGGGGTTGATTTACTAAAGGCAATAAACGGTGCACTTTACAAAGTGCAGTTACACACTGCAAGAGCAGTTGCTCCAGTGCTTAGTAAATCAATATAAGCTCTGCTGATTTCCATCATCCAATCATGTGCAAGCAAAAAATGCTGTTTTTCTATTTTCCTTGCACGTGATTGGGTATTTTTTGCAAAGTGAAGCTTTATCTCATTTACTAAGCCCTGGAGCAAATACACTTGCAGAGTAAATCGGCCCTATTATGTAAACAACTGAAAAATGTATCGTTTTCATATAACCATGATAATTTTGTGTCCCTCCCATGCTTGGTCACATGACAAAAGCTGAAATATTTGCATCACTATTCTCTTGTTACCACCCCTGAATTGCTCTGCAGAGGGTCCAAGCTGGCCATAGACTCATCCTATGCCATTTATGGAACAATCTGCAGAGCAATAAGACCTGTAAATTGTCCAAAGCTGGTGATGATGATTTTCTTTTATTTTCCCGCAGACGCTGTTTGCGTTAAATCACTACCAGATCTCTCGAGATGAGGACAACTTTCCAGACGCTAACAAATTCCTCCCAAAGCGCTGGCATCGGGATAACAAGGTGAAGAATAATCCCTTCAGCTCCATCCCATTTGGATACGGAGTCCGAGCTTGTGTTGGCCGCAGGATCGCAGAATTGGAAATGTATCTCGCCTTATCACGGGTAAAATTCTCTCCACTGAGTATTTCAGAAGAGGAGTGGTAGAAGGAGCAGAGTCCTCTGCAGTGCAGAAAAAGTTATTAGAGGAATTTTACACAGAGGATAGAGCAGAGTTCTTCAGCAGTGCAAAATATTTTGGAAGAGTAGAGACAGTGAGGAGCAGAGTCCTCCAGCAGTGCATACTATTTTAGGAGGGGAGAGTTGGATAAAGGAACGTGCATATTCCTTAGCTGTGCAGAGTATTTCCAGAAAACAGATTTGGATAGAAGGAGCAGAGTCCTCCAGCAGTGCAGAACATTTCAGGAGAGGAGAGTTAAATAGAGGAAGGAGCAGAGTCCTTCAGTAGTGTAGAGTAGTTTGGGAAAGGAGGGTGAGAAAAAGGAAAAAATAAGAATCCACCAGCATTGCAGGGAATTTCGTTAGATGGAAGAAGGAGCAGAGTTCTACGGCAGTGCCGAATATTTTGGCAGAGGAGAGTTAGATACAAAAAGGAGCAAAGTCCCCCCAGAATACAGAGTATTTCGGGAGAGGAAAGTTGGGTAGGGCAAGGAGCAGAGTATTCCAGCTGTGGCAAGTATTTCAGGAGAGGAGAGAGAGGAAGGCATAGAACTCTCCAGCAGAGTATTTCAGAAGAAGAGAGTTAGATAGAGGAGGGAGCAGAGTCCTCCAACAGTGCAGACTATTTAGAGAGAGGAGAGTTAAGGTGGCCATAGATTAGTGGTCTCCAAACTGCGGCCTGGGGACTGAATGTGGCCCTCTGCTTACTTTTATCTGGCCCTTGGGGCACTATTTCTTCCACAGTTACCAACAATGGGGCACAATTCCCTCCCAATGACACCAATAAAGGTGCACAATTCCTCCCAATGACACCAATGATGGGGCACTATTTCTGTCAATGACACCAACGATGGGGTGCTTTTACTCCCAAGGACACCAACAATGGGGTACAATTCCCTCCCAATGACACCAATCAAGGTGCAAAATTCCTCCCAATGACACCAATAAAGGTGCAAAATTCCTCCCAATGACACCAATGATGGGGCACAATTCCTGTCAATGACACCAACGATGGGGAGCTTTTCCTCCCAAGGACACCAACGATGGGGCACAATTCCTCCCAAGTACATCAACAAGGGGGCACAATTCCTCCCAAGTACATCAACAATGGGGCACAATTCCTCCCAAGTACATCAACAATGGGGCACAATTCCTCCCAAGGACACCAACAATGGGGCACAGATACTCCTTTATGACACCAAATACGAGGCACAATTCCTCCCACTGACACCATCGATGGGGCATTGTTTATTCCCACTGATATCAGGACCTTTTCTCCCATTTGATCCCAATGACACAAACCATGGGTACAATTCCACCCACTGACACCAACAGAGGGGTCACAATTCCTCCCAATGACACAAGCTATGGGGCCCAATGACATCAATGATGGGGCTCAAGTCCTCTAACTGACCCCAATAATGTGGTGCGATTCCTCCTACTTACACCAATAATGGGGTGCAATTATTCCCACTGAAACAAACGATGGGGCATTATTTTTTCCCACCGATTTCGGCTCCTTTTGTCTACTCCAACTGACCACAGTCCGGCCCCCCTAAAGTCTGAAGGACAGTAAACTGGCCCTTTGTTTAGAAAGTTTGGAGACCCCTGCCATAGATGGACTGAACCTGCTGAACTGGTCGAATTTCGATCCATGTGTGGCCACTGCAGCTGAACAGAATTCGATCTACCCATACACTTCCATTCCACTGCCCTGTCATAAAAGCTGCTCAATCAGTGCTGCAGACAATAGGCTGCAGCACTGATTTGTGTATTCTGAAATATACAAAATACAATAGCACAGCGGTGAGGATTCCCCCATTCACCCCGAATGTGTGGATGGGGGAATCCAATCAGTTTGGTTTTTTTGGTTCAGCCCACTGGCTGATTGGAAAAAAAACAAACCATGGTCCGCTTTAAAGTGAGGAATGAACAAAGTCCTCCAGGAAGACAGACTATTTCTGAAGAGGAGATTTATGTGGAGGAAGGAGCAGGGTCCTCCAGCACTGCAAAGTATTTTAGGAGAGGAGAGTAAAGCCCCATACACACATACCGATCGTCGGCCGAACGATCGGCCGTCTTTTGTCCAGGGCTGTCGGTGTCTGTTGAAAAGTGCAAAAGACTGCACAAGAATTTTGTCCGCCGACTACAGCCGACTGCAGAAGTGATGTCATGTAATGGTTAACTTTCCCTGTGTTTTTTCTTTTCTGAGCATGCCCAGTCTTGCAAATCTGCTGTCTGTCGGCCGAATTCTGTACTGACTGGCGAACAATCGGCCGTTCTGGTGTCGGCATACAAAAATTTTAATGCTTGCATGACAGATTCTTTTCGGCCGAATGTGCGCTGTCGGCTGTCGGAGGCATCATACTAACAAGCCTACAATCGGCAGATCGTCGTCGGCAGAAGCTTTTCGGCCGACGATCGGTACGTGTGTACGGGCCTTTAGAGGAAGGAGAAGAGTCCTCCAGCAGCAAACAGAAGCAATGCAAGGCACATGGTGCATGGACATTTTCTCACCTTTGGTTGAGGCAGAACTCATAAAGAGCCACTGTAACATACATTTGTTATCCTTTTTTTCATAGATAATCAAGAAGTATGAGATCAAGCCTGACCCCCAAGGTGTGGAGGTTCCTGCTATGGCCAGGATTGTGCTGACCCCGAGCCGCCCGATTAACCTCCAGTTTCTGAACAGAATTTCCGCTAAGTCGCCCTGAACATCAGTATGATCACAGAGATGAGTCTATCTAAACGTCCGTATTTGGGAAAGGTGGGGACACTTGGTCCAATAACTGGCATCATGCTTCAAACCTGAAAGAACATGAAGGTACCAGAATCCTAGAATCAACGCTCCAAACCTGCAACTGAAAACATGATTATTTTTGTAACTACGTTTAGAGTTGCTCATACACTGCTCAGGCAGTAACTCTTTACTTTGATCTAAGATCCTTAAAATGGGCTTCCATTGTACCTGAAAATCTCAAAACTACTTGTGATCCTGCCATGTATTTACAGAGAGGGGTCCCCCAGTCTCCAAGTCTTTCTGTGACCCAGAGCTGTACTTATAGCTTCCTTCTGCAATGCCACCTGCTGGGAAGAATGAGTATTGCAGCACAGACAAAAATTCTAAACTCTCTAGGCCCCATTTCAAAAGAAATGGTTTTAATTACAAAAAATACTAATTTATTTTTTAGCAAATGTATAATAGATGCTTAAACTATGTATACATTGATCTTAATATATTTTTAAAGTTCCTCTGCTACCTGCCTCAATCTGTGTAGCCAGACAGTGCCTGGGGTTCCAAACCCGATAGCAGTGGCATGGTCTGGCATAGCTCTAGATCAGCCATGTCCAACCTGAGGCCCGGGGGCCGCATGCGGCCCAGAACTGCAGGCAATGCGGTCCACTGCCCCCTGACAATTTTTTTCTTTTTTTTGCTGGGGAGAAAGGAAGTCCAGGGGATCATCCACCGGTTGTGTTAAATTAGTGCTGGGGGGGGGAGGGGGCGCGTCAGCACAGAAAAGGCACGGCGGCGTTTTATTACTTATATACCTTAACTAATAGTATATATTTTATATTCGGCCCGAGAAAATTTCTGTACACTGAATGTGGCCCAGAGAAGGCAAAAGGTTGGACACCCATGCTCTAGTTACACATCTAATTACATGTAAAATGACATCCTACGTGTCTGCCTGGGGTGGCCATGTCTGATACATTTGTCATAGCATCTAGAAAAGGTAAACAAATTGAATTTCCTTGCTTGGAGGATATACCATTCGTGTCCAACTGGGTCTCAACACACTTAAACACATCAAAAAAATGCACTTGACCTTAACCACTTTACCACCGGAGGATTTTGCTGTCTTACGTCCAGGCCACTTTTTGCGATTCGGCGCTGTGCGAATTTAACTGACAATTGCGCGGTCATGCAACGCCGTACCCAAATGAAATTGACGTCCTTTTTTTCCCACAAACAGAGCTTTCTTTTGGTGGTATTTGATCACCTGTGCGATTTTTACTTTTTGCGCTATAAACAAAAAAAGAGCGACAATTTTGAAAAAACAACAATATTTTTCACATTTTTTTATATGAAATTCCACCCCAAAAAAATTTAAAAATCAAATTTTTTTATCATTTTAGGCCAATTTGTTTTCTGCTACATATTTTTGGTAAAAAAAATCACAATAAGCGTATTTTGATTGGTTTGCGCAAAAGTTATTGCGTTTACTAAGGGAAAGATTTCTGTCATTTTTGGTGTTTTTTTTTTTTTTTTTTAACGAGTAATGGCGGCGATCTGCGATTTTTTTTGTTGCAGGACTGCGACATTGCGGCGGACAGATCGGACCCTTGACTGACATTTTTGACACTTTTGGGGGTACCATTGACATTACTACAGTAATCAGTGCTATACATATGCACTGTTACTGTAAAAATGACACTGGCAGGGAAGGGGTTAATTTTTATTGGTGATCAAGGGGTTAATGTATGCCTGGTGCTTACTGACATGTGTGGGGGGAGGTGACTGAGTGGCACAGGGACAAATCGCAGGTTCCGCTATGCTGAACCCTGCAATCTGACCCTGCCTGTCACTTAGGAGATCCGCCCGCTTTGTTTACACAAACGGGCGGACCTCCACGCTCGATCCCCGACGATCGGGGAAGAGCAGCGGTGATCACCGCCGCTCCTCCCCTGGCCCAACTCCTGCTGTAACTGAATACAGCGGGACCGAGCCTCCGGCGGCGCGCGCGCGCCGCCGAGAGGGGGGAATGTCTGGTGATGTAGGTCTACGTCGCCAGACGATAACGAACAACTTTGCCGCAGTACAGTCAACGTGACTGGTCGGCAAGTGGTTAATATTTCCTTGCTTGGAGGATATACCATTTGTGTCCAACGGGGTCTCAACAAACTTTAACACATCAAAAAAATGCACTTGACCTTAATGTATTGCCAGGCATACACCTGCATTGCATTACAATGAAAAAAATAAGGGCATTGTGTAATCTTTGATGTGTTGAAGAAATGGTTTTGGTATATACAAAAAAAGAAAAGCACCCTTGCCTATTCAGGCAAAGTGGCAGTGTCAGCTTGCTGGATTTTTGGCAGGATCAACAAGTATTTTTTATTTTTTTTTGCGCTTATTGATCAGATATAACAAAATACTTCTAATAGCATATAGAACATGCCAAAAGGGGAGCAAATAAGAGAAGCTTATTGTTGGGGTTCACATATCCTTTAAGTTTTTTTTTTTTTTTTCCCTGCAGTTGGTGAAATATTTTTATAGTTAAGTGTTAAATAGAGAAGCACTGCGGTTAAAATCTATGCATGGGTAAGAATAAATGTCTTTATTCAATAAAACAGTGAAAAGTGATCAGTACAAATGACATTAACACTAGCCACCAATCAAGATTCGACTTTCACTAGTCTAATGAGAATTCTGATTGGCTGCTATGAGCCATTGCATTCTGCATTGTTTATTTGAATAAAGCTGAAAGTGTACATAATTAAAGAGCTTCATATTCTATTTTACAACTATTTTACCAAATGATTATTTTACATAAGATGCACTTTATAGAGAGGTAGCATGTTAAAGCTGAACTCTGGGCACAAAAATGCTTAATAGTCACATAGGAAATAAATAAAAAGTGTCTTTAGAAACCCAGATATTACCTTGTTAAAAGTAGCAGTTACATCATTACTGTGCTATACATAGCCTGTGCAGAAAGCTTAGCTGTGGGAGGGGCCCAGCAGCCCCTCCCACTACAGGCTGCCTGCAGAAAACTACAGAAGGGGCGGAGGCAAGACCAGTCACCCTGCTCAAGTAGAGAGAGCAGCAGTGAGCAGTCTTTATTACAGAAAGCGCCCACACAGAGATAAAGGTTCACACTGGATAACTGCACAGATCTGGAAGAAATACACCAAGATTCATAAAGCAATTTACATGACAAATGGATTTAGACAATATTTGCTTTTCCTGGAAATCCACATTAAAGCCCAACCACACCAAAAATATTTTTAAAACCTTTTTTTATACTTTTAGGTAGGAAAAGGTTAGAATCCATTTTTTTTTTCCGTGACTGTGTCCCAACTGGGGTGCGTTCTCTGTACCTTGTTCTGATGACCACATAGGAAATTATTGCAAATCTCCCCAATGAGGAAACAGCAGTAAAAATCTGAAAGCTTCTAACCTTTCCCCTAAATCTAATTGATTTCTGATTGTTAATGAATCTTATTCTACTTGTTAAGGCTAAGTCCTAATTCACACATTGCAAATCACCTGTCTGTAAGTGATAGGTGGTTATACAAATTGAAAGCCGATTTTAATTTCAATAAAGATGTATTTTTAATACCACAACCCACCAGCCATTCCTCCTTTCTCCAATGGCAGCCCAACTTGTAAAATACTCATCTTGCCACTTTTATTGCGAGACCCTGCCCAGCACTGCAGAGCCTTTGCAAGGAAAACAGCCTTATCTGGTCCTCTTCCTATTGCATACCCCCCAATGCTCGCCAATGGCGGCCAGTTGTCTGGCTCTCCAATGGCGGCCAGTTGTCTGGCTCTCCAATGGCGGCCAGTTGTCTGGCTCTCCAATGGTGGCCAGTTGTCTGGCTCTCCAATGGCGGCCAGTTGTCTGGCTTTCCAGTGGCGGCCAGTTGTCTGGCTTTCCAGTGGCGGCCAGTTGTCTGGCTCTCCAGTGGCGGCCAGTTGTCTGGCTCTCCAGTGGCGGCCAGTTGTCTGGCTCTCCAGTGGCGGCCAGTTGTCTGGCTCTCCAGTGGCGGCCAGTTGTCTGGCTCTCCAGTGGCGGCCAGTTGTCTGGCTCTCCAGTGGCGGGCAGTTGTCTGGCTCTCCAGTGGCGGCCAGTTGTCTGGCTCTCCAGTGGCGGCCAGGAGTCTGGCTCTCCAGTGGCGGCCAGGAGTCTGGCTGGCCAAGGGCGGCCAGGAGTCTGGCTGGCCAAGGGCGGCCAGGAGTCTGGCTGGCCAAGGGCGGCCAGGAGTCTGGCTGGCCAAGGGCGGCCAGGAGTCTGGCTGGCCAAGGGCGGCCAGGAGTCTGGCTGGCCAAGGGCGTCCAGGAGACTGGCTCGCCAAGGGCGTCCAGGAGACTGGCTGGCCAAGGGCGTCCAGGAGACTGGCTCGCCAAGGGCGTCCAGGAGACTGGCTCGCCAAGGGCGTCCAGGAGTCTGGCTCGCCAAGGGCGTCCAGGAGTCTGGCTCGCCAAGGGTGTCCAGGAGACTGGCTCGCCAATGGCGTCCAGGAGTCTGGCTCGTCAATGGCATCCCATGAGTATGGCTAAATACTGGTGACAGGAGTGCAGAACAAAGTGCACTTCTGTGACCTACAGGAGAAGTAGGGCCAAAAGAGCTTTGGCCCTACTTCTCCTTCAACTGTCCAGATGTAGTTTTCATGGATAACTGCCATCATTCTGAAATAAGATCCTTCTACTCATGTGAGAAAGAGAACATTATAATTGGTGAAGTTTCCATCTTGGTAATCTTTCCAGTATGGAGACTGAAAAGATATCCCTTCACGTAATCATCTGTCCACCCAACCTACAGGAAGAACATCACTGGAAGAGGGGCTTAGGGATAAAGTCTGTGATAGCATGGAAATGTGAACCTTACAGGGCAGGCTACCTCTGTCATATTGATTGGAAAAACATTAATACCTTCAAGGGTAGAGGATAATGAAGCCTAGAAATTTATGCCAAATTCTACAGCATTTCTAGTTTGCCAAAATCATTTTCATTAAAAAATTGAGAACAAACTACTCCAGCCTGCCTGTGATCACCACAATCGACTGTCCGAGTGATTAAGCACAAGGAGGGATTCCTGATTGTTAGTCCAAGACCGGCAGTTGTGAGTGACAGTGTGGCTTAAGAACTAGGAGCGCACATAGGTGCATGCTTCTAGTCTACAGCTGTTATGTAGATGATCATTCTCAAAACGCTGCTCCAAGAATTTTAATCTATAGATTGCAGCCATCCAGTGTTTTAGCTAAAATAGAAAAACTCTTAAATAACAGCTGCATCCAAAACTGTATTTTTTTATTGAATGGGGATGAAAGTGATGGCATAGTGGTGAAGTTATATTTCCTATCGTAGTGCTGTTGTGTGCAACCGTTCATGACAATCTCTTCCTGCAGTGCAGAGGGCTGCGGTGTTGTATACAGGGTTGTAAATTCATATCAGTCAATCAGCTGCAAGTCTACTTGGTTACTGTATTAACACATTTTAGTTATTTTAGTCTTTACCTTACTGAAAAAGCTTGATGGTGACATCATTCTAAACATTAACTGTAACTGACACTACCTCAGCCTGGGACTAATCCTTCTAGTAGCCATTGAATGTAATAAATTATCTTTTTACCTCATTTACTCAAAACTGCAATAAAATATTTTGACCACGTATCTACCAAAGTGCAAATTTATAGATCTGATAGATAGTGGCGTTTATAAAAAAAACAAACCACTGTGACTAATAAGTGCACAAAGTCCAGGATAAATTAAAATAAGTCCTCAATCAAAAAAATTGAAAATCCAAAAAATTATACTAGAAAGCATAAGGACTAGCACTTGGGGACTAGAAACATAAAAGCACAATACAAAATAGGAAGGGAACCCTTGGGGGAATCAAAAATGGAGAAAGATCTGGGAGTCTTGGTAGAGGATAGACTAGGCAACAGCATGCAATGTCAAGCGGAAGCTGCCAAAGCCAGCAGATTATTAGCATGCATAAAGAAAGAGATGTATTCCAGAGAGAAGACTATAATCCTTCCACTTTATAAAACTCTGGTCCGACCGCATCTGGAGTATTCTGTCCAGTTCTGGTCGCCAGTTCTCAGGAGGGATGTGTTGGAGCTGGAGAGAGTCCAGAGAAGGGCAACTAAACTAATTAGGGGATTGGAGGACCTTAATTATGAAGAGCGTCTGCAATCCCTTGATTTATTCTCCCTGGAGAAGAGACGCCTGAGAGGGGACATGATAGCAATTTTTAAATATCTCAATGGGGATCTCAGCTTAGAAAAAAAGCTGTTCAGTCAAAGGGATTGCATGAGGACTCGAGGACATACAATGCGATTAGAGGAGAAGCGTTTTAACCTCAGGCAACGTGGGGGGTTCTTTACTGTTAGGGCTACAAGATTGTGGAATTCTCTACCACAAGAGGTGGTTTCTGCGGGTAGTATGGTGGCTTTCAAAAGACTATAAGACGTACATCTCAAGGATCAGAACATTAAGGGCTATGTTAGATGATTACAGCCACACACACCTAAACAGGTTGAACTGGATGGACTGTTGTGTTTATTCAAACTCACCTACTATGTAACTGTATAAGTGTCCATAATTCACTTTTCTCCAGCAACTATCCACCACACCACGTGCACAGATGACACCTCTCCCCTTCAGATGTCCACTCCCCAAAAAAAGGATTGCCAAATAATGTTCAAATTGGCAAAAATAGGCAATCACCCCTCTAGGGTTGATGATGATCCATACCCGGTGTCCACTTCTCAGTGTTGATCCATACAAATGTTATCTGTATAAAATCAAGAAAAAAAAGTGCAATAACGTTTAACACATTTTCTTTAAAACAAATTCACATACAATGCACTCACAATATGCATAGCAGGGTATCGCATTAAAAATGACAGCAATACTACTGGCATATCCTGGTTGCGGTGGACCGAATGTCTGTAAAGCCGGGTCTCACCCAACCACACTTGGATGTCCCCGGATCGTCACTTCCGGTATTGCTTACTATGTCACTTCTGGTTTTTGTACAGCAAATGGAAGTGACAATCTGGGGACATCGAGTGGGGTTGGGTGAGACACAGCTTTACAGACGTACGGTCTGCCACGACTAGGATATGCCAGTAGTATTGCTGCCATTTTTAATGCGATACAATGTACTCACAATATGCACAGTAGGGTATCGCATTAAAAATGGCAGCAATACTACTGGCATATCCTGGTCGCGGCAGACCATACGTCTGTAAAGCTGTGTCTCACCCAACCCCACTCGATGTCCCCAGATTGTCACTTCCGTTTGCTATACAAAAACCAGAAGTGACATAGTACGCAATACCAGAAGTGACGATCCGGGAACATCCGAGTGTGGTTGGGTGAGACCCGGCTTTACAGACGTACGGTCTGCCGCAACCAGGATATGCCAGTAGTATTGCTGCCATTTTTAATGCGATACCCTGCTATGCATATTGTGAGTACATTGTATGTGGATTCATTTAAAATAAATTGTGTTAAACGTTATTGCACTAGCGTTTTTTTTTTTTTTTTTTTCTTGGTTTTATACATATACCCTTTGTATGGCTCAACACTGAAGAGTGGACACCGGGTATGGATCATCCTCAACCCTAGAGGGGGTGATTGCCTATTTTTGCGAATATAAAAATATTTGGCAATCCTATTTGGTGAGTGGACATCTGAAGTGGAGAGGTGTCACCTGTGCACATGGTGTGGTGGATAGTTGCTGGAGAAAATTAAGTTACTATGGACTCTTATGCTTTCTATTATCATTGTTTGGATTTTTAATTTTTTTGATTGAGGACTTTTATTTTAATTTATTCTGGACTTTGTGCACTTGTTATGCACAGTGGTTTGTTTATTTATAGCGTCACTATCTACTATATCTATATATTTGCACTTTGATCGATACATTGTCCTTTCTTTTATGTTAAAGTGGCAGCTGTGCACAGATACATATTTTATAGACCTTATTGCATGGCGCAGTGGTAGGATCTTTTTATAGGCGCGCTTCAATCATGGATCCTGTGGCTGTTTACAATAAAATATTTTAATTACAAACGTGTCTTGTCTTAAAATCTTATTGCATACAGAAACTCTAACAATGTAACCTTGGGCTGATATACAGCTGATATCTCTGCTGACTTGGTTATTGAGGGTGTAGACTTCCTAGTGTGTCAATGACTTGGGTAAGACCAATGGTTGAGAGTCCAAATATTTTTTATTTAATTCATAGCATATCCTATGAAAAACGGTCAATACGCTTTGGCGGTACTCTTCAATTCTCTAACCCAAACTCTTTTTTTCTGTCTCATAGCAATTTTCTTCTTGTGTGCGCCGCTTATGGCGCATGCGCAGCGAAGTGTACACTTTTGGCTCATTCCAGTCAGATGCCAAGAATGGGGCTGGGTGCTGGGACAATGTAAATCTAGCACTCATGTGCAAAAGTTACGTCATCAAAGGCCACCTAATGGCTGAACATAGAAGACGCCAGACCCTCAAGAAGCAGCAGAGAAGATAAGAGGGGTGGGGGACAGAGTAGCAGCAAGGATCATGGAAAAAAGTGGTGGGGGGACAGTGAAGCCACAGAGATCATGGGTAGGAGTGGTGGGGGACAGAGTAGCAACAAAGATCATGAATAGAAGTGGTGGGGAACTTAGTGGCAACAAGGATCATGGATAGGAGTGGTAGGGGACAGAGTAGCATTAAAGACTATGGATAGGAGTGTGGTGGGGGGGACAGAGTAGCAACAAAGATCATGGATAGAAGTGGTGGAGAACAGAGCGGCAACAAGGATCACGGATAGGAGGGGTGGGGAACTTAGTGGCAACAAGGATCATGGATAGGAGTGGTAGGGGACAGAGTAGCATTAAGGACTATGGATAGGAGTGGTGGGGGGGACAGAGTAGCAGCAAAGATCATGGATAGAAGTGGTGGGGACCTTAGTGGCAACAAGGATCACGGATAGGAGTGGTGGGGGACAGAGTAGCAACAAAGATCATGGATAGGAGTGGTTGGGGACAGAGTAGCAACAAAGATCATGTATAGGAGTAGTAGGGGACAGAGTAGCAACAGGGATCATAGAGCAATGGTGGAGGACAAACACAGAGGTAGGTCTGCCATCATGTCCACATAGGCTGTGTATATTATGGCAAGTACTGCATTTCCCTGACAATGCTATAGTTCAGCTTTTAGCCCATGGGGGATCGCATTCATGTGCAATTTACATGTGATTCAGTGCGGTATGATCTGTGCCCATTAATTTTGAATGGGCTCAAATCACACTGCAATCTCACCAAAAGTAGTACAAGCACTACTTTTGAAAACGCACTACAAGCAGATCACATGGTACTTTTGTACCATGCGATCTGGTGCAGGCAAACACACTTTTTTTGCAACCTGCGTTTGGGTTGTCGTTAACTTATCACTAATACCTGCTGCAGATTGCAATTGCAGTGCATTTTTTTTTTGAACAACATTTTATTGAAATTCAACTCAGTACAAGAGAATTAAACAGTGAGTATGGATACAGCATCAACAACATAGGTGATACAATTACATACAACGATGATGTGCTCTGCTAAATGAAACAGTCTTACCAAGGAATTTCGAGGGTGGAACTGTCAGGGTTACCTATGCAGAGTCAAGAGTATTTTGGGTATTATGTCTGGGTGGGGAAGGAAGGGAGGAAGGGATATGGGAAGGAGAGCAGGCATGTAGTCATGTAGGCCGAGTCCCCCTTATTGCAGTGCATTTTGAATGTGGTGCACACCACATTCTAGTGGGAACTTAGCCTAAAGCTGGCAATACATTATACAATTCTCTTCAATTTTCTTTAGATTAAGGCTGGCCATACATTATACAATTTTCTTGTACAATTTTCCTTTAGATTTACCAAAACTATATAATATGAGGACAAACCTAAACATTTTCAATTTGCCTGCAATCAGGCAGTCCCATGCACTCCATATATAAGAATGTGCTACAAGATATTGAATGAATGAAAATGTATCTGCTTCCTAAGGTTCATATAGCATTGAAAGATAGGGGTACGGCAAACAATATTATTTTATATAAAAATTATATATTTATTAGTTTACAAATATTAAAAACCCTTAACCACCCAAGGAAGGGGGAAACACATGTAGAATAGCGTATTGGTCAACCAGGGGCAATGAAGCCCACACAAGGAAATAGACCAATGCACTAGGAAACATACAAATTCTTCTAGCGTTAGATTGTAATAACAGTGTGGTTTCCCACAGAAAGGGACTACTAGTCCACCTCCAATTCACTCAACATGTTTCGTGGGGATCCGCTTCATCAGGAGTATAGTTCAGGAGGAATTATTCTATAAAAAAATGCCCTTCATAGTTGAAGGTACATCTAAAGGAAAATTAACAAGAAAATTGTATAATATATAGCCAGCTTTACCTTAAACTATGTAGTGTAAGGACCTGCCTGATTGCATACAAATTGAAAGTGTTTAGGCGTGACCTCATATTATATGGTTTTGTTAAATCTAAAGGAAAATTGTACAAGAAGTTTGTATGGTGTATGGCTAGGCTAAGTCTGTACAGACCTATGTAGGAAAGAAACAGGGGAAAATAACAGGCACTTGCTTAGAGACTATGAGTTTGATACAAGAGATGGTCTGAGAGCGCTGACATGCTGCAAGAGACAGCGAACATGCTATGGGAATTGTTGGCGATGGTAGACATGGTTCAGGAGAGATAGATTGGAGACACATTACAGTAGACTGCTAGATATCACTGCACAGGGCAATAAGGAAGCAAAGATTAATGCTTGCAGATGCCCCGAAGACCACACAAAAATTACCAAAGGGTTGCACACGCCCCTTGGGTGGCAGGTTGTGCACTAGGACTCTAAATCATCAAAGCAGAAATCACCCCCTTGGGGCACTTCATCATGTAGCCTGGGCTCACAGTACTCTTACATTGAACAGTGCTCACACATCTTTACGTATCCAGGAGGAAAGCTCATCCAGGAAGAAAAGGAAGGACCCATGACATTACTGGGACTGGCCTAAAGACAGCAAGAAAAAAAGTGGTTACAGTAATTTATAATAACCTTCCAATCGGAACCCAAATGCGTCTAATTTACAAGGTCCAGAAAGCTAACAAGACCCATTAGACCTCCTAAGAGAAATATACCTCAAGTCTATATCATATTTGGTATCTAACCAATCGTAATTTCATTATTTTAAATAGTGTGTTGGCTTTATGATAGTAAAAGCTTGTCAAATGGAAAGACAGAAAGGTGTCTACAGAAAGCAGGCCTTGAGAGGAAAGGAAGTCCTCCTCTTCCTCCCGCTGCTCTGCCTTGAGTGCTCTGTCCATAATGCCACACAGTGTATGCTCCAGCAGGAACACAGGGGGGATTGTGTCACTGATGCATGCATTGTCATGTCTCACCATTCTTGTCACCTCATCAAATGGTGACAGTACAGTGCATGCATGCTTTATCAGCACTGGGGAGAAAAGCCGAGGTGCCCTGAGCCTGTCCTTGTGCCATACTCACGCAGGTACTTTCTGGTGTTTTCCAGAATAGTAGGCATTATGGGTGAGCATAATAAAACACTCTGCAGCATACCCACAATACACCGCTCAGACCCTTCGATTGGGTGGAGTTGACTCTGTGATACCTTTTCAAAGTAACAAGAAAAAGCTGCTGCCTTTGGCCGCTGAAGCTCTTGCTTACCATTGAAACTCCCAAGAATGCTGGAAATCCTGTTTCTGAAGGCCAGTTATCCTGCCATATCAGATTGGAATTACTCTGGTCAAGTGCAGATTTTAAATCACTTGCAAAGACCAGGCACACTCTAATTATTCTTAAACCATATTTAAAAAAAAAAAAAAAACATTAGGCTTTAACTAGACACTAAAGAACTTTGCTTTCTGAAGAAGCTACCATAGTGTAAACTCTGTTACATTGCTGTCTGGGTGTGTCAGCTAGTGTGTGCAAAGGGTTACCCTCTCAGTGAACCTGCTCCAGTTGCAATCCCTCTGTCTGCTGGTGCTAAGATTGTTGTCCAGAAGGCTGGAAAATCTATGAGCAAGGTGAGATTGACTGTGCTATCATCACAATTCTAAAATCCAGTTAGAAGTTTACTATTCATTGCAATCTGTATTATGGGTAATTTATCCTCTATTTTTAATGATTTGACACCAGAAGAAGTCAGTAGAACAAAAGGCGCAGATTGCAATATAAACTTCACATACAGTGCATTGTAAAAGTATTCAACCCCCTTGAACTTTTCAACCTTTTGCCACATTTCAGGCTTCAAACATAAAGATATAAAACTGTAATTTTTTTTGAAGAATCAACAACAAGTGGGACACAATCATGAAGTGGAACGAAATTTATTGGATATTTCAAACTTTGTTAACAAATAAAAAACTGAAAAATTGGGCGTGCAAAATTATTCAGCCCCTTTACTTTCAGTGCAGCAAACTCTCTCCAGAAGTTCAGTGAGGATCTCTGAATGATCCAATGTTGACCTAAATGACTAATGATGATAAATAGAATCCACCTGTGTGTAATCAAGTCTCCGTATAAATGCACCCGCACTGTGATAGTCGCAGAGAGCATCATGAAGAACAAGGAACACACCAGGCAGGTCCGAGATACTGTCGTGGAGAAGTTTAAAGCCGGATTTGGATACAAAAAGATTTCCCAAGCTTTAACCACTTGCCGTCTGCTCACGTTGAGCCTACTGTGGCAGAATGGTTCGTTATCGTCTGGCGACGTAGACCTACGCCTAGGTCGAGAAAGGGGAGTGTCTGGCGACGTAGACCTACGTCGCCAGACACTCCCCTTTCTCGGCGGCGCACGCGCGCCGCCAGAGGCTCGCTCCCGCTGTATTCAGTCACAGCGGGAGTCGGGCCAGGGGAGGAGCAGTGGCGATCGCCGCTGCTCTTCCCCGATCGTCGGGGAATCGAGTGTGGAGATCCGCCTGCTTGTGTAAACAGAGCGGGCGGATCTCCTAAGTGACAGGCAGGGTCAGATTGCAGGGTTCAGCATAGCTGAACATGCGATCTGTCCCTGTGTCACTCAGTCACCTTCCCCCACACACGTTAGTAAGCACCAGGCATACATCAACCCCTCCCTCTCCAATAAAATTAACCCCTTCCCTGCCAGTGTCATTTTTACAGTAACAGTGCATATATATAGCACTGATTACTGCAGTAATGTCACTGGTACCCCCAAAAGTGTCAAAAATGTCAGTCAAGGGTCCGATCTGTCCGCCGCAATGTCGCAGTCCCGCAAAAAAAAACGCAGATTGCCGCCATTACGCGTTAAAAAAAAAAAAAAAATGACAAAAATCTTTCCCTTTGTTAGTAAACGCAATAACTTTTGCGCAAACCAATCAAAATACGCTTATTGTGATTTTTTTTACCAAACATAGGTGGCATAAAATAAATTGGCCAAAAATGTAAAAAAAAATAGATTTTTACATTTTTTGGGGGGGAATTTGATATAAAAAAATGTTAAAAATATTGTTATTTTTTCAAAATAAACGCTTTTTTTTTGTTTATAGCGCAAAAAGTAAAAATCGCACAGGTGATCAAATACCACCAAAAAAAAGCTCTGTTTGTGGGAAAAAAAGGACGTAAATTTTGTTTGGGTACGGCGTCGCACGACCGCGCAATTGTCAGTTAAATTCGCACAGTGTTGAATCGCAAAAAGTGGCCCAGACGTAAGACAGCAAAATCCTCCGGTGGTAAAGTGGTTAAACATCCCAAGGAGCACTGTGCAAGCGACAATATTGAAATGGAAGGAGTATCAGACCACTGCAAATCTACGAAGACCTGGCCGTCCCTCTAAACCAGGAGTGGGGAAACCTTTTTCTGCCAAGGGCCATTGTGTGTTTATAAAATCATTCAGGGGCCATACAAAATTATCAACTTAAAAATGTGCCTATTATATTTGGTCAAACATTTAATTAACTCACCTCTAATGTGATGGCTGCAACTGCTTCTCTTTGGTAAAGTGTGTGATGTTAGCTTGTATTGATGATGTTGCTACTCGCAACTGGCTTTCCAGCTTTGCGTTGGTCAGTCTGGAGCGCAGTCGACTTTGTGGTGGTAGGTTTTGAAAAGAACTGCTGGCTGGTACTGCTGGTGGGTACAGCAGGCTGGTACTGCTGGCTTGTACTGTGCTGTGGGTACTGCTGGCTGGTACTGCTGACTCAGGCTGGTACTGTGCTGTAGGTACTGCTGGCTGGTACTGTGCTGTGGGTACTGCTGGCTCAGGCTGGTACTGCTGGCTGGTACTGTGCTGTGGGTACTGCTGGCTCAGGCTGGTACTAATGACTAGTACTGCTGGCTGGTACTGCTGTGGGTACTGCTGGCTCAGGCTGGTACTGCTGCGGGTACTGCTGGCTGGTATTGCTGTGGGTACTGCTGGGTCAGGCTGGTACTGCTGGCTGGTACAGCTGTGGGTACTACTGGCTGGTACTGTTGTGAGTACTGCTGACTCTGGCTGGTTCTGCTGTGGATACTGCTGACTCTGGCTGGTACTGCTGGCTCTTGCTGGTACTGCTGGCTCTGGCTGGTACTGCTGTGAGTACTGCTGGCTCTGGCTGGTACTGCTGGTTCTGCTGTGGGTACTGCTGGTTTTGGCTGGTACTGCTGTGAGTACTGCTGGCTCTGGCTGGTACTGCTGGTCCTGGCTGGTACTGCAGTGAGTACTGCTGGTTCTGGCTGGTACTGCAGTGAGTACTGCTGGTTCTGGCTGGTACTCCAGTGAGTACTGCTGGTTCTGGCTGGTACTGCTGTGAGTACTGCTGGTTCTGGCTGGTACTGCTGTGAGTACTGCTGCCTCTGGCTGGTACATCTGTGTGTGCTGCTGGCGGGAAATGCTAGCTAGCAGTGGCACCGCGCTGGAGGAAGAGGCAATTGTATTGGTCACAGGCGGAGTGCATTTGATATCACTCCGCCTGTGACTCACTCAGACTGTCAGAATGGAGCCAGAACTATACAGGAAGCATCGGCTCCGTTCTGACAGATCAGCTAAGAGACACAGACTCAGCTGCATGGGGGGCCGGACCAAATGACTTCGAGGGCCGCATACGGCCCCCGGGCCGTAGGTTCCCCCCCTGCTCTAAACTTTCAGCTCATACAAGGAGAAGACTGATCAGAGATGCAGCCAAGAAGCCCATGATCACTCTGGTGAACTGCAGAGATCTACAGCTGAGGTGGGAGACTCTGTCCATAGGACAACAATCAGTCGTATACTGCACAAATCTGGCCTTTATGGAAGAGTGGCAAGAAGAAAGACATTTCTTAAAGATATCCATAAAAAGTGTTGTTTAAAGTTTGCCACAAGCCACCTGGGTGACACACCAAACATGTGGAAGAAGGTGCTCTGGTCAGATGAAACCAAAATCGAACTTTTTGGCAACAATGCAAAACGTTATGTTTGGCGTAAAAGCAACACAGCTCATCACCCTGAACACACCATCCCCACTGTCAAACATGGTGGTGGCAGCATCCTGGTTTGGGCCTGCTTTTCTTCAGCAGGGACAGGAAGATGGTTAAAATTGATGGGAAGATGGATGGAGCCAAATACAGGACCATTCTGGAAGAAAATCTGATGGAGTCTGCAAAAGACCTGAGACTGGGACGGAGATTTGTCTTCCAACAAGACAATGATCCAAAACATAAAGCAAAATCTACAATGGAATGGTTCACAAATAAACATATCCAGGTGTTAGAATGGCCAAGTCAAAGTCCAGACCTGAATCCAATCGAGAATCTGTGGAAAGAACTGAAAACTGCTGTTCATAAACGCTCTCCATCCAACCTCACTGAGCTCGACCTGTTTTGCAAGGAGGAATGGGCAAAAATTTCAGTCTCTCGATGTGCAAAACTGATGGAGACATACCCCAAGCGACTTACAGCTGTAATGGCAGCAAAAGGTGGCGCCCAATTTTTCAGTTTTTTATTTGTTAAAAAGTTTAAAATATCCAATAAATTTCATTCCACTTCATGATTGTGTCCCACTTGTTTACAGTTTTAT
Organism: Pelophylax lessonae; assembly: GCF_965119305.1. Taxonomy (NCBI): domain Eukaryota; kingdom Metazoa; phylum Chordata; class Amphibia; order Anura; family Ranidae; genus Pelophylax; species Pelophylax lessonae. The sequence continues at coordinate 303,883,472 of NC_138773.1, read as the reverse complement.
ATCTTTATGTTTGAAGCCTGAAACGTGGCAAAAGGTTGAAAAGTTCAAGGGGGCCGAATACTTTCGCAATGCACTGTAGGTTCTAATGTTATCCCATATGCCCACGCACACATACTGTAGGCTTTTATCACCGTTTTTTGGCAGGGGCATTTTCTGGCTGAAAAAAAAAACCCAGAGCTAGTGGGTTTGAAGAAGAGTTTTTCAGCTGTAAAACATGCACACTTTTTTTTTTTTAAGCTCCTAGAGGCTGTTAGCATTTTTTTTTCTGCGCCTGGAAGCTAAACAGTGTTATTCGATGTGTCCACGCTCACTACTTTAGGCTATTAGCATTTTGTGAGCTTCAGCGTCAAGGAGCAAAAAAAAAAATGTTTTTGTAGAGTTTTATGGAGCATTTTTCCAACAGAAAAATAATGCTGAATGCTCCTAAATGCTCCTAACTGCGTCTAAGGCCTCATGCATACTAGACATTTTTACCGTGGCTGCTTTTGGGCTCAGATGTTTATTTCTTTTGCAGCCAGTAAACTCCCCAGGATGTTATCCTATTTGTCCATGCACACATAGGCTGTTATCAGCAGTTTTTGGCAGGCTGTAAAAACACTGAAAAACATGGCTATTCGGCGTTTATAAGAGATAAGTCTATAATCCTTCCACTTTATAAAACTCTGGTCCGACCACATCTGGAGTATTCTGTCCAGTTCTGGTCGCCGGTCCTCAGGAGGGATGTGTTGGAGCTGGAGAGGGTCCAGAGGAGGGCAACTAAACTAATTAGATTGGAGGACCTTAATTATGAAGAGCATCTGCAATCGCTTGATTTATTCTCCCTGGAGAAGAGACGCCTGAGAGGGGACATGATAGCAATTTTTAAATATCTCAATGGGGATCTCAGCTTAGAAAAGAAGCTGTTCAGTCGAAGGGATTGCATGAGGACTCGAGGACATACAATGTGATTAGAGGAGAAGCGTTTTAACCTCAGGCAGCGTGGGGGGTTCTTTACTGTTAGGGCTACAAGATTGTGGAATTCTCTACCACAAGAGGTGGTTTCTGCGGGAAGTATGGTGGCTTTCAAAAGACTCTTAGACGTACATCTCAAGGATCAGAACATTCAGGGCTATGTGAGATGATTACAGCCACACACACCTACACAGGTTGAACTGGATGGACTATTGTATTTATTCAACCTCACCTACTATGTAACGTTTTTGAGTCATAAGCTTCCGGGGGAGTATAGTTTTGCTAAAAAAACGTTACAGCTGATAAAAGCTAAAAAATGCTGAAAAACGCTCCTGCAAAAAGGCTGAAAAACTCCTTCTACAGCTACAGCTTTCTACTGACGTTTTGATAACATCCAGTGTGCATGAGGCCTTAATGCTACTAAAATGCTCCTAACAGCTTTTTTTTTTCATGTATTGCAAAAAATGCTAATGCTCCTAAAAGCTACTAAAATGCTACAAGAAGCTGACACAAAAATGCTATTATGAGCATTTTTTCTAGCTTTTTCTGAGGTTGTGAAAGACGCTAGTGTGCATGGAGCCTTATTCTAAAAAAATGCTGAAAAACTCAGCTATTTGGCGTTTATGAGCGTTTCTTGAGCCATTAGCCTTTGTGAGGCGGATGGTTTGTATAGTTTTGCTAAAAAAAAAACACTAAAAAAGAACTCTAATGCAAAAACACTGCAAAGCTTTTGTTTTTAACCACTTGCCGTCTGCTCAGTAGAGCTCTACTGCGGCAAAGTGGCTCGTTATCGTCTGGCGACGTAGACCTACGTCGCCAGACACTCCCGTTTCTCTGCGGCGCGCGCGCGCCGCCGGAGGCTCGCTCCCGCTGTTTTCAGTCACAGCGGGAGTCGGGCCAAGGGATCGCTGCTGCTCTTCCCCGATCGTCGGGGAATCGAGTCTGGAGATCCGCCTGCTTGTGTAAACAAAGCGGGCGGATCTCCTAAGTGACAGACAGGGACAGATTGCAGGGTTCAGCATAGCTGAACCTGCGATCTGTCCCTGTGTCACTCAGTCACCTCCCCCCACACACACGTCAGTAAGCACCAGGCATACATTAACCCCTCCCTCTCCAATAAAATTAACCCCTTCCCTGCCAGTGTCATTTTTAGAGTAACAGTGCATATATATAGCACTGATTACTGCAGTAATGTCACTGGTACCCCCAAAAGTGTCAAAAATGTCAGTCAAGGGTCCGATCTGTCCTCTGCAATGTCGCAGTCCCGCAAAAAAAATTGCAGATCACCGCCATTACTCGTTAAAAAAAAAAACACCAAAAATGACAGAAATCTTTCCCTTAGTTAGTAAATGCAATAACTTTTGCGCAAACCAATCAAAATACGCTTATTGTGATTTTTTTTTACCAAACATAGGTAGCAGAAAACAAATTGGCCAAACATTTAAAAAAATTTAGATTTTTACATTTTTTGGGGGGGAAATTCATATAAAAAATTTTAAAAAAAATATTGTTATTTTTTCAAAATTGTCGCTATTTTTTTGTTTATAGCGCAAAAAGTAAAAATCGCACAGGTGATCAAATACCACCAAAAGAAAGCTCTGTTTGTGGGAAAAAAAGGACATAAATTTCGTTTGGGTACGGCGTTGCATGACCGCGCAATTGTCAGTTAAAGTTGCACAGTGCCGAATCGCAAAAAGTGGCCTGGACGTAAGACAGCAAAATCCTCCGGTGGTAAAGTGGTTAATGCTGTATTCAACAGCTAAAGCTACCGGGGTTTTTTTAGTGTCCAGCGTGCATGAGGCCTGAAAGTGGGCGGATCCTCAGACATGGATAGACGATTGATTGGTCCCCCATCGGTCTATCACAGGTTGCTATGGGTTACCCCTGCCCTGTGTACACAATAATATGTATGAGGACAATAACAATGACAGACCTTTCCCAGATCACAATATAAGATTCTATAGGAGGAATGAGAAAGCAGCAGAATGAGCCCCAGGGAATGTCAGAGGGTAAATCATAACAAACTTTACGCCCACCATCTCACCAATCACACTCACCTTACCTGCTGCCAACCAGTCCCACACACACAACCTTCCAAAACAAACCTTCCTAGGCAGACATGGGAATGAGTCTATTACAATAGTGCCATCTAGCGTTAGTTTTGCAGAATGCAGTTTTTTTTTTTTTATTGAAAACTTAAAAGCAAACATTTATTATATTGCAGCTTATCATTTCTTAGATGTGATGGCTGCATTTATTTTCTTTTTTGGGCTTTCTTTTTCTTCTATTTTCACAAGCTCTCCAGCAGAATTTAGAAGTCACAGAGACAAACCATTAAACACTTAAGCCCCGGAAGATTTTACCCCCTTCCTGACCAGGGCCTATTTTGCGATTCGGCACTGCGTGACTTTAACGGACAATTGCGCGGTCGTGCAACGCTTTACCTAAACGAATTTGACGTCCTTTTTTCCCACAAACAGAGCTTTCTTTTGGTGGTATTTGATCACCTGTGCGATTTTTACTTTTTGCGCTATAAACAAAAAAACAGCGTAAATTTTGCAAAAATAACAATATTTTTCACATTTTTTTTTATATGAAATTTCCCCCCCCCCCCAAAAAAAGTAAAAATCTAAATTTTTTAACATTTTGGGCCAATTTTTTTTTTTTACCATGTTTGGTAAAAAAAATTGAAAAAAGCGTATTTTGATTGGTTTGCGCAAATGTTATTGCGTTTACTAACAAAGGGAAAGATTTTTGTAATTTTTTTAACGCATAATGGCGGCGATCTGCGATTTTTTTTTGCGGTACTGCGATATTGCGGCGGACAGATCGGACCCTTGACTGACATTTTTGACACTTTTGGGGTTACCAGTGACATTTCTACAGTAATCAGTGCTATACATATGCACTGTTACTGTAAAATTACACTGGCAGTGAAGGGGTTAACTTTTTTTGAGAGGGAGGGGTTATGTGTATCCCTAGGGATTCTAACTGTGATTGACTGTGGCTTGAGGTGTAGGAACAGTGATCAACCGTCCTACATAGTAGAACCGTATGATCACTGTTTCTACACAGGGGAGAATGACAGGCGGCTTGTTTACATCAGCTGCCTGCCTTTCTCCCTCTCCACCGACGATCGCCGAGTGACCGGCGGACATCGGGTCCGTCAGTCACACGCGCGGGGCGGTCCGTGACCGCGTGGGGGTGGGAGCGCGCCTCCGGTGGCGCGCGCTCGCTCCCTAGACCCTCACAGGCTAGCGACGTAGATCTACGTCACTCTGCCTGTGAGGGGCTGACCGCCGACGTAAATAGTCGTGCGGCGGTCGGCAAGTGGTTAAACACCGGCGGGTTTTAGCGGGATTGCAACAAATCTAACAGTAAGTGACACTTTTTGGGAACCAGTGACAATAATACAGTGATCAGTGTTAAAATGCACTGTCACTGTACTAATGACACTGGCTGGGAAGGGTTTAACATCAGGGGCAATAAAAGGGTTAAATGCGCTCCTAGGGAATACTTTCTAACTGTGTGGGGGGTGCTGGTACTGTAATAAGACAGAGATCTGTGTTCCTGCTTAGCAGAAACACAAGATCTCCATCTTCCTCTCGGTCTGCCTTGTTTACATAGTTCTGCCTCTCCTGTGAATGATCGGCGGGTCCCAGCGGACATCGCGTCCACTGGACCCGCTGATTGGCTCCCGCTGTGTCCAATCACAGCAAGAGCGGGTCACGGATGGCAAGGGCATGCGCCCCAGGCTCATTACACGCAATCACATACATGTGCGTGATTTTCGCAGGAGGGCTGCCCTGCTGCAGTATATCTGCATGGGGTGGTCTTCAAGTGGTTAAATGCTGTATAGGAGAGAAGCGTTCACCGCATATAGCCAACACCAGGGGACCGTATATTAGTGATCAACCGATTATCGGCAAAGCCGATATATCGAGGGCCGATATGCAGTTTCCCCGATATATCGGAATCGGCCCGGAGGTTACCGATATTGGCGATATTTCGGGAAAGTGATTGTACCGGAGTGATGCCTGCAGCTAGAAGCATCACCCCGGTACCGGCGTCCATAGCCGACGGTCAGCTGTCTTGTAATGACAACCAATGCGGCTGAGAAGTCGCCCGGCTGTCATTACAAGGAGCGGGAGGGGACGTCTCCTGCCGCCTTCCGCTGCTCGCCCGGGTCTCCCGTCCCACCAGGAGACCCGGGCAACCAGCCTGCACGGCCGCCAAAGACCCGATCAAAGTTTGACGTTATGACATCACTTCCGGGTTTTACATGGAGACCCGATCAGAGCGCATTCGGCTCTGATCGGGTCTCCATGTAAAACCCGGAAGTGATGTCATAACGTCACTTCCGGGTACTCGGCGTCAGATTAAAAAAAATGATGGCATTCAAAACAGCCAAACTTGGCGTTTTGAATGCTTTTAAAGAGGAAGTAAACCTGCTGAAAAAATAAACCTGTAAAGACAAAGGCATAATGAGCTAGTATGCGTTGCATACTAGCTCATTATAAAGTGAGAAAAAAACGGAGCCCCCGGAGTGCCGACTGGACGGCCTACATGTTCGGCCGCCCTGCTTCCTGGATCGCGTCCTCCGGCCATCTCATTGGCTGGAGGCGCGATTACATCACTCCCATGCGGCACTGGGCTCTGAAGGAACGGCACGGGTTGCCGTTCCTTCAGAGCGCATGCGCCGATGACATCATCGGCTGCATGCACTGTATATATCTCCTAAACGGTACATGTTTAGGAGATATTTATAGCACCTATAGGTAAGCCTTAATATAGGCTTGCCTATAGGTAAATGTCAACAAAGTGGGTTTACAACCACTTTAAGCGCAGAGGAGGGGGTTGGGGTCTTTTAGACCCCCAGATCCCTCCACAAGTGTACCTGTCAAGTGATAAAAATAAAAAATAAAACATTTTTTTAAATGTACTGAAATATCGTCCGATACCAATATGCAATGGCCAAAATATCGGTATCCGCAACGAAAAACTGATATCGGTCGATCACTAGAGTATACCCCCTGGGACTGCCCATGAGCATAGCCAGATTATTTTTCTTCCCAGCGTCCTCCTGTAGGGGGCAGTATAACCCAATGGTTATAAAGATCAGGAGCTGTGTCTGTCAATGAAAAAAAAAGAGAAATACAAAAAAAAATAATAATTAAACCCACAAGTACTTTTTATAATCACTGCTATTGCTTTATATTGGCTTTCGGAATTTACAAATCCAGCAATTTAGAAATAAGATGAAAGGTTTAGCACTGTGAAACACTTTTTGATAGATGAAAAGTGCATTTTATATACAGCTATATAGATCAGACCTAAATGAGGGACAAATGAGGAGGAAAGAGGGACGGAGGGACATTGCTCCGAATCAGGGACAGTTGGAAGCGTTGGTGCCATACAACATCCATAGACATATCTAATTTAACCACTTGCCGACCAGTCACTGGGACTGTACTGCAGCAAAGTGGCTCGTTCCCGTCCAGCGACGTAGACCTACGACGCTGGACTCCTCCCCTTGTGGGCGGCGCACGCGTGCCGCCGGAGGCTCGCTCCCACTGTATTCAGTCACAGCGGGAGTGGGGCCAGGGGAGGAGCAGCGGCGATCACCGCCGCTCTTCCCCGATCGTCGGGGAATCGAGTTTGGAGATCCGCCCATCTGTGTAAACAAAGCGGGGGGATCTCCTAAGTGACAAACAGTGACAGATTGCAGGGTTCAGCATAGCTGAACTTGCGATCTGTCCCTGTGTCACTCAGTCACCTCCCCCCCCCCCACATGTTAGTAAGCACCAGGCATACATTAACCCCTCCCTCTCCAATAAAATTAACCCCTTCCCTGCCAGTGTCATTTTTACAGTAACAAAGCATATATATAGCACTGATTACTGCAGTAATGTCACTGGTACCCCCAAAAGTGTAAAAAATGTCAGTCAAGGGTCCGATCTGTCCGCCACAATGTCGCAGTCCCGCAAAAAAAATCGCAGATCGCCGCCATTACTCGTTAAAAAAAAAACACCAAAAATGACAAAAATCTTTCCCTTAGTTAGTAAACGCAATAACTTTTGCGCAAACCAATCAAAATACGCTTATTGTGATTTTTTTTACCAAACATAGGTAGCAGAAAACAAATTGGCCAAAAATTTTACAAAGATTTGATTTTTACATTTTTTTTGGGGGGGGGGGAATTTCATATAAAAAAATGTGAAAAATATTGTTATTTTTGCAAAATTTACGCTCTTTTTTTGTTTATAGCGCAAAAAGTAAAAATCGCACAGGTGATCAAATACCACCAAAAGAAAGCTCTGTTTGTGGGAAAAAAAGGACGTCAATTTTGTTTGGGTACAGCGTCGCAGGACCGCGCAATTGTCAGTTAAAGTCGCACAGTGCCGAATCGCAAAAAGTGGCCTGGACGTAAGACAGCAAAATCCTCCGGTGGTAAAGTGGTTAATCCCACAATGTCCCCCCCCATATTTCCATGATACTATCCGAGCTCCTATTCCTCTCAGCCAATCACAGTGGGGGTGAATTCATCAGAACAGGAGCAGATTTCTCTCTTCCACTGTTTTTTTAATCATCGAACATGAACGAAAGAATTTGGTTGGTTGCCATGCACGGATGTTCCAGGTTTGATAACATTCTATCACACAATCCGGGCACTTCTGATAGGACAGGTCTGCCTGGGGGGATGACAACAACCAACCGGGAGAGAAGAGGCGGGGTCCAGGAATGACACACTGACCGGCTCCTCCCACTCTCCTCCTCCCTGGGTGACATCCCGGAAGTCCGAACAGCCAGCTGAGGCCTACCGAGGGCGGGAGGTTGTGAGAAGAGGACATGGAGCGGAGGAAGGCCGGAGACCAGCGGGGGGAGAGCGCCATCCCCCGGCCGGCCACCCCCTTCATAGACTTCCCGGTGAGTCCTCATCTCCCTCCTCCCTGTGTGTAATATCACCGAGCCCGGACACCGCCCGTATATACCTCACCCTCCTCCTATACACATACACCCCTTCCCTGTATACATACACCCCACTATACTATATACCTCACCCTCCTCCTATATACATATACCTCACTATACTATATACCTCACCCTCCTCCTATACACATACACCCCTTCCCTGTATACATACACCCCACTATACTATATACCTCACCCTCCTCCTATATACATATACCTCACTATACTATATACCTCACCCTCCTCCTATATACATATACCTCACTATACTATATACCTCACCCTCCTCCTATATACATATACCTCACTATACTATATACCTCACCCTCCTCCTATATACATATACCTCACTATACTATATACCTCACCCTCCTCCTGTATACATACACCTCACTATACTATATACCTCACCCTCCTCCTATATACATACACCTCACTATACTATATACCTCACCCTCCTCCTATATACATACACCCCACTATACTATATACCTCACCCTCCTCCTATATACATATACCTCACTATACTATATACCTCACCCTCCTCCTATATACATATACCTCACTATACTATATACCTCACCCTCCTCCTATATACATATACCTCACTATACTATATACCTCACCCTCCTCCTATATACATATACCTCACTATACTATATACCTCACCCTCCTCCTATATACATATACCTCACTATACTATATACCTCTCCCTCCTCCTATATACATACACCTCACTATACTATATACCTCACCCTCCTCCTATATACCTCACCCTCCTCATGTATACATACACCTCACTATACTATATACCTCACCCTCCTCCTATATACATATACCTCACTATACTATATACCTCACCCTCCTCCTATATACATATACCTCACTATACTATATACCTCACCCTCCTCTTATATACATATACCTCACTATACTATATACCTCACCCTCCTCCTGTATACATACACCTCACTATACTATATACCTCACCCTCCTCCTATATACATACACCTCACTATACTATATACCTCACCCTCCTCCTATATACATACACCTCACTATACTATATACCTCACCCTCCTCCTATATACATACACCCCACTATACTATATACCTCACCCTCCTCCTATATACATATACCTCACTATACTATATACCTCTCCCTCCTATATCTCACCCTCCTCCTCCATACCTCACACTGATCCTATATATACATACACCGCACACATTGATCATACATATATATATATATATATATATATATATATATATATATACACACTGATCCTTTGTATACACCTCCCCCTGTATACGGAGTCTGTACACTGCCTGTGTATACCCTCTAGCTGTCCATTGATATTCCCCGCTGCCTGTGTATAGTCCCCTCACCTGTCTGTATATACTCTAGTGTATATACCACTCCGCTTCCCCACTGCCCTTATTGTCTTTATATACCACCCCCCTTTTACTGCCAGTATGCAGTATTTCACAAAAGTAAGTACACCTCTCAAATTTTTCTAAAAATGTTATTTATTTTCATGTGACAACACTGAAGAAATGACACTTTGCTACAATGTAAAGTAGTGAGTGTACAGCTTGTATAACAGTGTACATTTGCTGTCCCCTCAAAATAACTCAACACACAGCCATTAATGTCTAAACCGCTGGCAACAAAAGTGAGTACACCCCTATGAGCTCTTTCACACGGAGCGGAGCGGACCGCATTGCGATCCGCTCCGGCACTTTTTATTTTTATTTTTTCACGGAGTGGATGACACTTGTGTCATCCAGTCCGTATGTCCGCATATCATCCCATCCGTTTGCGGATGATATACGGACATAATGTAAGTCTATGGGGATTGCGGATGACACCGCTGACATCCGATTTTGCATTCTTTCCATTTTTTGAACAGAGGAAAAATAGGGTTCTGTTCAGTTCCAAAACAGATGTCAGTGGATGGTATTCCGCTGACATCCGCAATGCCATTGACTTACATTATGTCCGCAAATCATCCGCAAAAAAATAGGATGATTTGCGGACATACAGAGCGCCCGTGTGAAAGGGCCCAAAGTCAAAATGTCCAAATTGCGCCCAATTAGCCGTTTTCCCTCCCCGGTGTCATGTGACTCGTTAGTGTTACAAGGTCTCAGGTGTGAATGGGGAGCAGGTGTGTTAAATTTGGTGTTATCGCTCTCACTCTCTCATACTGGTCACTGGAAGTTCAACATGGTACCTCATGGCAAAGAACTGAAAGGATCTGAAAAAAAATTGTTGCTCTACATAGAGATGGCCTAGGCTATAAGAAGATTGCCAAGACCCTGAAACTGAGCTGCAGCACGGTGGCCAAGACCATACAGCGGTATAACAGGACAGGTTCCACTCAGAACAGGCCTCACCATGGTCGACCAAAGAAGTTGAGTGCACGTGCTCAGCATCATATCCAGGGGTTGTCTTTGGGAAATAGAAGTATGAGTGCTGCCAGCATTGCTGCAGAGGTTGAAGGGGTGCGGGGTCGGCCTGTCAGTGCTCAGACCATACGCTACACACTGCATCAAATTGGTCTGCATGGCTGTCGTCCCAGAAGGAAGCCTCTTCTAAAGATGATGCACAAGAAAGCCTGCAAACAGTTTGCTGAAGACAAGCAGACTAAGGACATGGAGTACTGGAACCATGTCCTGTGGTCTGATGAGACCAAGATAAACTTATTTGGTTCAGATGGTGTCAAGCGTGTGTGGCAGCAACCAGGTGAGGAGTACAAAGACAAGTGTGTCTTGCCTACAGTCAAGCATGGTGGTGGGAGTGTCATGGTCTGGGGCTCCATGAGTGCTGCCATCATTGGGGAGCTACAGTTCATTGAGGGAACCATGAATGCCAACATGTACTGTGACATACTGAAGCAGAACATGATCCCCTTCCTTCAGAGACTGGGCCGCAGGGCAGTATTCCAACATAATGACTCCAAACAGACTTGCTAAAGAAGCTGAGGGTAAAGGTGATGGACTGGCCAAGCATGTCTCCATACCTAAACCCTATTAAGCATCTGTGGGGCATCCTCAAACAGAAGGTGGAGGAGCGCAAGGTCTCTAACATCCACCAGCTCTGTGATGTTGTCATGGAGGAGTGGAAGAGGACTCCAGTGGCAACCTGTGAAGCTCTGGTGAACTCCATGCCCAAGAGGGTTACGGCAGTGCTTGAAAATAATGGTGGCCACACAAAATATTGATACTTTGGGCCCAATTTGGACATTTTCACTTAGGGGTGTACTCACTTTTGTTGCCAGCAGTTTAGACATTAATGGCTGTGTGTTGAGCTATTTTGACGGGACAGCAAATTTACACTGTTATACAAGCTTGTGACAAAATTACTTACTTGGGTTGTTTGTTTATCCTGCATTCGGTGGATCTTGGTACCGAATACCAGTTTCCCCTTCAGCCAGGAGAGCGATATATGGCGTGGCTTTCCCAAAGACCCAGATGATCCAATGCTTCTCCTGAAACCGGTCGACCGTTCACCTTTTTGGGTCGGTTTGGAGACATTCAGAACTCACTGACCGTGACCACTGAACTTAAGGAACTATTGTGGGCATCTGCCTTGTGGTCAATCGAATATTTACCTCGGCAGCGTTTCTGCTGAATACATGGGATTGGAGCGCTGGTTGGAAGGATTGAACGCTCCATAACCAGCTATTTGGGCATATAACATGTATGGGGGTTCTGAAATACTTAGGATGTGTTATTACATATTTTCATGCTCTCTGTATTTTCTGCCGAGTGGTGGTGACTCTTATGTGGGCGTGTCATGGGAGTTCCCGTGGGCGTATCTCATGTACCTTCACTTGCATAAAAGTCGGCAACATTCTTGTTGTACCCTTTTAGTTTTGACTGATGTTTGGGTATGCGATTGCTGCGTTGCTTTATTCTTCTATGCTCGCTAGGATTTCGGGAACGATCGACTCAGGGCTCCAGTCGAAAAGGACTATAGTCGCAGAGTCCCTAGCTGGTTCAGAAGTGTCTGAAACAACAGGTATTTGGGATGCCAGCGTTCTTTACAAAGCTGTACACTCACTACATTGTTGTAAGTGTCATTTCCTCAGTGTTGTCACATAAGATATAATAAAATATTTTAAAATGTGAGGGGTGTACTCACTCTTGTGAGATACTGTGTATTAGGGCTGCACGATATTGGGGAAAAAAGAACATTGCGATATTTCGTTTTCAACGATAAATATCACAATATTTCTCTTTGTTTAATGCAGAAGATGGATTAGGCAGAGTTGGGACTCACAGTTGTGGTAGGAGGTAGAAAAACACAGCCCGACGTGACATCTGTCCCACACGTTGCCTCTGCCACCCTGGAGCTAGTTCTCTTGACGGAGCGGTGAGCGCGGCACAGCGAACCAATCACGTGGTAGCGGCACAGGGAACCAATCATGTGGTAGCGGCACAGGGAACCAATCATGTGGTAGCGGCACATGGAACCAATCAGATGTGCAGGCTGCTTACGGCGCGCTGCTCACCGCTGAATGCGTGGGACGGCTGCCAGCACTGTGAGTCCTCCTCCGAGTCCCGACTTCTCCCTGCCTAATGGTAAATATCGCGTCTTCGGCGATATGAATATCGCCCGCAGAACGATAGTCGATATCATATCTACTATCTACTTACTCACTGGCCACTTAGGTACACCTTGCTAGTAGCGGGTTGGACCACCTTTTGCCGCCTTTCTTTGTGGCATAGATTCTACAAGGTGTTAAACATTCCTCAGAGATTTTGGTCTGTAGTGACATGATAGCTGATTTGTCGGCTGCACATCCATGATGGGAATCTCCCGTTCCACCACATCCCAAAGGTGCTCTATTGGATGAGATGTGGTGAGTGTGGAGGCCATTGGAGGACAGTGACCTCATCGTCATGGTGAAGAAACCAGTGGTGAGATGATTGGAGCTTTGTGATATGGTGCATTATCCTGCTGGAAGGAGCCATCAGAAGATGGGGACACTGTAGTCATAAAGGGATGGACATGGTCAGCAACAATACTCAGGTAGGCCGTGTGGTTTAAACGATGCTCAGTTGGTACTAAGGGGCCCAAAATGTGCCAAGAAAATATCCCCCACACCATTACACCCCCACCACCAGCCTGAACCGGTGATACAAGGCAGGATGGATCCATGCTTTCATGTTGTTTTACACCAAATTCTGACCCTCCCATCTGAATGTTGCAGCTGAAATCCAGACTCCTCAGATCAGGCAACGTTTTCCAATCTTCTATTTTCCAATTTTGGTGATCCTGTGCGAATTGTAGCCTCAGTTTCCTTTTCTTAGCTGACAGGAGTGGAACCCAGTGTGATCTGCTGCTGCTGTAGCCCATCTGCTTCAAGGTTTGAGGTGTTGTGCCTTCAGAGCTGGTATCCTGCATACCTTGGATGTAACGAATGCTTATTTAAGATTTGCATATTAATACAGAGGAGTCGGCAGTACAAAAAACGGAGGAGTCGGAACATTTATCTACTGACTCCACATCCCTGATTTGAGTTACTATTGCCTTTCCTCTGGAACCAGTCTGCCCATTCTCCTCTGATGTCACCAAGGCATTTTCCTCCATACAACTGCCGCTCATTGGATATTTTCTCTTTTTCCCACCATTCTCTGTAAACCCGAGAGATGGTTGTGCGTGAAAATCCCAGTAGGTCAGCAGTTTTTGATATAGACCAGCCCGTCTGGCACCAACAACCATGCCACGTTTAGTGTCACTTAGATTCCCTTTCTTCCTCCATTCTGATGCTCAGGTTGAACTTAGTCTTCACCATGTCTAGATGTCTAAATGCATGGAGTTGCTGCCATGTGATTGGCTGATTAGCAATTTGTTACCACTTCCTGTATATAACCCCCACATATCTAAATGCATAGAATTCCCTCAGCAGTCTTTGTTGCTTGGGTGGTCGGTGTTTGTCTCACATTTTGATCTGTGTCTATAGCCGTGACCTTTCCTGATTTTTCCTGCAGTTTTTACCTGGACACCCCCAGCTGACCGAGAGAGTAAGAAAGCGGCTGTACTATGGCTGGGAAGCCGAGTGCCCCATGGAGAACCTGTCCAGCCCTGTGGCCGGTGAGTACCATCTGTATACCTGTACTTAGTGTCAGCAAAGATTGAAAGGACAACTCCTCCCAGCTGAATTAGACATGTATGGGGGAGACAGATATTTGAAACTTCTAGAAGGGTCCAGCAGAGGCTGCAGCAATATAATGGAGAGGAGGTTAGGAGAGATGGGGGGCCAACTCCAGGCAGATAAGACAAAAAAAGGACTACAGCTCTGTAATTATACATCAAGTGGCTTTTTTAATACAAGCCGTGTACCTGACCTGCTATCAGCCTATAACAGGGGTGTCAAACTCAATTTCATCGTGGGCCGCATCAGCATTATGGTTGCCCTCAAAGGGCCGGTTATTATTATTACTATTATTATACAGGATTTATATAGCGCCAACAGTATGTGCAGCACTTTACAATATGATTATATCTGTAAGATTGGATGTCCAGAGCACCCTATGCCCCCTTACACCCTTACATGAGATGTCAAGAGGCCCCCCCCCATCATCAAAAGTAGAGTCACCCACCCTTCCTTACATAAAGATGCACCTCTTACCTTGTGCTGCTGCCAGGAAGAAGATGCGGATGGATCTGGGAAGAAGAGAGTGCAGGGTCTGGAGGAGAACCAGAGTCTGCTGAATGCTGAGACTAGTGGAGGCAGAGGCAAGGTGGTGGTGTGGCTACACACAGAGGTGCAGGATCTGTAGAAGGATTTCTGCCTACCTCTCTGCTGCGGACTGCTGGGAAGGGGGGGGGGGGGGCAAAGACGAGCCTTTCTGAAGCTGCACAGAGGAGTGCAGGACCTGGCAAAGGAGTTCTGTCCTCTCTGCTTCTGCCTACTTAGACAAGGTGGGGGCAGAGACAAGGGGGGTGCTGCAGGAGAGGTGCAAGGGCCACATGAAATGGCCTGGGGGGCCGCATTCGTGTTTGACGCCTGTGGCCTATAACATTCCTTGTACAGCAGGGCCAGAGTGTAATAGGAAGAAGCAGCACAAGAAGCCAATCAGATCATGTGCTGATAGAAGTATAAAGCAGAGTGACAGAGATGAGCTCATCGGTCAGCTGCTTCTCGCATAGGCTCAGAGGAAAGGGCCAGGATGACCTAGGATCGGAGGGAGTGGGTTGAATGATGCTGGTCATAAGACTATCTACATCAACTGGGAGAAATAAAGTACGGTGAGGAAATTCTGTGGATTGAAGGAGAATAGTCTAGTCTAGTCTAGCACAGGGATTCCCAAACTATATGGCCCTGCAGTTGTTCAGGAACTACAATTCCCATCATGCCTAGTCATGTCTGTGAATGTCAGTTTCACAATGCCTCATGGGATGTGTAGTTCTGCAACAGCTGCAGGGCCGTAGTTTGGGAATCCCTGGCTTGCAAAAACTGCTTTTGTGATTTTATCTTATAATGGGCTATTCTTATTTTTGGCTGGAGTTCTGCTTTAATATATTGAGACTGATGAAAAGGAAAAATGCAAATCGTGACCCTTTGCAGGTGAAAGGATGCAGCTGAGATCTCACTGGCTGCAACTGCAGAGGAGGAAATGAAAACTTTCCTTATTTTCTATTGGGGACATCACCGCTTTGTCCTTGTTGTAGTGACTCATACATGAAGCAATTTCCCGGGGTTTTGTTCTTCTTTTTAAAGCAGTAAATGTCTCATTCATCTAGGAAATAAATTCAATCAACTTGAGGGATTTAAAAGTTAAATGGCTTACTTCTCCAGTGAGGCTCTACTTTTAATCATTAACCGGTTGCCGACCGCCGCACGACTATATACTGCGGCGGTCAGCCCCGGCCAGGCAGAGTGACGTACCGGTACGTCACTCGCCTGTCACTGACTTGTGAGCCAATTGCGGGCGGGCGCGCGCCCGCCCCGGCTCGTTCACTGACAAGTCAGTGCGTGTGACCGGCGGACCCGATCGCTCCGGTGAAGGGAGAAAGGCGGACGGCTTATGTAAACAAGCCGCCTGTCATTCTCCCCTGTGTAAAAATGAAGATCAGACGGTTCTACTATGTAGAACCGTTGATCTCTGTTTTTACACCAATAGCCATGTCCCTTTACAGTTAGAAACACGCCCCTAGGACACACTTAACCCCTCCCTCTCCAATACAGTTAGCCCCTTCCCTGCCAGTGTCATTTTTGCAGTAACAGTGCATATGTATATAGTAATGTCACTGGTAACCCCAAAAGTGTCAAAAATGTCAGTCAAGGGTCCGATTTGTCCGCCGCAATGTCGCAGTACCGCAAAAAAAATCGCAGATCGCCGCCATTACGCGTTAAAAAAAAAAACACCAAAAATGACAATCTTTCCCTTTGTTAGTAAACGTGATAACTTTTGTGCAAACCAATAAAAATACGCTTTTTTTTTTTTTTTTTTTTTTTTTTACCAAACATATGTAGCATAAAACAAATTTGGCCGAAAATGTTAAAAAATTTAGATTTTTAATTTTTTTTTTTGGGGAATTTCATATAAAAAAATGTGAAAAATATTGTTATTTTTGCAAAATTGTCGCTCTTTTTTTGTTTATAGCGCATGATCAAAAAATCGCACAGGTGATCAAATACCACCAAAAGAAAGCTCTGTTTGTGGGAAAAAAAGGATGGCAAATTCGTTTAGATACAGCGTCGCACGACCGCGCAATTGTCCGTTAAAGTCACGCAGTAAAAAATCGCAAAAAACCCCCTGGTCTTTTAGCATCCAAATCCTCCGGGGCTTAAGTGGTTAAGTAGTTCTGTAGCCGTGTAGTTAAAGTACAACTAAAGAAAAAGATTTATTTTCCCCATTTTAGATAGAGCAAGTGAGGGATATAACCTGTTAGAGTTTTTTGCCATCTGTGTACTATTGGGGAGATTTCCCTTCACTTCCTATTTCATCATAGCCAAAACAAGAAGTGAGAGGGAATCTCTGGTTGTCACCGCAACTAGTGTCCCTTCTGGAAGATTTCCCTTTGATTACCTGTCAGGTTTTTCCTCTAATCTTCTTCCAGGAAAGCACCTGGAGAAAAGGGTAGCTCCACCCACTTTCCTGGGAAACACTACAGCTAAGATCTTTAAAAGCAGGATGACTTAGTTTGTTTCCTCCGCCATGATGGGAGCAGTGCGTGGGAACCGTGGTATGGCGCTAGGCTCTCTAGGTGGAGGGGAACTGTTGTGCCTGGTTTTTGCCTATTTTTCATGGCCCATCCCTGCAGCCTTCCCCCCCCCCCCCACCCAACTGTTCTTCCCCTTTCCGGGTTTGGCAAGAGTAATGACGGGCTGCAGGATCTTGAGCTTTCCAAAGGTGAAGGGGCCTGCTGATTCTGGTGGTGTTCCCAGAGCTCTCCACTTGCTCAAGTACCTTTTTTTTTTTTTTGCCACCTGTGTGCGGGAGATTTCACTTCCTGTCCCATACCCAAAACAGGAAGTGAGAGGAAATCCCTCCAAAGTGAGAGAATCCCTTGTTTTCACCAGAACTAGTGTCCCCATTGGAAGATTTCCTTTATTCCTGTTCTGGAGACTACCTTTAATCTGGGATTTTTTTACTTTCACCTTCAATGATGATGGTAAACAGGACAAATGGAGAGGGTGAATCTCCTTAAGGGCACAGACAGCAATAAAAACTGACCGGTTCTAATACCTCTGCACCCTATTCAAAACTAAAAAAAAAAAAAAAAAAGTTTGCCTTTAGTAATACTTTAAAATGGACTCTCCCACCCGACCCTCTTTAAGTGGTTGTAAAGACTGAAGGTTTATTATTACCTTCATGCATTGTATGCATGAAGATAAAAAAACTTTTCAGTGTGCAACTCCCCTTAATATTTACCTGAGCCAGATCCCGTGATGTGCATGAGAGCAGCTGCTTTCCCAGGTATTTTCCTCCTCATTGGCTAAGATGCATCCGCAGGAGCCATTGGCTCTTGATGCTGTCAATCACAGCCTGGAAGGACAGTTGGGGGTGGGGCTGCGCCATTCTCTTTGTGTCTTATGGAGAGCAGGGCTTGGGAGTGAGCACACACAAGTGCCCCCATAGCTAGCGATTTGCTGTGGGGGCATTTAGCAAAGGGGATGGGCTAGGATCGCCATTGCGGAACCCACGAAGAGGAGGATCGGGGCTGCTCTGTGTAAACCCATTACACATAGTAGGTAGGACATGTTTGTTTAAAAAAAAAAAAAGTTTGCTTTTACAATTACTTTATTTACCTGAAAACAGCCATGCGATCTTTAGGGGAAATGCAAGAACTTTAGTATATCTACTGGGCTCTCTACTATGCATTGCAGACACTGTGGTCAGTCCCCCCCCACCCCTTGCAGATGGGAAACCATGCCAAAAAATATTCTCCTTAGGCTGTATTGTGCATGCATAGTATGAGCTGTGGATCAGTTAATGAACAATCACAACCTGTTCAACAGCTTGTAGAGTGCAAGTGTGAGATTTTCCTGGAGGCACTGGTGACGTGGCCATGTGAGGGGACACGAGTAAGAGCTGGGACACCATCACCACAAAACGTATCAAAGTCTTTGTGCACTGGGAGGTTTTAGGTTTGTGAGGGAAAATTCACTTTAGCAAGATTAAAAAAAATCAATGAGCTAGAACTAGACAAAAAAGGAATGCTTTTTAGAGCAGACTTGAAGTAATTTCACCCAGAACTACAAGCCAGCACTATGCAACCTGCATGCGACTATATAGTTAGCTGAAAGCTACATAGCCGAGGAACGAATGAAGTGGCGTAATGTGCCACGGCACAACATGGGGATAATGGCCATGCTAAATAACATTTAAAGAGTTTAATATGGTGCACCATGCCAACTTCTGCAAGATAGCAATGTGCTTTTGGTAGTGATAAGGAGGGTACAGGGCGCTAACATTTATAGCAATAATGATCCTATGAACAGCACTGACATAATGCACAAATGGCTACCCTGACAATGTATGGGTGACAATGGTCAGTTATGTAATATAGAAGGCAGCAATCATCCAGCGGTTACAATATGCAGGCAGCAGATCGGCAACTTTTGCACCACACAGCTAGGAAATAGCTGCTTGTGGTGATATCTGGGCAATAATATTCAGATAACAAATGGACAGTTGTGACACTATGGGGTTGTTTTACTAAAACTGGAGTGCAACATCTGGTGCAGCTCTGTATAGAAACCAATCGGCTTCAGATTTTTTTTTTTTTTTTTTTTTGTCAAAAGCTTAATTGAACAAGCTGAAGTTAGAAGCTGATTGGCTACCATGCACAGCTGCACCAGATTTTGCACTCTCCAGATTTAGTAAATCAGCCCTTAGCCCTCTTTCACATCGGTGTGATTTGACATGCCAAATCGCAGCCTATTGCTGGCAGCGGGCGGCACTGTCCCAATCGGTGCGATGCAGACTTTGCTGTGCAGCACTGATTTCCAAAAGTAGTTCTTGCACTACTTTTGGCAACTTTGGGGGTGACTTCAATAGACCTCCGTGCATGATCCCGCACAGATGTCATTCAAATCGCCCCCAAACTTGCACTGAAACCCGGGTTTGAAATCTAATCATGTCTTAATTTTTTTTTTACAAGGTTGTCTCAGAATATCTGTCAGTATATCTGACATGGTTTTTCTTCCTGCTTTCTCTGCTTTGCCTGGGGCCTAGTTTTAAAATGAAAATATTAAAAATAAACTAGTACACTATAGCCTTTTTTTTTTTTTTTTTTTCTTCTACTTTCTGATGCTGCTTTATTATTCCTTAGGGCAGGAATGTCAAACTCCCATTTCATCACGGGCTACATCCTCAGCCCCCCCCCCCCCCCCCCCCCCCCCCCCCCCCAGCACTCACATCTCTCCTCACTGAGCTCTGCAGTGTCTTCACCTCTCCACCCATTTTTTATTCTGACAGCTCAGACACGCTTTGTAAATTCACCACTTTGGATGTAGAGAAGACTGCATATAAAGAGATACACCTTATGTAGGAGGATTTATTTTATCTGTGTATCACCTGAGGCCAGTCACTTCACTGGATATATATATAAAGGTTTACAACCACTTGAAAGATATGTTGAGCTTTATTTTACAAATCATTCTATTGACTGTGACGTGAAGGAATTAATACTGGAAAATGATACATTGGTATGACAATTTATTTATGACTGTTGGAGGATGTCATGCAATTTCCTGTTATACCAAACAGATTGTATAAGAGATGGTGTCATGAGATTACTACAAACATCAAGGACTTTGCAGCAAAATAATTCATGCCAGACTCTTATACTATAGATTATATTATATTTTATATTCTAATATATCATTATATATATGATGACGACGACGACATGCTCACTGGAGTCATTCTGGGACAGTTGCAATGTGCCAGAAATGCACGCCTAGCTGCGCACAGGCAGGTGTTTGTTATTGCAGAAGAGACTTTGCATGTCTCTTCTCGACTAAATAGTTGTCTGCTTGTCATAGGTTTTAAGTGGAACTAATCTGTTAGGTTTCTATCTCTTTCCCCATAGGGGGGGATTTTTCTCTCCCATCCAAGAAATGTTAGATATGGTCATTACTGTCGGAGAACACAATAAATAAAACATATAAATGGTTCTAACCCTTCCCCACTGTACTAAAAATGTTCAGGGAGTGTGGAAAATCTCTCCAATAGAAACACAAATAGTAAGCCTTATCTGTTGAGTGTATGTGTTTTTACCTGTTTCTTTCTAGGGTTGAGTTTCACCCTTTGTAGTTACTTATTTTTTTTTTTCTTCTTATTTTTGTTCTCTCGCTATGCAAGACATCGCCGTGGAGTTGCTACAGAAAGCTGCTCCCAGCCCCATTCGTCGCCTGCAGAAGAAGTATGCCGTTCATGTATCTAGGTAAGAATTGCATATGCTTAACCGCCTCCATACCGGGCCCTTCCTGCCCAGGCCAATTTTTCCGCTTTCAGCGCTGTCACACTTTGAATGACAATTGCACATTCATGCAACACTGTGTCCATATGACCTTTATGATTTTATTTTTCACGCAAATTGAGTATTCTTTTGGCGGTATTTAATCACCACTGGGTGTTTTTGCTAAATGAAAAAGACAAACTTTAAAACAAAAAACATGTTTTTCTTCCTTTCTTATAATATTTTTGCAATTCTTTCTTCATAAATTTAGGCCAAAATCCTATTCTACATTTCTTGGGTGATAACCCAAATCGGTGTATATTATTTAGTCTTTAGGAAAGTTGGAGTCCACAAACTATGGTATTTATATCTGAAAATCAATAAGCCCTGATATGCCGACGGCCTATCATTTCTTGAGGCCCAAAAACACCAGGACAGTACAAATGCCCCCCGAATGATCCCTTTTTGAAAAGTAGACAGTCCCAAGGTATTTAGTAAAAGGCATGGCAAGTTTTTTTTTTTTTCCACTTTTTTGGAAAATGAAGAAATATAATTAATTTTTTCTTTTTTTGCATATTGTTACCAGTGCAGTACAGCATTATACAACAGGTGTGGCAGTGTAATGACGGACACTGGTGACGGCGTGTGAAAAAAAAAAAAACATTGTACTATGCGAAAGCAACCAGGATTTTTTTTTTTTACACATTATGATTGTTTATGCCAGTGAATTTCACTGGTATAAGCAACCAGTTTTACTAAATGAAACGGTTTTGTTGTAATTGGCTGTGATTGGTCACAGCCAGTCACATGGTACAGATATGCTGTGATTCGACCTGTCTGTACCATGTGATCACTGTGACCAATCACAGCTAGCAACACAATTGAACACAATGGATGGCATGAAAGGAAGCCATCCATTGTTTACAATTGGCGTGATCTGTGGTCACAGCGATCACATGGTACTGGCATCGGGCTGGTAGACTGATCAGTCATTGACTATTAGTTGGACACAGCCGATGACAGCGCCTCAGTGAGGCCCAACTTGGGATGAACAAGTATAGTGTCCACGCGGAACGATGAAAGTCCCACCTGGCTGTCATTTTGCTATTGGCCGGATGGGAACTGGTAAATATTGCCAATGCTTTACTGGGGTGTAATCTACCCTTCAAGCTACCATGCACAGATGATATTTTCTCTTGACAGGTTTTCTCCTAAAGGCTTAGTGCACTTTAAGGGCCTGTTCACACTTGTCCACACACACTAAAGCAGGGCTCGACAATCCCCGGGCGCCAGGTCGCATTTGCGACTAGAATTAGCGACCTGGCGCCTGGGGGTGCCCTGCAGAAGGTGTCCTGTCATTTTTGCCCGGACTTCCGCGCACGGAGTGCACGGACTTCCGGGCCGTCCGAAAATTGAGGCCCCGGCTTTTCGGCCTACTTGAGATGACAGGCTTCCAATGGGGAACTGGCGCCCTCTTGTGGAGGCCGGGAGTAATGACTGTTGTAATGACTGTTTCCACTGCCTTTTTGTTCTCCATTCATTCATTACCATCTCCCTGTCTCCTAACTTTTTTAGCTGGCTCCTAGATTTCAGGAAAATTTGTCAAGCCCTGCACTAAAGCACACAAAGCATTTTGCAAGCAGTAGTTTGATTTGGACTGCAGAGAGGTGTGGCAGGGGAGGTATGATTAACGTTTTATCGCATCAAACAGCTCCCTTTTTTACTTAATTTTTTTTGTGTGTGACCGTGAACTTCACAAAGTTACACTTCATTCGTGTCAGCCACTTGCGCTTGCAGTGCAGTGACATGCAGGGCCAAGTGTGATATTAGGTGAACACCATCTGAAGTGACAACTCTGAGTCTGCTGGGGCTACTGACTCCAACAACAGTCTTAGGACTTTTAGAGGTCTACTCAAAGGAAGGCTTTTACAGGTAAATAACATGCATAAAATATTGTAAATGCACATGTACACTTTTGTGATGAATGTTGCTGAAATGAATATCTGGTGACAGGTCCCTTTAAATCCTTGACAGACATTATTGACCATGCTCCTGATAGCTGACTCTGTGTGTTGTAGGGAAGCTTGTATCTCCCCCTGCTCCATGATGCTGGCTTTGGTTTACATAGAAAGACTTCGCCACAGGAACCCGGAGTATTTGCAGCAAATTTCGTCATCTGATCTGTTTCTCATATCCATGGTGAGTAGTGAGGCCCAGTCATGTGATCTTTGTCCTCCAGCTTTTCTCTTCACTGAAGATTGAAAAGCTAACCTGCTTTTCCTGTTTGCTTGCCGCAGCTGGAAATGCCTTGCAGGTGATACACGTGACCAAGTGTGTGATGGCAGCTGTTAAAAAGAATAAAAACAATATTCATCTGGAATTGAGCAGATTGCTATGTGCTGAGTAGGAGGCTTTTTGTTTAGTTTCCCCCCCCCCCCCCCCTCTTCAGCCTAGTATATTGTGGCTGGGGGGGGGGGGGGAAGTGTTCCTGGCTAAATACGCGTTGATGGATGGAAACATTTTTGATTTACCCTTCAGCCAGTAGACGTCCCCCATAATGTAATGCAAGCGGTGGCCACACTATTTTTTTTTTTTTATTTATATTTTAATGAATGTGGAACTTTAATTAATTAATTTGCATTTTAATTAGGCCCATGGTGCAAATGCATTGTAGATATTTTTGTTCTTAGCATTTTCAATAATCCAGGCAAAGCTGTATTACCTCATATGACTATTATATGACCTGGTAAATATGATTGAATACGCCTTAGGGCTCTTTCACGCGGCCGCTCCGATTTTGTTTATTTTTTTTCCACTGCGGCACTTTTTTTTTTTTTTTTTTCACGGACACGGATGACACTTGCGTCATCCGCTCCGTATGTTCGCATATCATCCCATCCGTTTGCGAATGATATACGGACATAATGTATGTCTATGGGCATTGCGGATGATACCGCTGACATCCGATTTTGCTTCCTTTCCGTTTTTTAAATGGAAGAAAAATAGGGTTCTGTTCCGTTCCAAAAAAAACGGAACAGAACTGAAAGGACAAATCGGATGTCAGCGGATGGTCATCCGCTGACATCCACAATCCCATTGACATGCATTATGTCCATATTTCATCCGCAAAAAAATGGGATGAAATACAGACATGCGGGGAGCGCCCGTGTGAAAGAGCCCTTAGCCCTTTACATATTGTAAAAAATAGTGAGGTAACATCACAACAAAACTTTGCATTAAAGCGTAACTACACGGCATCTGAGCACCCCAAACCAAAGATGCTATTTAATTAATTTTTAATATTCAAAGCAAACTCCTCCATGCTTTATTTTGCTAACGTTTCACTTTGAAAAAGTCCCCTCTAGCATTTCTGGCTGCAGCCATCTTGAGAAAGGGCAGATGATTCATGTAGCATTTACTTCCTGGAATCCATCTGTCCTTGGCACAGGCATGTGGGCGGGAGGGTGTGCTTAGCTGAGCAAGCCCCTCCTGCAGACTCCTGAGATGCCTAGGCCAGTAACTGGAGAATTTTGAAAAGATTAAAACAAGTAAATGATATACTTTCCTATCTATTTAGTAATGCTAGCAGCATAAGGATTAAAAATAAATCGATGCGGATTGAGAGTGTGAGGTTCCATTTTAAATAACCTACATAATTCTGATAGATATATGTGTGTATGTATGTGTGTGTGTATATATATATATATATATATATATATATATATATATATATATATATATAATATTGTACTCTACCGATGGTGATCTCCTAGTTGCGCTACCCCAGGATGTGCATTATGGGTATCATAGGAAGCACGTTCGAGACTTTATATTTTTTTATTGCATTCCTTATTCAGGGGGGGACAGGCTGCTATATGAAGGGTAAGAAATAGGACTGTGACATAATAGTAGGAGGGGAGAAAACGGGATTATGGGTTGGATGCTGGGGTGGTGAATGGGTGAGGATGGGGAGGAAAGAGGCAATGGTTAGGTTTTAGGGTAAACGGTCAGAGGAGAGCGAGTTGAGGGTAGTCCTTGTGCTTAGGCGACTGTCTTTTGAGAATGTTTTCATGGTGCGGTTGTCTATTGCAGTGGTCCTCAACCCTGGTCCTCAGGGCCCACTAACAGGCCAGGTTTGCAAGATGACTGAAATACATCCCAGGTGATATCATTTGCTGCTCAGTGATTGCAGTGCTCTGGTCTGCATCTCCCCAAGGTAATACTTAAAATCTGGCCTGTTAGTGGGCCCTGAGGACCAGAGTTGAGGACCACTGGTCTATTGGATAAAATGAACAACAAAGTTAAATAGCCAAGCTCCGCTATGTAAGTAGTGAGTGATACTTGCTTGAGAGTGTGAACTGGTGCGAGGAGAACCAGCTTTTCCTGTGGCATTCCTTGTGGTGCTGCAGTGAAGAGGTCAGTGCTGTATGCGTGACAGCTCATCGTTCAGTGAATACGGCTCACGGTTATCATATGACATGTCTGGTTACAGATGGTTGCCAGTAAGTATCTGTACGATGAAGGCGAAGAGGAAGAGGTTTTTAACGACGAGTGGGCAGCAGCTGGGAAACTGGATGTCCAGGTGGTGAACACTTTGGAGATGAACTTTCTCCGGGCTATCGTAAGTTGCTTCTTGTACTCCTGATATTCTTCATCTTGCTTTGTTACAGTAGAGTTGAAAGATGATGTCTGTGAAGGATCTCATTTATCCAGGTCATCAATGTAGTTGGTAGTAGCTATTGAGCTCTGTAACCAGGTTTTTGTTCAATAGAGAAGCTATGGAAAGGCAGGAAAGAGCAAAAAGGACACAAGTGCTGCCTAATGGTAGCATGCAAAAATAGAAGATAATGCTTTTTAATAGTTTGTGTTTACCTGAATGAAAGAGAATTTTATTTTTATGCAGTACATATTGGGTACAAAGCAAGCCTGTCAACATAAAAAAACACATTAACAATCGTATTTGCATCTAGTACTTTAAAGCAGGTCTCCCCTCCTTTAAAGTGGTTCTAAAGGCAGAAGTTTTTTTATCTTCATGCATTCTGTGTGCAGCAGCCCCCATAATTACCTAAGCCCCATCTCAATCCAGTGATAATACACGAGAGCCACGAAGTCCAGGGACTCTCTCTCATTGGCTGAGACAGTCAGTGAGCCAATGAGAGAGAGCAGCGGCTCGGGTGCCCCCATAGCAGCTTCTTGGCTTTGGGGACACTTGGCAGGGGGGAGGCGCCAGGAGCGCCGGCGGGGGACCCAAGAAGAGGCGGTTCTGTGCTCAAAGTCGCCCCGACTTCGGGCGACTAATGAAGTCGCCCGTGCACCGTGACTTCGGCGCGGCTTGCAACGACTTCACATAATGGAAGTCAATGCAAGTCGCTCCGACTTTGCAAAAAAAGGTGCAGGACCCTTTTTCTAAGTCGGAGCGACTTGAGTCGCTCCGATTAGAACGGTTCCATTGCACAGCATGGAGCGCTACTTGTCAGGCGACCAAGTCGCCTGACAAGTCGGATCAGTGTGAACCGGCACTAAAGGAGGGATATAACCCGTCAGACTTTTTTTTCGCCATCCTATCTCCCTTCACTTCCTGTCCCGTAGCCAAAAGAGAAATGAGAGGAAATCCCTGCAAATTTAGGAGAATTCATTGGGGGGGGCCCCCAGGTCACCAACACTAGTGCATTTGTGTTTGTTTTTTTTTTTTTTTTTTTTAGCTTTCAAGGCTAATGTTAAACAAAACAAATGCCCGTTCACACTGGGGCGATCCGACTTGCCGGGGCGACCTCACAGGTCGCGGCGAGCAGCTCGCACCGTGACCTCGGAGCGGCCGGCATGGACTTCATAAAATTGAAGTCAATGCAGGTCGCTCCAGGTCGCCCCAAAGTATTACAGGACCCTTTTTCTAAGTCGGAGCGACTTGTGTCGCTCCTATTAGAACGGGTCCACAGCTTCTCTATGGCAGGCGACCTGTCAGGCGACCAGGTCGCCTGACAGGTTGCCCCAGTGTGAATGGGGTCTGAATCTCCTTAATGGGAACACAGCAATAAAAATATGATAGGGGTCCCAGTCCCTCTTCACTCTATGCAACACTGAAGGCAAAACTTTTATTTATTTTTTTTTTTTTAATTCTTTGGTTTTCTATGTGCGCAGTGGGAGAATGTATCCCACAATGTGGTGTGTGATCTGCATCGCCTACTGCATGGCTGTGGCTTTGCCACATTAAGTTTGGAGGGGGATGCTTAACACTGCTGCCTTTAAAATTTACCTTGGATATTATAAAATTTCATATTTTAATTCCTAAACCAATAATGGCTGGTTCTTTAATGGTTACATTTGTAACCCTTTTCAGCGTTAAATGCTTTCGTCACTTAGTATTTTCAGCCATTTGTGTGATGGTAGGAAACTGCCTAATGTTTTGTATTAAACAATAAATTAGAAAATGTATAACATTGTTTTAGCATGAGTGTATGTAAAAACTTTCTTTGTATGGAAATACAGGACTGGGGACTCTACACCCATCCAGGGGAATTCTTTGAAGTGCTGCGGTGGCTGGAGGGAAGGTGGGTATCTTATTCTCTTATCAATGCGGAACTCTAGACAAAGTTTTTATTGCTGTGCTGTTTGTATTGCCCAGGCTGTTCCCTGCTTTCTGTGTCTTGGTTTTCCCTCGTGTTTGTGTTAAAGGACTAATGGCCGTACACGCGATCTGAAAATCAGACGAAAAATACTGCTTTAGAAGCGATCGTACGATAATCGGATCGTTGGTACAGGGCTTTCGAGAGCCGATCACGACAGTTCATCCGATATTATCTGATCAGACAAGCATGAAAAGGTTTCTCATATACCAGATCGTGCGATTTTCGTTTTAATCAGCACAGCTGTTGTCCGAAAATAAATTACAAATATACTACAACACATTACTTCTGAATTTTTATCCTGTCGTACAAGAATTTTCGTAGTTTTAGTAACTTCTCCATTTTTTTCGATATGACATTAGCATGCAAAAACAAACGATCTGTCATCCGATTTTCAGATCGTGTGTACGGGCCATAAAGCTAGGAATATTTACCTCTGCTCCCAACAGTCTATCGTCCTTAGCCAGGATTTTCTCCCCGGCTTCTTTTGGGTGCTAGTCTTAAGACATCTTGATTGGCTGGTATGGGATGATATCACGCCCGTGCATGTGTGGGAGTCATTCATCCCAGCACATCCACATATATCGGCGCCGTGCTGGAACGTGTACATTCTGCAGTAGATTGCAAACAGGAAGGTGAGTTTATTTTAATGCCGAAGAGACCTTGTATGTCTCTCCTGCAATAAAGAGCCTTCCGTTTTTTTTTTTTACACTTCCCTTTTTTACATTTTTTATTTTTTTTTTGTTTTATTGCTTTTTATCGCTTTTTTTATTTTTGCTGTCACAAGGAATGTAAACATCCCTTGTCACAGCCATAGGCAGTGACACAGGTACTCTTTATGGAGAAATCCCTCCTCTGCACTTAAAAGCATTCAAAACGCCAAGTTTGGCTGTTTTTTGCATACACTTTTTTATTATTTTTATGGCTTGATCAGTTTAAGTGATCTGGGCGGCTCTGCAACCACCTAATCGCTTTTATTGGCAGGTCCCTGTGCTTGATTATTGCTTTGGAGGGTAGGGGAGACATTGGGATCTAATAAAGCCCCTTGATGTCTCCATAAGGAGTACCTGTTAAAATGCCCATGCTGTCACAAATGAAATCTACAGAAATGCAAATTTACACACGTCCTGCAGGCATATATGAAAACTGTGATGGCACTACACGTGTGAAGTATTGCCAAAAAACATGAGCATACAAGAGCGATCATTCACAATTAAAGCGTTTGTTACCCTAAAAAAAAAAAAAAAAAAAAAAAAAGATCCTGTTCCCTTAAAGCATTTTTAACAACACCGTGCTTGTGCTGTGTTATTTGGCCCCATGTAACACCTAAAAAACAAACCTGGCTGATCCTGCCAGTTTCTATCCTCCCCCCCCCCCCCCCCCCCCCCCTCCCTGTACACTGACCACGGTGTATCATGGCCACTGAGCCCTGACTTAGGCTAAGTTCACATGTAGGCGTTTTGGGGCGTTTTTCTCCTCTAGGATCAGCTCAAAAAACGCCCAACAAGACAAATCCTATTCATTTCCATGGCCCCTGTTCACATCTGAGCGTCTTGACGTTTTAAGCAAAACGCCCAGCGCTCAAAAGTACATAAGCTTCTTTTCGGGCAGATTACAGGCGTTTATTTTTTTCCATTGGTCACTTGTTAACATAAAAACGCCTGTAAATGGCAACGCCAAGATGTGAAAGTAGTCTTAGTCAGCGTACGTGTCTGTCATCTGCAGCCCTGCATTGTCCTAAGCCCTCCTCCCTCCCTGCCTGTCTGTCTGTTGGCTCACTGGCGCCGCTCTGCTCCCCCCTCCCTGCTGCTAAAAAAAAAAAACTGATCCTTACATCATCCCCTCTGTTAGATTACAATCTGTATCCTAGTGCCTGTGCTTTATTAAAGCCGATTTCTACTTGTTTTCACATCGCTGCTCAGCCGTCACGTGACTCCCGGCTCTCTCCTCCTTCCCCCAGCTGACGTCAGGTTTCGGCTCCACCCGCTGGAGATGTCAGACGGGGAGAGAAGAGAGCCGGGAGTCATGTGAGCGCCAATAGGCGCTGTGAAACCGGGTAGAAATCTGCTTTTTTTTTTTTTTAATGCACAGGCACTAGGATACAGTTTGTAATCTAACATAGGGGATGGTGTAAACATAACATAGTGGCTTAACAACCACTTTAACTCTACACTGATGACCTGTAAAGGCATTTAAAGTGTCACCTATAAGTTTAGGTTTTGTAGTTTGTCGCCTTTTCACGGGGTGTGCAGTTTTGAGTCTTAACATGTTGGGTATCTATGTACTCAACACAACCCCATTTATAGTCTATCAAAAAGTGTGTTGTATCGTGTTTGTGTGCACCAATAATTATTTCAGTGTATTTTTTCTTAAAATGTGTGTTTAAATGGCTGCGCAACTATCATGTGGCACAAAAAATGGAAAAAAAGCGGCCACCATTTTATTTTCTAGGGCCTCTGCTTTTACAAACTTTATAATGTGCGGGTATTCTAAGTAATTTTCTTGCAAAAGCTGATTTTTGTGTGCCCAGGACAGGAAGTGGTTAAAGAAACAATGCACCTTCATAAGAATAGTGCTAAATATTATGCAACAAGTAAAATTTTGTTTAATTTGGGCTGTAAGTAAAAGCCTGTTTGCTTATCTTGTAATTCTTTTACCTTGTAAGCATTTATGAAAGCCATAATGCTGTCCGGTTACACAACTTCTGAGCACTTTATACTATGGGAAGTGTAATCTGGTTTCTTTGTCTCACCCTTCCAGGGTTGCAGAGCAGCAAGGTATGAAGCGGGGCTGGTTCACTTACACAGACCTCTCAGTTCTCCTGGAACAGGACCTGTGGCAGAAAGTCTTCAATGATCTCTGCCAGCAAGTCACCAAGGTGAGGAATGTTTCAAACATACTAGTGCCGTGTTCTACAATGCATATCACACAACGCAAATTATCGTATACACAAAAAAAACATGGGACTTTTGTATAGAGTCTATAAGTCAATATTTAACTAAAAAACACATAAGGCAGCGCTAACAGGTAAAACAACTATATATGCAGTGCTAAAAAGAGATATATAAAAATTCATATAACTGTGATCAAAATATTAAAATACTAAAATACATATAAAAGTGCATTTGTGATCACTAAAAATCAAAGTGCAGAAATAGGTTACATCACGTGTCCATAATACAACCATATACAAAGTGCAAAATATATAATAAGGTGCAGTCCAAAGAAGGTTTCTTCCAAAAAAACTAAAGTGCTGGAAAGGTGCTCAAATCCATATCCATAAAGTGCATGCATGCACTTTTATATGTATTTTAGGATTTTAATATTTTGATCAGTTATATGAATTTTTATATATCTCTTTTTAGCACTGCATATATAGTTGTTTTACCTGTTAGCGCTGCCTTATGTTTTTTAGTTTTTTTTCTGGTATTTTACCTAGTGAGCAGCAGCTTCAGGATTTAATATACATTTTTTTATTTTTTCACTTATTTATACATCACAGCGAGGGTATTAATTTATTGATTTTACATATAAGTCAATATTTGCTTGTGATATGAAGTGAACCACTTTTCAAAATAAGTCTCCAGTGCTGAACGTGCTTCTTGTTCCACTAATATTCCATCACTCAGTGCAGAAACCTCCTGCATGCAATATGTGGAGCTTTCACCGGATGTGCTCACATGAGGTATATGACTGGACAATCAAGTATGGTCAAAACCTGCTTCTGTCCCACCACTGAGGACTCAAATTGGTCTTTCTAGATCCTAGGATAACTCAGATTCCCCAGGCTGACTTCATACTGTGATGTTACTCCTTGTTATGCCTCCATTCAGCCGTATATACATTTAAAAAGAAAATCGCCTTACATACTGCTTTATCGTTTTTAAAATTGGTTTGCCATTAAAAAAAAAAAAAAAAAAGCCAAATAAAACACATTATCTAGGTGCTTACAGTGCACCAAACTTTAACAGCAGGTGTGATGAATCCAATAGCCAATTTCAAAACCGTACTCCGGGATATTAGTTACCACATTGCCTCAATCTCCTAACATTGTGATGTCATCAAGCCCCCCCCCCCACTGAATTATTATTATTATTATTATTATATAGCGCCGACAGTTTACGCAGCGCTTTACAACTTGAGGGCAGACAGTACAAATACAATACACTTCAATACAGTAGGAATCAGAGGACCCTGCTCGTTAGAGTTTACAATCTAAGAGAATTATTACACGCATGCATTTATATGAGGGTGTAGGAGGTAAAACACAGTAGTTTGAGTATACACATAGCAGCTCGTAAGATTACATCCATTTTAAGTGAGTAATGTGTTGGATTATTGTTTGTTCATAGTGTTGAGAGGACAGGTTTTCAGTTTGTAAGAGACCTGAAACTGGGATTAGAGGTTAACTTTACAGTGGGGCAATGAACCTAAATAGCTATAGCCATAGCTACTCTGTAATGGTATCACATCTTTGCCAAACTCCAACAGTCCCCAGGCTTGCCGGCCTCTCCTGGGAGTCTGAGACCACCAAAATCTGCCTGAAGATGGAGAGCGGAGGTAAATTGAGGAACTATTCTGCAGTCTGCCTTCGTGTACAGGTAACCTGGTAATGATCATCCAGGAACAGTTCAGTTAGGAATTGAAATTCAGAACGCAGGGATCCCAGCTGACTGGGACAAAGCAAATGACCAGTCTGGCTCAGTCAAGGGATACATTAAGGATCTAATAGAACTCTGTGTCCCTAAAGGGAACCGACCATCTGTAGTATGCTATCGCATCTCCATCCTATTGCCCTCTTGCAATAGTAAGTTAAAATAATGAGTGGTGCGCTATATCAATATATTGGGTGTATATTCCAAACAATTAATACATAAATACAACCTCAAATCTAAACAAAATATATATCAGTGCAGAAATGTATATGGTGTGAGAAGTCCCAAGACACAACTGTGTCAATAGTAGGACCACCGACAGTGGTGTATTGGTGACAGGTGATAGTTAATTCAATTGGTGAGTTGAAATTCCCTCCACCTGCTGGAATTCCTCCTTACCAGACGGAATAGAATAAGTGCTTTTCTATGGTGAAAATAAACGATCCTGGTGCTCAAACCAAACGAAGTGCTCCCCACCGTGCATTCACTAGAGCCCGTCAGGCCTCTTACCAGATAAATAGGGTTATCATGCACTGCTCACTGCTCTCAGATCCAACCGATGTTGGCAGCCACAATGGATGTAGAAGTCATATACCACTCCACTGTTCACAGTCGGGTAGATTTCTATGTCCAGACAGTGCTCATGGCCACTTGTTATAGGTGATTAAGAGGATCGTTTCGCTCCTGTCACGCAGGGTGTCCTCCGGGCACGGGTCCGGGCCGTCCGTGTGCGGGGATGAGGTGAAGGTGGGAGGGCTCCGGGTGACAGAGGAGGAGGGTCTCCAGGCCTTTCCTGTCTACTCCTAGACAGGAGAGCCCGGGAACACCATGGGTTGTGTTTGTAGGTGGGGCAACCCTTCTTAGCACTAAACATTTTCACTTTTATTAAATTTTTCAGTAGCTAAAAAAAATTACATCAAGCTCATGACTGCAGCTATGGATGTGAGCTTGTTATAAGCACTTGCTGACAGCGTGTATAAAAAAAAGTATGGGGTCAGCAAGTGGTTAAGAAAACATCATTTTAAACTGAGAATCAAATCCTGTAATTGTATTTTCAAATTTAAATGCATTATAATTTTTATTTATTTTATATTCTATCCACTTCTCTCCGTACAGGCCACTTACTCTTTATTAACGCTTTACTCATGGTAACTTTTTCTGTAAAAGGAGTCTTCACAATTTCTGCCTATTTAGAGCATTTATCCAATGTAGTGCAGTTCTGCCACTCTGATAAATTTCCCTTTAATCGGGGTTCTTCTGGGGGCAAATAATAAGGGTCTCCTAGTTTATTTTTGCACGTTGGACAAGTTCATAACCGAGACCCTATTGGTACTAAATTTTGTGTAATTGATCGGGTCATGCAAAATTGGAGAGATCTCGCTAAGAATAGCCCTAGTAATGAGACCTGTTGGAATTGGAGGAGTTGTAAAGTCAGGTTTTTTATCTTAATGCATACTATGCATTAGGATAAAATGCTTTCTGGGTGTAGTAGCCTCCTCAGCACCCCTGATACTTACCTGAGGTCCTTCTCTGTCCATGAGTCCCTGGGCTCATGTGTTGAGACTCGAGGACACATGAGTCCAGGGACCTCGGCTGTCCGGGACTCTCCCTCCTGATTGGCTGGGACACAGCCCCAGAGCTGTTGGCTCCCGTGGCTGTCAAAGTTGATTAGCCAATCCGGAGAGGGGGGTCAGATCCGAACGGCAGCTCAGCTTGGGTGCCCCCATAGCAAGCTGCTTGCTGTGGGGGTACTCAACAGGAGGGAGGGGCCAGGAGTAGCAACAAGGGACCAGAGAAGAGGAGGATTTGGGCTGCTCTGTGCAAAACTAACTGCACAGAGGAGGTAAGTATAACATGTTTTTTTTTTTTATTTTTTTTATTTAACGAGTCTTAATCACTTTAAAAATTAGAAGCTCCTCACCCCAACAGTCTCAATATGGGAATAGATTTAAATGGTTTTCTCACTAATTTATAAACTTCCACTTTTTATTAGGGATACACTTAATAGTTGCTTATATTTTGAATGTAGTTTTTTTTTTTTTTTTTTTTTCTTCTCCATAATCCTTGTAATTTATTGCATCTATGTAGATTTGCCATAGAAGTATATTTAGTGGAGGATTTGGTAATTGACCACCAGATGCCGCTATTGTTATATTAATACCGAAGACTCCAACTTGTCTCACAACTTGTCGAACTCCAATGACGTCACTTCGGAGACTGTACATCATAAATAATTGGAGATTTTGACAACTTGGTGTTTTCAAAGAACAGGCAGCAGCGTATACTCTCCTGTACATGCTATGAGTGGACATTGATAGTCCGGCTGCTAGTTGTCACCGCCTTGGAAGGCGGCCTTGTTTTTGGTTACTAGCAGGCGGACTAACAATGTCCACTCATAGCATTTATCTGAGTATAAAGGCTGCCGGTGTTCTGTGAAAATACCACGTGTTTGAAATCTGCAATTATTCCTGCTGTACACTCACTGGAAGTAATCTTAGTTTTTTGGCAGAACACCGGCAGTGAATAGGGTTAACTTTTATAGTGTTTGGAGCAGTCTGTGGGCTTGAACTCCCCTCTCACTAGCTTTAGTGCCAATAATTAACTAATTACCATTGTGGGTTGTACTCTGCATGATATCATTGACAGGAGCCATCATCACACAGATCACATACCACAAGGAAGGAATAGGTAATGTTGCGTAGGACTTTGGCCAACAAGAGGACAGTTCCTATCTAAGAAAAGCAATGCAGTCCCACCCTTTTGCAGCTTCACCGAACACTGCACAGATCAAGCTACAGATCACCCACTTGCAGAGGTATTGTCAGTGGCAGCCAGCGTTGGGCGCCTCCCCGACAGCTCCCAAGTCCTGTCGGAGTCTCTGTTATTTCACATGCAGCTTGCTGTACTCCAGACCTAATTCCAGGCTACATGCTGAGTGCTGTCGAGCATCATATTGGCCCTGTGTTAGGCACCAGAGGTTTAGAGAATGGTGGGTTCTCTTTACCTTTGATCCCATTAGAGCAGGGGGCTCTAAAAATGTAAAAACTAAGGGCCAAATTGCTGCCCTTCAAACTTTAGGGGGTTGGTCTGTAGCCATTGGTAGAAAATGCCCTGACATTGGTGGGCATAAATCATACCATAGGTTTGGTGGTCAATGGGAGTAAAAAAAAAAAATATTTTGTCATTGGAAGGAATAATGCCCCATCATTGGTGTCAGTGGAAGGAATAGTCTAAAAGTGCTGCTGTGCAGGTGAGTAATGGCGCTGCCTAGTTTGAGGTAATAAATATATTGGTAGAAAAAATATATATTTGCTATATTGTAAACGTATGAACACTATAAATGTGGCTGCTGATCCCACTCAAATTGATCCCTAATAGTGGCATCTACTCATAGGGTGTTGAATAGGTAATAATGCTATGAGTGTTGAAAAACCTTAGTACAGGTGAGAAAACAAAATAATGAATAAATATAGAATGTGACAAAAAGCTAAAGTGCTGGTGTAAAATGAGTGTCAGCTTATTCCATGAATTCAATAAGTACTCCCCCGTGCTAAAAATTAATATAAAACATCTAAGTGCACTGTGCTTCAGAAATAAGGTGCAAAATTCACAAATCGCAAAAGTTCTCTGTAGAAACCCCCATACATGGGGAGTTATTTTTCCTTTAAAGTGTGTGTTCTTATTATAGCACTGTGTTAGTCCATAAAATGGTGCTTAGTGACATAAAAATCATCAAGGTGCTTCAAAATAAACATGGTTGTAAATAAAATCCAAGAAGAAATCACTTGTGCTGTGACAGGCTCCCCGTGAACTCACTTGTGTCCCCCTTGGGGATAAACTCACCAGATTGCAGACTCCTTACAGGGGAAAACAGCCTCTTAAGTGTGCCTCTCAGGGATGAATTCTCTGTCTCCAGTGGAAGATGGTAAGCCTCTTTGCAGTATTAATCAGATCCGTAAGAAACCCCACTCTAGTGGTTTCACTCCCCTCACTTCCTTATGGTAGTGTTAGCCCCCAGTGCAGTAATATCACACAGTATTTATTAAAGAACAGTACTATGTCATCTTAAAAATGTAAGAATGAAGGTTTACACTTTAAGAATGTGTAGGTGGTTTTGACCACTTGGGCAATGACCATGCATGATCTAATGTACATGGGGAGCCTGTGGCTGGAAACCTTGATGGAATTGACACTTTGCTTCATACTTGGTCAGGTTGGTCCCAGTTTTGAACCTCTGACAACAGATGCCACTACCTAAACCACCCCACAGCTAAACGTACTCTTGTTTAAGCCCAATGGTTAACTGCACCATCATATCCAGATCCCTGTCAAGGTGAACATATAAATTCACTTTAAGATATTAAAGTAAAAAGGCAAAACTTTTCAGTGTGAAGGGGGATTAGAACGGTCTGTGTCCCTGTTGGGGAGATTCACCTCTATTTGTTGTGTTTACCATTTGCCAGAACAGGAAACCCAGGGGAAATCTTCCATTGGAAATACTGGTTTTGGTGACGACCAGGGATTCCCTCACTTTGGAAGAATATTTCACTCCCTGTTGTGGCGAGGGGACAGGAAGTGAGGGGATATCTCCCCAATGGGGTGGGAAAGGCACACCAAAAAAAACCTAACTAAGACTATAACCCTTTCTTCCTCTGTCCAAAGTTGAGCATTTTTGCCTTTAGTCCTACTTTAACCACTTGCTGACTGCCCACAGTATGTGTGTGTGTGTGTGTGTGTGTGTGTGTGTGTGTGTGTGTGTGTGTGTGTGTGTGTGTGTGTATATATATATATATATATATGTATATATATATATGTGTATATGTATGTGTGTGTGTGTATATATATAATATATGTATGTGTGTGTGTGTGTATATATATAATGTGTATGTGTGTATGTGTGTATGTGTGTATGTATGTATGTATGTATGTATGTATGTATGTATGTATGTATGTATGTATGTATATATATATATATATATATATATATATATATATATATATATATATATATATATATATATATATATATATATATATATATAATCATTAATCAACGTTTAATACCGGGGTTATGGCAGCAGTCTGCTAAAAGTGATCCCGTTCGCAGATATTAGAGGTGGTGAGAGAGGTGCGCGAGGTAAACCCGGAAGCAATGGCTACGCAGGAAGTCAAGTGGTGGCAAGATGGCCCTCACTCAAGTTTATACCCTTGCAGGACTGGAGCGACATCTGTCAGTTCTCAGGCATAAAGAGATTTTTGTGTGTGTTTTTTTTTTTTTTTTTTTTTTGTTGCTTTTAAAGGTAAATGAGAGATCTGCTGTCTTTTGCCCCCCCCCCCCCCCCGATCTCTCAATAAAGAGGACCTGTCATGCTTATTTCTATTACAAGTGATGTTCACATTCCTTCTAATAGGAAAAAAGTGATTGTACAAAATTTTGATAATTTTTTTTTTTATTCACATCAGTCCCTGCTCTCAAGGAGGTTATAATCTAAGCTCCCTAATGCCCCATACACACGTGCAGATTATCTGCAGACTTACCAAATCCATATAATATGAGGTCAAACCTAAACACTTTCAATTTGTATGCAATCCGGCAGGCCCTTGCACTACATAGAAAAGGTAAATCTGCAGACAAAAGTCTTCAGATAATCTGCAGGTGTGTATGGGGCATAACTCGCATTCATACATACTAGGGTCAACTTAGACAGGAGCCAAATATTATTAGCATCTTCAAAACCGTTTCCAGAGGTTAAGGTCACCAAGATCTCATTATGTATAGTAATAGATTTAAAATCTGTACTTCCAAGTTTTTAAATTTGGATCTTTTGCTAGAAAATTACTTGGAACCCCAAACATTATAAAAAAAAAAAAAAACACACACATAATATATGTATGTGTATAATGTATGTTTGTGTTTTTTTTTTTTTTTCTTTTTTTTTTTAAACCAAAACCCTAGAGAACAAAATGGTGATTGTTGTAATATTTTGTCACACTGTTTGAGAAGCGGTCTTCCAGTCTTTTGGAAACCATACGCTTTAAGGAATTAAAAACAAAACCATAAAGTTAGCCCAATTTTTTTTTTCTATAATGTGTTTATAAGTACCTGTAATAAATAAAATTTAAAAAAAGGAAATTTTAGATACTTTTATAGAATTGCACTATTGAGTATAAACTTCTTCTTTTTTTTTTTTTTTTCTTTCCCTTTCCCCTTTCCAGGTGGCTTGTATACTTGGCCTGGTCTACTTAACCGGAGTTGCCACTTTATTTGCTTCAGTTGCTGTCCTGCACAAGGCTACCTGGGAGATAAATGGGACAAGGCTGCTTCCTTCCATCACAGAACCAACCCCAGATTTGTCGGTGCCTCTGTTTTTTCCAGCTGAAGAAATCGCTGCTCCTCCTACCACTGTTCTTCCATGTTCCATAGAGGAGGAGTGCACAGAGAGAAAGTCCAGTGTTACAGCTACTGCGCTGTATCTGTGGGGGTCTGTGCTGACTGCACTTACCTACAAGGACTCCGGCGGCACGGACGGTGAGGAATTACAACCCCCTGACCGGTACTGCCCACACTGCTCCAAACCAAAACCACCCAGCACTCAAAAAAACGCCACACGCTGCACCTCAAACCAGCCACTCATTCGTGCCTTTCCTGGACTGGATCTCTACCGCTTTCCTGACCCGCTAGTCTGTTCCAACTACCCAAATTCTTGCACTATAAAATATCCTGAACAACGCCACTCGCCAGGCCACGACTCTGAGACTCCTCTGTCTGATTCCTTGAAGATAAAAACCTCTATTGGTGCCGACACAAGCCTGGGCAGGCTGAAAACCTTACTAGTTCCAGGTTAGCCAATATGGAGAGTCCCGCCCCCTCTTGATGACACTTGCAGTAGTCCGGATGGAGGGTTGTTGTACGATGCCGCAAAGTAAACTGCAATAGATTGTATTTTATGCTAGTTATTTTACCAATTTCTGTATTCACACACTTTTCTCTATTCTTATATGATGTAGCTGAAATAGGAAATTTATTTCAGGATGAAGCATATGGTGTTTAGTATTTTGCTAAATAGCAGCAGTGCACATTGGAGGTCAGTGCACTTTGTTTGCATGTTAAAATTTTCATTTACAGGGTTTATTTTTAAAAAGATAGGCACACGTATATGGGTGATTATTAATGAGAACAAAAACCCCACCTACACAAGTTAAAAAAAAAAGGCTTTTATAGTTTATTATTGATGTTTCTTTATGTTAAAGTGTTACTAAACCCACAAAAGTAAAATCAGTCTGTATATGCAGTAAAGCATGCTTGTTATATTCACTGTGGGACCTAAAGGGTTAATCCTCTGCATTGTGTGAAAAGGCTGTTTGGTCCTCACTTTCTTTTACTGTCTCCATTCCATCGCCTGATAGAATAGAGGAGGTACTCTGCACATGCTCACTTTGGTGTGTATTGCTATAGAGTTTTTTTTTTTTGGGAGGGTGCAAGTGAGAAGCACCGGCCCAGTCAGCACTGTCCAGACAGAAAGGCATGCAGCCTCATAGGACAGTCAGAGGAGAATGAAAAGGCCTCCTACAAGCTTAAACCAGTGCTTGGCTGGACACTGAGAAAAGTCACAAGGCTGCTACACTGTTCTCAAAAGTATTGGGACACCTTCCTTTACACGCACATGGATTTTAATGGCATCCCAGTCTTGAGCCCCGTACACACGAGTAGAAATTCGGCCGGGAAATTTCGTCCGACGACCGATCTGCCGATTTTCGGCTTGTTAGTATGATGCTTCCGACAACTGACTCCGACTTTTTGGCCGAAAAAATCCTGGTGTGCAGGCTATATAATTTTTGTCGACCGTCAAAACACGACCGATTTTCGTCTTATTAGTACAGATTTCGATGGGGGGAAAAAAAATCTTATGAGCAAGACTAGGCATGCTCAGAGATGAAAGAAGGCAATCCAACACATGACATCACTTCTGAAGTAGAATTCTATCGTGCGGGAAAATTCGTGTGCAGTCTAGAGCACATTCCAACCAACAGACACCACTCTGGACAAAAGACGGACGAGCGGTCGGCGGAAATTCGTTGCATGTGTACGAGGCTTTAGGCTGGCCATACACTATACAATTTTCTTAATCAATTTCCTTTAGATTTACCTTAAACTATGTAGTGCAAGGGCCTGCCTGACTGCATACAAATTGAAAGTGTTTAGGTTTGACCCTATATTACATGGTTTTGGTAAATCTAAAGGAAAGTTGAACAAGAAAATTGTATAGTGTATTGCCAGCCTTAGTCTGTAGGGTTCAATATTGAGTTGGCCCACCCTTTGCAGCTATAACAGCTTCAACTCTTCTGGGAAGGCTGTCCACAAGGTTTAGGAGTGTCTATGGGAATGTTTGACCATTCTTCCAGAAGGGCATTTCCTAGGTCAGGCACTGATGTTTGATGAGAAGGCCTGGCTCACAGTCCCTGCTCTAATTCATCCCAAAGGTGTTCTATTGGGTTGAGGTCAGAATTCTGTGCAGGCCAGTCAAGTTCCTCCACCCCAAATTCGCTCATCCATGTCTTTATGGACCTTGCTTTGGGCACTGGTGAGCAGTCATGTTGGAATAGGAAGGGGCCATCCCCAAACTGGGATGCCATTAAAGCTCATGTGAGTGTAAAGGCAGGCGTCCAAATACTTTTTGACAATATAGAGTATATATTGCTGATGAGATATTTAGCAGTTTTATATTTGCTAAAATAATTGCACCTCCATGTTCTGTGTACTGTGGGAAATAAGATATAGTGACTGCAGGCTCCTGGGTTTAGTAACACTTTACTCTGTTTAAATGTGCTCAGTACATTTCAGGTGCATCAAAAGTAAATGTGCAAAATGAATAGCGATGCCTATCCCTTAGCAGCATCCTGCAGAGAAGGACCCTTGCTGTCTGGTTGGAAGCAGTGGCCTGGCAACTCCCTGCGGAGTCGGAGCTAGTGTTTTCCAATCTGCAAAGTTCATGTTTGCCTGCAGTGTGGAGAGCTCTAGCTCTGATTTAGGAGGGGGGTGTTGAACCTCTGTAGAGAGATCACTGCTTCCACACAAGGCAAGGGTCTTTCAATACAGCATTCTGGCAGGGGACAGGCTTCTCTACTCAGGCTTGGGCCTGCTTTTTATGCAAACAAACTTGAAAGCCTTTGCACACTATTTGTTTTGATGCACCCTAAAATGTATTTGGCTATTTTACTCTGAAAGATTAGTTGGGACCTTAGTGATTTTCTTTTTTTTTTTTTTTTTTTTAATGGACATGTTAAACATATTTTACAGCTTGGGTTATGTAAAAGAACAAGTTGACATTCACAAAAAATATGTAAAAATGCTTATTGAAAGGTATGATGAAGTGCCTGTCCTAAGAGGTGTTTATCTGTGGCTCATGGACTTCCTGCTCATTCATGTGTTTTTTTTTTTTTTTTTTTTTTATAGTTTATCATATTAGTGATGCATTGAAAATTATCAGCTGAAAATAGGGTTTTCAGTGTTGTGCCAAAAGCAAACAAAATGCTGATAATTGCTACCAAAAATACTGTGCTTATCCTGTGTTTTTATAGGTCATGTGACTCAAAAAAATGCATCAAAAGCACAACATGGCTACTTTTTTGATGCATTCTTGCTACGTTTTCAATGGGGAGGTGCTGACCAAATATGCACCAAAAATTCAGCAAGCAGGATTTTTAACACTGCTTTAAAAAGGTGGTGATAGCTGACAAATTCATGATAAAATAAAAAGTCAAATATAATGCACTTATTAAAAAAAAAAAAAAAAAAAACAACAAAAGAAAAAAAAATTATATATATAATTTCTGGTTTTGGTTAAGTGCATCCTGAATTTCCTGTTTTTGGCACCAGAATTTTCTTTACGGCACATCCCTACCTAATATCCCCCCTGGCAGACACTGGTAAAAGTCAGTGGAGGTGGTCCACCTGCCTGAGCTGCTGTATGTCTATAAAGATAATATACATGCTCTACGCCAGTGTTTCTCAACTCCGGTCATCAGGGCACACTTAGGCTCCGTTCACATGTCAGTGTATGGATCGCAGCGCGATTCCGCCCGCGATCCGGAGATTATTGCAAATCGCGGGACACCTGTCCGTTGCCCGTGATTTGCAATAGCCCCCCCAAACGCTGAGCGATGTTGCCACGATTTCTGCCTGCCGAATCGCGGTAACATCATGCAAAAAAAAATCGCAGGATGCAATACGCTCCAAAGAAGCTCTTGTACTATAAAATATCCTGAACAACGCCACTCACTAGGCCAGTGTTACTCAACTCCGGTCCTCAGGGCACACCAACGGGCCAGGTTTGCAAGAAAACTGAAATACATCACAGGTGACATTATTTGCTGCTTATTGATTGCAGTATTCTAGTCTGCATCTCCCCAAGGTACTACCTAATACCTAAAATCTGGCCTGTTAGTGTTTCCTGAGGACCGGAGTTGAGAAACACTGCACTAGGCCAGGAATCTGAGACTCCTTTGTCCAGTTCCTTGAAGATTAAAACCTTGATCTGTGCAGCTACAAGCCTGGGCAGGCTGAAAACTATACTGGTACCAGGCTAGCCAACATGAGCGCGCAACGTCTCCTTACCACCTGTTTTAATCCCATTTTTGCTGACAAACACCTCACAACTGCATGCATAGCATACGGTTGTGAGCCGCTTGCAGGACTACCCCATTTACTTAAATGTGTAGCGTGTTGCTACATGTCTGGTGAACATTGCCATTGTAAAGTGCTGCGGCATATAAACATCTCTGTCCACTGACTATTGCAGCTTAATGGGGGGGGGGGTGTTTGGCAGGCAGCAAAAACAAGGCCCAACTGCATTTTTGGTGCCCGTCAACTGTAAGTCTAAAAAAAGCCTTTTATGTTTTACCTCCATCTGTTAATAGATTGAACCTGTTGGGAAGAGGAAAATTTGGAAAAATCCCAAGTTAGAGCCCATTCACACCTTTT
Organism: Pelophylax lessonae; assembly: GCF_965119305.1. Classification (NCBI taxonomy): domain Eukaryota; kingdom Metazoa; phylum Chordata; class Amphibia; order Anura; family Ranidae; genus Pelophylax; species Pelophylax lessonae. Next base: position 303,840,365 of record NC_138773.1, on the reverse strand, counting down.
TACGGTATCTAAAGCCCATGTTGGACATTGCTGCACTCCTCCAACAATACAACATTCACAAGCTCACTCACCAGTGCCGAAATCTACACCCAGTCCTCTTCCAGGTTCAGAATCTTAAGCCCCGTACACACGTACCGATCGTCGGCCGAACGATCGGCCGTCTTTTGTCCAGGGCTGTCGTGTCTGTTGAAAACTGCAAAAGACTGCACACGAATTTTGTCGGCCAACAACAGCAGACTGCAGAAGTGATGTCATGTGATGGTTAACTTTCCGTGTGTTTTTTCTTTTCTGAGCATGCCCAGTCTTGCTAATCGGCTGTCTGTCGGCCGAATTCTGTACTGACTGGCGAACAATCGGCCTTTCTGGTGTTGGCCAACAAAAATTTTAATGCCTGCACGACAGATTCTGTTTGGCCGAAAATGCGCTGTCGGCTGTCGGAAGCATCATACTAACAAGCCTACAATTGGCCGATCGGTCGTCGGCCGAATATTTACGCCCGACAATCGGTACGTGTGTACGGGGCTTTAGGCTATCTTGTTTGGCTGTGCTTGGATGACACAACTCCTGACCATGCACTAAAGTTCATTCATCCCACCAGAGGCTGAAATTGTCCACTGAGCCGGGCATTGAAATAAGATTGTGACCAGGCAAGGAAGATTTCTTTACCGCAGAAGATAAACAATATGTCTCTGCAGAAATAAAATTGCAAATTTTGAAATGTCACCTCAAGTTCCTCTTTAACATTTTTGTTTCAGCATAATTTATGCAATTCTGGACTTTGATATTTAACCTCAGTTTGTAAATGGTATTTTATTTCATAAACTCAAGTTGTATGTCAGGTTTACTGGTCCACTATTATTTTCCGATTTGCATCCCAGAAATTCAGCTCCTTTGTTTAAAAATAATAAATTGCAGGCATACCATAAAGTAGGCGTAACGATATGCTTGCTGCCTTGTAGACTTCTCTTTTCACATTTAACAGGTTTATTGTGCTCCAGGAAGGTAACTTCTGGCACTTGGAGGTAGAGAGCTGCATTGGGTGCGGGACCTGCCGCAAATCTCGCGGTGCGGGTGGTTTTCCCATTGCTGCGGGCGGTCAGGAACTTTTGCGGGAGACCCGCGGGGAACTCTATAACGTAAGGACTCACTGTACATGGGCATGCTCTGCCCGCAGCTATGGTTCCTTCCTCCCCCAGCGCAGCCAATAACCAACGCTCATACCGTGCCAGACTGAACCATTACACAGGAAAAGGAGTGTGGCAAAGAAGAAAAGTCTTCCCTGACCTCGCTCCACCAGCTCTCGCTACTCTTCTCGGGGTATGGTACATGACTGTCAGCAGTGGTGTATTTAGGTTTTGTGCTGCCCTAGACCTGACTAAACTTGTGCACCCCCTAATTTACATATGACCCACCCCTTCCTGTAAAGGCCACGCCCTTTACTGTTTACAACCCTGTCATCTGTGAACCACAGACCACAAGTCTATCAGTGCCCATCAGCGTAGCCTCATCAGTTCCCATACGTTCAGCCTCATCAGTGCCCATCTCTGCAGCCTCATCACTGACCGCTTTATGGGGTTGTCAAACTGATTTGCCTCCTGGACTCTGCCCTCTGGCCCAATTCACCCCATAAGACTGGCACTATATTAAAAGTGTAGCGCAAGCCGACGAAGACCCTTTTCGTGCGGGACCCGGGAGGAGGCTGTTTTTTATTCGTGCAGGGTGCAGCTTTTTTGCTGCCCCCCTGCAAAGTGCCGCCCTAGGCCTGGGCCTTGTTGGCCTAGGCCAAGATACAGCACTGACTGTCAGAAGAAGAAGAGTAACGTGAGCTGGCGGAGCGAGGTCAGGGAAGACTTTTCTTCTTTGCCCCCTCCTTTTTCTGTGTAATGGTTTGGTCTGGCACTGTATCAGGCGTTGTATGAGGTTATTGGCTGGGGAATGAAGGAACCATAGCTGCGGGGAGAGCATGTGTGTAATGGTTTGGTCTGGCAGTGTATCAGGCAACGTTGTATGATGTGGTTATTGGCTGGGGAAGAAGGAGGAGGAACCATAGCTGCAGGGAGAGCATGATGAGCCTCTAACTCGAAGACCTCTTTTCAGCATCATTATACAGCATTATAAGATAAGGGCTTTGACTGCAGATAAGGGCCAGCGCTGAGATAAAATTTGCGGGAGTGGACACAAACATTGCGGGTGTGGGCGGGTGCGGAACACATAGGTTGCGGGTGCGGGCGGTCCTGGTCATACATTCAGCGGGTGCAGGTTTTAGAAAACAGGCCCGCATAGGACTCTACTTGGAGGCTACTCACTGTGATCTCAGTTATTTAAAGATCTGAGTTGCTGGAGCTGCTATGGCCGCCCTTCCCCTACTTCTGCCCATTCACAGAAACCTTTGTATTATCTGAACGTATTCGCAAAATACAAAAGCTTCTGTGAAGGGGCAGAAGAGGGGAAGGGTGAACTTCTCTGTGTGCTTGTCTTCTCTCACAGCCAGACGAGAGTGCAGTAGAGGTAAGTCCTGGAGGTGACATACACCTCACTGGACTCATGGGGTGCCTGCACTTTTTGCAAAGTTATGCCCCATACACACGTGCAGATTATTTGCAGACTTTTGTCTGCAGACTTACCTTTTCTATGTAGTGCAAGGGCCTGCCGGATTGCATACAAATTGAAAGTGTTTAGGTTTGACCTCATATTATATGGTTTTGGTAAGTCTGCATACAAAAGTCTGCAGATAATCTGCACGTGTGTATGGGGCATTACTGAATTCCTGGAATTGAGCTGTAATGGATTTGTAGGGACATGGCTGCCTCAAGTCTGTCTAGTTTGGAATGACTATTCTATTTTTATATATGTTGGAGTAATAAAGAATTACCCCCATAGTATTCATTAAATCCCCACTAGAAGGTCACAAGTTATATTCATCATTATATATACATTTCATGTTACAATTTTACTTTTTTTTTTTTTCCTGAGTGAAAGGGTGATGGGTGCATATTATCTACTAGAATAAAGATATATGAAAATTAAAGATATAAAGTAGCAATGGTCAGCAATGTAGGAAATGGTAACCAACAGCAACCAATAAAAACAATCCACCTCCATTAAAGTGAAATCTGATTGGTTGGTGTGAGGTACTGCAGTTTTTATGGCATTGCTGGGTGACTTTATTGAAAAACCTTTGCAAGTTTTCTGTATTGCAAATCTGACATTTTTCTTGTTTGTAGTGTCAAAATCTTCTAATCCCCTTTAGGCCCCTTTCACACTTGTGCGACTTGAAAGTCGTGTGATTTTACTGCCGATATTTTGATACTTTCACACGGGCGGTGCACCCAGCGGATTCCATTTTGCTTAGCCGGGATCGATTCGCGCTGAGCAGGCGGACGAAAGCTCCGTCTCCCCTTACTTTGCAGAGACAGAGCTGTCAGATCCCCGCTGTCCTCTATGGGAGATTGGATGAGAACAGACCGCCTGTCTGTTTTCATCCGATCCTCCAGACCAGGGGTAGGGAACCTTGGCTCTCCAGCTGTGCTGAAACTACAAATCTCATCATGCTTCTGCCTTAGGAAGGCATTCCTGTGGCTGTCAGAGTTTTGCAGTGCCTCATGGCAGTGCCACATTGTTTCAGCACAGCTAGAGAGCCAAGGTTCCCTACCCCTGCTCCAGATGGATGGAAAATAGGGTTTCCATCCATCTGCTGCTCCATAGGGGTGCATGAAGCATCCAATCAGGTCCGCCTGAAAGACTAACAGGCGGACTTGATCGGAAAGCCCGTGTGAAAGGGGCCTTAGGCTAGTTTGTTAAAGGAACTAAATGCAGTTTAGTGTTCTGATCGCAGGTCCCTGCTTTGTGACCACGGAGTCTGCATACATTTTACAAATCTTTACCATACTTAAAAGCTGAGCTCCATGGAAGAAATTGTAATTTTACTGCGTCTCCACTCATTTGATAATCTAATAATATGTATACTGTTTATGGATGCCTCCTGCATAGTATAAAAAAAAAATCATACTTTTTGCAACAGTGTGAACCCAGCCTCAGGCACTGGCTTGTAGCTTTGGATGTTGGTTTCCCTACATCCAATTCGCATTACAGGAGATTGCTCAGGCTCTCAATGAAGCCGGTTCACACGGCTCAATGTCGGCTGTGAAGGGGCTTGCAGAAAAGTCCTGTGTGTCCTTTGGTCCATTTCAGGTCTGAATTCAGTCAAAAACCCGACCTAATTTGGACCTCAAATTGTGCATGGGGACGCACCGGACCCCCTGCTGTGAGCCGCTCTGAATTCATTGTGAACTCAGCCATACACTGTCTGAATTTCAAGGTGTTATGAAGATGAGAGCTGTGGCTATGACACTGCAGAGCTTCCAGTTGCATCCCCGCCTGGGCAACATCTCAGGCTCCATTCAGTGCCCAGGGTTGTCAGGGTGCCAGTGGCTTGGCCCGCACAGTGCCCAGGGTTGTCAGGGTGCCAGTGGCTTGGCCCGCACAGTGCCCAGGGTTGTCAGGGTGCCAGTGGCTTGACCCGCACAGTGCCCAGGGTTGTCAGGAGGCCAGTGGCTTGGCCCGCACAGTGCCCAGGGTTGTCAGGGTGCCAGTGGCTTGACCCGCACAGTGCCCAGGGTTGTCAGGAGGCCAGTGGCTTGGCCCGCACCGTGCCCAGGGTTGTCAGGGTGCCAGTGGCTTGGCCAGCACAGTGCCCAGGGTTGTCGAGGGGGGCCAGTGGCTTGGCCCGCACAGTGCCCTGGGTTGTCAAGGTGCCAGTGCCTTGGCCCGTACAGTGCCCAGGGTGCCAGTGGCTTGGCCCGCAAAGTGCCCAGAGTTGTAATTCTACAAAGTAAAAACCTGTGGCAATTTGTTGCCGTTTTGCCAAGGCACCCCTGAAGAACCCAGGATGCACCCCGGTTGAAAAAGGCTGACTCGGAGCGGCTTGCATTGACTTCTATTTAAGAAGTCGTTTGCAAGTCGCGCTGTACGGGGCGGCTTTAGAGTTGGGCGACTTTGAAGCCACCCCAGTGTGAACTGAGCCTTAAACTGGAACATAGGAAAGGCTAAAGAAGTTGCATACTCAGCATGTGATTAAATAAATCTTAGGCACTTTCAGCAGCTGATCTAAAGTGAAACGCCAATTTTGTTAAAATAGTCTCCTCCATGTCAACTGTATGTGGTACAAGGATTTAAAAAAGAAAAAAAAAACTTTGTTGCTAGTTCTGCCATTTTAGTGCACTTGCAGAAATCTTTCAAAATGGGTGCTAAGTTGAGGCAGTTTGTGCCTCCGTTATACACACAATTAGCCAAAAACTTTTTTAAGTTTTGGATAGAGTGGTGAGAGATTAGAACCCCTGTCTGGTTGTTCCCCGCTGTCTGTGTCTCAGTTAGGGAGATTCATCCTCTCCCTGTGTCCTGTTTTCCATTATCATTGAAAGAAAAAGAAAGTAAAAGAAAAGCATTAGGGGGGAAATGTTACAATGGGAACTCTAGTTCTAGTTGCCAATGGGGGACACTAGGTCTGGCGACCAATGGGGGACACTAGTTCTGGCGACCGATGGGGACACTAGTTCTCGTGACCGATGGGAACACTAGTTCTCGTGACCTGGGGGACCCCAAGGGATTCCCTTAAAGAAAATCCTAGAAAAGTATTAGGGGGGAAATGTTCCAATGGGAACACTAGTTCTGGTGACCAATGGGGACTCTAGTTCTGGTGACCAATGGGGACACTAGTTCTGGTGGCCAATGGGGACGCTAGTTCTGGTGGCCAATGGGGACGCTAGTTCTGGTGGCCAATGGGAGGAAAGCTAGTTCTGGTGGCCAATGGGAACGCTAGTTCTGGTGACCAATGGGAACACTAGTTGTGGTGACCAATGGGAACACTAGTTGTGGTGAGCAATGGGGACACTAGCTCTGGTAACCAGTTGGAACTCTAGTTCGGGGGACCCCAAGGGATTCCTGTAATTAGCAGGGATTTCCTCTCACTTCCTGTTTTAGCTATGGGACAGGAAGTGAAGGAAGATTACATTTCTAAGAGATTTTACTAAATGCTATTAAAAGGTTTTGGTCTGAAACTGCACCACGTTTGTAAGGGCAGCAGCAGTTTTTTTATCAAATATAAGCAGTGTAAGCAAGCAGGACAAGGAGGGGTACAATATGGGGCCCTATGGTTTGATTAAAGTAGAGAACATCTTTAAAGTAGAACTCCAGCTGGAAGGGAAATATGCTCATAGGGGCACAATATTGAAAATTCCAACTGAAAATATAACCCTGGCTTATTGAAGTCTGTGCCCTATTTTCTGAGAATTCACTCACTTCCTGACCTGGTGGCAATTAAAAAATGAGGGGAATTTCCCCCAGTGGGGCTGTAGATGAGGGGGATCTTTCCCCATTGGGGCTGTAGATGAGGGGGATCTTTCCCCAGTGGGGCAGTAGATGAGGGGATCTTTCCCCATTGGGGCTGTAGATGAGGGGGATCTTTCCCCATTGGGGCTGTAGATGAGGGGGATCTTTCCCCAGTGGGGCTGTAGATGAGGGGATCTTTCCCCAGTGGGGCAGTAGATGAGGGGATCTTTCCCCAGTGGGGCAGTAGATGAGGGAATCTTTCCCCAGTGGGGCTGTAGATAAGGGTCATTTTCCCCAGTGGATCTGTATATGACCATAAACTTTTCAAGTCGAAAGTTAAAAGTGGTTGTAAGCATTTACATATATCCAGTGATCACTGGTGAACCCCCCCCATTCACATCGGAACCGAGCTGAGGTTGTCAACTAGCTGGAGAGATCCCTCCCCTGTCACCATTTTTCTCTTGGTGTCAGGAAAACTTGTCAGCAGTGATTCATGCTGATAGCAGAGGAAGGAGGCAGCAGACAGAAATGACACTTAGTGCTCTGGACTGAGACAAGCACACACTATAGATGGATATGCTTTGTTCATATCTGAGGTTTACAACTACTTTAAGCCAAGTTCAAGTTAAATTAAGATCCCTCCTTATTATCCGCGGCTAAAAAAAGAAAAATTTGTCTGGAGTTCTACTTTAAATGTTCACAGAACCATGAGCCAATATGTAATGATGCAATGCAACGGTGATCTTGATATATATCTACCGATAAGTCAACATCTATATTCAATGTTAGTGTTAAAAAAAAAAAAAAAGATGTGGAAAGTGAAGAAATATGGATATATGGTAAGTCGAAAAGTTGTATCTGTCTAGATAGATGTTCTATATCAGTCTCCGTTGTGTCGGCTGTACAGCTCCCAATTGTGGACAATACTTCAACTAGGGCCATCTTTAATATTGACTGGACCCTGGGCAAACATTTTCTTGGGCCCTCCCGAATCCACTTATCAATTATTTGCAGGCAGTGCGGTCTCAAGGGGAAGCTGCCTTGGGCCCCACAACAATGACTGGGCCCGGGGCAGCTGTCCCTTTTGCCCTGTGTTAAAGATGGCCCTTACTTCAACCAAGAAAATGCCCAGCTTCAGTTCCAATCAGTAGTCTCTCTGTAGATGTCCTACACACCCCTTGCTGAGTAGAATGTAGAGTTCTCCATTGAGCAGCAAGTGTGAGATCTGTTGATTGCAGAGCTGTAGATCTGATTCAGCAGGGCTGTGTCAGACCTCTGCAGAGAGACCACTGCTTCCCCCCACAGAAAGTAAGGGTCCTTCTCTACAGCATGTTGGCAAGAGACAGGCTTTTCTACTCAGGTTGTGGCTGCTTTCAAAGAAAACCAACTGTAAACTATTTTTATTCTCCTGGAATGTATTTAGCTAATTTAAACAGAATATTTACATGAAATTAAAGGTGGTCCTCATTCACTTGGTTCTAAGCTTGTAATTTGACTTCCTTTCAAACTCATGTTTGATCTCTTAAGCGTTGCTAAACTGTGATTGTAAAAAAAAATTAGTTGCAGGTTAAATAACATTTGCGATGAACACTGTAACACCCACTTTGATCTCTTTGTAATAATAACTAGTTTTCATAGTTTTTTGTAAAAGAAAAACACTTATATTCACTATTACAATAAAAGTACTTGCAACACTTTGTTCTGGTGTGTTTTTGCTTTCTAATGCAGTGTCCTCCAATGTGGCCCAGGGGTCAGATGAGGCTTTTTGCTTGCCTTTATTTGGTCCTTGGGACACTATTCCTCCCACTGACACCAATGATGGGGCACCGTTCCTCCCACTGACACCAATGATGGGGCACCGTTCCTCCCACTGACACCAATGGTGGGGCACCGTTCCTCCCACTGACACCAATGGTGGGGCACCGTTCCTCCCACTGACCCCAATGGTGGGGCACCGTTCCTCCCACTAACACCAATGACGGGGCACCGTTCCTCCTACTAACACCAATGACGGGGCACCGTTCCTCCTACTAACACCAATGACGGGGCACCGTTCCTCCTACTAACACCAATGATGGGGCACCGTTCCTCCCACTGACCCCAATGGCGGGGCACCGTTCCTCCCACTGACCCCAATGGCGGGGCACCGTTCCTCCCACTGACCCCAATGGCGGGGCACCGTTCCTCCCACTGACACCAATGGCGGGGCACCGTTCCTCCCACTGACACCAATGATGGGGCACCGTTCCTCCCACTGACCCCAATGATGAGGCACCGTTCCTCCCACTGAACCCAATGACGGGGCACCGTTCCTCCTACTAACACCAATGATGGGGCACTGTTCCTCCCACTGACACCAATGATGGGGCACCATTCCTCCCACTGACACCAATGATGGGGCACCATTGCTCCAATGGGCACCATTCTTCCCACTGACACCAATGATGGGGCACCATTCCTCCCACTCACACCAATGATGGGGCACCATTCCTCCCACTCACACCAATGGTGGGACACCATTCCTCCCACTGACCCCAATGGTTGGGCACCATTCTTCCCACTCACACCAATGATGGGGCACCATTTCATCCATGGGCACCATTCCTCCCACTGGCACCAATGGTGGGACACCATTCCTCCCACTGACACCAATGATGAGACACCATTCCTCCCACTGACACCAATGATGGGGCACTATTCCTCCCACTGACATCATCAATGAGGCCCTATTCCTCTCATTAACCACTTTACCACCGGAGGATTTTGCTGTCTTCCGTCCAGGCCACTTTTTGCGATTCGGCGCTGTGCGACTTTAACTGACAATTGCGCGGTCGTACGACGCGGTACCCAAACGAAATTTACGTCCTTTTTTCCCACAAACAGAGTTTTCTTTTGGTGGTATTTGATCACCTGTGCGATTTTTACTTTTTGCGCTATAAACAAAAAAATAGCGTTTATTTTGAAAAAATAACAATATTTTTCACATTTTTTTATATGAAATTCCCCCCCAAAAAAAATGTAAAAATCAAATTTTTTTTAAATTTTTGGCCAATTTGTTTTCTGCTACCTATGTTTGGTAAAAAAAAATCACAATAAGCGTATTTTAATAGGTTTGCGCAAAAGTTATTGCGTTTACTAACTACGGGAAAGATTTCTGTAATTTTTGGTGTTTTTTTTTTTAACGTGTAATGGCGGCGATCTGCGATTTTTTTTGCGGGACTGCGACATTGCGGCGGACAGATCGGACCCTTGACTGACATTGACACTTTTGGGGGTACCAGTGACATTACTGCAGTGCTATATATACACTGTTACTGTAAAAATGACACTGGCAGTGAAGGGGTTAATTTTATTGGAGAGGGAGGGGTTAATGTATGCCTGGTGCTTACTGACGTGTGGGGGAGGAGGTGACTTTGTGAGACAGGGACAGATCGGATGTCCAGCTATGCTGAACACTCCGATCTGTCACTCTGTTTACACACAGCGGGCGGATCTCCAGAGATCATAGAGACCATAGAGTCGAGTGGGGCCATCTTGCCCTCACTCAACTTACTGTCTGTGTGGAGCGGGGACCGGATCATTTTCCCCGCTGCTGGTGGGTCCGCTAAGCGGGGAAAATGAGCGGGACGCAGCCGGAGAGGTACCGTTTTCTTATTTTTTAATTTTAAAAAAGTGTATTTTTTCCCTAAAAAAATTGCGTTTGTAAGACCGTTGTGCAAATATGGTGTGATAAAAAATACTGCAACGATCTCCATTTTATTCTCTAGCGCCTCTGCAAACTTTAAAAATTGGGCTAACTTTACTGTTTTCTTATTTTTTAATTCAAAAAGTGAATTTTTTCCCAAAAAATTGCGTTTGGAAGACCGCTGCGCAAATACAGTGTGATAAAAAATATTGCAACAATCTCCATTTTATTCTCTAGGGCCTCTGCTAACTTTAAAAATTGGGCTAACTTTACTGTTTTCTTATTTTTAAATTCAAAAAGGGATTTTTTCCCAAAAAAATTGCGTTTGGAAGACCGCTGCGCAAATACGGTGTGATAAAAAATACTGCAATGATCTCTATTTTATTCTCTAGGGCCTCTGCTAACTTAAAAATTGGGCTAACTTTACTGTTTTCTTATTTTTTAATTCAAAAAGTGATTTTTTTCAAGAAATATTGTGTTTGGAAGACCGCTGCGCTAATACGATGTGATAAAAAATACTGCAACGATCTCTATTTTATTCTCTAGGGCCTCTGCTAACTTAAAAATTGGGCTAACTTTACTGTTTTCTTATTTTTTAATTCAAAAAGTGATTTTTTCCCAAAAAAATTGCGTTTGGAATACCGCTGCGCAAATACGTTGTGATAAAAAATATTGCAACAATCTACATTTTATTCTCTAGGGCCACTGCTAACTTTAAAAATTGGGCTAACTTTACTGTTTTCTTATTTTTTAATTCAAAAAGTGAATTTTTTTTTAAAAAATTGCGTTTGGAAGACCGTTGCGCAAATACGGTGTGATAAAAAATATTGCAACAATCTACATTTTATTCTCTAGGGCCTCTGATAACTTTAAAAATGGGCTAACTTTACTGTTTTCTTATTTTTTAATTCAAAAAGTGAATTTTTTTTTAAAAAATTGCGTTTGGAAGACCGTTGCGCAAATACGGTGTGATAAAAAATATTGCAACAATCTACATTTTATTCTCTAGGGCCTCTGATAACTTTAAAAATTGGGCTAACTTTACTGTTTTCTTATGTTTTTAATTTAAAAAATGAATTTTTTCCAAAAAAAAATGCGTTTGGAAGACCACTGTGCAAATACGGTGTGATAAAAAATATTGCAACAATCTCCATTTTTTTCTCTAGGGCCTCTGCTATAAAAAAAAATATATAATGTTTGGGGGTTCTAATTAATTTTCTATAAAAAAAAAAAAATGATTTTAGCTTGTAAACAAGTGTCAAAAATAGGCCCGGGCCTTAAGTGGTTAAAACAAGTAAATTATTTTAGGTAATAATTATGAAATAAAAGATAAGTGGGAAGAAATTAAGAGATTTGATCTGCTGCAAGGTTTTCTATGAAGTGATAAGCCTCCGATTTCACAGTGTTATCCAAGGAATACAGATCTTTATTGAAGCCATGGGACTGTAAGGGTTAAATCTCCATCAAAATAACTGTCACTTCAATAAAAACATTTTTTCCTAAAGGAGCCGTATCTTTGTTTATTACATCTGTATTCTGAGCCTACAGGCTGAATTCACAAAGATAACACACAAGCAGCGGTTTTAAAAAATAAATAAATAAATAAATAAATAAGAAAAAAAATGTAAAGTGTCCCATTCCTCTGTGCTCACGCGCGAACACATACGCAAGTCCCGCCCACTTGTGTAAATGTATTCTGAGCCTACAGGCTGAATTCACAAAGATAACACACAAGCAGCGGTTTAAAAAAAAAAAAAAAACAGGTCACATGATCATCCCCAGCCCCTATATAAGGCCGCTCAGCCAAGGCACTGCAGCAGTAACCGAGTATTCACTGACCAGTGAGGACGTTGCTACTGTTTCTGGAGAGTTTCTCTTGCAATTTTATCCGATTCGATTTCATTCGATTACGATTTTATTGCTGTTTTTTATTCTCCCGAGCTTAAAGCGTTGTTTCATTATTCTTCATAATGAGACGATTTAATCGTAAAAACGTTGTTTCTCCAAATAACACCGAGGAGAAACCCACCATTGGAAGACCAGACATGGAAGGAGGGATCAATGTCCAGCCTGCAGATCCCCCAACCAAGAAGCCCCCCAGAATGAAGAGGGTTCGGGCTTTTGTGCGCGGCTGCTTCAGAGCCGTTGTTGGATGTTTTGGTGTCGGCTGTAAAGTCAATGGCCGGCACCGAGAGACAGAGGAATGGGATGGTAAGTATTGTAGATACTGATAGATACAAGATAAATAAAACACTTTCATTGGATTCTTTATTTCCCCATTGATGACGGGTCCCATTCCTATATGTATAGGGGTGTCCATGTACAGGGGGGCAATGACTGGAAGGGGGGGGGGAGCCAATAGTACAACCCTGCAGTCTGATCTCTCACACATCCCTTTTCATTAGGACAGTTTTAGAATTGTTAGCAGCTCTTCCACAGATCTATGGCAGTTGGTGTCAGTTGGGGGAGGGGTTGTGGAGTGTCAGTTAGGCAGCTCAGGCTGGACAGGTGACCAGTAATTGGAGTCCCATTGGAGATTTGTGTCTTCCATGATTTCTATATCCTCACCAATGACAGTCCATGTAAATGTGAACAGAGAGCGCAATATGGGGCTCTTCTAGTAGTAATGCTGGAGGGAGAGAGAGGAGCCAGCAATGTGCAGCCGGGGAAATCTGCAGATCAGGCAGTATATGCTGACAGGCAGCAGAGCTCTCTCATCATGTGTCTGCTCAGCAACAGTCAGTGGAGGGCCCCCTACTGGCCCCGATCCCTCGGGCAGTGCCCGATATGCCCGAATAGGCCAGTCTGCCCCTGTTCTGGGTGCCTATTGAAAATCCCATTCAATGTTTTTGTATTAATATTACACCAGGGATGTGGTACCCAGACATATAGTATGGCGAGGTGAGAACAATATATATATATATTTAACCACTTTACCACTAGAGGATTTTGCTGTCTTACATCCGGGCCACTTTTTGCGATTCGGCACTGTGCGACTTTAACTGACAATTGCGCGGTCGTGCAACACCATACCCAAACGAAATTTACGTACTTTTTTTCCCACAAACAGAGCTTTCTTTTGGTGGTATTTGATCACCTGTGCGATTTTTACTTTTTGCGCTATAAAAAAAAAAACAGCGTAAATTTTGAAAAAACAACAATATTTTTCACATTTTTTTATATGAAATTCCCCCCCAAAAAAAATGTAAAAATCATTTTTTTTTATTTTTTGGCCAATTTGTTTTCTGCTACCTATGTTCGGTAAAAATAAATCACAATAAGCGTATTTTGATTGGTTTGCGCAAAAGTTATTGCGTTTGCTAACTAAGGGAAAGATTTCTGTCATTTTTGGTGTTTTTTTTTTTTAATGAGTAATGGCGGGGATCTGCGATTTTTTTTGCGGGACTGCGACATTGCGGCGGACAGATCGGACCCTTGACTGACATTTTTGACACTTTTGGGGGTACCAGTGACATTACTGCAGTAATCAGTGCTATATATATGCACTGTTACTGTAAAAATGACACTGGCAGTGAAGGGGTTAATTTTATTGGAGAGGGAGGGGTTAATGTATGCCTGGTGCTTACTGACGTGTGGGGGGGGGGGAGGTGACTTTGTGAGACAGGGACAGATCGGATGTCCAGCTATGCTGAACACTCCGATCTGTCACTCTGTTTACACAAGCGGGAGGATCTCCAGACTCGATCCCCGACGATCGGGTAAGAGCAGCGGCAATCGCCGCTGCTCCTCCCCTGGCCCGACTCCCGCTGTGAATGAAAACAGCGGGAGCACGCCTCCGGCGGCGCGCGAGCGCCGCCTACAGGGGGAGGAGTCCAGCGACGTAGGTCTACGTCGCTGGACGGGATCGTGGCAAAGTGCCGCAGTAGCCTCCATGTGAGCGGAGGTAAAGTGGTTAAAACTATGATGGGCACTGTTTACTCTCACCAACCACAGTCTGGTCCCCCTAAACCATGAAGGACAGTAAACTGGCCCTTTGTTTAGAAAGTGTGGAGGCCCCTTATCTAATATAAAGAAAACATTTTATTCAAACAATACCAGGAAAAATCTAGTTTTAAAAAAATCGCTCACTGGAGCATTGGGCTGTGGAGGGGGCGAGTGCGGCTGGCTCTCAGCAGCTCGTTGAGAGTCTAAGTCCGGTGCCAGTCCAGGCATGTGGGTCGCAATCTTTCCCGAGCCTGGATCGGCGTTGTGACATCTGCAAACTGCAGGCTTCAGCCCGCTGTCTGCTTAAAACGGGTCACAGGAGTGCAGAACGAACTGCACTCCTGCGATCCACAGGAGAAATACAGCCGAATGAGCTTTGGCTGTACTTCTTTAATATTTGCCTGGAGATAATAATAAAAGAGAAGCGTGGGAATAAAAAAAAAAAAAAAAACATACACTGCTCAAAAAAATTAAAGGAACACTTTTTAATCAGACTATAACATCAAGTCAATTATTTCAAAAAAAAAGTCAAAAAATCTATTTACAGTTCTACTGCCCCCTACAGGAGTAGGACACTAGGCAAAAAAAAATCTGGCTATGCCTATGGGCAGTCCCAGGGGGTATACTCCCTCTCTCTGCTATATGTACTCAGTTTTGTTACAAGCAGTGTCAGAAGAATTACAACTCCACAGTGGGGTGGGTGCTGTGCCTGTCAATGAACATCAGAGAAATGGATTTTACTGTAAGTCAAAATTTCAATTTTCTCTTTCGTTCATTGCCGGACACAGCTCCTGATCTTAACCACTGGGACGTCCCAAAGCAGCGTAAAACATGAGGGGTGGGAACAGCAAAAAAATTCCTAAGGCTAAACAGTAGCCAACCAGTCAACAGGAGCTCAACTGCAGCCCACCTGAAAAAAAAACAATACACCCTCAAAGAGTCCTCTAAACAGCAGCCTGCAAAACCTTGCGGCCAAAAGAAGCATCCACAGATGCCAACATCCACTTTATAGAACTTTGTGAAAGTGTGCACCGACGACCAGGTTCATGATGACCGGTCTTCTCTGTACCCCAAACTCCGCCTTCTGGATATCCCTCTTCTCCTTCCTATGATCTCCATCAGGCCCCTTTCACACTTGCGGACCGTTCAGATCCGCCTGTCAGTTTTTCAGGCGGATCTGAACAGATGCCCCATGCATCCCTATGGGGCATCGAATGTCAGCGGAGACATGTCCACTGACATCCGCTCGGTCCGTCAAATCTGGACAGATGCCCCATGCAACCCTATGGGGCATCGAATGTCAGCGGAGACATGTCCACTGACATCCGCTCGGTCCGTCAAATCTGGACAGATGCCCCATGCAACCCTATGGGGCATCGAATGTCAGCGGAGACATGTCCACTGACATCCGCTCGGTCTGTCAAATCTGGACGGATGGAAACCCAATTTTCCATCTGTCCAGTGAATGGGATCGAATGAGAACGGACAGGCGGTCTGTTGTCATCCGATTCCCCCATAGAGAAGAGCAGGGATCTGATAGCTCTGTCTCCGCACACAGTGCAGAGACACAGCTGCCATCCGCCTGCTCAGCGGGGGATCGGCAGATCGATCCCCAGCTGAGAAAAACGGAGTCCGCCGACAGACTCCCCTGTGTGAAAGGAGCCTTACTCTTACTTCACCTTCACTGGCTGTGCCTTTTTCTTACATATTTGATCAGTTGCCCCCTAAGAGTACGTTAGAGATCAGTTGCCCCTCAGAGTACATTATAAATCAGTTGCCCCTCAGAGTACATTATAGATTAGTTGTCCCTATCAGGGAACAGTATAAATAATTTGCCCCCTCAGAGTACATTATTTAACAGTTGCTCCCTCAGAATACATTATAGATCAGTTACCCTCTCAGAGTACATTATAAATCAGTTGCCCCTATCAGGGAACAGTATAGATAATTTGCCCCCTCAGAGTACATTATAGACCAGTTGCCCCCTCTGAGTACATTATAGATTAGTTGCCCCTATCAGGGCACAGTATAAATAATTTGCCCCCTCAGAGTACATTATAGACCAGTTGCCCCTCAGAGTACATTATAGATCAGTTACCCCCTCAGAATACATTATTTAACAGTTGCCCCCTCAGAATATATTATAGATCAGTTGCCCCTCAGATTAAATTATAGATCAGTTGACCCCCCCAAAATACATTATAGATCAGTTGCCCCTCAGAGTACATTATAGATTAGTTGTCCCCCTTAGAGTACATTATAGATCAGCTTCCCCCCTCAGAGTACATTATAGATCAGTTGCCCCCCCTCAGAGTACATTATAGATCAGTTGCCCCCCCTCAGAGTACATTATAGATCAGTTGCCCCCCAGAGTACATTATAGATTAGTTCTCCCCCTCAGAGTACATTATTTAACAGTTGCTCCCTCAGAATACATTATAGATCAGTTGCCCCTCAGATTAAATTATAGATCAGTTGCCCCCCCCCCCCCCAAATACATTACAGATCAGTTGCCCCCTCAGAGTACATTATAGATTAGTTGTCCCCCTCAGTTGCCCCCTCAGAGTACATTATAAATCAGTTGTCCCTATCAGGGAACAGTACAGATAATTTGCCCCTCAGAGTACATTATTGATCAGTTGCCCCCATCAGAGTACATTAAAGATCAGTTTCCCCTATCAGAGCACATTATAGATCAGTTGCCCCTATAAGAGTACATTATAAATTAGTTGCCCCCTCAGAGTACATTATAGATCAATTGATCCCTCAGAGTACATTATAGATCAATTGCCCCCTCAGAATGCATTATAGATCAGTTGCCCCTCAGATTAAATTATAGATCAGTTGCCCCTCAGATTAAATAATAGATCAGTTGTCCCTCAGAATACATTATAGATCAGTAGACCCCCCCCCCCCCAGAGTACATTATAGATTAGTTGTCCCCCTCAGAGTACATTATTTAACAGTTGCCCCCTCAGAATGCATTATAGACCAGTTGCCCCTCAGATTAAATTGTAGGTCAGTTTCCCCCTGAGAGTACATTATAAATTAGTTGCCCCCTCAGAGTACATTACAGATCAGTTGCCCCCCTTAGAGTACATTATAGATCAGTAGCCTGCGGAAGAAGAGTACTTTCCCCCCTGTGAGACCCTTAATGATGTCATCCAATGAAGCTCCAAACTAAAGATCCCCTACAAGGGAGAGATCAGATAAAGGCCTTCTTAGTGGTCTGGCCCGCAGACCGGCATTTCAGCCAGATAATACCCCGAAGGACCATTGCTGATACAGACAGCCTAGAAATCAAAAGAGCCGCATCCAAAGAGGCATCACAGATAAACTGTAGCCCTGGACCAACTGATCCACCAGCTCTGCAAAGGCAGGGGGAAGATCTGGGGTCAAAAAGACCTCACAACTACACTTAAAAAGAAAAAAAAAAAAATTGCTAAAAAAAATTGGCTCTTTAAACCAGTCGCTAGGCAACGACGTTTGACGTCGCTCTGGTCCTCCAAGACCATAGAGTCGAGTGGGGCCATCTTGCCCTCACTCAACTTACTGTCTGTGTGGAGCGGGGACCGGATCATTTTCCCCGCTGCTGGCGGGTCCGCTAAGCGGGGAAAATGAGCGGGACGCAGCCGGAGAGGTACTGTTTTCTTATTTTTTAATTTTAAAAAAGTGTATTTTTTCCCTAAAAAAATTGCGTTTGTAAGACCGTTGTGCAAATATGGTGTGATAAAAAATACTGCAACAATCTCCATTTTATTCTCTAGCGCCTCTGCAAACTTTAAAAATTGGGCTAACTTTACTGTTTTCTTATTTTTTAATTCAAAAAGTGAATTTTTTCCCAAAAAATTGCGTTTGGAAGACCGCTGCGCAAATACAGTGTGATAAAAAATATTGCAACAATCTCCATTTTATTCTCTAGGGCCTCTGCTAACTTTAAAAATGGGCTAACTTTACTGTTTTCTTATTTTTTAATTCAAAAAGGGATTTTTTCCCCAAAAAATTGCGTTTGGAAGACCGCTGCGCAAATACGGTGTGATAAAAAATACTGCAACGATCTCTATTTTATTCTCTAGGGCCTCTGCTAACTTTAAAAATTGGGCTAACTTTACTGTTTTCTTATTTTTTAATTCAAAAAGTGAATTTTTTCCCAAAAAATTGCGTTTGGAATACCGCTGCGCAAATACATTGTGATAAAAAATATTGCAACGATCTCCATTTTATTCTCTAGGGCCTCTGCTAACTTTAAAAATTGGGCTAACTTTACTGTTTTCTTATTTTTTCATTCAAAAAGTGAATTTTTTCCCAAAAAATTGCGTTTGGAAGACCGCTGCGCAAATACGATGTGATAAAAAATATTGCAACAATCTCCATTTTATTCTCTAGGGCCTCTGCTAACTTTAAAAATTGGGCTAACTTTGCTGTTTTCTTATTTTTTAATTCAAAAACTGAATTTTTTCCCAAAAAATTGCGTTTGGAATACCGCTGCGCAAATACGTTGTGATAAAAAATTTTGCAACGATCTCCATTTTATTCTCTAGGGCCTCTACTAACTTTAAAAATTGGGCTAACTTTACTGTTTTCTTATTTTTTAATTCAAAAAGTGAATTTTTTCCAAAAAAATTGCGTTTGGAAGACCGTTGCGCAAATACAGTGTGATAAAAAATATTGCAACAATCTCCATTTTATTCTCTAGGGCCTCTGCTAACTTTAAAAATGGGCTAACTTTACTGTTTTCTTATTTTTTAATTCAAAAACGGAATGTTTTTTAAAAAAAATTGCGTTTATAAGACCACTGCGCAAATATGGTGTGATAAGAAATATTGCAACAATCTCCATTTTATTCTCTAGGGCCTCTGCTAACTTTAAAAATTTGGATAACTTTACTGTTTTCTTATGTTTTTAATTCAAAAAGTGAATTTTTTCCAAAAAAATTGCGTTTGGAAGACCAAACGCAATGGACGCTGCACAAATACAGTGTGATAAAAAATATTGCAACGATCTCCATTTTATTCTCTAGGGCCTCTGCTAACTTTAAAAATTGGGCTAACTTTGCTGTTTTCTTATTTTTTAATTCAAAAAGTGAATTTTTTCCCAAAAAATTGCGTTTGGAATACCGCTGCGCAAATACGTTGTGATAAAAAATATTGCAACGATCTCCATTTTATTCTCTAGGGCCTCTGCTAACTTTAAAAATTGGGCTAACTTTACTGTTTTCTTATTTTTTAATTCAAAAAGTGAATTTTTTCCAAAAAATTGTGTTTGGAAAACCGCTGCGCAAATACAGTGTGATAAAAAATATTGCAACGGTCTCCATTTTATTCTCTAGGGCCTCTGCTAACTTTAAAAATGGGCTAACTTTACTGTTTTCTTATTTTTTAATTCAAAAAGTGAATTTTTTCCAAAAAAAATTGCATTTGGAAGACCGCTACGCAAATGCGGTGTGATAAAAAATACTGCAACGATCTTCATTTTATTCTTGAGGGTCTCTGCTTTAAAAAAATATATATAATGTTTGGGGGTTCTAAGTAATTTTCTAGCAAAAAAAAACAGATTTTAGCTTGTAAACAGCAAGTGTCAGAAATAGGCCCGGTCCTTAAGTGGTTAAAACAAGTAAATTATTTTGGGTAATAATTATGAAATAAAAGAGGAAAGAAATGAAGAGATTTGATCTGCTGGAAGGTTTTCTATGAAGTGATAAGCCTCCAATTCACAGTGTTATCCCAGGAATGAAGATCTTTGAAGCAATGGGGCTGTAAGGGTTAAATCTCCATCAAAATAACTGTCACTTCAATACAAACATTTTTTCCTAAAGGAGCCGTATCTTTGTTTATTATATCTGTATTCTCAGCCTACAGGCTGAATTCACAAAGATAACACACAAGCAGCGGTTTTAAAAAAAATAAAAATAAAAAAATAAATAAGAAAAAAAATGTAAAGTGTCCCATTCCTCTGTGCTCACGCGCGAACACATACGCAAGTCCCGCCCACTTATGTAAATGTATTCTGAGCCTACAGGCTGAATTCACAAAGATAACACACAAGCAGCGGTTTAAAAAAAAAAAAAAAACAGGTCACATGTCATTGTCAGGTCACATGATCATCCCCAGCCCCTATATAAGGCCGCACAGCCAAGGCACTGCAGCAGTAACCGAGTATTCACTGACCAGTGAGGACGTTGCTACTGTTTCTGGAGAGTTTCTCTTGCAATTTTATCCAATTCGATTTCATTCGATTACGATTTTATTGCCGTTTTTTATTCTCCCGAGCTTAAAGCGTTGTTTCATTATTCTTCATAATGAGACGATTTAATCGTAAAAACGTTGTTTCTCCAAATAACACCGAGGAGAAACCAACCATGCGAAGACCAGACATGGAAGGAGGGATCAATGTCCAGCCTGCAGATCCCCCAACCAAGAAGCCCCCCAGAATGAAGAGGGTTCGGGCTTTTGTGCGCGGCTGCTTCAGAGCCGTTGTTGGATGTTTTGGTGTCGGCTGTAAAGTCAATGGCCGGCACCAAAAGACAGAGGAATGGGATGGTAAGTATTGTAGATACTGATAGATACAAGATAAATCAAACACTTTCATTGGATTCTTTATTTCCCCATTGATGACGGGTCCCATTCCCATATGTATAGGGTTGTCCATGTACAGGGGGGCAATAACTGGAAGGGGGGGGGAGCCAATAGTACAACCCTGCAGTCTGATCTCTCACACATCCCTTTTCATTAGGACAGTTTTAGAATTGTTAGCAGCTCTTCCACAGATCTATGGCAGTTGGTGTCAGTTGGGGGAGGGGTTGTGGAGTGTCAGTTAGGCAGCTCAGGCTGGACAGGTGACCAGTAATTGGAGTCCCATTGGTGGAGATTTGAGTCTTCCATGATTTCTATATCCTCACCAATGACAGTCCATGTAAATGTGAGCAGAGAGAGCAATATGGGGCTCTTCTAATAGTAATGCTGGAGGGAGAGAGAGGAGCCAGCAATGTGCAGCCGGGGAAATCTGCAGATCAGGCGGTATATGCTGACAGGCAGCAGAGCTCTCTCATCATGTGTCTGCTCAGCAACAGTCAGTGGAGGGCCCCCTGCTGGCCCCGATCCCTCGGGCAGTGCCCGATATGCCCGAATAGGCCAGTCTGCCCCTGTTCTGGGTGCCTATAGAAAATCCCATTCAATGTTTTTGTATTTAATATTACACCAGGGATGTGGTACCCAGACATATAGTATGGTGAGGTGAGAACAATATATATATATATTTAACCACTTTACCACTAGAGGATTTTGCTGTCTTACGTCCGGGCCACTTTTTGCGATTCGGCACTGTGCGACTTTAACTGACAATTGTGCGGTTGTGCGACGCCATACCC
Source organism: Pelophylax lessonae (assembly GCF_965119305.1). Taxonomy (NCBI): domain Eukaryota; kingdom Metazoa; phylum Chordata; class Amphibia; order Anura; family Ranidae; genus Pelophylax; species Pelophylax lessonae. Next base: position 303,819,042 of record NC_138773.1, on the reverse strand, counting down.
AAACGAAATTTACGTACTTTTTTTCCCACAAACAGAGCTTTCTTTTGGTGGTATTTGATCACCTGTGCGATTTTTACTAAAAAAAAAACAGCGTAAATTTTGAAAAAACAACAATATTTTTCACATTTTTTTATATGAAATTCCCCCCAAAAAAAATGTAAAAATCATTTTTTTTTAATTTTTTGGCCAATTTGTTTTCTGCTACCTATGTTCGGTAAAAATAAATCACGATAAGCGTATTTTGATTGGTTTGCGCAAAAGTTATTGCGTTTGCTAACTAAGGGAAAGATTTCTGTCATTTTTGGTGTTTTTTTTTTTTAATGAGTAATGGCGGGGATCTGCGATTTTTTTTGCGGGACTGCGACATTGCGGCGGACAGATCGGACCCTTGACTGACATTTTTGACACTTTTGGGGGTACCAGTGACATTACTGCAGTAATCAGTGCTATATATATGCACTGTTACTGTAAAAATGACACTGGCAGTGAAGGGGTTAATTTTATTGGAGAGGGAGGGGTTAATGTATGCCTGGTGCTTACTGACGTGTGGGGGGGGGGGAGGTGACTTTGTGAGACAGGGACAGATCGGATGTCCAGCTATGCTGAACACTCCGATCTGTCACTCTGTTTACACAAGCGGGAGGATCTCCAGACTCGATCCCCGACGATCGGGTAAGAGCAGCGGCAATCGCCGCTGCTCCTCCCCTGGCCCGACTCCCGCTGTGAATGAAAACAGCGGGAGCACGCCTCCGGCGGCGCGCGAGCGCCGCCTACAGGGGGAGGAGTCCAGCGACGTAGGTCTACGTCGCTGGACGGGATCGTGGCAAAGTGCCGCAGTAGCCTCCATGTGAGCGGAGGTAAAGTGGTTAAAACTATGATGGGCACTGTTTACTCTCACCAACCACAGTCTGGTCCCCCTAAACCATGAAGGACAGTAAACTGGCCCTTTGTTTAGAAAGTGTGGAGACCCCTTATCTAATATAAAGAAAACATTTTATTCAAACAATACCAGGAAAAATCTAGTTTTAAAAAAATCGCTCACTGGAGCATTGGGCTGTGGAGGGGGCGAGTGCGGCTGGCTCTCAGCAGCTCGTTGAGAGTCTAAGTCCGGTGCCAGTCCAGGCATGTGGGTCGCAATCTTTCCCGAGCCTGGATCGGCGTTGTGACATCTGCAAACTGCAGGCTTCAGCCCGCTGTCTGCTTAAAACGGGTCACAGGAGTGCAGAACGAACTGCACTCCTGTGATCCACAGGAGAAATACAGCCGAATGAGCTTTGGCTGTACTTCTTTAATATTTGCCTGGAGATGATAATAAAAGAGAAGCGTGGGAATAAAAAAAAAAAAAAAAAAACATACACTGCTCAAAAAAAATTAAAGGAACACTTTTTAATCAGACTATAACATCAAGTCAATTAAACTCCTGGGACATTGATCTAGTCAGTTCCACCCAAAAATGGAACTTATGCTTTAAGGCCTCCTGACCCCCTGGCATGCCACATTTGGCATCTCATTTTTTTTTTTTTGGGGGGGGGGGGGGGGGTGCGCGCGGGTACCTAGATTTGACAGGTTCCCACTTCCGATCGGCCCTTTGCCACGTGATCGCTCCATCTATTTACAGTTCTACTGCCCCCTACAGGAGTAGGACACTAGGCAGAAAAAGAATCTGGCTATGCCTATGGGCAGTCCCAGGGGGTATACTCCCTCTCTCTGCTATATGTACTCAGTTTAGTTACAAGCAGTGTCAGAAGAATTACAACTCCACAGTGGGGTGGGTGCTGTGCCTGTCAATGAACATCAGAGAAATGGATTTTACTGTAAGTCAAAATTTCAATTTTCTCTTTCGTTCATTGCCGGACACAGCTCCTGATCTTAACCACTGGGACGTCCCAAAGCAGCGTAAAACATGAGGGGTGGGAAAAGCAAAAAAATTCCTAAGGCTAAACAGTAGTCAACCAGTCAACAGGAGCTCAACTGCAGCCCACCTGAAAAAAAAACAATACACCCTCAAAGAGTCCTCTAAACAGCAGCCTGCAAAACCTTGCGGCCAAAAGAAGCATCCACAGATGCCAACATCCACTTTATAGAACTTTGTGAAAGTGTGCACCGACGACCAGGTTCATGATGACCGGTCTTCTCTGTACCCCAAACTTCGCCTTCTGGATATCCCTCTTCTCCTTCCTATGATCTCCATCAGGCCCCTTTCACACTTGCGGACCGTTCAGATCCGCCTGTCAGTTTTTCAGGCGGATCTGAACAGATGCCCCATGCATCCCTATGGGGCATCGAATGTCAGCGGAGACATGTCCACTGACATCCGCTCGGTCTGTCAAATCTGGACGGATGGAAACCCTATTTTCCATCTGTCCAGTGAATGGGATCGAATGAGAACGGACAGGCGGTCTGTTGTCATCCGATTCCCCCATAGAGAAGAGCGGGGATCTGATAGCTCTGTCTCCGCACACAGTGCAGAGACACAGCTGCCATCCGCCTGCTCAGCGGGGGATCGGCAGATCGATCCCCAGCTGAGAAAAACGGAGTCCGCCGACAGACTCCCCTGTGTGAAAGGAGCCTTACTCTTACTTCACCTTCACTGGCTGTGCCTTTTTCTTACATATTTGATCAGTTGCCCCCTAAGAGTACGTTAGAGATCAGTTGCCCCTCAGAGTACATTATAAATCAGTTGCCCCTCAGAGTACATTATAGATTAGTTGTCCCTATCAGGGAACAGTATAAATAATTTGCCCCCTCAGAGTACATTATTTAACAGTTGCTCCCTCAGAATACATTATAGACCAGTTGCCCCTCAGAGTACATTATAGATCAGTTACCCCCTCAGAATACATTATTTAACAGTTGCCCCCTCAGAATATATTATAGATCAGTTGCCCCTCAGATTAAATTATAGATCAGTTGACCCCCCCAAAATACATTATAGATCAGTTGCCCCTCAGAGTACATTATAGATTAGTTGTCCCCCTTAGAGTACATTATAGATCAGCTTCCCCCCTCAGAGTACATTATAGATCAGTTGCCCCCCCTCAGAGTACATTATAGATCAGTTGCCCCCCCTCAGAGTACATTATAGATCAGTTGCCCCCCAGAGTACATTATAGATTAGTTCTCCCCCTCAGAGTACATTATTTAACAGTTGCTCCCTCAGAATACATTATAGATCAGTTGCCCCTCAGATTAAATTATAGATCAGTTGCCCCCCCCCCAAATACATTACAGATCAGTTGCCCCCTCAGAGTACATTATAGATTAGTTGTCCCCCTCAGTTGCCCCCTCAGAGTACATTATAAATCAGTTGTCCCTATCAGGGAACAGTACAGATAATTTGCCCCTCAGAGTACATTATTGATCAGTTGCCCCCATCAGAGTACATTAAAGATCAGTTTCCCCTATCAGAGCACATTATAGATCAGTTGCCCCTATCAGAGTACATTATAGATCAATTGATCCCTCAGAGTACATTATAGATCAATTGCCCCCTCAGAATGCATTATAGATCAGTTGCCCCTCAGATTAAATTATAGATCAGTTGCCCCTCAGATTAAATAATAGATCAGTTGTCCCTCAGAATACATTATAGATCAGTAGACCCCCCCCCCCCCCCCCAGAGTACATTATAGATTAGTTGTCCCCCTCAGAGTACATTATTTAACAGTTGCCCCCTCAGAATGCATTATAGACCAGTTGCCCCTCAGATTAAATTGTAGGTCAGTTTCCCCCTGAGAGTACATTATAAATTAGTTGCCCCCTCAGAGTACATTACAGATCAGTTGCCCCCCTTGGAGTACATTATAGATCAGTAGCCTGCGGAAGAAGAGTACTTTCCCCCCTGTGAGACCCTTAATGATGTCATCCAATGAAGCTCCAAACTAAAGATCCCCTACAAGGGAGAGATCAGATAAAGGCCTTTTTAGTGGTCTGGCCCGCAGACCGGCATTTCAGCCAGATAATACCCCGAAGGACCACTGCTGATACAGACAGCCTAGAAATCAAAAGAGCCGCATACAAAGAGGCATCACAGATAAACTGTAGCCCTGGACCAACTGATCCACCAGCTTCGCAAAGGCAGGGGGACGATCTGGGGTCAAAAAGACCTCACAACTACACTTAAAAAGAAAAAAAAAAAATTGCTAAAAAAAATTGGCTCTTTAAACCAGTCGCTAGGCAATGACGTTTGACGTCGCTCCGGTCCTCCAAGACCATAGAGTCGAGTGGGGCCATCTTGCCCTCACTCAACTTACTGTCTGTGTGGAGCGGGGACCGGATCATTTTCCCCGCTGCTGGTGGGACCGCTAAGCGGGGAAAATGAGCGGGACGCAGCCGGAGAGGTACCGTTTTCTTATTTTTTAATTTTAAAAAAGTGTATTTTTTCCCTAAAAAAATTGCATTTGTAAGACCGTTGTGCAAATATGGTGTGATAAAAAATACTGCAACGATCTCCATTTTATTCTCTAGCGCCTCTGCAAACTTTAAAAATTGGGTTAACTTTACTGTTTTCTTATTTTTTAATTCAAAAAGTGAATTTTTTCCCAAAAAATTGCGTTTGGAAGACCGCTTGCGCAAATACGGTGTGATAAAAAATATTGCAACAATCTCCATTTTATTCTCTAGGGCCTCTGCTAACTTTAAAAATTGGGCTAACTTTACTGTTTTCTTATTTTTTAATTCAAAAAGGGATTTTTTCCCAAAAAAAATTGCGTTTGGAAGACCGCTGCGCAAATACGGTGTGATAAAAAATACTGCAACAATCTCTATTTTATTCTCTAGGGCCTCTGCTAACTTTAAAAATTGGGCTAACTTTACTGTTTTCTTATTTTTTAATTCAAAAAGTGATTTTTTCCAAAAAATATTGCGTTTGGAAGACCGCTGCGCAAATACGACGTGATAAAAAATACTGCAACGATCTCTATTTTATTCTCTAGGGCCTCTGCTAACTTAAAAATTGGGCTAACTTTACTGTTTTCTTATTTTTTAATTCAAAAAGTGAATTTTTTCCCAAAAAATTGCGTTTGGAATACCGCTGCGCAAATACATTGTGATAAAAAATATTGCAACGATCTCCATTTTATTCTCTAGGGCCTCTGCTAACTTTAAAAATTGGGCTAACTTTACTGTTTTCTTATTTTTTAATTCAAAAAGTGAATTTTTTCCAAAAAAATTGCATTTGGAAGACCGGTGCGCAAATACGGTGTGATAAAAAATATTGCAACAATCTCCATTTTATTATCTAGGGCCTCTGCTAACTTTAAAAATTGGGCTAACTTTACTGTTTTCTTATTTTTTCATTCAAAAAGTGAATTTTTTCCAAAAAAATTGTGTTTGGAAAACCGCTGCGCAAATACGATGTGATAAAAAATACTGCAACGATCTCTATTTTATTCTCTAGGGCCTCTGCTAACTTTAAAAATTTGGATAACTTTACTGTTTTTTATGTTTTTAATTCAAAATTGAATTTTTTCCAAAAAAATTGCGTTTGGAAGACCAAACGCAATGGACGCTGCACAAATACAGTGTGATAAAAAATATTGCAACGATCTCCATTTTATTCTCTAGGGCCTCTGCTAACTTTAAAAATTGGGCTAACTTTGCTGTTTTCTTATTTTTTAATTCAAAAAGTGATTTTTTCCCAAAAAAATTGCGTTTGGAAGAACGCTGCGCAAATACGGTGTGATAAAAAATATTGCAACGATCTTCATTTTATTCTCTAGGGCCTCTGCTAACTTTAAAAATTGGGCTAACTTTACTGTTTTCTTATTTTTTAATTCAAAAAGTGATTTTTTTCCAAAAATATTGTGTTTGGAAGACCGCTGCGCAAATACGATGTGATAAAAAATACTGCAATGATCTCTATTTTATTCTCTAGGGCCTCTGCTAACTTTAAAAATTGGGCTTACTTTACTGTTTTCTTATTTTTTAATTCAAAAAGTGAATTTTTTCCCAAAAAATTGAGTTTGGAAGACCGTTGCGCAAATACGGTGTGATAAAAAATACTGCAACAATCTCCATTTTATTTTCTAGGGCCTCTGCTAACTTTAAAAATTGCGCTAACTTTACTGTTTTCTTATTTTTTAATTCAGAAAGTGAATTTTTTTCCAAAAAAAATTGCATTTGGAAGACCGCTACGCAAATACGATGTGATAAAAAATACTGCAACGATTTTCATTTTATTCTCGAGGGTCTCTGCTTTAATAAAATATATATAATGTTTGGGGGTTCTAAGTAATTTTCTAGCAAAAAAAACAGATTTTAGCTTGTAAACAACAAGTGTCAGAAATAGGCCCGGTCCTTTAGTGGTTAAAACAAGTAAATTATTTTAGGTAATAATTATGAAATAAAAGATAAGCGGAAAAAAATGAAGAGATTTGATCTGCTGCAAGGTTTTCTATGAAGTGATAAGCCTCCAATTCACAGTGTTATCCCAGGAATACAGATCTTGATTGAAGCCATGAGACTGTAAGGGTTAAATCTCCATCAAAATAACTGTCACTTCAATAAAAAAAATTTCCTAAAGGAGCCGTATCTTTGTTTATTATATCTGTATTCGGAGCCTACAGGCTGAATTCACAAAGATAACACACAAGCAGCGGTTTTAAAAAAAATAAAAATAAAAAAATAAATAAGAAAAAAAATGTAAAGTGTCCCATTCCTCTGTGCTCACGCGCGAACACATACGCAAGTCCCGCCCACTTATGTAAATGTATTCTGAGCCTACAGGCTGAATTCACAAAGATAACACCCAAGCAGCGGTTTAAAAAAAAAAAAAAAAACAGGTCACATGTCAGGTCACATGTCATTGTCAGGTCACATGTCATTGTCAGGTCACATGATCATCCCCAGCCCCTATATAAGGCCGCACAACCAAGGCACAGCAGCAGTAACCGAGTATTCACTGACCAGTGAGGACGTTGCTACTGTTTCTGGAGAGTTTCTCTTGCAATTTTATCCGATTCGATTTCATTCGATTACGATTTTATTGCCGTTTTTTATTCTCCCGAGCTTAAAGCGTTGTTTCATTATTCTTCATAATGAGACGATTTAATCGTAAAAACGTTGTTTCTCCAAATAACACCGAGGAGAAAGCAACCATGCGAAGACCAGACATGGAAGGAGGGATCAATGTCCAGCCTGCAGATCCCCCAACCAAGAAGCCCCCCAGAATGAAGAGGGTTCGGGCTTTTGTGCGCGGCTGCTTCAGAGCCGTTGTTGGATGTTTTGGTGTCGGCTGTAAAGTCAATGGCCGGCACCAAAAGACAGAGGAATGGGATGGTAAGTATTGTAGATACTGATAGATACAAGATAAATAAAACACTTTCATTGGATTCTTTATTTCCCCATTGATGACGGGTCCCATTCCCATATGTATAGGGGTGTCCATGTACAGGGGGGCAATGACTGGAAGGGGGGGGGGAGCCAATAGTACAAACCTGCAGTCTGATCTCTCACACATCCCTTTTCATTAGGACAGTTTTAGAATTGTTAGCAGCTCTTCCACAGATCTATGGCAGTTGGTGTCAGTTGGGGGAGGGGTTGTGGTGTGTCAGTTAGGCAGCTCAGGCTGGACAGGTGACCAGTAATTGGAGTCCCATTGGAGATTTGTGTCTTCCATGATTTCTATATCCTCACCAATGACAGTCCATGTAAATGTGAACAGAGAGCGCAATATGGGGCTCTTCTAGTAGTAATGCTGGAGGGAGAGAGAGGAGCCAGCAATGTGCAGCCGGGGGAATCTGCAGATCAGGCGGTATATGCTGACAGACAGCAGAGCTCTCTCATCATGTGTCTGCTCAGCAACAGTCAGTGGAGGGCCCCCTACTGGCCCCGATCCCTCGGGCAGTGCCCGATATGCCCGAATAGGCCAGTCTGCCCCTGTTCTGGGTGCCTATAGAAAATCCCATTCAATGTTTTTGTATTTAATATTACACCAGGGATGTGGTACCCAGACATATAGTATGGCGAGGTGAGAACAATATATATATATATTTAACCACTTTACCATTAGAGGATTTTGCTGTCTTACGTCCGGGCCACTTTTTGCGATTCGGCACTGTGCGACTTTAACTGACAATTGCGCGGTCGTGCGACGCCATACCCAAACAAAATTTACGTCCTTTTTCCCCACAAACAGAGCTTTCTTTTGGTGGTATTTGATCACCTGTGCGATTTTTACTTTTTGTGCTATAAACAAAAAAAGAGCGTAAATTTTGAAAAAAACAACAATATTTTTCACATTTTTTTATATGAAATTCCCCCCAAAAAAATGTAAAAATCAAATTTTTTTTAAATTTTTGGCCAATTTGTTTTCTGCTACCTATGTTTGGTAAAAAAAAATTATTATTATCACTATAAGCGTATTTTGATTGGTTTGCGCAAAAGTTATTGCGTTTACTAACTAAGGGAAAGATTTCTGTCATTTTTGGTGTTTTTTTTTTTAACGAGTAATGGCGGCGATCTGCGATTTTTTTTGCGGGACTGCGACATTGCGGCGGACAGATCGGACCCTTGACTGACATTTTTGACACTTTTGGGGTTACCAGTGACATTACTGCAGTAATCAGTGCTATATATATGCACTGTTACTGTAAAAATGACACTGGCAGGGAAGGGGTTAATTTTATTGGAGAGGGAGGGGTTAATGTTTGCCTGGTGCTTACTGACGTGTGTGGGGGGAGGTGACTGAGTGACACAAGGACAGATCCAGGGTTCAGCTATGCTGAACCCTGCAATCTGACCCTGCCTGTCACTTAGGAGATCCGCCCGCTTGTGTTTACACAAGCAGGCGGATCTCCACACTAGATCCCCGACGATCGGGGAAGATCGGCGGCGATCGCCGCTGCTCCTCCCCTGGCCCAACTCCCACTGTGACTGAATACAGCGGGAGCGAGCCTCCGGCGGCGCGCGAGCGCCGCCGAGAAAGGGGAGTGTCTGGCGACGTAGGTCTACGTCGCCAGACGATAACAGACCACTTTGCCGCAGTAGTGTCCATGTAAGCAGACGGCAAGTGGTTAACATCCACATGCCGCACATAGGCATCCATGGGCAGCTGAGCATTCTGTGCAGATAGCACACTCCCAGCCCAGTGATCGGGTTGTCAAGGACGGCTCCCTGTCTCTACCAATGATCAGAAATCAGTCCTGTAATTTTGCCGATCTCTCCTACGCCTCCCCCTGGGGGGTAAAGACCCTGTTAAAAGGACAAAAGGCTAGAAGGGGTTAAGCATAACTAATATATAGCAGGTCAACAATAGTCATCACTGTGTCCCTGTCATGTTGGGTTTATTTATTGTCCCTGCCACTGTAGTATTGAACTTTTCTCTCCGAAAATTGATGTTGTATAAAGGTAAAAATATATGTAATATAGGTGATGTTGCTGACTCTGATTTCTCTTTTTTATTGCAGATGTACCCGATATTTACCACAGTCACAGCTTACACGGCAGGCCTGCCGCAGTGAGCGAGACTGAATTTCAGATCCATAGTGAGACTTCACCAACATGTGAAGTCCACGTTGAGACACCAACAACATGTAAAGTCCACGTTGAGGCTTTACCAACTTGTGAAGTCCACGTTGAGGCTTTACCAACTTGTGAAGTCCACGTTGAGGCTTTACCAACATGTGAAGTCCACGTTGAGGCTTTACCAACATGTGAAGTCCGCGTTGAGGCTTTACCAACTTGTGAAGTCCACGTTGAGGCTTTACCAACATGTGAAGTCCACGTTGAGGCTTTACCAACATGTGAAGCCCACGTTGAGGCTTTACCAACTTGTGAAGTCCACGTTGAGGCTTTACCAACATGTGAAGTCCACGTTGAGGCTTTACCAACCTGTGAAGTCCACGTTGAGGCTTTACCAACCCGTGAAGTCCACATTGAGGCTTTACCAACCTGTGAAGTCCTTGTTGAGGCTTTACCAACATGTGAAGTCCATCTTGAGGCTTTACCAACATGTGAAGTCCACGTTGAGGCTTTACCAACCTGTGAAGTCCACGTTGAGGCTTTACCAACATGTGAAGTCCACGTTGAGGCTTTACAAACCCGTGAAGTCCACGTTGAGGCTTTACCAACCTGTGAAGTCCTTGTTGAGGCTTTACCAACATGTGAAGTCCATCTTGAGGCTTTACCAACATGTGAAGTCCACGTTGAGACTTCACCAACATGTGAAGTCCACGTTGAGACTGCACATACATGTGATGTCCACGTAGAGATTACACCAACGTGTGATATCGACATTGAGACGCTACCAACATGTGATGTCCACATTGAGACACCCCCCACTGAGGCTCAGGAGATCGTCCCAATGGAATTGAATGGCTTCAGATTCCATTGCCTTCTTGGAATGGGGGCTTTTGGAAGGGTAAGTTGTGATATATTTTTTTTTATTTAAAATGTTCAGCCAAAATGTATTTTATATTCTGGATAGAGTGGGGGAGGATTAGAACCCCTGTCTGGTTTTATCACTGTCCATGACTCCATTGGAAAGATTTCCCCTCACTTCCTATCCTGCTGACAACAGTTTCATCAAACAGGAAGTGAGAGAAAATCTGCAACAAGGACACAGAAATCCCTTCTCTCTATTCTACTACCTACCTGTGTTGCTGCTGCAGAGCTAGAAAGTCCAATTAACCGCTTTACCACTGCTCACATTGCTGCTACTGCAGCAATGTGGCTCGCTATCGTCCAGCGACGTAGACCTACGTCGCTGGACTCCGCCCCTCGTGGGCGGCGCGCGCGCGCCACCGGAGGCTCGCTCCCGCTGTTTTCAGTCACAGCGGGAGTCGGGCCAGGGGAGGAGCGGCGGCGATCACCGCTGCTCTTCCCCGATCGTCGAGGAATCGAGTGTGGAGATCCGCCCGCCCGTGTAAACAGAGCGGGCGGATCTCCTAAGTGACAAGGAGTGACAGATTGCAGGGTTCAGCATAGCTGAACATGTGATCTGTCCTTGAGTCACTCAGTCACCTCCCCCCACACACGTCAGTAAGCACCAGGCATACATTAACCCCTCCCTCTCCAATAAAATTAACCCCTTCCCTGCCAGTGTAATTTTTACAGTAACAGTGCATATATACAACACTGATTACTGCAGTAATGTCACTGGTACCCCCAAAAGTGTCAAAAATGTCAGTCAAGGGTCTGATCGGTCCGCCGCAATGTCGCAGTCCCGCAAAAAAAAATTGCAGATCGCCGCCGTTACGCGTTAAAAAAAAAAACACCAAAAATGACAGAAATCTTTCCCTTAATTAGTAAACGCAATAACTTATGCGCAAACCAATCAAAATACGCTTATTGTGATTTTTTTTTTACCAAACATAGGTGGCAGAAAACAAATTGGCCAAAAATTTAAAAAAATTTAGATTTTTACATTTTTTTGGGGGGAATTTCATATAAAAAAATGTTAAAAATATTGTTATTTTTTCAAAATAAACGCTCTTTTTTTGTTTATAGCGCAAAAAGTAAAAATCGCACAGGTGATCAAATACCACCAAAAGAAAGCTCTGTTTGTGGGGAAAAAAAAGGACGTAAATTTTGTTTGGGTACGGCGTCGCACAACCGCGCAATTGTCAGTTAAAGTCGCACAGCGCCGAATCGCAAAAAGTGGCCTGGACGTAAGACAGCAAAATCCTCTGGTGGTAAAGTGGTTAATATATTTCAGGTGCATCAGAACAAAAGGTGCTTACAATTATATATTTTGTTTTCTATAGCAGCTAAAACCGAAGTAGAAAAGTCTGTCCCCTGCCAGCATGCTGAACAGTGGGGTCCTTGCTTTCTGTTGGGAAGCTGTGGTCTCTCTACAAAAAAAAAATCAACATTGCCCCCCGATAAACTTTGCAGACAGCAAAGCTCATGTTTCAGGAGCTCTCGTTCAGATATGTGGGTGTGGCGAACCTCTGTAGAGAGACCACTGCTTCCCCACAGGGTGCTGGCAAGGGAAAAGCTTTTCTATTCAGGCTTTGGCTGCTTTTATGTATAACAAAATGTAAGACTTATATTGCACATAGTTTGTTTTGACACATCTGCACTAATCTGGCTTCTAACTATATAAATCCGAGCACTTTCACCAACCTAGACCCTCCCTGTGATGAATAAAATAGCATTTTGGTGATTGTAGTCATAAATGAAATATTCAGTGTTACTGAACTTCTCTCATTTCTCCCCCTCTGTCCCCTTCAGGTGGTTCTGGCATCACACACCTCCACGGACACACTGCTGGCTGTCAAAGTCATGATGAAGACCAATGACGTGGAGGAATCAAAGGCTGCCCTCCGGGAGAGCTACATTCTGGAGAAAGTTCATACCAGCCTATTTTGTACAAAGGCATATGGCACCTTCCAGACAAAGGTAAGTAACTCATCACCTTCTACGTATTACACTTCTCTGGTGGGTGTGGCTTCATCAGAGGAAAAAAACAGCTTAAGGCTTCTTTCACACGGGCGTTCCGTATGTCCGTATATCACCCCATCCGTTTGCGGATGATATACGGACATAATGCATGTCAATGGGATTGCGGATGTCATCGGATGACCATCCGCTGACATCCGATTTGCGTCCTTTCAGTTCTGTTCCGTTTTTTGGAACAGAACAGAACCCTATTTTTCTTCCGTTTAAAAAAAAAAAAAAAGGACAGGACGCAAAATCGGATGTCAGCGGTGTCATCCGCTGACATCCGCAATCCCATAGACATACATTATGTCCGTATATCATCTTCAAACGGATGGGATGATATGTGGACATACGGACCGGATGACACAAGTTTCATCCAAGTCCGTAAAAAAAAAAAAAGTGCCGGAGCGGATCAAAATACGGTCCACTCCGTGTGAAAGGACCCTTACAATAATTTTTTTAAGACTAAAACCTTCATAATGAAGCAAAGACAAACCCGATCTACCCCTACCTCCGTCTGTCCAGACTACATTCCCTACAGGGGCCTTTAAAGGGTAAGTCAACCCGAAAACTAGATTTCAGTATGTTTGGCATCATGACTCACTGTATAAAGTTTTCTAAAAAAAAATCTTTTTTGACAATCTGTTACAAAGTTTATTATCTGGAGATGGCACCAGGAATAGTAACAGTCCTAAGCCATTGCCTTGCCATTAGCAGCAGCGTTGATAGCCTATCACGTGCCCTCCTTCAGTTGGCTAACAGGTCTATCAGATAGGCAATCCAACAGCAAAAAAATATATAGCATGGAGTGGGAAGTGCTGTTACTGGCAAGAGCTTGAGATGAGAAACTTACAGACTCACAAAAAATTACTGGCTTATGAAAATAGTATATAGTGAGCAATGAAGCCAGTATGCAGAATATGCTGAAAAATGGATTTCGGGTTTACACACACTTTAAGAAGGCTCTTCCACCAGGGCTGGCCTTAGGTGTTCAGGCGCCCTGTGCGAGCTAATCCTGTGGCGCCCCCCCTTACATCAGAGAGCCCCCCTTACATCAGAAACTCCCCACAGAGGCCCCCCTTACATCGGAGACCCCCCACGGAGGCCCCCTTACATCAGAGACCCTCACAGAGGCCCCCCTTACATCATAGACCCCCCACACAGAGCCCCTTTACATCAGAGACCCCCCACACAGAGCCCCCTTACATCAAAGACCCCCCACACAGCGCCCCCTTACATCAGAGACCCCCCCTACATTAAAGACCCCCTTACATCAGAGACCCCCATGGAGCCCCCCCTTACATCACAGACCCCCCCCACAGAGCCCCTTTACATCAGAGACCCTCACAGAGGCCCCCTTACATCATAGACCCCCCCCCCACACAAAGCCCCCTCACAGCCATCCGCACACATGACCTGGGAGAAGATAAGTGTGATGGGCTTCATAGGGACTCACAGAGCAAATCATTTCTATAACCTCGATCTTTCTTCCCTCTGCAGGATATTTTATTCTTCGTTATGGAATACCTGAGTGGCGGAAACCTGAAGTCATTCATATCAGCAAGAGCACCAGTGGATATTGCGACTGCAAGGTAAGACAATGAAGTACCATGATAATAGGGATGGGGGTAGAACATAGTAGTAGATAGATCACATCAAAGTGTAGGGTTGTCCTAGATACGATGAGATTGGTAACACAATGGGGTATCATGATAATAGGGATGGGGGTAGAACATAGTAGTAGATAGATCTCATCAAAGTGTAGGGTTGTCCTAGATAGGATGAGATAGGTAAGACAATGGGGTATCATGATAATAGGGATGGGGGTAGAACATAGTAGTAGATAGATCTCATCAAAGTGTAGGGTTGTCCTAGATAGGATGAGATAGGTAAGACAATGGGGTATCATGTTAATAGGGATGGGGGTAGAACATAGTACTGTAGATAGATCTCATCAAAGTGTAGGGTTGTCCTAGATACGATGAGATAGGTAAGACAATGGGGTATCATGATAATAGGGATGGGGGGTAGAACATAGTAGTAGATAGATCTTATCAAAGTGTAGGGTTGTCCTAGATAGGATGAGATAGGTAAGACAATGGGGTATCATGTTAATAGGGATGGGGGTAGAACATAGTACTGTAGATAGATCTCATCAAAGTGTAGGGTTGTCCTAGATAGGATGAGATAGGTAAGACAATGGGGTATCATGTTAATAGGGATGGGGGTAGAACATAGTACTGTAGATAGATCTCATCAAAGTGTAGGGTTGTCCTAGATACGATGAGATAGGTAAGACAATGGGGTATCATGATAATAGGGATGTGGAAGAACATACTACTGTACATAAACCCCATCAAAGTGTAGGCATGTCCCAGATTATGAGATAGATAAGACAATGAAGTACCATGATAATTGGGATGGGGCATTCATTTCTATTGTAAGAAACACTTCTATGTTTTGTGTTAAATTCTGCTATTACTGGCAATATTTTCTTAAGAATGATTTAGTTATACAAACACACATGACCTGATAATTGTAGTGTTAGGATCAGCTTTTTATAATCTTTGGCTTAGATTAATATACAAAATGCTTCACATCGATCTTTACTATCTTTCCATCAGATTCCTCACTGCGGAGATCATTTGCGCACTGCGCTTTCTTCATAGCAATGGGATTGTTCACCGAGATTTTAAGCCGGCCAACATTCTGCTAGATAGCACAGGACACGTGAAAATCGCAGACTTTGGTTTCTCCGCTATAGATCTAGAAGGATCCAAGATCTTCACATCCATGGAAGCCTACATAACTTACGCAGCGCCAGAAGTGAGTATTCGACCATTTTGGTTTTCCTGTCTTTTTTGAAGCATTCATTTTGAATTATAATGCAGTAAAACAATCAATCAGTCTTTACTTAGGCATGAGCACAGTCTGGAGTTGAACCCACGTTTTGCCTGGTGCTGAGCCTGATTCATGATGCTGTTGATCTTGTTTTGCTGTATGGTAGTATTAGGACTCTCTGAGGAGCGTTGTGTCCATATCAGTGCACATGAAGTGCAAATTATTAACCATTCTATTTTTTATATTTTCACAGATGTTTAAAGAAGACTATTACAGTTTTTCAATTGACTATTTCTCCTTGGGAGTTATAGTCTATGAGATGATGACTGGGAATTATCCTTTCCCCTACAAAGGTGACATTGAGCAGCTGGCAGACTTGATCTGCAACCATGATCCATGCTTCCCTGTGGACTTCGATGAGGATCTCCAGGACCTCATAAAGGACAAAGTAAGTAAACATCCATTCATAGCCAGCAAAGAATGGCTATTCTTTTAATGTTCTAAATATGTAATTGCACAGTCATTGGCTTTGTATCGTCGCTAAATCTATTTTTTTGTTTATTTTTACAGCTTCTATGCAAATGCCCCAAAACCAGAGAGAAGCACGTTGAAAATCTGAGAAGCCATCCATTTTTTCAGGCGATAGACTGGGTGGAACTGGAGGCTGGAGAAGTGAGCCCACCATTTACCATGAGGAAGGTAAGTGTATGAACCAGAAATGAGTCCTTGGCAGTGCATTGCCCAATGTTCTGCAGTCTTTATTCTTTACATTTCAAATAGGCAATCACTGTACATATTATTCATTATTATTGCTTCTTCTCTTTGCAGTACCCACCGATAAACCTGGAAACAGAGCTGAAGATAGAAGAAGTCATCGCTCCTCTGGATGAGGAACAGGGGATCGAACTTACAGAAAAGGACCAGATGTTTTATTGCGGGTTCTCTTTCACCAGCAGCAGATGGGGAGAATTACAAAGACCACCAGGGTCATCAGCTCCCTCTGCAGAATAAACCCCGATCATCCAAGACAGTTATGGTAGGTGTTTTTTTTTTTTTTAGGTTACAGATTTGAGTGTGAATGATGTGCAGAGCATTCACAAATGTATAGAGAAGACTCTGCACCTCCATCTGTTCCCATAGTTCAGGAGGATAATATGTCTCCAGGAGATGACTTCTGTCCTCTAATGCCATGTTTCCACTGAGCGGATCGGTTCGGGTCGGTTCGGTACGGTACGCTGATTTGAGTGTTTCCATTATGAAAGTGGCCCATACAACCAAACCAAACCGCACCATTCCTGGTCCTGCTTCAGATGTAGGGCCATAGGAAATGGTACGGTACGGTTAGGGCGGAGCTACTGGCGTCACACGATACATTCCACTGATTGGCGGACAGGAAAACTTCAATGCTCACGTCAAATGAAAGAGCAAAACAAACACCTCATTTGGTGTAAACCCCGCATGGTCCCTGGTGGCCCGACTTGCAGTGGAAACGCTCACCTGAATAGACCGGACCATTCTAACCCTTCCAAACTGTACCGACCCGAACCGTTGCGCTCAGTGGAAACGAGGCATAATAGACTCATATTTTGGGAAACGTGTACCAGCTTATCGTAATATCATCTTAGAGTTGTTCAACATCAACACAGATTTAAATGTCGGCTTTGTAACCATTCCTACTTTTGTCTCTTCTTTTTTAACAGATCTGCATTAGAGGATCTCCATGTCATACCATCACCACTGGAGCCTCTGCTACGTCATCACTATATTGGAGGATTCTCATCAGCACCCAAGAGAGCAACACCACAAGCTCTCGTCACCAACAGGAGGGACACAAAGCAGGGCTGCTGTTAGAAATGATGGGGCCCCGTACAGCCTACCTGATGGGGTCCCCTTCAACCCCATCCCTGGCCCCACCTCAAAACAAAATGCAGGTTTGTCACCGTTTACGTATATGTGCGGGACCAACGTGCATGTTTGCAATTACGCATGAGCAAGGTGGAATGGAACAGCATTGTATTAGGGGGAGGGGGGTCAGCATTGTATTAGGGGAGGGGGGAAACAGCATTGTATTAGGTGGAGGGGGCCGGGGGGGGGGTCAGCGTTTTATTAGGGGGAGGGGGTCAGCATTGTATTAGGGGGAGGGGGGTCAGCATTGTATTAGGGGGAGGGGGGTCAGCATTGTATTAGGGGGAGGGGGATCAGGTGATCAGCATTGTATTAGGGGGAGGGGGGGTCAGCATTGTATTAAGGTGAGGGGGATCAGGTGATCAGCATTGTATTAGGGGGAGGGGGGCAACATTGTATTAGGGGGAGGGGGGGTCAGCATTGTATAAGGGGGAGGGGGCCGGGGGGAACAGCATTGTATTAGGGGGAGGGGGGTCAGCATTGTATTAGGGGGAGGGGGGTATCAGCATTGTATTAGGGGGAGGGGGATCAGCATTGTATTAGGGGGAGGGGGGGTCATCATTGAACTAGGGGGAGGGGGCATCAGCATTGTATTAGGGGGAGGGGGGATCAGCATTGTATTAGGGGGAGGGGTGTCAGCATTCTATTAGGGGAGGGGGGTGAACATTGTTTTAGGGGTAGGGGTGAATCAGCATTGTATTAGGGGGAGGGGGGATCAGCATTATATTAGGGGGAGGGGGGATCAGCATTGTATTAGGGGGAGGGGGCTCACCAGACCAGGACTACTAGTCACTGCCAGAGGCCTTGAAGGATTGTCCTTTGTCCTGCGCCCCTGAGGCAGGAAGGGGCCCCTGATAAGCCCTGAAGGAAGGGCCCAGCTGCGCAGGGGTGATTAACCCTGTGCGGCTCAGGGCAGGAGGGTGCAGGAGGGTACTCATACCCCCGTGAGACCCTTAACAACCCCAACCAGGGGGTCCCCAAGAAGCCGTTCCCCCAGTAAGGGATATCATACACAATTCGTTTGGAGGCATGGTCGGCTGACCAGCTCTTCAGCCTAAACCATGCGGCGGAGCATACCGGGGATAACCTTGCGACCAGAGGAGCCTCGTCCAGGGCCGCATCACACAGGAACACCATGGCTCAGGCCATACTTTCCACCAGGGCAATAAGAGTCGGTGAGACCAACTCCACCACCAAGTTGCGTATAAGCACCTTGACCCATTCCGTATCTGTGAAACCAGCATGGAAGCGAACAGAGGCATGAGGGGGGAGCCCGCCACCAAATAAATACGGTGGGAAAAAGACTCCACACGCCCATCCATCGGGTCATTAAACACCGGGGAGTCCTCCACGGGCAAAACCGCTTAGGCACCGCCAGCGTGAGCTTAACGCGGCGCCACTGTACATTCACAATGTTGTGAAACTCCTCGGGACAGGGGGAAACCTGACCCGACTTCTGAGCTGTGCGGGATCCGAAGGAAACCCGCTAACCTGACTGGGTGGGCTCATCATGCAAAATTTAAATTGAAAATTTTTCTGACGGAACGAATAAGCAACTAAAGCACGTTCCCGCGCTGCGGTGGAGGACGACCCCTCCACCTCCCCTACTAAGTGTGCGGACTGGGACCCCTCAGAGGGACGCTGTCCGTGGCAACCACAGCAGGCTCTGAAGTAGATGACTGAGAGGGCACCGGCTGGTACTGAACCGTACACTGTGACATCATTTGTAGCAATGGCTGCAGGTAAAGGTGCTGCGGAAAAGTGCTCCGCATGTTCCGGAAGCACAAAAAATAGATTAGCGGGGAAAAGGTTAACATAGGACTCATTTTGCCAGTAATACAAAAAAGGGACACTGGCCCTTTAAATAGGCGAGTTCGCGGTCTGCACTGCGATTCCGCAACCGCCGCC
The DNA here is from genome assembly GCF_965119305.1 of Pelophylax lessonae. Lineage (NCBI taxonomy): Eukaryota > Metazoa > Chordata > Amphibia > Anura > Ranidae > Pelophylax > Pelophylax lessonae. Next base: position 303,800,004 of record NC_138773.1, on the reverse strand, counting down.
GGAGTTCCCCTTTACATTGATAAACTGAGGGGGCAGTGGATTTTTGGAAAAAAAACCACCCAAAATGCATTAAAAACCCCCAAATGACAGACACATATGAAGTGAAAACGCTCGCCCCTGCAGTAACTGAAGATGGATGAAGGAAGTGACATCATCCACTAGAGGCCGACAGTGCCCTGAGCCACACAAAAATGGATGCCAACATAAGTAAATGGGGGAAAAAGCATAGGGAAAATGGCCGCCGCCCTTACTAGGTGGCTGCCCACATCCAAGATGGCGCCGGAACCGGCGCCAAACACAGCAAAAAATGGCTGCTGCCAACACAGGGAGTCAGCCAGGCTGCCCTCATCCAAAATGGCGGCCGAAACAAACGGCGCCAAAATGTCAGGAACCCAGGAACTGACCACTGTGGGAATCCACCAGGGAGACCCCCAGGACAAGGAAAAATGCTCCCACACCCCCCCATGCAGCATTTACCGCAGAGCGCCTGGAGGGGGCAGGGACCATCCAGACCGGCCAGGGGGGGATACTACAGAGACCGCATGTTCTGACATCCCCATGGAGTGGGCCCAAATTTACTGTGCTGCTGCCCGGGCCTGGTACAACAGGGCCGGTTGTACTGCCCTATCAGCAGCCCTGACACAAAGTGTCTATAATTTTTAGGCGTGTGTTGGACCGGCTATAAGGGGAGGTTGGAGGCCGGTATTTTTTTATGCGTGTTTTTGACCCACTATGTTTGATGCATGAATGCAAATATATGCAACCAAAACAAAAAACTCGTTTTTTATTAAATTAGGGACCGCACTGTACAGAGGGGCGTTGACGTGGCAGTGTGGCTTCACATGTATTTGCAAATGTATCCAACATAAACTGAACACAAACTTTTCAAACAATTTAGACTTTTTTATTTTGCTGACTGGATGCTCAGTGTTCTGGAGGATTCTGTGTATTGTAATGTTCTGTAAGCTGCGATAATTAAGCACCGAATCACACTTTTGTGCGGTATTGCAATGCATGTTCACATGTTACATGCAGTAATGTTTTGCAGTGCTATTCCTTGTCAATGATACCCCAGGACATTGACCCAAGGCACTTCCAACACATATGCGTTGCAGTGCACCACAGTGCACATCAACACACTGCCATGTATTGGAAGAATTGGTGCGTGTCGGTTTTTTTTTTCTTTTCTGAACACAACGCAACATAATGGACAGCTGTTGCTCTATATATTATTCTTTTGTGGCTTCTACTACACAACTGATTACATTTGTTTGCTGCTGACAGATTCAACTCTATAGGCACACAACAGAATCACTTTTTTTTTCAAATCAGCTCAGTACAAACCAGATACATAAAAACTTCAAGACGTGTAAAGCCATATAGGTTATCTTTAAAAATCAGCCACAGCCCGAATAGAAAAGCCTCTGCCCTGCAGTAACTGAAGATGGATGAAGGAAGTGACATCATCCACTAGAGGCCGACAGTGCCCTGAGCCACACAAAAATGGATGCCAATATAAGTCAATGGGGGAAAAAGCACAGGGAAAATGGCCGCCACCCTTACTAGGCGGCTGCCCACATCAAAGATGGCGCCGGAACCGGCGCCAAACACAGCAAAAAATGGCTGCTGCCCACACAGGGAGTCAGCCAGGCTGCCCTCATCCAAAATGGCGGCCAAAACAAACGGCGCCAAAATGTCAGGAACCCAGGAACTGGCCACTGCGGGAATCCACCAGGGAGACCCCCAGGACAAGGAAAAATGCTCCCACACCCCCCCATGCAGCATTTACCACAGAGCGCCCCCCAAAGGGGGCAGGGACCATCCAGACCGGCCAGGGGGGGATACTACAGAGACCGCATGTTCTGACATCCCCATGGAGTGGGCCCAAATAACCCCCCTCAGATGACTGTCCCAGGGACACGGGGGGTAGCATCACTCACCATATTACGGACCGCGGGCTCCGCTCCGATATGAACCACCTCCCACCCTGAGTGGGGCTGCCGTCAGCCGAGTGGGGGACGCTGCAACACAGGGCGTTCCAAAGTTGAGTCGTCCCGGCGAAGAAAAATCTCTCCGCAGGCTTGTCCCCATCCGTCGGGGCACCGTCGTGGCGAGGCCTGGGCGGACCAATAACCTGCGCACGCTCGCTGGTCGGGCTGGGACACCATAAGGATCTAGATTATCCAATGCGAGGCCCAGCCTGGCTGTCGCTTGCAGGACTCCAGGAGGATCCCCCTGCCTTACTAGCGATAGTGAGTGAGAAAAATAAAATAAAAACATTTTGCAAAGAAAATGAAAAACTGAGACAGGAGTCCCAGCAGGGAACCTAGTCCTACTCCTAACGCTAGGCAGCAAGAAACTGAAGAGCAGCACTGGATGGCTGAGGGTAATGTCAAGAGGGACAGCCCCCTAAAGGTGTGTCTTTGTTTACATTTTTTTTTGTCAAGTTTTCACTACCTAGCCTGCTCCTGCAGAGGGCGCCATTACCCAATATTGAAGAACATCTGAACGGGCTGCGACTGTCAGAGGACATAAGAGAAACCTATTTTTTTTTAATATGCAGAAATTTACTGTGATGCTGCCCGGGCCTGGTACAACAGGGCCGGTTGTACTGCCCTATCAGCAGCCCTGACACAAAGTGTCTATAATTTTTAGGCGTGTGTTGGACCGGCTATAAGGGGAGGTTGGAGGCCGGTATTTTTTTTACGCGTGTTTTTGACCCACTATGTTTGATGCATGAATGCAAATATATGCAACCAAAACGAAAACCTTGGTTTTTATTAAACTAGGGACCGCACTGTACAGAGGGGCGTTGACGTGGCAGTGTGGCTTCACATGTATTTGCAAATGTATCCAACATAAACTGAACACAAACTTTTCAAACAATTTAGACTTTTTTATTTTGCTGACTGGATGCTCAGTGTTCTGGAGGATTCTGTGTATTGTAATGTTCTGTAAGCTGCGATAATTAAGCACCGAATCACACTTTTGTGTGGTATTGCAATGCATGTTCACATGTTACATGCAGTAATGTTTTGCAGTGCTATTTCTTGTCAATGATACCCCAGGACATTGACCCAAGGCACTTCCAACACATATGCGTTGCAGTGCACCACAGTGCACATCAACACACTGCCATGTATTGGAAGAATTGGTGCGTGTCAGATTTTTTTTTCTTTTCTGAACACAACGCAACATAATGGACAGCTGTTGCTCTATATATTATTCTTTTGTGGCTTCTACTACACAACTGATTACATTTGTTTGCTGCTGACAGATTAAACTCTATAGGCACACAACAGAATCACTTTTTTTTTCAAATCAGCTCAGTACAAACCACATACATAAAAACTTCAAGACGTGTAAAGCCATACAGGTTATCTTTAAAAATCAGCCACAGCAGGGGCGCATGCGCGAGGTCGCGGAAGATGGCCGCTTAGCTTCCGTGCTCCGCGCCACCGGACACTCATCCTCCGCTGTTTGAGGCACTGCACGACTCCAGCGACGACTCCTCGGCTCCATCGGCCTGCTCACACCACCGGGCACACGGGGGTATGCGCCGATCGTCCCAACGCAATCGGAGACAGCGGCCCCAGGTGAAGCTAACTCCGGCCGGGAAGGGGAAGGGCAAGATGGCGCCCGAACCTCCGGAGCTTGATGACTCCACGCGGCTCTCCTCTTCCTCCCTGGCAGACAGCCTGCAGCAATTCCCCGTGGATCTGGTAAGCCCAGCTCCCCCGGACTCTGATGTCATGCTAGCTAAATTCCGGGCTATTGTCAGGGATGAAATAGCCATAGCTTCCCGCAAACTCTCTTCTGACCTCATGCAGGGGTTGAAGGAGCTTGATGGCCGCACTAACCAGTTAGAACATAGGATGGACTTGACCACAACTGTACTGGAGGGCCATGAGGACGAAGTGGACAGGCTCACTGGGGAACTTAATACCCTCCGTGATAAACTGGAGGATGCTGAGAATAGGGCCCGCAGAGATAATCTCTGGATCCGTGGATTCCCAGAGACTGTCACTGATCTTCAGGGCACGGCTACAGCCTTTTTCCAAGAACTGGCCCCTGACATTCCCCTGGAACGCCTGGAATTTGACAGAATTCATAGATCTCTGGCTCCTAAACCTACTGAGGGCCCCCCTCGGGACGTCATTATCAAGTTCCACTACTACCGCACTAAGGAAAGACTCATGCAAGCAGCCAGGGAGCACCCTGATCTCTCCTTCCAGAGCTACTCGCTCCAACTATTTGCAGATCTTTCCCCGGCCACCATTGCCAGGCGGCGGTCCCTGAAGCCCTATCTGCAGATCCTGCAGTCCCACAAAATTAAATACCGCTGGGGCTTCCCCTTCAAGCTCTCATTTACGGTACAGGGCCGCCAATTTCATGCTACCTCCCTGGCTGATCTGCGTAGCCACTTTCAGGAACTGAACTTGGATCTCCCCTCCTCGCAGGCGACACCCAGGTCCTCATCCTCGGCTTCTAAGGTGAAACCATCCACATCTACATCCTCTCCCCCTTCAAAGTCGTCATCTCAGGGATCTCATCATGGCTCCCAGGCCCTTCGCTCCCTTCAGGCTCAACGCTTCCAGGATGTCCCCATCAAGTGATCTACACTGGACTCCATTTTTGGGCCCTTTTTGCCCTCCTTTTTTCTACTTTCCGGGTGTACCCCGCCGTTGGATGCCTTTGTAGGGGTCTCTGGGACATTTTGTTGGGCTGGGTGCCCCCCCTGTGACGCCCCTCGGGTAATGGGGGGCTGGGGGTCCCCACCCTGCCCCTGGTTGCACTTTTTGTTATAAGGACTTTTTGTCCCTTTTTCTTTTTTTTTCTCTTCATTTGCATATGCTGTGCCGTTTTGCACCCGCTGGGTAGGACTCTCTCAGGTTTTTGAAAGTGTGTCCCGCTTATTTTATTGCAATACTGTACTATTGAGGGGTCCTTTTTGTTTAGCTTTTTCTTTTTTTTTTTTTTTGTTTTTGGTGCCTTAGAATGTTTACTTGACGATCCCTTTCCTTTTTGCTATTATTAAGCTGTCGTCGCTGCAGTGCTAAACTTTTTTTTCTTTTTATGGGGGTTTTTGCGGCGCCTGGGGGTCCGGCACTTTTGTGTCCCCCTGGGTGTCCGCGGAGGCCCTCCTTCTTTTTTTTCATGCGGAGGGGTCTGGTGGACCACCGCCCTCCTGTTGTGTCGGATCTTGTTCAGGATCATGGTCCTGGCCAACCCCCAACGCATCTGTGGTCCTTCGGGTCCACGCCTAGATGCATTTGTGCGTTACCATATTTGTGCTAATGATATGTTTTTTCGTCTTTGTGTTTTTCTGTTTCCCTTTTTGTCCCTGTCTCTCCTTCTTGTGGTTCTCTCCTCTTCTTCTCCGTCTTGTTTCTTTCCCTTCCCAGGTCCTGTGGGGCGGTCGATCCGGGGTAAGTTGCTCTTTTTTTTTGTATTCTTTTTTAAATGACGCTTAACTGGTTATCCCTGAATGTGCAGGGGTTGAACTCCCCCCAGAAGAGGGTTAAAGTTTTTCGGTTCCTCCGCCAGAAGCGTATAGATATAGCTTGTCTTCAGGAAACCCATTTTTCCTCCTCCTCGCACCCCAGATATTTTGATGCTCATTACCCACAAGTTTTTCTGGCGACTGGTCAAACTAAGCAACGGGGGGTATTGATCGCATTTTGCAAAGCTGTCCCCTTTCGCTGTGATAAGCAAATAGCGGACCCTGAGGGCGGGTACCTCCTGCTCCAGGGCCTTCTTCAGGATACTGAGGTGACGATTTTGAGTTACTACGCTCCCAACTCTAATCCGGGCCCCTTCCTGTCCCATGTCTGCTCCCTTCTCATGTCTCATGCCAAGGGCACTCTTCTTCTAGCGGGTGATTCAAATACCGTACTGAACCCTTCCCTGGATAAATACCCCCCTGAGAGAGCTGCTCCTTCGTCTGCTGCCAAGCGCTTCGTCTCCTCCTTGCACTCTTCCGATTTTGTGGACCTGTGGCGTGAGATGCACCCCAATGGTAGGGACTATACACACTACTCCCACCCTCACTGTTCCCACTCCCGTATTGATCATGTTTTTATGTTGCGGAAACACCTTCCCCTGGTTCATTCTGTTTCCATCCTGGCCGTCCCCTGGTCGGATCATGACCCTCTACTGGTGGAATGTAATTCCATTTTGAGTATGCCTCATCGTTCCTCATGGATAATGAATGACTCCCTGTTGTCTCTTGCGGATATTCAAACTGAGCTTTTACAAGCTTCCACGGAATACTTTGATCTCAATGCAGGCTCGGTCTCCTCCCCAGTGACACTGTGGGAAGCTTATAAAGCGGTGCTGCGAGGTCGGGTTATCCAGATAGCCTCCCGGCAGAAGCGGGAGCGGTTGAAGCTCCAGCAAACGCTGGAGGCTCGTTTGGAACGTCTTTCCTCCGCCTTTAAGCAGGCTCCGACTCCTGCCAATCGCAGATCACTGGCTCTTTGCCAGACTGAACTGGATTTATGTCTCACTGATAAGGCAGAGAGGACCTTGCGTTGGTCTCGCCAAATGTGGTACGCCAAAGCTAACAAACCGAACGCGATGTTGGCGAACAGACTACGTACTTTTGCCCCTAAATTCACCCCCCATCACTTTGCGCACTCGCCACAATGTGCTCACTAGTAACCCTCTTCAGGTCCTGGAAGAATTCCGTAGTCGCCTTGCTCGGCTGTATTCGGCCCCAGCACAGGCTGACCCTCGCGCTGCGGATGCCTTTTTGCAACGTGTTTCTTTACCTACGCTTTCGGCTTCTCATGTAACTCTTATGGATCGCGATATTCAGGAGTCCGAAGTCTTACAATGCATCAAGGAACTGAAGATAGGGAAGAAACCTGGCCCCGATGGCTTTACCGCATTGTTATATCGGAAGTTTGCTACTGTCCTAGCCCCTCATCTGACAGCGATGTTTAATGCTGTAAAAAACGGCCAATCCCTTACTCCAGACTTGTTAACAGCCAACATTGTCATGCTACCCAAACCGGATCGGGATCACTCTTCATGGGCTAATTTTCGCCCAATTTCGCTTATCAATATCGATATGAAGCTATTAACCAAAATACTGGCTACGCGCCTGAATTCCTTCCTTCCTCGCCTGATCAAGAAGGATCAGGTTGGCTTCGTGCCCAGCCGACAGGCAGGGGACGCCATTCGGCGGATTATTCAACTTCAGCATTTTGCCCTTCAACGACGTATACCCACTATGCTTTTGTCCCTAGATGTGACTAAGGCTTTTGATACCTCGTCTTGGCCTTATTTCATGACTGTTCTCCGCCGCTTTGGCTTCGGCCCCTCCTTTCAGTCCTGGCTTGCTGCCCTCTACGATTCCCCTCAGGCCCGTATCAGATATTACGGATTCGAGTCGCTCCCTTTTTCCATTGGCCGGGGTACGCGGCAGGGGTGCCCGTTGTCCCCCCTGCTGTTTGTCCTGGCCTTGGAACCCTTAGCTGAAGCTATACGTACCCATCATGACGTCTCGGGCATTGAAGTGGCAGGCTCCCCGCATAAGATATCGTTATTTGCGGACGATATCTTGCTGTCTCTTACTTCGCCTAGGATCTCGCTGCCTAATCTCCTGGCTTTGCTGGATGAGTTTGCTGTTTTCTCTGGCCTGCATATTAACCCTGCCAAATCGAATGCGATGTCAGTTACCTTGCCTCCTGACGAGGTGGTGGCCCTTCAAGCAGCCTTTCCTTTCAAGTGGCACCCTGCTTTACCCTATTTGGGTGTTAAACTATCTCCTACGTATGAAGGTCTTTATGCGGTTAATTATCCGTCCCTCTTTCGCCATTTGACATATTTGCTTTCTTCTTGGTCTCACCTTTCCTTGCCCTGGTTTGGCAGGATCACTGCTGTTCGTATGACCTATCTTCCTAAACTATTGTACTATTTCCGTGTGTTACCGGTTCCGATCCCCTCTCATATCTTACGTATTCATCAACGCAAGATTCTGAAATTTATTTGGGGTTCTTCCAGACCCCGTATTAATAGACGCGTTCTGTATGCTCGGAGGATTTCTGGGGGGTTTTCGGTACCGAACTTGAAGGCATACTACACCGCGGCGTCGATAGCCCCTCTCTCTCATTTGCATGACACGTTCCAGTTACCACTATGGGCCACGATTGACCTGGCAGATGCTAGCCCAGTCCCCCTTTCTTCTATTCCTTGGCTCCCTCCTAAATTTCGACCGCCGGATTTACGTCCTTGCCTCCTACATTCTCTCCGCCTCTGGGACTCTGTCAAGTACTCCGCTAATTTGATTTCACCCCACTTGCCTTTACTACGTCTCTTCCCTTGCCCTATGTTTCCGCCTGGTCTCGCTAATCCGCGGGTATTTTCCTGGTGGACTGACCATGGCTTTGTGGATGTCCACTCGCTATTTACTCCCACGAAGATACTCCCCTTTGGGGCCCTTCGCTCCTCGCATGATATACCTCTGCGAGAGCATTTTCGTTATATGCAACTCCATCATTTTCTTCAGCAACTCATTAAGCATAGACCCTTAACCTATACGCTGACGCCATTTGAAAGCATCTGTAGGGCACGGCCCCACTCACCGGGACTTATATCCCTTCTATATGCCTCCATCATCGCTAGCGATACACCCCCCTTCACGGCCTATCATTCTAACTGGGAACTAGAATTGGGGGGCGGTTTAGACAGGGAAGATTGGCAGCACATGACGGCGGCTCTCTCTAAGTGTTCCCGTAATGTCTTGATTCTGGAAAACGCATATAAGGTATTTTACCGATGGTATTATACTCCGGCCAGACTGGCTAAATTTATACCCGCCTATTCCCCCCTATGCTTCCGAGGATGCGCTCAGGAGGGGACTATGGCACATATTTGGTGGACATGTCCCAGGGTGCGCAGACTGTGGATTAGGATTTATGCCTTGCTCCGTAATATTCTTCAAGTCACCCTGAAGAAGGACCAGTACGAGGCTCTCTTGTGTAAGCCTATACCTGATATGACTCGTGCACAGCGACAGTTGGCTCAGCACTTGTTTACGGCTACGAAATTGACCATTGCCCGATCTTGGAAGACCCCGTTGCTTAGTTTTGAGGCGGCCAAAAACCGTATGAATGATATTCTTGTTAACGAAAAGTTGACTGCGATAGTTTCTGATACTCACGCTAAGTTTCTTAAGGTATGGGACCCCTGGATATCGACAGTGGCCCCTTCTAGATTCCAGACCACTCTTCTCTCTCTTTAAATGCCTCCTGGGCGCACACCCCGCAGGACCTATTTCCCTTCTCCCCCCCCCTTCCTCTTCCCCATCTTTTCTTTAACTTCTTTTCTTGTCGCCTCTCTTATTGTTTGTCCTATCTTTCCACGCTTTTCTTTCTTTCCTTTGTCTCCTATTGGTGTTTTTCCTCTCTGGCTTGGTACTTTCAGGCCCAGCCTTTGTTTGCTTATTGGAACGTAATGAACCTTTTCCTGACAGTATTTATAGTTTGGTCCGTGCTGTTTCCCGGTTGGCGCACATACTGTGTCTGTAACATGTTCTGCCATTATCGATTTCTCTGCGTTCCAGTTTTTCTTATCCAATTGTACACATGTATCGTGTTTTTGATGTATGTCACTGCCTTTTTCAAAATAAAAACTTTTGTACAAGAAAAATCAGCCACAGCCCGAATAGAAAAGCCTCTGCCCTGCCAGCATGCTGCAAGGAAGGCCCCTTGCTGTCTATGGGGAAGCAGCAGTCTCTCTGCAGAGGCTTGACTTGCTCTCTGAAGCATCAAAGCTAGAGCTCTCCATTTCATCAGGGAGCATGAGCTTTTTTGATTGCACTGCTATAGCTCAGATGCAACAGGGCGTGTGTTGGACCTCTGCAGAGAGATCACTGCTTCCACACAGAGAGCAAGGACCCCACTCTGCAGCTGCTGGCAGGCTGTGGCTGTTTTTCAAACAGTAATACACCGATCATCTTTTTGTCATGATGCACCTGGAATGCACAGTATTTAGCTGATTTAAACCAAAGGTTCATTTGAGCTTTAACCCTTTTGCTGCCCGGTCAATGCATCATACGGACCTGACAGTGTGGGGTTTTACACACATTACTGGTGGCCAGGGCCGCTGATAAGGGGGGACCACCAGCCCTCTTGTAGGGGGCCCGAGCACACAGGGGGGCCCACACAGAGAGGGGGATTAGTGATGGACAACAAATACAGAAATCTTCCTCCAGCACCTGAATCTGATCTGTCCCTCTCCCTGCTATCAGCTTTTATCTGTTGAGAAAGAGACAGTCATCCCTCACCAATCCCCCTCCCTTGTGTGGGCCCCCCTCCCAGCACTTATCTCTGCTCAGGAGTTTATTTGTAAATTGTAACTTTGTTTCTCTCTCTCTGATCACTGAGCTCCAACTTGCCCAGCCTGTATACTGTATTTTTCTCATCTCATCTTTTTTATTTAACATAGTTTTTTTTTAGATTTAGCAGGAATTATGCGAGTTATGCTATATTTGTGTCTGCTAATAGTGATTTTGTTGTAATTTTAGCTAAATATATCTTTAATATTTTCTTGGGGGGCCCTGCCAGGTAGTCTGTATGGGGCCCCGCGATTTCTAACAGCAGCCCTCGGGGTTTGTGTGGAGATCTGACAAGCTGACTCCTGCCTGTCAGGTGAAAGCATTCCGGTGGCTGCACTGCCACCCGATCCACACTCCCCCATTAATGTGCGACCGACATGGAGGGTGCCGCGGGGTAGAGGAGAGGGAGCTGAGCGGACTCACATCCTCTCTCTTTCCCATCATGTTGCTGACTCGGAAAGCAATGTGTTTGACGCCACTTCCCAGTCCGGCTGTCAGTTTTCCACATATACAAACATGAATGCGCGTGTCAGGGGTGCCTACGCATGAAAATGTCCATTGCGATACACATGTTACATATCGCCATGCACACCAGTGAGAGCGATATGTCCAGCACCAGACCTCCTCCATAACACTAGAATGATGACCTATAGGGGGGCTATTAAAGAATTGCCCATTTAAAATATAAGGAATTTAAATTTGTGGCTACTTCACAGGCTCGTGCATATGTAAGGTGTGACGTGTTGGGTTTCTGTTTACTCAGTGCAGCTTCATCTTTTAAATTTTACCCAAAAATTGGGTAATTTATTTTGTTTGTGCGCCCTAAATTTACATTTGTGTATTTTTTTACCGAAAATTTCTGTTTCCTAGACCTTGATGGTATTATTGTGCGAAATAAAAAATTGGAACTACCACTATTTTATTCTCTAGGCCCAGGTATGTTCTTTTAGAAAACATATATTGTTTTGGGAGCTTTATGTAATCATTGGGCAAAAAAAGGAGGCTTTAAATGTGTGCAAAGACAGCTCTGGCAGCAAACGGGTGAATGGAGTGTCATGAGAGTAAAAGGAAGGTGAGTGTGTGCACCTGAAGAAGGCGGCAGTAACAATGTATCTAAAAATTTAATATGTTACAATGTAGCAGTTCTTAGATGTGGAGGCTGTGGAATTGATGCACTGCAGCACAAAAAAAATCTATCAAAGTGACATTTAAGGAGTTATAAAGTCAGAAGGTTTTTCATCCAAATGCATTCTATGCATTAAGATAATAAGCCATCTGGCAGTAGCAGCCTCACCAGCACCCCCTAATACTTACCTGAGCCCCATCTCAATCCAGCGGAGTCCAAAAGTCCCTCGGCCGCACAGTACTCTCCCCCCTGATTGGCTGAGACACAGCCGCTGCGCCATTGGCTCACGCCACTGTCAATCAAAGCCAGTTAGCCAATCAGGAGAGAGACGGGGTGGTTCCGAATCGCAGCTCCATGTCTGAATAGACACATGGAGCTGCAGCTTGACTCGGGTGCCCCATCGCAAGCTGCTTGCTGTGGGGGCATTCGACAGGAGGGAGGAGCCAGGAGCAGCGAAGAGGGACCTGAGAAGAGGAGGATCCGGGCTGCCCTGTGCAAAACCACTGCACAGAATAAGTAAGTATAACATATTTATTAAAAAAAAAAAAAACAACAACTTTACAATCACAAAAAACCTTTGTTGTTTTTCTTTTTTTTTCTTACAATATTAGACAGGTTATACTTACCTGCTCTGTGTAGTGGTTTTGCACAAAGCAGCCCCGATCCTTTTATTCTGGGGTCCCCGCCGGCGCTCCTTGCTCCTCCTCTTATTCTTATGCGAGTGCCCTTATAGCAAGCTGCTTGCTATGGGGGACTCGTGCAATCTCGTTCCCAAGCTGTCTGGTCTGTGTCTATTGACATAGACCGGGTGGTTTGGCCTCACCCCCCAATCCCTCATTACAGAACTTAATTGACAGAAGCAGCAGCAGCCAATGGCTCCCGCTGCTATTAATTAGTTACATATAGTTACATAGTAGTTACGGTTGAATAAAGACAATAGTCCATCCAGTTCAACCTGTGTAGGTGTTAGTGTGTCAGTGTCAATAATCATTTCCCATATCCCTGAATATTGTGTTCTTTGAGATGCGCGTCCAAGAGTCTTTTAAAAGTATTAATACTCCCCGCTGATACCACCAATTGTGGAAGAGAGTTCCACATTCTTACAGCCCTGACAGTGAAAAACCCCCTACGCAGCTTAAGGTTAAACCGCTTCTCCTCCAATCTCATTGTGTGGCCACCTGTCCTCTTACACTCCCTGCCATTGAATAGTTTTTTTCCTATGCTGGGATCACCATTGAGGTATTTTTTAAATTGCTATCATGTCCCCTCTCAAGCATCTCTTCTCCAGCAAGAATAAATTTAGTGCTTGTAGTCACTCCTCGTAATTAAGGTCCTTCAATCCCCTAATTAATTTTATTGCCCTTCTTTGGACTCTCTCCAGCTCCAGCACATCCTTTGTGAGGATTGGTGAACAGAACTGGACAGAATACTCCAGATGTGGCTGGACCAGAGTATTGTAAATTTGCAGGATTATAGTTTTATCTCTGGAATATATCCTCTTTTTTATGCATGCTAATATTCTGCTGGCTTTGGCAGCTGCAGCTTGACATTGCAAGCTATTGCTCAGTCTTTCTTCCACTAGCACCGCCAGATCTTAATCCAACCTTGATTCCCCCAGAGATTCCCCCCCCCCCCCAGTGAGTAGTTTGCGTTTATGTTTTTATCCCCCAAGTGCATTACCCTACATTTCTCCACATTTGCCATGTAGTTACCCACTCCATTATTTTGTTTAGGTCATTCTGTAAGATTTCTATATCCTGATGTGAAATGGAGAAATCGTTGATGACCCTTGTAAACAGGGATGTGCAGATACGCATCCTTTAAGTCGATGGAGACCAGAAAATCTCCTTGATTTAAAGACGCCACCACCGACCGGATGGATTCCATCTGGAACTTCTGCACCCGCGCAAAGCGGTTCAGAGACTTGAGGTCCAGAATCAGACGCACTTTGCCCTCCTTCTGGGCACCGTGAACAGGTTGGAATAGAACCCGTGAAACCTGTCCTGCTGAGGGACTGGTATAACAACTCTTTGGGCAAGAAGATCTTGCACAGCCCCTTGAGAGATCATAAACGATCAAGAGACAGACGGATATTTGATGGAAAGAACCTGTCTGAGGGGCGAGATCGAAACTTGATCTTGTATCCTGAACGAATCAGTTCGTGAACCCCCTTGTCCTGAATTTGGGACAACCCGGGTTCCTGAACAAGACACAGACGTTCCCCCACCTCGGAAACGGGTGAGGGTGTCCCGGCAGGCGGAAGAAGACTGGGCCCCAGCACCGGACTGACCTGTCGTGGGCTCACCAGACCAGGACTACTAGTCACCGCCAGAGGCCTTGAAGGATTGTCCTTCGTCCTGCGCCCCTGAGGCACGAAGGGGCCCCAGATAAGCCTTGAAGGAAGGGCCCAGCTGCGCGCTGGGTGATTAACCCTTTGCGGCTCGGGGCAGGAGGGTACTCATACCCCCTGTGAGACCACGGACAAACCCAACCAGGGGGTCCCCAAGAAGTCATTCCCCCAGTAAGGGATATCATACACAATCCGTTTGGAGGCATGGTCGGCCGACCAGCTCTTCAACCCAAACCATGCGGCGGAGCGTACCACGGATAACCTTGCGACCAGAGGAGCCTCGTCCAAGGCCGCCTCACACAGGAACACCATGGCTCAGGCCATACTTTCCACCAGGGTAAAAAGGGTCAGAGAGACCGACTCCGCCACCAAGTTGCGTATAAGCACATTAATCCCATTCCGTATCTGTGAAACCAGCACGGAAGCGAACACAGGCATGAGGGGTGAGCCCGCCACCAAATAAATACGGCTGGAAAAAGACTCCACACGCCCATCCATCGGGTCATTAAACACCGGGGAGTCCTCCACAGCACCACCATGGAGTTATTCAATCCGAAAACAGTGAGGTCTACCCCAGGTGACACCATCTGCAAAAGGATAGCGGCGCTGAAAACCGCTTAGGCACCAGCGTGAGCTTAACGCGGCGCCACTGTAAGTTCACAATGTTGTGAAACTCCTCGGTACAGGGGGAAACCTGACCCGACTTCTGAGCTGTGCGGGACCCGAAGGAAACCCGCTAACCTGACTGGGTGGGCTCATCATGCAAAATTGAAATTTGAGAATTTTTCTGACAGAGCAAATAAGCAACTAAAGCACGTTCCCTCCACCTCCCCTACTAAGTGTGCGGACTGGAACCCCTCAGAGGGACGCTGTCCGTGGCAACCACAGCAGGCTCTGAAGTAGATGACTAAGAGGGCACCGGCCAGTACTTAACCGTACAGTGCTCCGCATGTTCCGGAAGCACAAAAAATAGATTAGCGGTGAAAAGGTTAACATAGGACTCATTTTGCCAGTAATACAAAAAAAAAGGGCCACTGGCCCTTTAAATCGGCGAGTTTGCGGTCCACACCGCTATTCCGCAACCACCGCCGGAGTTCCCCTTTACATTCATAAACTGAGGGGGCAGTGGATTTTTGGAAAAAAACACCCAAAATGCATTAAAAATCCCCAAATGACAGAGACATATGAAGTGAAAACACTCGCCCCTGCAGTAACTGAAGATGGATGAAGGAAGTGACATCACTAGAGTCCGACAGTGCCCTGAGCCACACAAAAATGGATGCCAATATAAGTCAACGGGGAAAAAAGCACAGGCAAAATGGCCGCCGCCCTTACTAGGCGGCTGCCCACATCCAAGATGGCGTCGGAACCAGCGCTAAACACAGGAAAAAATGGCTGCTGCCCACACAAAGAGTCAGCCAGGCTGCCCTCATCCAAAATGGCGGCCAAAACAAATGGCGCCAAAATGTCAGGAACCCAGGAACTGGCCACTGCGGGAATCCACCAGGGAGGGACAAGGAAAAATGCCCCCACACCCCCCCCCCATGCAGCATTTACCACAGAGCACCCCCCAAAGGGGGCAGGGACCATCCAGACCGGCCGGGATGATACTACAGAGACCGCATGTTCTGACATCCCCATGGAGTGGGCCCAAATAACCCCCCCCTCAGATGACTGTCCCAGGGACACAGGGGTAGCATCACTCACCATACTACGGACCGCGGGCTCCACTCTGATACGAACCACCTCCCACCCTGAGTGGGGGTGCCGTCAGCCGAGGGGGGACACTGCAACACAGGGCGTTCCAAAGTTGAGTCGTTCCGGGCAAAGAAAAATCTCTCCGCAGGCTTGTCCCCATCTGTCGGGGCACAGTCGTGGCGAGGCCTGGGCAGACCAATAACCTGCACACGCTCGCTGGTCAGGCTGGGACACCATAACGATCTAGATTATCCAGTCGTGGCCCAGCCTGGCTGTCGCTTGTAGTCCTCCAGGAGGATCCCCCTGACTAACTAGCGATAGCGAGTTGGAAAAATAAAATAAAAACATTTTGCAAAGAAAATGAAAAACTGAGACAGGAGTCCCAGCAGGGAACCTAGTCCTACTCCTAACGCTAGGCAGCAAGAAACTGAAGAGCAGCACTGAATGGCTGAGGGTAATGTCGAGAGGGACAGCCCACTAAAGGTGTGTCTTTTTTTAACTCTTTTTTGTCAAGTTTTCAATACCTAGCCTGCTCCTGCAGAGTGCGCCATTACCCAATAGTGAAGAACATCTGAACGGGCTGCGACTGTCAGAGGACGTAAGAGAAACCTATTTTTTTTTTAATATGCAGAAATTAACTGTGATGCTGCCCGGGCCCGGTACAACAGGGACGGTTGTACTGCCCTATCAGCAGCCCTGACACAAAGTGTCTATAATTTTTAGGCGTGTGTTGGACCGGCTATAAGGGGAGGTTGGAGGCCGGTATTTTTTTTATGCCTGTTTTTGACCCACTATGTTTGATGCATAAATGCAAATATATGCTACCAAAACCTCTGTTTTTATTAAACTAGGGACCGCACTGTAGAGAGGTGCCTTGACGTGGCAGTGCGGCTTCACATGTATTTGCAAATGTATCCAACATAAACTGAACACAAACTTTTCAAACAATTTAGACTTTTTTATTTTGCTGACTGGCTGGTCAGTGTTCTGAAGGATTCTGTGTATTGAAATGTTCTGTAAGCTGCGATAATTAAGCACCGAATCACACTTTTGTGTGGTATTGCAATGCGAGTTCACATGTTACACGCAGTAATGTGTTGCAGTGCTATTCCTTGTCAATGATACCCCAGGACATTGACCCAAGGCACTTCCAACACATATGCGTTGCAGTGCACCACAATGCACATCAACACACTGCCATGAATTGGAAGAATTGGTGCGTGTCGGATTTTCTTTTCTTTTCTGAACACAACTAAACATAACGGACAGCTGTCGCTCTATATATTATTCTTTTGTGGCTTCTACTACACAACTGATTACATTTGTTTGCTACTGACAGATTAAACTCTATAGGCACACCACAGGCTCAATTTTTTTTCAAATCAGCTGAGTACAAACCACATACATAAAAACGTAAGACGTGTAAAGCCATACAAGTTATCTTTAAAAACCAGCCACAGCCCAAGTAGAAAAGCCTCTGCCCTGCCAGCATGCTGCAAGGAAGGCCCCTTGCTGTCTATGGGGAAGCAGCAGTCTCTGCATAGGCTTGACTTGATCCTTGAAGCATCAATGCGAGAGCTCTCCATTTCATCAGGGAGCATGAGCTTTTTTGATTGCACTGCTATAGCTCAGACCCAGCAGGGCGTTTGTTGGACCTCTGCAGAGAGATCACTGCTTCCACACAGAGAGCAAGGACCCCACTCTGCAGCTGCTGGCAGGCTGTGGCTGTTTTTTAAACTGCAATACACTGATCATCTTTTTGTCATGATGCACCTGGAATGCACAGTATTTAGCTGATTTAATTCAAAGGTTAATTTGAGCTTTAACCCTTTTTGCTGCCAGGTCAATGCGTCATACGGACCTGACAGTGTGGGGTTTTAGTTTTACACACATTACTGGTGACTGCAGTCAACGGGGATTGTGTGGAAATCTGACAAGCTGACTCCTGCCTGTCAGGTGAAAGCATTCCGGTGGCTGCATTGCTACCCAATCCACACTCCCCGTTAATGCGTGCCCCCACCATGTATCCCAGGCTCCACTTGCCCATTTGCGAGCCCGGGGCCGAGATGGAGGGTGCCGCGGGGTAGAGGAGAGGGAGCTGAGCGGACTCACATCCTCTCTCTTTCCCTTCATGTTGCTGACTCGGAATGCAATGTGTTTGACGTCACTTCCCAGTCCGGCTGTCAGTTTTCCACATATACAAACATGAATGCATGTGTCAGGGGTGCCTACGCATGAAAATGTCCATTGCGATACACGTTACATATCGCCACACACACCAGAGTGAGAGCAATATGTCCAGCACCAGACCTCCTCCATAACACTAGAATGATGACCTAAAGGGGGCTATTAAAGCATTGCCTATTTAAAATATAAGGAATTTGACAGGATATGGGGTGGGTGGTTGGCGGTTCCTGGCCTAGCTCCTAAAGACTTGGTCCTTGCCCGACTGCTGCAATCAGTGGCGTAGCGTGGGGGGTGCAGTGGGGGCCACTGGCACCGGGCGCAAAATTTAGGGGGGCGCATCCCACGCCCGCAATCGGCGGGATCAAAGTGTCCCTTTATTCTGAAGTTGCCCGCCCGCACTCCACCTCTTGGCTCAGTGGCCGCTGCTTTGTGCAAGACGAGCGGCGGACCGCTGAAGGTGTCATGCGGCCAGGGGGCGGGGCTGGTCGTGGATGAAGATGCCAGTCTGTCTGTGGCTCGGTGCATGTGCAGCACCGCTTCCGGAGTCTCCCCCTGCTGTCCGGCCGGCCACCGACATGCTGTCTCTCCCCTCCTCGAGTCGCCAGTGTATTGGCACAGAACAAGGTAAGTGATGTCTTGCCTGCCCCCAGGGTCCAGGGAAGTGGGGGGGGTCAGCATAGGTGTCAGTGTAGGGGAAGTGGACATGGAAGGGAGGGAGGGGGGGGGTCAGTGTAGGTGTCAGTGTAGGGGGGGGGTCAGTGTATGTGGAAATGTAGGGGGGTCAGTATAGGTGTCAGTGTAGGTGAAGTGAACATGGGAGGGGGGGGGGTCAGTGTAGGTGTCAGTGTATGGGGGGGGTCAGTGTAGAGGAGGGTGTGTCAGTGTAGGGGGGTCAGCATAGGTGTCAGTGTAGGTGTCAGTGTATGGGGGGGGTCAGTGTAGAGGAGGGTGTGTCAGTGTAGGGGGGTCAGCATAGGTGTCAGTGTAGGTGTCAGTGTAGGGGGGGGTCAGTGTATGTGGAAATGTAGGGGGGTCAGTATAGGGATCAGTGTAGGGGGGTCAGTATAGGCGTCAGTGTATGGGGGAGGTCAGTATAGGCGTCAGTGTATGGGGGGGTCAGTATAGGGATCAGTGTAGGGGGGTCAGTATAGGCGTCAGTGTATGGGGGAGGTCAGTGTAGGGGGGTCAGTATAGGTGTCAGTGTATGGGGGGGGGGGGGGTCAGTATAGCTATTAGTGTGGGGGTCAGTGTATCTGGAAATGTAGGGGGGAGTCAGTGTAGGGGTCAGTGTATGGGGGGGGTCAGTGTATGTGGGAATGTAAGGGGGTCAGTATAGGTGTCAGTGTAGCTGTCAGTGTACGGGGGGGGGGTCAGTGTAGGTGTCAGTGTATGGGGGGGGGTCAGTGTAGAGGAGGGTGTGTCAGTGTAGGGGGGTCACTATAGGTGTCAGTGTAGGGGTCAGTGTAGGTGTCAGTGTATGGGGGGGATCAGTGTAGGGGGTCAGTGCATGTGGAAATGTAGGGGTGTCAGTGTATGTGGCAGTCAGTGTAGGGGGATCAGTATAGGTGTCATTGTATGGGGGGGTCAGTATAGGTGGGTCAGCATAGGTGTCAGTGTAGGGGAAGTGGACATGGAAGGGAGGGAGGGGGGGGGTCAGTGTAGGTGTCAGTGTAGGGGGGGGTCAGTGTATGTGGAAATGTAGGGGGGTCAGTATAGGTGTCAGTGTAGGTGAAGTGAACATGGGAGGGGGGGGGGGTCAGTGTAGGTGTCAGTGTATGGGGGGGGGGTCAGTGTAGAGGAGGGTGTGTCAGTGTAGGGGGGTCAGCATAGGTGTCAGTGTAGGTGTCAGTGTATGGGGGGGGGTCAGTGTAGAGGAGGGTGTGTCAGTGTAGGGGGGTCAGCATAGGTGTCAGTGTAGGTGTCAGTGTAGGGGGGGGTCAGTGTATGTGGAAATGTAGGGGGGTCAGTATAGGGATTAGTGTAGGGGGGTCAGTATAGGCGTCAGTGTATGGGGGGGTCAGTATAGGGATCAGTGTAGGGGGGTCAGTATAGGCGTCAGTGTATGGGGGAGGTCAGTGTAGGGGGGTCAGTATAGGTGTCAGTGTATGGGGGGGGTCAGTATAGCTATTAGTGTGGGGGTCAGTGTATCTGGAAATGTAGGGGGGAGTCAGTGTAGGGGTCAGTGTATGGGGGGGTCAGTGTATGTGGGAATGTAAGGAGGTCAGTATAGGTGTCAGTGTAGCTGTCAGTGTACGGGGGGGGTCAGTGTAGGTGTCAGTGTATGGGGGGGGTCAGTGTAGAGGAGGGTGTGTCAGTGTAGGGGGGTCACTATAGGTGTCAGTGTAGGGGTCAGTGTAGGTGTCAGTGTATGGGGGGGATCAGTGTAGGGGGTCAGTGCATGTGGAAATGTAGGGGTGTCAGTGTATGTGGCAGTCAGTGTAGGGGATCAGTATAGGTGTCATTGTATGGGGGGGTCAGTATAGGTGGGTCAGTATAGGTGTCAGTGTATGGGGGGGTCAGTATAGCTATTAGTGTAGGGGTCAGTGTATGGGGGGGTCAGTGTATGTGGGAATGTAAGGGGGTCAGTATAGGTGTCAGTGTAGCTGTCAGTGTACGGGGGGGGGGGATCAGTGTAGGTGTCAGTGTATGGGGGGGTCAGTGTAGAGGAGGGTGTGTCAGTGTAGGGGGGTCAGCGTAGGTGTCAGTGTATGGGGGGGATCAGTGTAGGGGGGGTCAGTGTATGTGGAAATGTAGGGGGGTCAGTATAGGTGTCAGTGTATGTGGCGGTCAGTGTAGGGGGGTCAGTATAGGTGTCAGTGTATGTGGCGGTCAGTGTTGCCAACCGTCCGTATTTTTACGGACAGCCCGTAAAATCAGGGCACTTTAAGGCTGCCCGTAAATGCCCGTAGGAGTCAGTAAGTGCCAGTAAAAATGGCTGCTTCGGGCTCAGATTAGAACTGCGCATGCGCAGTTCCGGAAATCATCGAGTCTGACTCGACGAGTCATCCGATCTTGAGTCTGCCGCCACCCACTGGTGATGTCATGCCGCATGGGACGGGAGGCGGGACTCGGGAGCCGTCGTAAAAATTTAAAATGGTGCCGGGCGGGAGGAGGATACCGGACGCGGTTCACTGCACACAGCCACACACACGCGGCGTCGGCAAGAGGCGGGACTCGGGAGGATGCAGCTTTTACATCTCTGTAAGCCAGGTCAGGACCGTCAGGATCGCCCCATTGCTAGATAGCAGCTTCCTTCCACGGTGAGAGAAGCATTGGCTTTACTGGGCACTGCACTGGCGCTGTGGCTAGAGAAGTGGAGGACAGGAGGACACTCATTAAAGAAGATGGCAGAGGACAGTGCCTGTGGGGACTAAAGGGGGCACAGGACAGTACTATGGGGGTCTGAAGGGGGCAGAGGACAGTGCCTGTGGGGACTAAAGGGGGCACAGGACAGTACTATGGGGTCTGAAGGGGGCACAGGACAGTACTATGGGGGTCTGAAGGGGGCAGAGGACAGTGCCTGTGGGGACTAAAGGGGGCACAGGACAGTACTATGGGGTCTGAAGGGGGCACAGGACAGTACTATGGGGTCTGAAGGGGGCACAGGACAGTACTATGGGGGTCTGAAGGGGGCAGAGGACAGTGCCTGTGGGGACTAAAGGGGGCACAGGACAGTACTATGGGGTCTGAAGGGGGCACAGGACAGTACTATGGGGTCTGAAGGGGGCACAGGACAGTACTATGAGGTCTGAAGGGGGCACAGAAGGACAGCACTATGGGGGTCTGAAGGGGGCAGAGGACAGTGCCTGTGGGGACTAAAGGGGGCACAGGACAGTACTATGGGGTCTGAAGGGGGCACAGGACAGTACTGTGAGGTCTGAAGGGGGCACAGGACAGTACTTTGGGGTCTGAAGGGGGCACAGGACAGTACTGTGAGGTCTGAAGGGGACACAGGACAGTACTTTGGGGTCTGAAGGGGGCACAGGACAGTACTATGGGGTCTGAAGGGGGCACAGGACAGTACTATGGGGTCTGAAGGGGGCACAGGACAGTACTATGGGGTCTGAAGGGGGCACAGGACAGTACTATGGGGTCTGAAGGGGGCACAGAAGGACAGTACTATGGGGGCTGAAGGGGGCACAGAAGGACAGTACTATGGGGGCTGAAGGGGACACAGAAGGACAGTACTATGGGGGCTGAAGGAGACACAGAAGGACAGTACTATGGGGGCTGAAGGGGGCACAGAAGGACAGCACTATGGGGGTCTGAAGGGGGCAGAGGACAGTGCCTGTGGGGACTAAAGGGGGCACAGGACAGTACTATGGGGTCTGAAGGGGGCACAGGACAGTACTGTGAGGTCTGAAGGGGGCACAGGACAGTACTTTGGGGTCTGAAGGGGGCACAGGACAGTACTGTGAGGTCTGAAGGGGACACAGGACAGTACTTTGGGGTCTGAAGGGGGCACAGGACAGTACTATGGGGTCTGAAGGGGGCACAGGACAGTACTATGGGGTCTGAAGGGGGCACAGGACAGTACTATGGGGTCTGAAGGGGGCACAGAAGGACAGTACTATGGGGGCTGAAGGGGGCACAGAAGGACAGTACTATGGGGGCTGAAGGGGACACAGAAGGACAGTACTATGGGGGCTGAAGGAGACACAGAAGGACAGTACTATGGGGGCTGAAGGGGACACAGAAGGACAGTACTATGGGGGCTGAAGGGAACACAGAAGGACAGTACTATGGCGTTGAAGGGGACACAGGACAGTACTATGGGGTCTGAAGGGGGCACAGGACAGTACTATGGGGTCTGAAGGGGGCACAGGACAGTACTATGGGGTCTGAAGGGGGCACAGGACAGTACTATGGGGTCTGAAGGGGGCACAGGACAGTACTATGGGGTCTGAAGGGGGCACAGGACAGTACTATGGGGTCTGAAGGGGGCACAGGACAGTACTATGAGGTCTGAAGGGGGCACAGGACAGTACTATGGGGTCTGAAGGGGGCACAGGACAGTACTATGGGGGCTGAAGGGGGCACAGAAGGACAGTACTATGGGGGCTGAAGGGGGCACAGAAGGACAGTACTATGGGGGCTGAAGGGGGCACAGAAGGACAGTACTATGGGGGCTGAAGGGGGCACAGAAGGACAGTACTATGGGGGCTGAAGGGGGCACAGAAGGACAGTACTATGGGGGCTGAAGGGGGCACAGAAGGACAGTACTATGGGGGCTGAAGGGGACACAGAAGGACAGTAATATGGGGGCTGAAGGGGACACAGAAGGACAGTACTATGGGGGCTGAAGGGGACACAGAAGGACAGTACTATGGGGTCTGAAGGGGTCACAGAAGGACAGTACTATGGGGGCTGGAGGGGTCACAGAAGGACAGTACTATGGGGTCTGAAGGGGGCACAGAAGGACAGTGCTGTAGAGGGTATATGAAGGTGGGCAGAGGAGGACTCTGCTGTGGGAGGGTGATTTAAAAGGTGGCAGAGGTGGACACTGATGTGGAGGGTGAAGTGGGGCAGATTAGGACACTACTGTTGGGGGGAATGGGGGGTGTCTGCAGCCTCTCAATACCTCCTGTACCATGTCCGCGCAGCCTCTGACCATCTCCTGTAGAACGTCCGCAGTCTCTGACCTCCTCCGGTATGATGTCCACAGCATCTGACCACCTCCCGTATCATTTCCGCAGCCTCTGACCACCCTCAGGTAAGTGACAGCGCTGCCAGGCTGTCTAAGGGGGGGTCACTGATGTAAGGGCTGGGTGAATACAATAATGTAAGGGGGAACTGATGTAAAGGTTTCCCCCTTATAGCAGGGAATCCCCCCCCCTTACCTTAGTGTAATTAATCTGTGGAAGGTGGTCTCTGGTCACCAGACTCCCCCCCACCCCCCTATCAGAGTTCCTGATATTCCTCTCTACATCAGAGTCTGCAGTATTCTCCCCTTACAGTGCGAAGGGGGAACTCTGCGGACCCTGATGTAAAAGGGAACTCTGATGTAAAGGGGAATGCAGTGGACTCTGATATAAGGCGGTTTCTGGTCACCAGAGCACCCACTTAAATCAGAGTTCCTGCTTAAATCAAGATCTGCAGCATTCCTCTTTATGTCAGAGTTACACTGTAAGGGAAATCCTGAACACTCTGATATATGGGGGAACGCTGTGCTGGCTGGATTATATTAATCTGACCTTCATGTAAATGGAGAAATATGGTTTTTTGACTTTTGTTTAACTTAAACACATTGCTAATAGCGCTATCTACATGTTTATAGTTTAAGTATTGATATTTGCACGGTTTAGCACTGAAAACAGCCTGTTTATGTACATTTTTGCCATGTCAGTAAAAAATTGGTGCCATCCGTAAATTTTGGACGTTCTGCCAGTAAATTTCCCTCCGGAGGGTTGGCAACACTGGTGGCGGTCAGTGTAGGGGGGTCAGTATAGGTGTCAGTGTATGTGGCGGTCAGTGTAGGGGGGTCAGTATAGGTGTCAGTGTATGGGGGAGGTCAGTGTAGGGGGGTCAGTATAGCTATTAGTGTAGGGGTCAGGGTAGGGGGGTCAGTGTATGTGGAAATGTAGGGGGGAGTCAGTGTAGGGGGTCAGTGTATTGGGGGTCAGTGTATGTGGGAATGTAAGGGGGTCAGTATAGGTGTCAGTGTAGCTGTCAGTGTATGGGGGGTCAGTGTAGGGGGTCTGTATAGGTGTCAGTGTAGGGGGTGTTATTGTATGGGGGGGTTAGTGTATAGAAATGCAAGGGGGAGTCAGTGTAGGGGTCAGTGTATGTGTCAGTGTAGTGGGGGTAAGTGAAGGGGGGTCAGTGTAGGTGTCAGTGTATGGGGGGGGGGGTAGGTTTGTGTAGGGGGCGCAAATTACTTGCCTTGCCCCGGGTGCTGACAACCCACGCTACGCCACTGGCTGCAATAACTGTTTTGCAATTGAGGTGTGGGCTTCTCTGGATTGGGGGAGGGGGGGGGGGCCTTGTTGTGGATATACTCTGGCGGCGAATGGAGTATCAGGAGAGTAAAAGGAAGGTGATTGTGCGCACCTGAAGAGGGCGGCAGTAACAATGTATCTATAAATGTAATATGTTACAGTGTAGCAGTTCTTAGATGTGGAGGCTGTGGAATTGATGCACTTCAGCACAAACAAATCTATCAAAGTGAAATTAAAGGAGTTGTAAAGTCAGAAGGTTTTTCATCCTAATGCATTCCATGCATTAAGATAATAAGCATTCTGGCAGTAGCAGCCTCCCCAGCACCCCCTAATACTTACCTGAGCCCCATCTCAATCCAGCGGAGTCCAAGAGTCCCTCGGCCGCACAGTACTCTCCCTCCTGATTGGCTGAGACACAGCCGCTACTCCACTGTCAATCAAAGCCAGTTAACCAATCAGGAGAGAGACGGGGTGGTTGCGAATCGCAGCTCCATGTCTGAATGGACACATGGAGCTGCAGCTTGGCTCGGGTGTCCCATCGCAAGCTGCTTGCTGTGGGGGCATTCGACAGGAGGGAGGGGTCAGGAGCAGCAAAGAGGGACCTGAGAAGAGGCGGATCCAGGCTGCCCTGTGCAAAGCCAACTGCACAGAATAGGTAAGTATACCATTTTTGTTCTTAAAAAAAAAAAAAAAAAAAAACTTTACAATCACTTTAAACCTTTGTTGTTTTTCCTTTTTTCTTAAAATATTAGACATGTTATACTTACCTGCTCTGTGTAGTGGTTTTGCACAGAGCAGCCCCGATCCTTTTCTTCTGGGGTCCTGCGCCGGCGCGCCTTGCTCATCCTCTTCTGCGAGTGCCCGTATAGCAAGCTGCTTACTATGGGGGACTCGTGCGATCTCGCTCCCAAGCTCTCTGGTCTGTGTCTATGACATAGACCGGGTGGTTTGGCCTCACTCCCCACTCCCTCATCACAGAACTTAATTGACAGAAGCAGTAGCAGCCAATGGCTCCCGCTGCTATTAATTAGTTACATATAGTTACATAGTAGTTAAGATTGAATAAAGACAATAGTCCATCCAGTTCAACCTGTGTAGGTGTGTGTGTGTCAGTGTCGATATTAATTTCCCATATCCCTGAATATTGTGTTCTTTGAGATGCAGGTTCCAAGAGTCTTTTAAAAAGTATCAATACTCCCCGCTGATACCACCAATTGTGGAAGAAAGTTCCACATTATTACAGCCCTCACAGTGAAAAACCCCCTACGCAGCTTAAAGTTAAACCGCTTCTCCTCCAATCTCATTGTGTGGCCACATGTCCTCTTACACTCCCGGCCATTGAATATTTTTTTCCTATGCTGGGATCACCATTGAGGTATTTTTAAATTGCTATCATGTCCCCTCTCAAGCGTCTCTTCTCCAGCAAGAATAAATTTAGCGCTTGTAGTCGCTCCTCGTAATTAAGGTCCTCCAATCCCCTAATTAATTTTGTTGCCCTTCTTTGGACTCTCTCCAGCTCCAGCACACCCCTTCTGAGGATTGGTGACCAGAACTGGACAGAATACTCCAAATATGGCCAGACCAGAGTTTTGTAAAGTTGCAGGATTATAGTTTTATCTCTGGAGTATATCCTCTTTTTTATGCATGCCAATATTCTGCCGGCTTTGGCAGGTGCAGCTTGACATTGCAAGCTATTTCTCAGTCTGTATTCCACTAGGACCCCCAGATCTTTCTCCATTCTTGATTCCCCCCAGAGATCCCCCCCCCCCCAGTGAGTAGTTTGCGTTTATGTTTCTATCCCCCAAGTGCATTACCCTACATTTCTCCACATTTGCCATGTAGTTGCCCACTCCATTATTTTGTTCAGGTCATTCTGTAAGATTTCTATATCCTGATGTGAAGTTATTGTTCTGCCTATTATTGTGTCGTCAGCAAAAACCTGAGATTGAGCTATTAATCCTGTCCTCTATATAATTTATGACTAAATTAAACAGAATTGGTCCCAGGACAGAACCTTGTGGTACCCCACTTACCATCCCAGACCAGTCACAAGTACACGTTATCACCACCCTTTGGACGCGCCCCTGTAACTAGTTTTCTATCCAAGAACAAACCTTATGGCCGATGCCTGCAGACCTTAGCTTGTAAATTAGGTGTTTATGGGGAACTATATCGAATGCCTTTGGAAAATCCAGATGCACCACATCCACAGGCCTCACCCTATCTAGATCACAACTCACATCCTCGTAGAATGTTAACAGATTGGTCTGGCAAGAACATCCCTTTGTAAACCCATGCTGAATACTACTGATATTTTTTTCCTCAGCAAATTCTTTGATATAGTCTCTTATCATCCCCTCCAATAATTCACCTACTATTGATCTAGATGACTGGCCTGTAGTTCCCCTGAATTTGTCTCTGCTCTTTTTAAATGTTTGTACCACATTTGCTTTTCTCCAGTAAATTGGTACAGTTCCTGTAAGTATGCTGTCCGCAAAGATTAGGAACAATGGTTTAGCTATAACCCAACTGAGTTCTTTGAGGACTCTCAGGTGTAAGCCATCTGGTTCTGGGGATTTATTTGTGTAAGCTCATCAGGTTTTGAATCCAGCCTCTGTTAGCCACAGCAGTACGTCCTGTGATGTGCTGCTAACAATACTGTCAGTATACCCCTCCTTTTCCTTGTGTAAAAACTGAGGAAAAGAAATAATTTAGTACAGTTGCCTTCACTGTGTCATCTGTAACCATCCTCCCTTCATCGTGTTTTATGTGTGCAACCTGCTCTGACCTTGCATTTTTACTGTTAATATATCTAAAGAACTCCTTGGGATTTTTTTTACTCTCCTCTGCTATGTGTTTCTCGTAGTCTTTTTTAGCCGCCTGATTTGGTACTTACATTTTTTGTTATATTCCTTGTATTGTTGGAAAGCTGACAATACAAATGTTTTCTCTAATAAGAGTTTTTACTTTATGGTTTAGCCACCCAGGTTTGACCTTGGCTCTTCCATATTTATTTCCTATTAGAATGCATTGTGTGATACCTTTGTTTGTTTAATATGTTCCTAAAGCATTCCCATTTTTCCTCCATGTTCAATGTTTCTAGGGTTAGGTCACAATTGATGTCCTGTAGTATTGAGCACAGTTTAAAAAAATTTGCTCTTTTGAAATTTAGAGTTCTTGTGCTCCCCTTGTGCCTCCTTTTCCTATAATTTACGATAAATGTGATCATCCTGTGATTGCTAGATCCCAAGTTGTCCCGTATTGCTGAGATCAGATTTGGATCGATCATAATTAATAAATCTAGCAATGCATTCTTTCTAGTAGGAGAATCCACCAACTGAGACATGAAGTTGTCCTGTAAGACATTCATGAAATGACGGACCAAAAATTAACAGCTGGCGCACAACGGGGAATGAAAGTATCACCAGGGACTATACCAGCAATACTGGACACACATTGACCAGAGTAAATAATTTGTCAATGAAAAGGACAATATATAAGTCCATATATAACAAGGTCCATGGGAAGGTCCATAAAAATTCCAAGGTGCACTCCTGAGGCAGCTCTAGTGACAAGTAGAAGATTTTCTTGGAGCCAACTAGAAGGAAACACAGGCGCCACTCTAAGTGCAGTAACTTGAAATTTTATTAGGATAAGGCCACTGGAATGTGGGGTACTCACAAAAGTGATGAATAAACAAGCACATAAAGACACTCCGGTAAGGATCAGGATGGCCAGAGCAGTAACGGTAGACAGGCTGTAGCGGTGACCCCCGCACTTCCTCGTGAGGAAGGAGCACATGCTCCGAGAATGCGTCGCCGGCGCCATGATGCAATCACGGAAGTGATGACAGACCGGCATCTGAGTGTCTCCGGGACGAGGAAGTGCGGCGGTCACCGCTACAGCCTGTCTACCGTTACCGCTCTGGCCATCCTGATCCTTACCGGAGTGTCTTTATGTGCTTGTTTATTCATCACTTTTGTGAGTACCCCACATTCCAGTGGCCTTATCCTAATAAAATTTCAAGTTACTGCACTTAGAGTGGCGCCTGTGTTTCCTTCTATGAAATGACTGGCCTTTAATTAGTGAGCTGTCCCCTCTGCCCAGTCAATATCGGGATAATTGAAGTCCCCCATTATGATGACATTTCCCCGCCATTCCTAAATGTGATAGAAGGTCCAGCTCCTCCTCCTCCGTTAGATTGGGTGCCTATAACATGCCCCCCACTATTCATTTTCCACTTCTTACCCATAGAGTTCAACCCACACGGATTCCACCTTCCTCCTCGTCCCATTCACAATGTCACTCCTCCCTGATATAGAGATGTACCCCTCCTCCTCTTTTACCTTCCCTGTCCTTCCTATAGAAAGAATACCCTTGTAGATTTGCCAACCAGTCGTGTGAGCTGTCAAACACAGTTTCTGTTTTTCACACAAAGTCTAAGCTCTCCTCGTGTAATAGCAGTTTCAGTTCCTCTATTTTTTTTAGCTAGGCTCCAGGCATTTGTGTATGCTCCTTTCAGTGTTGTAAGAGTGGATATTGACTTCTCTTTAGACTTGCTCATGCTTTGTTTTTGATTTGACTACTCATTCACCCTGGGATTTGACGTTATGGTTATATTATCACTACTAATTCCCATATTACCCTCTGTCCTTTGCTCAATGCTGACTGTCACTACCTTTGAACCCTCCCCCAACACCTATTTTAAAAGCCCCTCCAACTTTGTGGCCATCTTTCTTCCCATGAGAGCTGTACCATCCCCATTAAGGTGCAACCTGCCCTTACTAAAGAGCCAGTAACTGACTGAGAAGTCAGCCCAGTTCTCCAGGAACCTGAACCCCTCCTTCCTACACTTGTTCAGTTCCCTAAGCTCTGGCTGCCTCTCTGGTATGGCTCGAGGCACAGGTAGTATTTCAGTGAAAACCACCTTGGATGCCCCTCTCCTCAATTTATTCCCTAATCCCCTGAAATCATTTTTTATGACTCTTTACCTTCCTCTTACTTTGTCATTGGTGCCTACGTGCACCATGACTGCTGGGTCCTCCCCAGCCCAGCCCAATAATCTGTCCACCTGATCCATGATGTGCCGAACCCGAGCATCCTGTGAACAACATGCTGTTTGGCAACCACGGTCTTTTTGAAAGATTGCCCTCTCTGTCCTCCTAATAATTGAGTCCCCTACTACCAATACCTGTCTAAACTTTACTGCATCTCTGCCCCCCTCCTTACCGGAGCAGTCACTACCCTGGCAGCTAGGGGAGGGAGCCTGCTCCTGCACTGCCACTCCTGAGCTTCTATACCCAACATCATGCAATTTGGCATATTTGTTGGGGTGTACCAACTCAGGACTGGCCTCCCTAGCGCTCTTCCCTCTACCCCGCCTATCTGTCACCCAGCTGCCTACCTCTGGCTCCTGTGCCTCCATGTCTCCACCCTTCTCTACACTGGTACTCCGCATCCCTCTCGGCACCCCGCGTTCTCTCGGCACCACGCGTCCCTCTCGGCGTCACTCTCAGCACCCCGCGTCCCACTCAGCACCCCGCATCAATCTCAGCGCCCAGTATTAAAGTACTCCCAGTCACAAAGGTACTCCCAGTGACTAAGGTGCTCCCAGTCACAAAGGTGCTCCCAGTCACTAAGGTGCTCCCAGTCACAAAGGTACTCCCAGTCACTAAGGTACTCCCAGTCACTAAGGTACTCCCAGTCACTAAGGTACTCCCAGTCACTAAAGGTACTCCCAGTCCTCCTCCTCAGCCGCCCCGATCTGCTTGTCAATTCCTGCAGCCTCCCCCTGTTAGCCTGTCTCCTTCCGGTCCTGTGCCTACCACTTCCCCTGTCCTGTCCCCGACCTATCACCCCTGGAGCCCCCTGCCGCCTCTACCAATCAGTTCTGCCCTTGGGTCTCCCCTGTTGGGTCCCCACCGGCTCTTTCGATCAGTCGATAAGTTGATCAGCAAGGCACTTGCTGTCTCCCCTATCCGCTGTCAACTCACAGTCCCCACTGTCTCTCTCATGCCTGCCTCCTTTCCTACTCTCAGTGTGGTGCTTGGTCCTCAGCCCATACCCAATGCCTCTTCCGCCGCCTCTCTCTGTCACCCGCCGGTAAGGGGGGGTGTCACGGTCCCAGTCTCACCACAAAGACAGCAGTATGCTCCCACACCACGCTCACTCAGCGTCTCGTCTGCAAGCTCTCTGGCTCTCCCCTCTGCCCTCTAGAAGAACAAACAGGAATGCTCCCACAGCAACCTGCCCAGTGAGGAGGGAGACAGTGGTGAGATCTGGATCGGGCTTAGGGAAGTATAAGGGGGTGCTGGGGGGATCCTGCAGCAAAGAAGATTTTTTAACTTTATGAATAGAATAAATTAAGGTAAAAGACCTTAAGAGTTTAGAACCACTTCAAAGTATAAAAAAAAATAACATTTATATCCAAATGTGAGAGAGGGAGGGAAGAGGAGGGCAGGGAAAAAACAAAGTTGATTTAGGGTGAAGGTTCGCTTTAAGATGTTAAGATAAGTTGCTAATTTATGATTGTAAGTTATTGATACAGTGCCTTGCGAAAATATTCGGCCCCCTTGAACTTTGACCTTTTGCCACATTTCAGGCTTCAAACAAAGATATAAAACTGTAATTTTCTATAAAGAATCAACAACAAGTGGGACACAATCATGAAGTGGAACGAAATTTATTGGATATTTCAAACTTTTTTAACAAATAAACTGAAAAATTGCAAAATTATTCAGCCCCCTTAAGTTAATACTTTGTAGCGCCACCTTTTGCTGCGATTACAGATGTAAGTCGCTTGGGGTATGTCTCTATCAGTTTTGCACATCGAGAAACTTAAATTTTTGCCCATTCCTCCTTGCAAAACAGCTCGAGCTCAGTGAGGTTGGATGGAGAGCGTTTGTGAACAGCAGTTTTCAGTTCTTTCCACATATTCTCAATTGGATTCAGGTCTGGACTTTGACTTGGCCATTCTAACACCTGGATGTGTTTATTTGTGAACCATTCCATTGTAGATTTTGCTTTATGTTTTGGATCATTGTCTTGTTGGAAGACAAATCTCCGTCCCAGTCTCAGGTCTTTTGCAGACTCCATCAGGTTTTCTTCCAGAATGGTCCTGTATTTGGCTCCATCCATCTTCCCATCAATTTTAACCATCTTCCCTGTCCCTGCTGAAGAAAAGCAGGCCCAAACCATGATGCTGCCACCACCATGTTTGACAGTGGGGATGGTGTGTTCAGGGTGATGAGCTGTGTTGCTTTTACGCCAAACATAACGTTTTGCATTGTTGCCAAAAAGTTCGATTTTGGTTTAATCTGACCAGAGCACCTTCTTCCACATGTTTGGTGTGTCTCCCAGGTGGCTTGTGGCAAACTTTAAACAACACTTTTTATGGCTACCTTTAAGAAATGGCTTTCTTTTTGCCACTCTTGCATAAAGGCCAGATTTGTGCAGTATACGACTGATTGTTGTCCTATGGACAGAGTCTCCCACCTCAGCTGTAGATCTCTGCAGTTCATCCAGAGTGATCATGGGCCTCTTGGCTGCATCTCTGATCAGTCTTCTCCTTGTATGAGCTAAAAGTTTAGAGGGACGGCCAGGTCTTCGTAGATTTGCAGTGGTCTGATACTCCTTCCATTTCAATATTATCGCTTGCACAGTGCTCCTTGGGATGTTTAAAGCTTGGGAAATCTTTTTGTATCCAAATCCGGCTTTAAACTTCTCCACAACAGTATCTCGGACCTGCCTGGTGTGTTCCTTGTTCTTCACGATGCTCTCTGCGCTTTAAAACGGACCTCTGAGACTATCACAGTGCAGGTGCATTTATACTGAGACTTGATTACACACAGGTGGATTCTATTTATCATCATTAGTCATTTAGGTCAACATTGGATCATTCAGAGATCCTCACTTAACTTCTGTAGAGAGTTTGCTGCACTGAAAGTAAAGGGGCTGAATAATTTTTCAGTTTTATATCTTTATGTTTGAAGCCTGAAATGTGGAAAAAGGTTGCAAAGTTCAAGGCGGCCGAATGCTTTCGCAAGGCACTGTATCTTAGATTGTAAGTTGTAACGAGCAGGGCTCTCTGATTCCTACTGTATTAAACTGTAATTTTAAAAGTACTGTCGGCCCTCATGTTGTGAAGCTCTGCATAAACTGTTGGTGCCATATAAATCCTGTATCAAAATAATATACTAATTGTTCTGATAATCTGATTGATTAAAATACAATCTTATTTATGAACAAAGTATCTCAGTGCTGGTTAGGGATCGACAGATTATCGATGGGGCCGATATTTACTTTTTTTGATGTATCGGTATCGGCCACAAACTTGCCGATATGACCAATGTTGCTTCAAGTGGTTGTACCGGAGTGATGTTTGCAGCTACAGGCATCACCCCGGTACCGTTTTTTCGAGCAGACGGTAGGCTTTCTTCTAATGACAACCAATGTGGCTGAGCAGCCTCTTGATTGTCATCACAATGAGTGGGAGTGGACGTCCCCCCCTCCCGCAGCTCGCCCGGGTCTCCTGTCCCACCGGGAGACCCGAGCAACCAGTTAATAATTTTCATTTCCATCAAGCAATGTGGCATTCTTTCCTTCCTAACACATTACTCAGTGCATATCAGTATAGATATGCAGCATGATATTTTTCCCCATTGAGATCTGATGTGTTTTCAAAGTGTTCCTTTCATTTGTTTGAGCAGTGTGTATATAATTATTATTTGATCCCCTGCAGATTTTGTAAGTTTGCCCACTTACAAAGAAATGAAGGGTCTATAATTTTTAAATTAAGTGTATTTTAAATGATAGAGACAGAATATCAACCAAAAATCCAGAAAAAACCCCATGATACAAAACTTAGTGCTTGGTGGAGAAACTCTTGTTGGCAAGCAAAGAGGTAAGATGTTTCTTGTGGTTGGTGACCAGGTTTGCACACATCTCAGGAGGGATTTTGGTCCACTCTTTTTTACAGATCTTCTACAAGTCCTTAAGGTTTCTTGGCTATCTCTTGGCAAGTCAAAGTTTCAAGCTCCCTGTATACATTTTTTTATAGGATTTTTTTATAGGATTAAGGTCTGGAGACTGGTTAGGCCACTCTAAGACCTTAATGTGCTTCTTCTTGAACCACTCCTTTGTTGCCTTGGTGGTATGTTTTGGGTCATTGTCATGCTGTAACCCATCTTCAGTGTTCTGGCTAAGGGAAAAAGGCTCTCATCCAATATTTTACAATACATGACCCCATCCACTGGCCCCTCAATGCGGAAAAGTCGACCTGTACCTTTTAGCAGAGAAGCAGCCCCAAAGCATAATGTTTCCACCTCTGTGCTTGACTGAAGGGATGGTTTTCCTAGGGTCATAGTCAGGGCCGGGGCCACCAGTAAGGCAAACTAGGCAGCTGCCTAAGGCACACTGGCATCGGTTTCCAGGCATCCCAAGTCTCCTGCGCGGCTCGGGAGCCTCCTGCATAATGCCTGCGGGCAGCTCACTGACACCCACAAGCGCAGCCCGATATCCCGGCTGCACTTGTCAGCTGTCAGTGAAGAACTCTGTCAGTGAGAAGAACTGGGTGGCGCCTGTGCTTTTGGTTCGGCTCCTCCTGTCACATATTGCACTCCCTCTGTGACAGGAGGAGTCATGAAGCGACCTGCAGGTGTCGCGTGAGTCCCCTGCCTGGAATCCTTCCACATGCTGATGAGAGGTGGGAATGAGACCAGCACGTGATTGTGGGCAGACGTGAACAACACACAGGTAACCCAAGATGGGTCACCCTGTACCCTTCAACACCTCTACCTAGGTAGCCAAGCCACCTGTTCATACCATGCCTCCTTCTCCATCATGCCTTGTCCCTTCTTCATGCCATGCCTCTTTCTTCATCATGCCTTGTCTCCTTCATGCTATGCGGATAAAGAAGGAGACAAGGAATGAAGAAGGATATGCGACGGTGGCGGGTATCAGACCCCTGGCCTTCTCATCCAACTCGTGACCCAAGACCAGGCAATCTCACACCCTGCCGTCACTTGCGTAACAATGCCACTCTCAGCTGCACCCGGCACACAAATTGTCCAGCTTGAGGGACCACAATCTAGATGCCAGCAGACTGAGAGCGATTGCCACTGGGTTAAACGATTAACCCTTTCTCTGCCACCACCGCTACGTTTGAATGAGCCCAGCGGACGCTCGTGATTTTACAAATACCAATTATGACTTTAGAATAATCATCTGTAACACACACTGTCACCTCAGACAGGAGTGTCCAAATGATTTATCCTAAACAGTATCCACATGATTTATCCTAAACAGTAGCGCTCTCAGGAGGCAGGTTCTTTGGGTCAGTTTGCGTTTAAGAGCTTAGAGACAAAATTAACACTTTTCAAAATAAGGTTTAATTATAAGAAAGGTTAAGATTGGTGCAAATAAAAATATTTACAGAAAAATGGGTTACAAAAAAATAGAGACACAATACAGCAGTTTAGAAATATGAAGATAAAGAGTGAATATACTTGCATTTAAAAAGTCCTGGTATTATCAGAGTTCCAGAAACTGAACATGCGATCGGCCCTTCTCTTAAGCCATGTTATTGCTTGGATGGTAGAATGAGGACGGAGAGCTCCATCAGCTCTCTCTCTTTTCTCTGACCCCCCAGGGGGTGTCACCAGAAGTACTTGACCAATGAATACTGTGGCCCTGGGTGGCCCTTGGAGGCTCACCAAATGCTAAGACACCTCTTGTTTAGACAGATTTTACCAGAACTCATATCTTATATGAGTATATGAGTGGATACAAGCTTGAAACTGATATCTTATGGTACGGTATTGAATCTACTATTCACAGATACTAAACACGGGATATCTCGGAAAAACCTCTGACCTGTAAGGCATCTGATCGCTAGCTTGTCTCCCCTAGCAAGGACAGTGATCAAGTTTGATCTTAATTCGATCAGTATTTTATCTAGCATCCAAATATCTACTTTTTGTCAATGTGTCAGGTTCAGGTAAAAAGCTAGGACTTGGATATGGATTTGTGAGATTTAAGTGTTACTTTTTAATTACAACTTGGCTGGGGAAATTCCACACAGCCTTTTGTGGACATCTGTTCTGACATAAGATCTGCTTTATGACCTCATGCTGTGTTCTTGGAGACACCATTCCTGCTTGAATCTGCAAAGGTGGGGGCTACTTTCGCTCAAGGAGCCTGGGTCACTAAACAAAATGGATGCCGTGAAGCTGACATGGTGTCCTAACGCTCGACACCATTACAGGAGGCATGGCATGAAGAAGGAGACAAGGCATGATGAAGGAGGCATGGCATGATGCCTGAGCCTCCATCTTCATGCCTTGCTTGACTTCCTTCATCATACTATGCCTCCTTTTCTTCATCCCTTGTTTCCTTCTTATTATAAATATACTGGTTTTCATATACAGTGCCTTGCGAAAGTGTTCGGCCCCCTTGAACGTTGCGACCTTTTGCCACATTTTAGGCTTCAAACAAAGATATAAAACTGTAATTTTTTTTGAAGAATCAACAAGTGGGACGAAATTTATTGGATATTTCAAACTTTAACAAATAAAAAGCTGAAAAATTGGGTGTGCAAAATTATTCAGCCCCCTTAAGTTAATACTTTGTAGCGCCACCTTTTGCTGCGATTACAGATGTAAGTCGCTTGGGGTATGTCTCTATTAGTTTTGCACATTGAGAGACTGAAATTTTTGCCCATTGCTCCTTGCAAAACAGCTCGAGCTCAGTGAGGTTGGATGGAGAGCGTTTGTGAACAGTTTTCAGTTCTTTCCACAGATTCTCGATTGGATTCAGGTCTGGACTTTGACTTGGTCATTCTAACACCTGGATATGTTTATTTGTGAACCATTCCATTGTAGATTTTGCTTTATGTTTTGGATCATTGTCTTGTTGGAAGACAAATCTCCGTCCCAGGCTCAGGTCTTTTGCAGACTCCATCAGGTTTTCTTCCAGAATGGTCCTGTATTTGGCTCCATCCATCTTCCCATCAATTTTAATCATCTTCCCTGTCCCTGCTGAAGAAAAGCAGGCCCAAACCATGATGCTGCCACCACCATGTTTGACAGTGGGGATGGTGTGTTCAGGGTGATGAGCTGTGTTGCTTTTACGCCAAACATAACGTTTTGCATTGTTGCCAACAAGTTCGATTTTGGTTTAATCTGACCAAAGCACCTTCTTCCACATGTTTGGTGTGTCTCTCAGGTGGCTTGTGGCAAACTTTAAACGACACTTTTTATGGATATCTTTAAGAAATGGCTTTCTTCTTGCCACTCTTCCATAAAGGCCAGATTTGTGCAGTATACGACTGATTGTTGTCCTATGGACAGAGTCTCCCACCTCAGCTGTAGATCTCTGCAGTTCATCCAGAGTGATCATGGGCCTCTTGGCTGCATCTCTGATCAGTCTTCTCCTTGTATGAGCTGAAAGTTTAGAGGGACGGCCAGGTCTTCGTAGATTTGCAGTGGTCTGAT
Source organism: Pelophylax lessonae (assembly GCF_965119305.1). Lineage (NCBI taxonomy): Eukaryota > Metazoa > Chordata > Amphibia > Anura > Ranidae > Pelophylax > Pelophylax lessonae. Next base: position 303,762,869 of record NC_138773.1, on the reverse strand, counting down.
ACTCCTTCCATTTCAATATTATCGCTTGCACAGTGCTCCTTGGGATGTTTAAAGCTTGGGAAATCTTTTTGTATCCAAATCCGGATGTAAACTTCTCCACAACAGTATCTCGGACCTGCCTGGTGTGTTCCTTCTTCTTCATGATGCTCTCTGCGCTTTAAACGGACCTCTGAGACTATCACAGTGCAGGTGCATTTATACTGAGACTTGATTACACACAGGTGGATTCTATTTATCATCATTAGTCATTTAGGTCAACATTGGATCATTCAGAGATCCTCACTGAACTTCTGGAGAGAGTTTGCTGCACTGAAAGTAAAGGGGCTGAATAATTTTGCACGCCCAATTTTTCAGTTTTTTTATTTGTTAACAAAGTTTGAAATATCCAATAAATTCCGTTCCACTTCATGATTGTGTCCCACTTGTTGTTGATTCTTCGCAAAAAATTATAGTTTTATATCTTTATGTTTGAAGCCTGAAATGTGGCAAAAGGTCGCAAAGTTCAAGGGGACCGAATACTTTCGCAAGGCACTGTACATATACATATACATGTAAAACTGGTCTAATGGTTTTCAAGGGGGGGCAAAGGAGGTGGAGTCAGGGGCAGAGCCAAGGGGGCAGCAAAATGAGGTTTCAAAATGTGTAAAACTATGAGTGCACTAACCTGTGGAATAGGGGAGGCAGCACTTAAACACTGAGAACTGGGAAACACTGAGATCCCTCTGACCTTCTCCGGAGTGGTCCCCTCTCACTAGGCAGACCCCCAGGGGCAGTTTGCAGAACTCACGAGTGGGAATGCTTTCCTGAAACTCGGCCCCTCTCAGCTCCGCTGGTCTTCAGCACACCGTATCCTCTCTGCAGCTCAGCTCAGCCCCCTGTCCCCTCAGGCTAGCCGTCTGGGACACCCGATTCCTCTTGACAAGAAAGACAGCCGTACTCTTCCTCCTGCGACTCTGCTTCCCGCCAAAGACGCTGCGTCATGTGCTCCCCTCAAACTTATACCCACTCCCAGAATGCTGTGTGGCAGAATCTGCCTTTCTGGGGTAGAAACAAGCCTAGGTGTGCCATTGGCCGGGTTTCCTCCACCGCCTCAACAGCCATACCTGAGAACCATGACAGCCCAGCTGAAAAATCATGGCCCTGCTGATAAGCAGACAAGGCCTACTATACTTAACCTAGCACCTACCTTGTAGGGTGCTACATCCACCCCACACCAAACTTGAGTCATGTCCCCATTGACTCTGAGGCAGCCGCCTCCGATCAAAAACTTCAGCCAAAAACTCAGGAGTATCCCACAAACCTGGAAAGGGGGAAAATGGAAAGAACGAATGTACAAATAAATTATGTGAAAAAAATATAGTTATACGTTTCTCTGCTGTACAAATTATACAAATGGTTTTAGGTGCATGAAAATGATGCACCCCCCACCAAACAAACTTGCTTGGTGGGGATTTTAAGCAAACACAATTCTCACTCCCTTACTGACTATCTCTAAGATGAGCCCACCTATAGAGAAATGGAAAGAAAAGTTAGTCAACTGCATACATTTAAGAAAATACAAGACTAACTGTCTGTACAGTTGAGTTAGAAGACCCTCCTACTCAGGGCGACCGTCTCACTCCCTTCCCAGACTACCTCTGCTGACCAGACTCTTGACTCGCCGGGTCCACTTCTTCCGGGTGAGAAGTCTGTGCCCTAACACTGGCTAACTATGCAGAGTCCTTTCTTTGAAGTAAGACACAGCGCCTCCTGGCTGTTTCTCAGAGTACTTCTTGTAAGGAAACAGGACAAGCCACTGAAGCCTGGGTGGCCTGCAGTCCTGCTGAGTCAGGGAAGAAGCAACAGGGGTCTCTCAGGGCACCCCTCACCAAAGTTCCTGGACATACACTTGAACTTTGCATTAGTCATCTGTTTCTTCTCTTTGCTTGAACTGTGGAAAGTTTCTCACACAGTATTTGTAATTCACAAATAGATCCTGGCCCGGTGGCCCAAGGGATCTGGCATAGCAAACATTCTCCTTGACCCTGGCCCGATGGCCCAAGAAGTCTGCAAATGAACTTGAACATCCTTAACAGGAAACTTGTAAAATTCAGCATTACATTTTTTTCTTTACACAGTCCTTTTGGTCAGTTGTGATGGCCAGCCGGCCATGATCTCACAGTTTGAAAGTTTTTGAAAAGAACACACTTTTTCCCTTTAAATGTAGTGTCAAGATATGAAAATATATGAAGAGCCTATCATTATATATCGTTATATAGTCAAAGAGTCCCCTTTAATATACTAAAGAATATATTCTTCTAAATGTTTAGAACTCTAGTTGGTATTTAATAGCTGTGTCCCAGTTGTGTTCCAGATGGTATGAAATGTTCTGCCAAAGATATGATAAGATTCCCAGAAAGAGATGTTTATGAAAACAAGCCCCTTATTACCGTAAAATGTTATTTTCCCTAACATATTCAATCTTTTTTAATTGTCAGACTAACCTGTCACTACGCCCTTGCTGGGTTAAGATGACCCGATGTGTAATTGGGATTTTCCACAAGGAATGTATTGTCATCCGCCTAGACTGTATTGTGAAATCTTGTGTAATCTGTAACTTGGGCTTGTGCCCATTTATGTACTATAAAAGCTCTGTAACCAATGTAATCTGGGTCACATATCTGTTTGAAGATGTGGACCCGCTATATGGTGTGATACTCTGAAGTAAACATATGGAGACTAATGCAAACCTGATTGGCGTAGATTATTTCAAGGCTCAAACTTAACATTTGAACTTAACAGTAGTAATCGGGATGAGGAACCCAGACATAAGCACCTTGCTCGTCTTTTACTCTCACAGACGAAGCCTGGCCTGATTCATCTTGGCGGTGGACTTCCACCCTGTCAATTAGGGCTGAACGATATTCGATTTTTACATCGACATCGTGTTGCGAGCGTGCGCATTAGTCACATCGCTGGAACAGCGATGGTGTGGGGATTATAGTGGCGGCCGGCGTGTTGGGGGCGCATGGACGTACATGCGGGGCACTGGACATATGGAGTTCAATGGGTTTTTTTTTTCTTCTGAAGCACGTGATTAGAGCCAGAGGCTCTAATAGGCTTCAGAAAAGGGTGGACCCGGGGTGCAGAGCAGTGCGCCCTGAGCCCACCCATTGTGTGACAATAGCGAATGAATATTCACTATTGTCACACGGATCCTCCTCCTGGCCAATCAGGAAGCGGGTCCGAGACCCGTCTCCTGATTGGCCGAAAGGCGAACCTTTGCCATTGGCCAAGGAGGAGGAGGAGGACTCGGTTGATGCGGAGGACTGAGGAGAAGCCGCCGCTGCATCAGGTAAGTGCACTGGTCTCTCTGTACTGATGGGGGCATGCTGTGGTCACTCTGCATGCTGGTCACTCTGCATTGAAGGGGGCACGCTGTGGTCACTCTGCATTAAAGGGGCACGCTGTGGTCACTCTGCATTGAAGGGGGCACGCTGTGGTCACTCTGCATTGAAGGGGGCACGCTGTGGTCACTCTGCATTGAAGGGGGCACGCTGTGGTCACTCTGCATTGAAGGGGGGCACGCTGTGGTCACTCTGCATTGAAGGGGGCACGCTGTGGTCACTCTGCATTGAAGGGGGCATGCAGTGGTCACTCTGCATTGATGGGGGCACGCTGTGGTCACTCTGCATTGATGGGGGCACGCTGTGGTCACTCTGCATTGATGGGGGCACGCTGTGGTCACTCTGCATTGAAGAGGGCACGCTGTGGTCACTCTGCATTGAAGAGGGCACGCTGTGGTCACTCTGCATTGAAGGGGGCACGCTGTGGTCACTCTGCATTGAAGGGGGCACGCTGTGGTCACTCTGCATTGAAGGGGGCACGCTGTGGTCACTCTGCATTGAAGGGGGCACGCTGTGGTCACTCTGCATTGAAGGGGGCACGCAGTGGTCACTCTGCATTGATGGGGGCACGCTGTGCTCACTCTGCATTGAAGGGGGCACGCTGTGCTCACTCTGCATTGAAGGGGGCACGCTGTGCTCACTCTGCATTGAAGGGGGCACGCTGTGGTCACTCTGCATTGAAGGGGGCACGCTGTGGTCACTCTGCATTGATGGGGGCACGCTGTGGTCACTCTGCATTGAAGGGGGCACGCAGTGGTCACTCTGCATTGATGGGGGCACGCTGTGGTCACTCTGCATTGATGGGGGCACGCTGTGGTCACTCTGCATTGATGGGGGCACGCTGTGGTCACTCTGCACTCTTTCCTTTAGTGCCCCTTCTGGTGAGTCTCTATATGGCTTAGGAATGTCCCATATGACCTCATCACACCAGAAGTCTCTCTACTTTTCAATTAGTAGCATTACCTCTCTTGGAGCATAGGGGTAATCGTACCCATATTCTAGCGCCACTTTTCGCTGTATCCACCTTTGCATACGAGACAGCCGGGGAAGAGTTTTCCTTCCTGTTACCTCTCCCGGGTGGAGAAAATGGGGTTATCACCCGCTGAATCGCAATAAAAAGGGCCTGGTCATTAAGGGGGTAAATCCTTCCGGGGTTGAAGCGTTTATATGTCCGCAGTAAAATCCTACCACATTGTAAGATGTCATGGGGGGGGGGGGGGGGGGTGTATGTGACAACCCCGTGTAATCATGATTTTATAGATTACATTCTGGTATATATTGTGTCATTTAGTTTTTTTTCCTGAATATCCAACCAATAAAATACTTGTCTGATAGCATGACCACTGAATTGGACCTGCCTGATGGCTGACTCCAGTTACAGGGATCATATCAGCATCAGGCTCTGAGGAAGAGGCACGGCCTCGAAACGCGTCAGCCCTCTGCTTCCAGTAAAGACGTTGATCCTCTGGCAGGAGGTAGGTGTATGGAATTGATGTGCCTAAATTTCAGGATTGTTTGTGAGTAGCTGATTTTAAATTTTATCCAAATAAACTCGCTGAGGATAATGCGCTAGGCTGGTGCGCCCTTTTCTTTGTATTTTCAGAATAATGTCCCTTCTATTTTACCGCCTCCCCTCCCATGTGATCACTAGAGAATAAAAGGGGGGGGGGGCACATCAGGCTACCATTGGAAGGAGGAGAGAGGGTGGAGTCCGCCACCCCCTCCTAGAAGCTGCCCCAGGTCTGCCTGTCAGAGTGACACCACAATCAGCCTGCAGGCAGCACACACACGTGTTGTCAGCTATGATGATCCCCGTGGCCCCCTCATATCCTTTTCCTGCAGGAACCACAAATCAGTCAACACTCACTATTCTCCCGCAGACAGAACGTGTCCTCCACGTGGCCGAGGCTGCAGCGCGCGTATCCGGCAACTTCATCTCCTATCCAATAAGATGCAGCAGGGAGTACCAACATGGCCGCCGCCAACCATTGCTGCCAGGGCTCAGCGCCAGGATGCGCCCCCTGCTGACGGGGGTAGCAAGATGGCTGCCTCTCAGCGCTTCACGGCTGACAGGCCCCGCCCCTCACAAGGCTGAGCTCGGCTCTGGTTGGTCGGTACAGGGAGAGATAGGAAGTGACGTCAGAAGACGCGCCTCTAAGCTGCTGTGGTTGCTAGGGGAGCCGAGGCCGCCAAGCCCGGGAGCGGCGGGCTGTGAGAGGAGGCCAGGCCTCTGGAGCTGAAGTGCCGGGAGAGCGGGTGAGTGACACATGACTGAGGGGGTCACCTCGGGGAATGTCTTCCTCTTCTCTCCACTATATTCCTCTTTTATATCTCTGTGACTAATCCTGTCCTTCGGACTGTACCCTAGTAAACTGCCCCCCCTTCCTGATACCCCCCTGTACCCCCACAGCCCCTCTCCCAGAAAATATGCCCCCCCCTTTCCAGTGTATCCCACTTTTCTTTCCAGTATGTTCCCCACTGTCCCCTCACTATGGAGTTTGCCACCTCCCAGCTCAGTGACCCCCCCCCCCCACCTTGATGTCTCCCCCCCCCCCCCCCAACCTTGATGTCTCCCCCCCCCCCCCAACCTTGATGTCTTCCCCCCCCCCCACCTTGATGTCTTCCCCCCCCCCCCACCTTGATGTCTTCCCCCCCCCCCCACCTTGATGTCTTCCCCCCCCCCCCCACCTTGATGTCTTCCCCCCCCACCTTGATGTCTTCCCCCCCCCCCCACCTTGATGTCTTCCCCCCCCCCCCACCTTGATGTCTTCCCCCCCCCCCCACCTTGATGTCTTCCCCCCCCCCCCACCTTGATGTCTTCCCCCCCCCCCACCTTGATGTCTTCCCCCCCCACCTTGATGTCTTCCCCCCCCCCCCACCTTGATGTCTTCCCCCCCCCCCACCTTGATGTCTCCCCCCTCCTTGATGTCTCCCCCCTCCCCCCTCCTTGATGTCTCCCCCCTCCTTGATGTCTCCCCCCTCCTTGATGTCTCCCCCCTCCTTGATGTCTCCCCCCTCCTTGATGTCTTCCCCCCCCCCCCTCCTTGATGTTTCCCCCCCCCCCCCACCTTGATGTCTTCCCCCCCCCCACCTTGATGTCTTCCCCCCACCTTGATGTCTCCCCCCCCCCCCCACCTTGATGTCTCCCCCCCCCCCCCACCTTGATGTCTCCCCCCCCCCACCTCGATGTCTCCCCCCCCCCCCACATTGATGTCTCCCCCCCCCCCCACATTGATGTCTCCCCCCCCCCCCCCACATTGATGTCTCCCCCCCCCCCCACCTTGATGTCTCCCCCCCCCCCCACCTTGATGTCTTCCCCCCCCCACCTTGATGTCTTCCCCCCCCCCCCCCACCTTGATGTCTTCCCCCCCCCCCCCCACCTTGATGTCTTCCCCCCCCCCCCCCACCTTGATGTCTTCCCCCCCCCCCCACCTTGATGTCTTCCCCCCCCCCCACCTTGATGTCTTCCCCCCCCCCCCCACCTTGATGTCTTCCCCCCCCCACCTTGATGTCTTCCCCCCCCACCACCTTGATGTCTTCCCCCCCCCACCACCTTGATGTCCGCAGTGTCTCTCCCCCCCCCACCTTGATGTCCGCAGTGTCTCTCCCCCCCCACCTTGATGTCCGCAGTGTCTCTCCCCCCCCACCTTGATGTCCGCAGTGTCTCCCCCCCCCCACCTCGGTGTCTGTCTCCCCGTCCCCCCCCCACCTCGGTGTCTGTCTCCCCGTCCCCCCCCCACCTCGGTGTCTGTCTCCCCGTCCCCCCCCACCTCGGTGTCTGTCTCCCCCGTCCCCCCCCACCTCGGTGTCTGTCTCCCCGTCCCCCCCCACCTCGGTGTCTGTCTCCCCGTCCCCCCCCACCTCGGTGTCTGTCTCCCCGTCCCCCCCCACCTCGGTGTCTGTCTCCCCGTCCCCCCCCACCTCGGTGTCTGTCTCCCCGTCCCCCCCCACCTCGGTGTCTGTCTCCCCGTCCCCCCCCACCTCGGTGTCTGTCTCCCCGTCCCCCCCCACCTCGGTGTCTGTCTCCCCGTCCCCCCCCACCTCGGTGTCTGTCTCCCCGTCCCCCCCCACCTCGGTGTCTGTCTCCCCGTCCCCCCCCACCTCGGTGTCTGTCTCCCCGCCCCCCCCACCTCGGTGTCTGTCTCCCCGCCCCCCCCCACCTCGGTGTCTGTCTCCCCGTCCCCCCCACCTTGATGTCCGCAGTGTCTCTCCCCCCCCCCCCCCACCTTGATGTCCGCAGTGTCTCTCCCCCCCCCCCCCCACCTTGATGTCTGCAGTGTCTCTCCCCCCCCCCCCCACCTTGATGTCCGCAGTGTCTCTCCCCCCCCCCCCCACCTTGATGTCCGCAGTGTCTCTCACCCCCACCACCTTGATGTCCGCAGTGTCTCTCCCCCCCCCCCCCCCCACCTTGATGTCCGCAGTGTCTCTCCCCCCCCCCCCCACCACCTTGATGTCCGCAGTGTCCCCCCCCACCTCGGTGTCTGTCTCCCCCCCCCCACCTTGATGTCCGCAGTGTCTCCCCGTCCCCCCCACCTTGATGTCCGCAGTGTCTCCCCGTCCCCCCCACCTTGATGTCCGCAGTGTCTCCCCGTCCCCCCCACCTTGATGTCCGCAGTGTCTCTCCCCCCCCCCCACCTTGATGTCCGCAGTGTCTCCCCCCCCCCCCCCACCTTGATGTCCGCAGTGTCTCTCCCCCCCCCACCTTGATGTCCGCAGTGTCTCTCCCCCCCCATCTTGATGTCCGCAGTGTCTCTCCCCCCCCCACCTTGATGTCCGCAGTGTCTCTCCCCCCCCACCTTGATGTCCGCAGTGTCTCTTCCCCCCCCCCCCCCCACCTTGATGTCCGCAGTGTCTCTTCCCCCCCCCCCCCCACCTTGATGTCCGCAGTGTCTCTTCCCCCCCCCCCCCCACCTTGATGTCCGCAGTGTCTCTCCCCCCCACCTTGATGTCCGCAGTGTCTCTCCCCCCCACCTTGATGTCCGCAGTGTCTCCCCCCCCACCTTGATGTCCGCAGTGTCTCCCCCCCCACCTTGATGTCCGCAGTGTCTCCCCCCCACCTCGGTGCCTGTCTTCCCCCCCCCCCCACCTTGATGTCCGCAGCGTCTCCCCCCCCCACCACCTTGATGTCCGCAGCGTCTCCCCCCCACCACCTTGATGTCCGCAGCGTCTCCCCCCCCACCACCTTGATGTCCGCAGCGTCTCCCCCCCCACCTCGCTGTCTGTTGCCCCCCCACCTTGATGTCCTCAGTGTCTGTCCTCCCCCCCCCCCCCCACCACCTTGATGTCCACAGTGTCTCTTCCCCCCCCCCCACCACCACCTTGATGTCCGCAGTGTCTCTTCCCCCCCCCCCCCACCACCTTGATGTCCGCAGTGTCTCCCCCCCCCACCTTGATGTCCACAGTGTCTCTCCCCCCCCACCACCACCTTGATGTCCGCAGTGTCTCTTCCCCCCCCCCCCCACCACCTTGATGTCCGCAGTGTCTTCCCCCCCCCCACCTTGATGTCCGCAGTGTCTGTCTTCTCTCGCCCCCCCCCTCCCAATCTGTGCAGGTTTTCCCCCCCTGAAGTCGCCAAAAGTAGTACAGAAATTCCTTTTGGGAATCTGTGGGGCGTCTCAGTGATTCGGACAGCGCCATTGCTGAAAATTGGCTCTGATTTGACATGTGAAATGGGAACGTAGGCTTAAGCCTGGAAGCTGATTGGTTTCTAAGCAGAGCTGCACCAGATTTTGCATGATCTAGACAATGTAATAGAGCAGCACAAAATGCCAGCAGAATGCTTGGATGTATAGGGAGAGGTATAAGCAGTAGAAAGAGAGAAGTGCTTATGCCGCTGTACAGAACACTGGTGAGACCTCACTTGGAGTATTGTGCGCAGTACTGGAGGCCATATCTCCAGAAGGATATAGATACTCTAGAGAGAGTTCAGAGAAGAGCTACTAAACTAGTACATGGATTGCAGGAAAAAACTTACCAGGAAAGGTTAAAGGACCTTAACATGTATAGCTTGGAAGAAAGAAGAGACAGAGGGGATATGATAGAAACTTTTAAATACATAAAGGGAATCAACTCGGTAAAGGAGGAGAGCATATTTAAAAGAAGAAAAACTACCACAAGAGGACACAGTTTTAAATTAGAGGGGCAAAGGTTTAAAAGTAATATGAGGAAGTATTACTTTACTGAGAGAGTAGTGGATGCATGGAATAACCTTCCTGCAGAAGTGGTAGCTGCAAATACAGTGAAGCAGTTTAAGCATGCATGGGATAGGCATAAGGCTATCCTTCATATAAGATAGGGCCAGGGACTATTCATAGGATTCAGATATATTGGGCAGACTAGATGGGCCAAATGGTTCTTATCTGCCGACACATTCTATGTTTCTATCTGGTTTTAGTAAATCAGCCCCTAAGGCTTCGTGTACACGGGATGTTCTAAAACCTCTCCTGAACACTGGAATTTGACAGCTAGTAACCAACGGTTAAAAACATCCGTTTACATGTCGCGTTTGTGTTTAGAAGCGTTTTTACATTGTGAAATGGTACGAAATGTATCCATATTGAAAACACTTATCAAAGAAATGCTTTTAAATGCGAGTTACTGCGTTTAGATGCGTTTGGCGCTTCAAGTGCCAAACGTCCATCTGAATGCATTTTTTTGCTTTTTAAAATAAAAAAAAATGCCACTAAACTGTACATGAACAGATAAGATAACATAGAGGAGAGTTAAAGCGGAGTTCCACCCAAAAGTGGAACTTCTGCTCTTTTGTCACCCCCCCCCCCCCCCAGTGCCACATTTGGCACCTTTCAGGGGGGTGGGGGAACGGGTACCTATTTTTGACAGGTAGTCTTCCCCACTTCCAGGGTGCGGTGCAGTCCCTCGGAAGTTCGGCCCCCTCCTCCGCCGCCGAGCCAATAGGAATGCTTCGTGCATGCGCAGTAGGGACCCGCCCGTGAAGCCGCAAGGCTTCACTGCCCGGTTAACTTACCAGCAATGGCGATGGCAGCAGCCGACGGAAACATCAGCTGCGGTGCCGACATCGCTGGACTCCAGGACAGGTAAGTGTCCTAATATTGAAAGTCAGCAGCTACAGTATGTGTACAGTGTGTGTAGCTGCTGACTTTTAATTTTTGGAGGGAGCGGCGGAACTCCACTTTAAGGGGCTGTTGAAAAAAGAAAATGCCTAAGGGCTCTTTCACACGGGCGTTCCTTTTTTTTTTTTTATTTGTAACGGACACGGATGACACTTGTGTCATCCGGTCCGTATGTCCGTTTTTCATCCCATCCGTTTGCGGATGAAAAACTGACATAATGCATGTCTATGTAAATACGGATGTCTGCGGATGACACCACTGACATCCGTTTTTGCTTCAGTTCCGTTTTTTGAAAGGAAGAAAAAATAGGGTTCTCCTCCGTTCAAAAAAACTGAACTGAACTGACAAACGGATGATCATCCGATGACATCCGTATTTACATAGAGATACATTATGTCCGTTTTTCATCCGCAAACGGATGGGATGAAAAACGGACATACGGAACACCCGTGTGAAAGAGCCCTAAATGTCCGTTTATCAGCAGCAGTGTACATGAGGCCCTCAGACCGCATACACACTGGTCCGACTTGGACCGCGACTTGTCAGCCTGACAAGTCGCGGTCCATCACGCTCCCATTGTGCGGTACAGGAGCTGTTCTAATAGGAGGGACACAAGTCCCTCCGACTTAGAAAAAGGGTCCTGTACTACTTTGGGGCGACCTGGAGGCGACTTGCATAGACATTCATTTTATGAAGTCCGTGCAAGTCGCGCCGAAGTTGCAGTGCAAGCAACTTCACAGGTCGCCCCCTAAGTCGGAACGACGTAGTGTGAACCGAGCCTGATGCCCCGTACACACGCATCGATTATTGGCCGTGAATTTTCGGCCAACGTCCAAATGGCCGATTTTCGGCTTGTTAGTATGATGCTTTTGACAACCCACTCCGACTTTTCGGCCGAAAAAAATCTGGTGTGCAGGCTATAAAATTTTTGTTGGTCGTCACCAGAACGGCCGATTTTCCGCCAGTCAGTACAGATTTCGGCAGACAAAAATCTGATGAGCAAGACTGGGCATGCTCAGAGAAGAAAAAACACACGGAAAGTAAACCAGCACATGACATCACTTCTGAAGTAGATTTTTGTTGGCCGATAAAATTCGTGTGCAGTCTAGAGCACATTCCAACCAACACAACAACACTGGACAAAAGTCGGCCGATAATCGTTGCGTGTGTACGAGGCATTAGAGTTCTTGCCAACAGCCTTGAACTTCTGGGCAGATAAAATTAGATTTCTCCCGCGCCTTATGCATCTCCTGTCTGTTAACGTGTTGAGAATGGTTTTGGAGTAGGCATTCAGAAAGCGTTTACTACACATGCTCTTCAAGGGACAATGTCTGTTTTGGAGCTTCGTTGGACACCCCCATCAACAATGCCACTGAGGATAAGCATTCTCTCCTACCCCAGCAGGAGAAGCCTAATCCTCCTAGTCCAGCCCTTCTATGGTGGCAAAGAAGACTTCCTTTCATTACTGCCAAGCTTCTATTTCTGTAGCCTAGGCCAGGAACCCTTACAAGCCGTAGTTGAGCCCAACTGCCAGATTTTTTTGGGGAAAAAAATTGATATACCGTATTTATCGGCGTATAACACGCACTTTTTCCTCCTAAAAATGGAGGAAAAAGTAGCTGTGCATGTTATACGCCGATGTAAAAAAAAAAATGTCCAGAAAGCAGCGCCGTGAGGTAGAAGGGGGCGGGGCCGCCGTCAATCATAGGCGCCAGGACTTCTGATGAGAGCGCATCCTTCCTTCTCGGCGCTGCCCGTCCTCTTCTACCTCTCGGCGCTGCCCTCTGGATTTTTTTAAAAGTGATGTGTATAGTGGCGCTGGCGAGGCTGCATGTATGGGCACTGGCAAAGGCTGCATGTATGGGCACTGGCAAAGGCTGCATGTATGGGCACTGGCAAAGGCTGCATGTATGGGCACTGGCAAAGGCTGCATGTATGGGCACTGGCAAAGGCTGCATGTATGGGCACTGGCGAAGGCTGCATGTATGGGCACTGGCGATGGCTGCAATTATGGGCACTGGCGATGGCTGCAATTATGGGCACTGGCGATGGCGAAGGCTGCATGTATGGGCACTGGCGAAGGCTGCATGTATGGGCACTGGCGATGGCGAGGCTGCATGTATGGGCACTGCACTGGCGAGGCTGCATTTGTGGGCACTGGTAAGACTACATTTAATTTTAAAAAAAAAATGTTCTGAGTTTAAAGCTGTTTATTTTCAATTTCAGCTTTTTTCCTGAAATTTCTGCCCTAAAATTTAGGTGCGTATTCTACACCGGCGCGTGTTATACGCCGATAAATACGGTAATTGGTTTATAAGACGATTCACAAGTATGTCAATCATTTAAAGCTATAGTCTACCAGGTCATGGGCAGAAAACAGTGAAGGCAATAGTAGAGAAAATCTGCAGAGCAGCCTCTGGGTCCAATCAGTTTAGAGTAGGGGTTCTCTCGTAACAAGACCTAGCAATCGGCAGACAAAGATCTACAGGTAATAGTCCTACCATGTGGTGGGCTTTTTCAATACTCGCTTCTCCTCTCATGTTGCTGTCCTGGAAGATGATTGGCGAAATTCCCAGTTTGTGTTATTGGTAACAGTATTTCTAAGAATTTTCCAGCACAGCAAGTTTACTTCCCATCTTTATGTGGTTATTTTTAATATTTTCTTCCCCCTCATGCACTGGTGGAGGTAGTCGGCTTTCATGTCAACTGAGAGATGAGGGTGGTGGGGAGGGTTTTTCCTTTATAGTTTTGTTGTGTTTTCTGTAGAGAGAGGAACCAATCTTTTCTCATGTTGCTGTTGTGGGAGATTCTTGGAAATACTGTTACTGGTAAGGCTAACCAGGAATTTTCTTCACAGCTATACGTATCTTGGTTTTTTAGTAACTGTTAACCTCTTGATAAAAGTGTATCTGCCTGAGTGAGTGTGTGTGTGTGTATGTATATGTATGTATGTATAAAATATATATATATAATTACACAATTTTTTTTTATTAATACATATACATAGCTATATAATGTATGTGTGCATTAAAAAAAATATATAATATAATTTTTTTTTTAATACATAATAAATAAGTGTGTGTGTATATATATATATATATATATATATATATATTATAATTTTTATTATGTATTAAAAAAAAAAATTATATTATATATTTTGTTTAATGCAAACATACATTAGATATATATGTGTGTATTAATAAAAAAAAATTGTATGTGTATGTATATATATATATATATATATATATATATATATATATATATATATATATATATATATATATATATATATATATATATATATATATATATATATATATATATATATATGTGTATGTGTATATAGTCCCAACTGTCAATGGAGGTTCTGGTCTTGTTTTTATCTTTTTATTTCTGTTTTTGTCCAATTGTTTGTTGTTTTTTTGCAACCCATGTGACTGAGCAGATTGTGTTGCCTTCTGTCATAAATCTGACTCCAATTTCAGTCCATGGTGCAGTACAGTTCACAGCTGGTTTAGTTGTACAGAGAAAACTCGGTGTGACAGTATGTAAATTTGTAAAATGCATGTATGCGTTTGTGTACAAAGTTGTGTGTTTTTTTTTTTTTTTTTTTTGGGGGGGGGGGGGGGAAACAGTGCACAAAAATCGACTAAAAATTTTTTAAAAAATAAGCGCAAAAATCTGTAACATAAGAGGTGTGTTAGTAATGTGTCTCCTAGAATAGAGTGTGCAGTACTGGTATTGGAAAGCACAGCAAATGCATGTGTTAAAAATAAATCTGAGGGTTGTCATAGCAGTCAAAACAATGAAAGTCTAAGAGCCCATTCAGACTAGCGCGACACGACTTCGGGGGGGCGACCTGTGAAGTCGCGTGCACCGTGACTTTGGCGCGACTTGCAGAGACTTCACATAATGGAAGTCTATGCAAGTCACCTTAGATTGTAAGCTCCTTGAGGGCAGGAACTGATGTGAATCTGTAATGTATATGTAAAGCGCTGCGTAAATTGACAGCGCTATATAAGTACCTGAAATAAATAAAATAAATAAGTCGCTCCGAGGTCCCCCCAAAGTAGTACAGAACCCTTTTTCTAAGTCGGAGCGACTTGTGTCGCTTCTATTAGAACGGGTCCTGTACTACTCAATGGACCGCGACCGAGCGCGTCTTGTCAGGCTGACAAGTAGTCGCGCTAGTCTGAATGGGCTCTAAAGGCCTGTACACAAAAAATATAAATCAGACGAAATATCCTCCAATTTTTCTCTCTTGCTCAGCGTTCATAACCGTTTTTAGTTGACAGTGCATATATGTTCACGAAATTTCTCATCCGATTTTTTTTTTTTTTTTTTTTTTTTTTTGGGAAATTTGTTCCTAGACTTCCGGGTCAGCAACTTCAGATCATGCGCAGTCTTTCTAGGGATGCACCGAAATGAAAATTTTGGGCCGAAACTGAAAATGCGGGATGCCCTTGGCCGAAAACCGAAAATGACTTTTTCCCCCCAAAAATTTTTAAATGGATAGAACAGGGGCATACACCAAAAACAGGTAGTGACGTACACCTGTCGCTGCCACCCTGTCACAGTATATGTACTGTGATGGGTTGGCAAGAGGTTAATTTAATTACCAATGGTATTTGTATTATGAAGCATGAGGGTTTTATGTATTGTCACTGCAGGTCACTCATCTATTAGTTATCGACCAGTGGCAGGTAATTAACCCATTAGTGCTGCATTAGTGCAACCAGTATCAGTGCAACCAGTGTTAATTAACACTGACACTGGTTGCACTAATGCAGCACAAAGGGGTTAATTACCTGCCACTGGTCGATAACTAATAGATGAGTGACCTGCAGTGACAATCCATTAACCACTTGCCGACCGCCGCACGACTATCTACGTCGGCGGTCAGCCCCTCACAGGCAAACTAACGTAGGGCTACGTTGTTTGCTTGTGAGGGTCTAGGGAGCGAGCGCGCGCCCCCAGAGGCGCGCTCCCGCGTGGTCACGGACCCCCCCCCCCCGCGCGTGTGACCAGCGGACCCGATGTCCGCCGGCCACTCGGCGATCGGCGGGGGATAGGGAGAATGTCAGGCAGCTTGTGTAAACAAGCGACCTGTCATTCTCCTCGCTGCAAAGACACTGATCACATGGATCTACTATGTAGATCCGTTGATCAGTGTCCTTACAGCTGAAGCCACAGCCAATCACAGTAGAAAGCACGCCCCTAGGGACACACACAGCCCCTCCCTCCCAAATAAAGTTAACCCCTTCACTACCAGTGTATTTTTACAGTAACAGTGCATATATATAGCACTGATTACTGTAGAAATGTCACTGGTAACCCCAAAAGTGTCAAAAATGTCAGTCAAGGGTCCGATCTGTCCGCCGCAATGTCGCAGTACCGCAAAAAAAAATCGCAGATCGCCGCCATTACGCGTTAAAAAAAAAAACAACAAAAGTGACAAAAATCTTTCCCTTTGTTAGTAAACGCGATAACTTTTGCGCAAACCAATCAAAATATGCTTTTTGCGATTTTTTTTTTTTTTTTTACCAAACATAGGTAGCATAAAACAAATTGGCTGAAAATGTTAAAAAATTTTGATTTTTACATTTTTTTTGGGGGGGAATTTCATATAAAAAAATGTGAAAAATATTGTTATTTTTGCAAAATTGACGCTCTTTTTTTGTTTATAGCGCGTGATCAAAAAATCGCACAGGTGATCAAATACCACCAAAAGAAAGCTCTGTTTGTGGGAAAAAAAGGACGCCAAATTCGTTTAGGTACAGCGTCGCACGACCGCGCAATTGTCCGTTAAAATCACGCAGTGCCGAATCGCAAAATACCCCCTGGTCGGAATGGGGGTAAAATCTTCCGGGGCTTAAGTGGTTAACCCCTCATGCTTCATAATACAAATACCATTGGTAAGCTGCCTCAGCGTCCCCCCTCCTCGGGTGTCCTTCATTCAAAAGTCCCGCCTCTGGCCAGCGGCACCGCCTCTTAATGACGATCTGTGCATTATGAATGGACATACCAGGCGGGGCCAGCGGCCGATATAGATAGAACTAATGTGATCCTTCCCTGTCAGCTCAGCACGACTATGTGTGAATGAGAACAGAACTGACCTGACACCGGGCGGGGGGAGCGGCCGCTATTAGCTGTAACTATGTAAGAGCTTCCACTTCCCTGTCAGCGGAGATACATGCCTGTTAGAGAAGTGAAGCGCTCACATAGTTACAGCTAATAGCGGCCGCTCCCCCCCGCCCAGTGTCAGGTCATTTTCGGCCGATAATTTCGGTGGCCGAAATTTCGGTGCATCCCTAGATTTTTCACAGACGTACGGCATACTCAATAAACGAAAATTGGTCATCTGGGAACGGACAATAAAAATGTTGGTGTTTGTCCCTTGTTTTTTTTTTTTTTTTTTTTTCGTTCAAAATGTCGGCATCGGCTGCTGAAAGTTGTGTACACACTAGCTGAAAATTGTACGATTTTTACCTCGGACGGGAATTTTCGGCAGATTTTCTACTAGTGTGTACCCCACTTAAATACAATGGATGACTTGTGTGCAGAGTTTTGGAATAGTGAAAGGTTGGAAGCTCTGTCATTTGTTGCCATCCCGTTTTGGGAGATTCATCATCTTTTTGTACCGTTTGAGTTTTGTTGCTGAAAAAGTGAGGAGAAATTCATAATTTTAGAGTTGTCTCCAGAAAAAGAGGTGAGGGCAAATCTTCTGATGGAGGCCCCTTTCCCAGGAGGGGGGGGGGGGTCTACAAGGGACTGCCTTAAAACTGCATGTTTGAGCCACATTTGTTAATGCTGAAGGTAATCTGATTGGCTCCTGTGAGCGACACCTCCCTAGTATTTCTTTCATAAGCTTTTATACAATAACATTGGACTGATTTCAGCATGCAGCCACTAAGGCCCCTGTAACAGAATGGAGCTCTTGTTCAGTTAAATGAAGCCGTAGTATTCATCATGTAGACGTATGTTGATCTCCTGTCTTCACAAACATGAACAGCCGGTTTACAGTGCGTTTTTTTTTTTCCAGTGAAAACCAGTGGTCAGTATACATTTAGTAGGTGGGTCGGACTGGTATGCAGAAACTCCTAATACATCTTTATAATGGTAGAACTGATCCCCCTTATTCAGCCTCTTTCTGCCGTGTCACATGACCCGCCGCTACAGAATGCATGTCTGTGCTTGTTGTACCGCATTGATACGCAGTGTAAATATCACATAAGATAACCGGGTTCTGTGTTTCTGTACATTGGGAGGGATTTCTGTACATTGTCACCTCAGTTAAGAAGGGTGTGTGAAACTATCCTATCAAAATGGCTGCCTGGAAAAGAAGGAAATAGATATTGGGGATTTTACCCCTCCATATTTTTTTCATAATTTTTTTTTTTTTATTATTTTATTCTGGTTTGTTTTTCAATAATTTTAGTGGTGCACCGAAACCAAAAATGGACTGTTTTTAAAGAAAGTGTGTGTGTGTGTGTGTATATGTATATATATATTTCACAAAAGTAAATACACCCCTCACATTTATGTAAATATTTTATTATCTTTTCATGTGACAACACTGAAGAAATGACACTTTGCTACAATGTAAAGTAGTGAGTGTACAGCTTGTATAACAGTGTAAATTTGCTGCCCCCTCAAAATAATTCAACACACAGCCATTAATGTCTAAACCGCTGGCAACAAAAGTGAAAATGTCCAATATGGGTCCAAAGTGTCAATATTTTGTGTGGCCACCATTATTTTCCAGCACTGCTTTAACCCTCTTGGGCATGGAGTTCACCAGAGCTTCACAGGTTACCACTGGAGTCCTCTTCCACTCCTCCATGACGACATCACAGAGCTGGTGGATGTTAGAGACCTTGCGCTCCTCCACCTTCCGTTTGAGGATGCCCAACAGATGCTCAATAGGGTTTAGGTCTGGAGACATGCTTGGTCAGTCCATCACCTTTACCCTCAGCTTCTTTAGCAAGGCAGTGGTCCTCTTGGAGGTGTGTTTGGGGTCGTTATCATGTTGGAATACTGCCCCATGGCCCAGTCTCCGAAGAGAGGGGATCATGATCTGCTTCAGTATGTCACAGTACATGTTGCCATTCATGGTTCCCTCAATGACCTGTAGCTCCCCAGTGCCGGCAGCTCTCATGCAGCCCCAGACCATGACACTCCCACCACCATGCTTGACTGTAGGCAATATAGGTGTGTGTGTGTGTGTGTGTGTATATATGTATATATATATATATATACACACACATTATGTTATCCAATGATTTCCACCACACATCGGACAGCGCATATAAACCAAAGAGAGCGGCACTCACAGGTCCTGAGGAAAGCGAGCTTGTGTAAACCGTCATTGTCTGTTCACCTTTCAAGACCAGTGAGTGCCGCTTTCTCCTTTTTTTGTGTGTTTCTATATATATATATATAATTTTTTTTATCTATGTATTTATATATTTTTATTTATTTATAGAATTTGTATTCAACTTTTTAATTAAATTGTTATTAAACTCATTGGCTCCTGCTGCTGTCAATCACAGGGGCTGGGCTGCAGTGTGTGTGTCAATCGACACATAGAGCAAGTCTGTATGACTGCCCCCATAGCAAATGACTTGCTATAGGGGCATGTGGAGGATCTGGAAAGAGAATCAGGGCTGCTCTGTGCAAAACCATTGTACAGAGTGGGTAAGTATAACCATGTCTTGTGTTTTTTTTTTTTTAAATTTTACCTTTCCATTCACTTTATTGTAGCTGGTTTCATGCAGTCACTGAGTGGTATTACTGCCCTTGGCTGAAATACTGATGCTCACCTGCGAGCTAGTATAAAAATAACATCAATTACTTTACAGTTCAATGTAAAAGTTCCTTTAATTGTTGCCAGCCATTGTTCCCACTGTCTGTGTCTTAGCAAGCTTTCACTTCCAGCTGTCCCTTCCTCCAGATTCTCCAGCACATGTCTCAGCTGTTCAATGTGGCAGAGGGGCCCTCAGCAGCCGGTGTGCCAACCCATAAACCTGGAGGGTTCCATAGTAAAACCTAAGCTGTTTTAAATCTTTAATCCACACACTATTTACTTTTTCCTCTAAAGACACAAAGCTATGTAATGGCAGCTGGTTAGAAGGATGAGCGGAATGTCGCTGGAGCCCGCCTGGTGTCAGGCTCTGAAAATAACACACGCACGTATGCTGGACGGGAGCCATCGGTTGTGAGAATAGATTGTGCTGAGTCAGAGCTGCTTGTCTCAGTTTCATGCAGCGCTTGCTGTTCTTTTTTTTTTTTTTGCTGTTGTTGTTTTTTTGCATCTGCATTAAAAAAAAAGTGTATTTGTCTGTAACATGTACACCTGCTGCTTCTTAACAATTACAACTTTATATTTACTAGCAATGCAGGGAACTGAATACCAAAGCCTGGAGCCAGAGCTTTGTAGACCACCTATATCAGGGGAGTCAAACTCCCTTTTTTTTTTTTATCTTTTTATCACGGGCCGCATGAGCGTTATTGTTGCTCTCAAAGGGCCGTTGTATCTAAGACTATATAAGAGATCGACCGATTATCGGTGGGGCCGATGATCACTTTTTTGAAGTATCGGTACCGGCCACAAAACTTGCCAATATTTCTTTAACCACTTAAGCCCCGGAAGATTTTACCCCCTTCCTGTCCAGGGCCTATTTTGCGATTCGGCACTGCGTGACTTTAACAGACAATTGCGCGGTCGTAGGACGCTGTACCTAAACGAATTTGACGTCCTTTTTTTTTTCCCACAAACAGAGCTTTCTTTTGGTGGTATTTGATCACCTGTGCAATTTTTTATTTTTTATTTTTTTTATCATGCACTATAAACAAAAAAAGTGCGTCAATTTTGCAAAAATAACAATATTTTTCACATTTTTTATATGAAATTCCCCCCCAAAAAAATGTAAAAATCAAAATTATTTAACATTTTAGGCCAATTTGTTTTCTCCTACCTGTTTGGTTAAAAAAAATTGCAAAAAGCGTATTTTGATTGGCTTGCGCAAAAGTTATTGCGTTTTATGAACCAAGGGAAAGATTTTTGTCGTTTGTTTTTTTTTTTAACGAGTAATGGCGGCGATCTGCAATTTTTTTTTTTTTTTTTTTTTTTTGCGGGATTGCGGCAGACAGATCGAACCCTTGACTGACATTTTTGACACTTTTGGGGTTACCAGTGACATTACTACAGTAATCAGTGCTATGCATATGCACTGTTACTGTAATAATGACACTGGCAATGAAGGAGTTAACTTTATTGGAGAGGGAGGGGTTAAGTGTGTCCCTAGGGGCCTGATTCTAACTGTGATTGGCTGTGGCTACTAGTGTAAGAACAGAGATCAACGGTCCTACATAGCAGAACCGTTTGATCTTCATTCTTAAACAGGAGAACTGACAGGCGGCTTTGTTTACATTAGCCGCCTGCCTTTCTTCCGGTGTAACGGAAGATCGCGAGTGCCCGCCCGGCACACGTGCGGGAGCGCGCGCTCTCTCCCTAAACCCTCACAGGCTAGCGACGTAGCCCTACGGCGTTTTGCCTGTGAGGGGCTGACTGCCGACGTAAATCGTCATGCGGCGGTCGGCAAGCGGTTAAGTGATCGTACTGGAGTGATGCCTGCAGCAAGAGGCATCATCCAGGAACCGTCGGTTAGGGCCGACGGCCGGCTTTATTGTAATGACAACCAATGCAGCTGAACAGCCGCTTGTTTGTCATTACGGGGGGGGGGGTGACGTCCCCATCCACCCCGCAGTCTTCTGCAGCTCGCTTGGGTCTCCCATCCCACCGCACCGCGTCGCTCGGGTCTCTGAGGTCAAAATGTATTCCGTTACATGTCTGGTAAAAAAAAAAAAAAAAATCCCAATAAGTGTATATTAATTGGTTTATGTGAAAGGTATAGCTTCTACAAACTATGGTATATATTTGAAAACTGATCAATCCTGATGTACTGTACTACTGACAGCCTATGTCATTTCTTGAGGCCTCTAAAAATGCCAGGACAGTACAAAATTCCCTCCAATTATCCCTTCCCTCCAATTATATTTGTGGAATGTAGACAATGTGAGGTATTTAGTAAGAGGCATGGTGAGTTTTTTTTGAAGTTGCAATTTTTTTGAAAATAATAATAAAAAATAAATTAATTTCAGGGTAGGGATCGACCGATATCAGTTTTTCAGGGCCGATACCAATTTTTCTGGCCACCCTTCAGGCTTCTCTTGTGACAGTAATATTCAGTGACAGGTACTCATTATGGTGGGATCTGGGGGTCTAAAAGACCTCTAACCCCTCTGCACTTAAAAGCATTAAAAACGGCAAGTTTGGCTGTTTTGAATGCTGTAGTTTTTTTTTTTTTTTTTTTTTAAATCTGGTGCCCTTAAAGTGGAGTTCCACCCATTTTTAATAACTTGGATTACATAGATCTATGTAATCCCCTTTAAAACTACTTTTACAAATGGAAACTTTTTTTTTTTTTTTTTTTGCTAGTAAATACCTTATTTTCTTATTTTTTCATCCTCCCCTCACTTCTGGGTCCGGCCGCCGATCAGCGATTACGTCATTCGGCGATTCGCAGGGGGTGCTGGCATTATTACACAGGAGTCCTAAAGTGTAGTGTTTGTATTGAGGCCGTGCTCTGCCCCGCCTCCGCCCCGCCTCCTCTCAGTGAGCTGTACTGTATGTATTGGATTGAGGCCGTGCTCTGCCCTGCCTCCGCCCCGCCTCCTCTCAGTTAGCTCAGTGAGGATATAATGCTTTCAGTCCTTGCTCACTGAGAGGAGGCGGGGCAGAGCACGTCCTCAATACAAACACTACACCTTAGGACTCCTGTGTAATAATAATAATGCGAGATTTCATGCCATGAGATACATCCCAGCACCCCCTGCGAATCGGCGGCCGGACCCGGAAGTGAGGAGAGGATGAATAAAGAAGAAAATAAGGTATTTACTAGCAAAAAAAAAAACTTTCCATTGGTAAAAGTAGTTTTAAAGGGGATTACATGGATCTAAAGTTACTAAAATGGGTGGAACTCCACTTTAATGCCTCGTACACACGATCGGATAATCGTACGAAAAAAATTGCTTTCAAATCGATCACACGCTAATGTGATCGTTGGTACTCAGCTTTCGCCAGCCGATCACGACATTTTGTCCAACAAAATTCGAAGGGACAAACAAGAAGACTTTTGTCACACAATAGCCTAGCGAACGTCAATCAGTACAGTTGGTGTCCGATAACATAGCCAAAGACCATGCATGATCATAAACACGAAAAGCCTGGCTGCCATTGTTTTTGTTTTGTACTATCCGATGCGTATCTGCGTCACCAGGAAGCTTTTCCAGAAACTTACGAAAAAAATCATACGTTTTTTAGTACACATTGTTGAATTTGATACTAGTACAATGCAACAAAATGCGAACAATAAGTCATCCGATTATCTGATCACGTGTACGAGGCGTTAGGCTCCAGTACCCGGAAGATGTCATGACATTGCTTCTGGGTTTTTACATCGAAGACCAGAGCTGAATGCAGTTTTGTTTGGGTCTTCAGCCAGTCAGCGGACGTGCCGGCTGGTCACTCGGATTCCTCCTGGTGGGGGAGCCGCAGAAGGCGGGGGGGGGGGGAACGTCCCCTCCTGCTCCCGCTCCTTGTAATGACAATTGAGCGGCTGCTCAGCCGCATCGCTTGTCATTCCAAGACAGCCAACTGTTGGCACTGAACAACGGTACTGGGGAGATGCCTCCTAGCTGCAGGCATCATTCCAGTACAACCACTTGAAGAAATATCAGTGATATCGGCAAGTTTGTGACCGATACCGATAATAAAAAAAAAAAAAAAAGCGCCTCAGATTATTGGCCCCACCGATAATCCGTCGATCCCTAGTTCATGGTCACCATAGTAACACGAATACTCTGGATCAGGGATTTTTTTTTTTTTTTTTTAGATTTTTGATTGCTGTTAAAATGTTGAAGCAATCTTTTGAACTGTCATATTTGGGTTGCATTCATAACAGCTGTGATTACTAGTGGTCTGCGATTGTCTAAAGCTAATCACATGGTACAGAGTGCTGTGATTGGCCCAATTACCATTTGATAGCTGTGGGCAAATCAGAGATTCGCTCTATAGGAAACACATTTTATTTTATTAAATTCATTCATAACCACTTTGTTGACATTGTGATCATATGTTGATTTCTGAATTTTGTATTTGTATGTGAGTCGGGGTTAGGGGCGTCCTTATTTGAAAGTAGCCTTGCCTTGGTCTCTTTTCACACTTTTTAAATTATTTTGTACTTGGGAGCCTCTCACGCGTCTCTCTTGCTTATGAGGGTTTTTAAAAGCTAATGAGTGCTGAAATCCTATTCTCAAGCTAGCGCCTTTCCGGCATTTAATCTGTCTTTAGGAAATGCATCCTCATAAATATCTTAAGAGAACAGTGGAGGAAAGGCTTAATTAATACTGCTCTGAGCGTTGCTTGGTGTAAGCTCTACAGGTTGCTGGGCTAATTGGCTTATGACTTGGTTTACAGCACTTTGCCTGCCAAGTATCAGATACTGTGCAGATGATTAAGTCCTGGACAGTATCGAACTGTCGTCAACTGTGCTGTACCTCCGATTCATTTAAAAGTAAGTTAAAGCCAACACTATTTGTAAGGGTGCCTAGACAGAAGGGGAATTCATGGGGTTGATTTACTAAAATGGGGCTTTGCAAAATCTGGTGCAGCTCTTCATAGAAACCATTCGGCTTCCAGTTTTTTTTTTTTTGATAAGGCCCTTTTCACACATACGGTCCGGTCCGTTCAGTCACGTCAAAATGTGTCAGTTGTCCATCCATTTTTCATCAATTTTTTATCCGTTTTTCATCAGTTGTCGTCTGTTTTTCATCAGTTGTCGTCTGTTTTTCATCAGTTGTCGTCTGTTTTTCGTCAGTTGTCGTCTGTTTTTCGTCAGTTGTCGTCTGTTTTTCGTCAGTTGTCGTCTGTTTTTCGTCAGTTGTCGTCTGTTTTTCGTCAGTTGTCGTCTGTTTTTCGTCAGTTGTCGTCTGTTTTTCGTCAGTTGTCGTCTGGTTTTCGTCAGTTGTCGTCTGGTTTTCGTCAGTTGTCGTCTGGTTTTCGTCAGTTGTCGTCTGTTTTTCGTCAGTTGTCGTCTGTTTTTCGTCAGTTGTCGTCTGTTTTTCGTCAGTTGTCGTCTGTTTTTCGTCAGTTGTCGTCTGTTTTTCGTCAGTTGTCGTCTGTTTTTCGTCAGTTGTCGTCCGTTTTTTTGACGGATGAAAAATAGGGCATTCATCTGTTCAAAAAAACGGACATTGACGGAAGTGGATGAAAATGGATGTTAACTGATGATCATCCGTTGTCGTCCGTTTTTACATAGAGATACATTGATGTCCGTTTTTTCATCCGTCAACAGATGGATGAAAAGCGGACAAACGGACAGCATGTGTGAAAGGGGCCTAAAGCTTAAAGCGGAGTTCCAGCCATTCACTCACCTGTCCAACGGTCCAGCGATGCGGCCGCCCGAAGCCTCGATCCTCTCCCTCGGCGCCGGCATCACTGCTGTGGGCACCCGGCTGTGACAGTTTGCGGCTTCACAGCCGGGTACCCACTGCGCATGCGCGAGTCGCGCTGCACGCTGTGATTGGCCGGCAATCTTCTGGAACCTCTAACGTGTCCCAGAAGATTGCAGGGAGGGAGGGGGAGAGGAGAACTTCCGTTCAGGGCGCCGCGGCGCTCCGAGCGGAAGTGGGAGCGGGTACCTGTCAAAACTAGGTACCCGCTCCCCCCCCCCCCCCCCCAAAAAAAAGACATGCCAAATGTGGCATGTCAGGGGGTCAGGACTCCCTAAAGCGGAAGTTCCACTTTTGGGTGGAACTCCGCTTTAAGGGCTCTTTCACACGGACGATCCGATCAGATCCGCCTGTCAGTTTTTTAGGCGGATCTGATCGGATCCTCCATGCAGCTCTATGGGGCAGCGGATGTCAGCAGAGACATCTCTGCTGACACCCACTGCCATCCGCATCCGATCCTGTCCGTAAAATCCGGACGGATGGAAACCCTATTTTTCCATCCTTTCAGGGATCGGATCGGATGAGAGCGGACAGGCGGTCCGTTCTCATCCGATCCCCCCCCATAGAGAGCAGCGGGGGCTGTGACACCTCCCTCTCCGCCCTGCAAGCGGAGACGGAGCTGTCATCCGCCGGCTCAGCGGGGATCGACGGATCGATCCCCGCTGAGCAGCACAGATCCGCCTATGGAGGCGGACCGTGTGAAAGTTCCCTAAGGCCCCTTTCACACATACGGTCCGTTCAGTCACGTCAAAATGTATCAGTTTTTTTACATCCACTACCATTTCAAAAACAGATGTAAAACAGTCCGTTGTCATCCGTTTTTCGTCCGATCGTTTTTTTGACGGATGAAAAATAGGGCATTCATCCGTTCCAAAAAACGGACATTGACCGCAGTGGAGGAAAACGGATGTTAACCGATGATCATCCGTTGTCCTACGTTTTTACATAGAGATACATTGATGTCCGTTTTTCATCCGTCAACGGATGGATGAAAAACAGACAAATGGACCGCATGTGTGAAAGGGGCCTAATTGAACAATCTGAAGTTAGAAGCTGATTGGTTACCATGCACAGCTGCACCAGATTCTGTAGACTCCTGCTTTAGTAAATTAATCCCATGTTTGCCCAACAATAATTTGTTTTAAGGGCCGGTTCACATTATTGCGAGTGCGCTGATCGCATGTATTATCGGAGCGCACTGCTCCTTCATTACATGCGATCGGATGTGCGGATGCAAATTCAGCCATACACTTTGTATGGCTGAATTCGCACTGTATCCGCACCAAACACGCACATGACCCTTTTTTCCAGCCGCATCAGGATCGGATCGCACAGTGGTTCACACTTGTGCGATCCGATCCTGTGCGAACTGTCAGATCGCACTGCGATATGCGATCAAACTGGAGGTGTCGTTAACATTTAATTGTCACCCCCTGCGTATCGCATATAGCAGTGTGAACTGCCAGAGGTGCGTTTGCGATGTGGGAACAGGTTGCGAATTCGCAGCCTTCCCGCATCGCACAAGTGTGACCCGGGACTAACCAGAACTGATCCAGGCAGTGCTTTATAAAAATATTTATTGGTTTATTCCTTTAAAGCACTTGTTTACAAGGCAAAAAAGTATCTAAACCCAATAACAGTCATACGATGTGCTGGCTGCATCAGTTTTTGCTTTTTTTCTTTAATTTTCACTTGCCAGTATCGTAGTTCTTGTCCTAGGGTGACTACGCTCCCTCACTGTACTGTCTATGGAGGAGCAGTGTGGTCATCCTAGGGCAGGAAGTGTATTATGGTTACAGAACAACTTTTTCTTTCCTCATCTCTATAACATTGGTGATGGGTGTTCTGTAGTCTACAGAGAAATATGGGAATTACTGTATTTTCTGGCGTATAAGACTACTTTTGAACCTCAAAAAAATCCCCCAAAAATGGGGGGTCGTCTTATACGCCGAGTATAATATCTCCAAGGTAACCTAAGTAGAAGTATTACCGGTAGATGTAATCTCTCAAGACGCTGGCTGTGTGAGAATCCTGTACCGGTATACCGGATGTACCGTAGCTTCGGCTACATACAGTGTACCGCGCTGAGCCAATCAGGGAGAGCGATGTATTCTATTATTGAATGCAAAGCCTGCTCGGATTGGCGGAGTAACATCAACCCGCCTCTCTGACTCTGCCAATCCGAGCAGGCTTTGCATTCAATAATAGAATATATCGCTCACTGTGATTGGCTCAGCGCGGTATACTGTATGTAGCCGAAGCTACGGTACATACGGTATACCGGTACAGGATTTCGCACAGCCAGCATCTTGAGATTACATCTACTGGTAATACTTAGGGTACCTTGGAGATATTATAAGAGATTACATGTATTGCAGTACTTGGGGTACCTTGGAGATCTATGAGAAATCTGATGTTTTTGAAAGGTGTTGCCTTGCTTCGGAAGGGGGGTAGTCTTATACGGCGAGTATTGCCCAAAACCTATGTTTAACTTGAAAATTAGGGGGGTCGTCTTATACGCCAGAAAATACAGTATTAACAGTCAGAAATGGCAGAAAGCAAAGAAAATTATCAGCTCCTTTTTTTTTTGGGCAGGATCAACAGTTTTTATTCATTATTTGTTGCACCCATTGAACAGATACAGTTGTGTTTTTTTTTTTTTGTTTTTTTTTATTTTTTTTTATCACATTTGCTATTTTTTGGTCGGTTTTTAAATATGCAAAGGTCGTTGTTGGGGTTTGCATACACTATATAATAACCATATTCATGCTTTTTTATATTTATTTATTTATTTTCTCTTCCCTTTTAGGCCCAAGTGTCCGTCGGTCAGGATATTTAGCCATGTGGCATTGATGAAGATGTTTTAAATGTTGGACTAAGATATAGTGATATGGCCATTAATGGCATCTGTTGGGGCTCAGGTGAATGATGCAGAATTTAAATGTGACTGTATCCCAAAGCTGACCCGTTGTCAGCTGGAGAAACCCAAACCACCCAAAAATATTCACGTAACTACACAGGTCCTGCCTATCTGGAATTTGGAGAAGAAGAAGAATGCTAATTTTGGCTACAATCGTCAATATGTTCACTGTATGGTTCCCAGTGCTTGTTTTTCTGAACCAAGTAAGAAGGCATTGTCTATAACACCAACTCCTCCAAGGACTGCGCCGAAATACTTTGAAACTCTTGAAAGAACTTTGATCTTCCATAGACCGTTGATTCACCAGAGACCTTACAGTAGAACTGAATCTCCTTCTTTAAGAACAAAAGCAGAAGAGCAGAGGTACGCGTCTACAGTAAGGCCTTTTCCTAAATCTCTCAGAACTGCTGGTGCCATGACCTCCTCATTGATAGATCAGTTTCCTCTGCCCAGTGCAGCGGGGGAGCTCACTGAAGTTGGTATCCGAAGACCTACCAGTGTATCGCTATCGCCAAAACTTTCTTCAGATGCTTCCAGGCCGACCCTAATTATGAACTCTTTCCTATGTCCTACCAGTGCTAAAGTGCCTTGTCCTCCACAGGGGGACAATAGAAAGAACAAAACTTCTCCACATGTTGGAGCAAAGTCTGCTTCCTGGCATAATGGTGAGGCTGTCTTGCCCAGTAGTGGGGTTCCAACATTAACCCACAATAGTATACGCACAGGGGATGTTTCCTTCAGTATTCAAGGGGCAGCCACAACAGAGGATGCTACGTATCCAATACAGAACGTTACCAATGTTCCTTACAAAGGGGTCCAACTTACGGAGGCTGTAAGACGATTGACTGGAAGACATTTTGACATTTCACCTAAAGCAGTCGACCAAAAGGAAGAGGCATTTACTAGCTGTGATGAAAAATCTTCTCCTGCCTTCCATCCAGGCCTTCCAAGTAACACATTGCCTTGCAACCTGATATCTGATGGTCATAGCCTTAATGACGACAGTGGTAGTCTTTGCAGTGCCAACGTCTGCACCAAACTAAACAGCAACCATTTGATTGCTGTGGAAACTGACTCTAATAATCTTGGTACCTCATATCAAACTACTGAGACTTCTAGTATAACAAGTGAACCCCAACCTCCTGTTACTGGGGAAACGGCACAGCGAGAGAACATAACTGTAATGGCCTCTCAAATTTCAACCATTCATCTTAATAGAGCTTGTGTGAAAGACATTGGTGACCAACCAGATTCTGCAGCAAGTGAGCAAGAGTAAGTTGCACCGTATTTTATTTTTTTTTTCATGGTGTTGGGTGTTTAGTCCAGTGTAAGGATTTCTATTTTTATCTTTCCATTTTCTAAATCGTTGGTCTCAAAAGTGGATGCGGCCTTTTGCTTGCTCCTATCTGGCCCCTGGGGCACAGTTCCACTAACTGATATGAGGCACTATTCCTCCAATTGATATGAGGCACTATTCCTCCCGCTGGTCCCAATGATGGGGCACTATTCCTCCCGCTGGTCCCAATGATGGGGCACTATTCCTCCCGCTGGTCCCAATGATGGGGCACTATTCCTCCCGCTGGTCCCAATGATGGGGCACTATTCCTCCCGCTGATCCCAATGATGGGGCACTATTCCTCCCGCTGATCCCAATGATGGGGCACTATTCCTCCCGCTGATCCCAATGATGGGGCACTATTCCTCCCGCTGATCCCAATGATGGGGCACTATTCCTCCCGCTGATCCCAATGATGGGGCACTATTCCTCCCGCTGATCCCAATGATGGGGCACTATTCCTCCCGCTGATCCCAATGATGGGGCACTATTCCTCCCGCTGATCCCAATGATGGGGCACTATTCCTCCCACTGATCCCAATGATGGGGCACTATTTCTCCCACTGATCCCAATGATGGGGCACTATTTCTCCCACTGATCCCAATGATGGGGCAATATTTCTCCCACTGATCCCAATGATGGGGCACTATTCCTCCCACTGACATTTATGATGGGGCATTATTCCTCCCACTGATCCCAATGATGGGGCACTGTTGCCCCCACTGATCCCAATGATGGGGCACTGTTGCCCCCACTGATCCCAATGATGGGGCACTGTTGCCCCCACTGATCCCAATGATGGGGCACTGTTGACCCCACTGATCCCAAAGATGGGGCACTATTCCTCCCACTGATCCCAACGATGGGGCACTGTTGCCCCCACTGATCCCAACGATGGGGCACTGTTGCCCCCACTGGCACCAACGATGGGGCACTGTTGCCCCCACTGGCACCAACGATGGGGCACTGTTGCCCCCACTGGCACCAACGATGGGGCACTGTTGCCCCCACTGGCACCAACGATGGGGCACTGTTGCCCCCACTGGCACCAACGATGGGGCACTGTTGCCCCCACTGGCACCAACGATGGGGCACTGTTGCCCCCACTGCAGCCCTTTGCTTGCTCTAATCTGTAATCTCACTGACCACCAAACGCAAGACATTTTCCACTCCCAGTAGCCACAGTCTGGCCACCTTATAGTCTGAAGGGCAGTAAACTGGCCCTTTTGTTTAGAAGGTTTGGAGGATCTTGTCCTAAATACTTGTACAGCCAAGGAGGACTGTGTTAAACAAGCAGGTTGAGCTTATGACCATACTACTACAGAGCTTAGATTAAGAGAAGAAGCAGCACAAGAAGCCAATTGGTTGTTCTGTAGTGCCCATGCCCTAACAAGCTTGCTGATAGAAGAGAGGGAGAGCAGAGTGACGGAGGTGAGCTCATAAGTGTGCTGCTTCTCCGTGTGCCATCCAATTGCAGAGACAAGATCTGTAAGGGTAAATCTGTATTTAATTACAGCAGACTAAAGTCAGGCCTCTTCTCTCCATCCCCCCCCCCCCCCCCCGATTGGACAGATATACAAATCTTTTTCAGAGGTAAAAGGGCTTCCAAATATGTATCCCATCTGTATGCTTAGCTTGCCTGGAGTTTAGCTTTCATTTGGCTTCATGCACTAATCACATTTGATTGACATTCTTTATTCTGAGCTCTGTTTTTCATTGTAGCCTTCTTGTGCCAAACTGTGAACCTGACTGTGCCGAAGAGGAGCTTCCCGAAGGTCTAGATGACAGCCAGGATGAAGAAGAGGATGAAGAAGGTTGGTATATGTTAAGAAATAACTGACTGTCCCAGCATCTTCTCCTGTTTTTCTCATATTGTCTGTGTTCTAATTCAGATCCTGATGACCTTTCTGTTATCCAAGTGTCCTCTGTTACATCGATGTCCGACTCACTCAGGTATGTTTTACATATTGTCATTATGCTTCTGTTTCATCCTATGTGACTTATTGTGACTATACTTTACCAAAAACCTAAATAAATTTGGAAGAACTATAAACCTTTTCTATTGTTTCTGCTGGCAGTGCTGTGTAGTGTAGCCAAACCCCTCAAAAATTGAGTATATTGCAGCTTGCCAACGTGGTGGCTGCAATAAAGTGTACAGTGCCTTCAAGTATTCATACCCCCTAGAAATTTTCCACTTTTTGTCATGTTGCAACCAAAAACATGTATTTCCCTAAAACGTCTTTCAGGACAGCACCTTAGAGAGATGGCCCCTCCCTCTCCTCATCAGGAAACACCCCATCCACCAGATTTTAAAAGGAGGCTTCTCCCACCATTCATCAGTTTTTGTGTTTCCTCCGGCCGAGGAACACCTCTGTGGGGAGCTGGGCTCTTAAGGTGCTATCCTGAGAGACCGGGCTTCCTACGTCCACCTACCCTTTTTTGGAGACGATTGCTTCTCCCATTCACGCGACCGACTGCAGTGCATGGGCTCCTTCTTCCTCTTCAGTGCTCTAGGCTGAGTCAAGACCCCGCAGAGCACAGCCCTGGGAAGGCATCTTGGAGGAGCGGAACGTTTTTTTCTTAAGTCCGCCGCCTTTTTTTCAAATTTGCCGCCATTTCTCCGGATCGAGTGACGCTCGTCCGGACCGGAAGTGAGGTTCCGGAAAGGGCAGCGTTCTGCAGGGGGCGTATGGCGTCATTTCCGCCGGACGCAGAGGAAGAAGGGAGGAGCAAGCTGGTGCCTTATTCCGGATCCGGTCCAGTGCAGGTGCGCTTTGGTCTCCGGAACCGGTACCGAAGCCACGGGTGATACCGCTGCCAAGCGATGGAAGCTTCTTCAGCGAGTGGGACAGGCACAGGCACCAGTAAGGCCCAGGTAAGGGGTATCTTTATATGGCCTATCTTACTGTGGGGTCTCTCTCCATCCCTTTTTTCTTTCCCCCCGGTGGCTGGGGGCCTGTCAGGGCACATGGGACTTCCCTTTAAATGTCTTTCTGTGCACCTTTGGTGGCCCTGAGAATCAGGCTGACTTTTAAGAAGCATGTGTATGTTTTCCCATTCATGTCTTCCAGGCTAAAAGCTCTGAAACTGTTTTCAAGAGAAAGTGTCCTTCATGCAAAGCAAAGTTGTCGGAAAGTTGGAAAAAGACACTTTGCCAGGGATGTATTGATGCACTAGTAAAGGAAGAAGCATCTACAGTTTGTGGCGATTTAGTCGCATCTGTGAGGAAGGAATTGGATGCTACCATCCAATCTTTTCGGTCATCCCTACAGGACCCTGCCCTGAGTCAGCCATCAGCCTCACTGTCCTCTCAGGGTTCACAATTGCTTCCTTCGGTGGGGACAGAAGGGGTTCCTTCCACCCAAGGAGATAATTCCCCCTCACATTCCAAGGAGGATTCAGAGGAAGAAGAGGAGGGAGGGGCACAAAGCAGGCCCACTAAATACAAACTATCCTTAGAGCAAGTGGATGGTCTCCTGAGGGCAGTTTACATCACCCTGGGTCTAGAGGAGGAAAAGAAGGAACTGTCCCTACATGACAAAATGTATGCAGGCTTGGAAGAGCCTAAGGGCCGTATCTTCCCAGTGCATCAGACCATCTCAGATGCAATTAAACATGAGTGGACTGATCCGGAAAAGAAAACCTTCTTCCCTAAAGCCTTTAAAAGGCGATTTCCTTTTGATGAGGACCCAGGAGCTCCCTGGAATAAGATGCCAAAGATTGATGCAGCCTTCTCCCAGGTTTCTAGGTCAACAGACCTAGCATTTGAAGACATGGGAATACTGAGGGATCCCATGGATAAGAAGATGGACCAGCAACTTAAGAGATCCTGGCAATCCATCATGGGGAGTCTGAAACCTGCCATGGCAGTAACCTGTGTGTCCAGGAATTTGGAATACTGGCTTAGCCAGCTAAAAGCACACATCACAGCAGACTCACCTAAACAGGAAATTTTGGATTCCTTTTCCACGCTCTCCACGGCCATAGCCTTCATTGCCGACGCTTCAGCAGAGTCAGTGAAGATGACAGCAAGATCTGCAGCTTTATCCAACTCAGCCAGAAGGGCTCTTTGGTTAAAGACATGGCCTGGAGATACAGCTTCTAAAAATAAGCTGTGTGGACTTCCTTTTCAAGGGGATCTACTATTCGGGCCTGGGCTAGACTCTGTTCTAGATAGAACAGCAGACAAAAAGAAGTCTTTTCCTGTGAAGAAGAAACAGGCAGCAAAGAAGCTTTTTCAACCTCAAAAAGCTCAGCAAAATAGCAGACCCCAGGAGAAGAGAAGAAACTGGTCGACACAAAAACCCAAAGGGAAAGGAGGTGTTCTCTTCCATCCTCCTGTGTCAACCAACAAAACACAATGACAAGACATTGCCGGTGGGAGGAAGATTGAGGGAATTCCTCCCCTATTGGGCAGCCATAACAGAAAATCAATACATTCTGGGTATGCTGTCCCAAGGCTACAACATAGAGTTTTCAGAGACGCCACCCGAAAGGTTCTTTGTCACAAACCTCCCAAGAGATGCAGAAAAAGCCCTGGCTATGATGGACCTGTTAAAGGACCTGAGGCGACAGGGAGTTGTCTGTCCAGTTCCAGTGGAGGAACAACATCAGGGATTTTATTCCCACATATTTTTGATAAAGAAACCATCGGGGGATTTTCGTCTTATACTGAATCTGAAACCATTAAACAGGTCAGTTCTGTACAAAAAGTTTCGAATGGACTCAATTCTTACAGTCAGAACCCTGTTAACAAAAGGATGCTTCATGGCATCAATCGACTTAAGGGATGCTTACCTACATATCCCTATTGCCCCTCACTCACAGAGATTCCTAAGGTTGGCAGTAAATCTGGGAAAGGAAATGCTCCATATCCAATTCAAAGCACTCCCTTTCGGGCTATCATCCTCCCCTCGTATTTTTACGAAGGTAATGGCAGAGTGTCTAGCTCCCCTCCGCCTTCAGGGAATCTCTGTGGTGCCTTACCTGGACGACCTGCTTTTCTTTGCCCCGTCAAAGGAAAAACTTCAAGAGGACCTGCACAAGGCAAGAGGTCATCTAGAAGCTCTGGGATGGATAGTGAACATCAAGAAATCGAATCTCACACCGGCTCAGCGGGTTCAGTTCCTAGGGTTTCAGTTATGCTCTGTGGAACAAAGAATCTTCCTACCAGAAGACAAACAGGTCAAAATACAGAATTTGGTAGCAAGGCTACAAACAAATCAGTGGTGGTCGATCAGAGAGATCATGTCAGTCCTTGGAAACCTGACTGCGTCAATTCCAGCTGTCCAATGGGCAAGGCTGCATTTTCGACCACTCCAATATTTCCTCCTCAGAATCTGGGATCACAATCCAGAGACTTTGGACTTAAAGGTAAAAATCCCCACCAAGGTCAAGAGGTCCCTTTGGTGGTGGAGAAATCGGATAACCTTGTCTCAGGGTTTGGCCTGGTCCTTCCCGGCAGACCAGAGGTTAACAACGGATGCCAGCAGGTGGGGGTGGGGAGCCCACTGGAACCAAAACCTGGCACAGGGGGTTTGGTCTCAGACCGAGACAAGAAAATCCTCAAATTGGAAGGAATTAAAGGCAGTCGGCCTAGCCCTAACTGCCTTCTCTCAAAATCCTCAGGGGACTCATGTTCAAGTCCTTTCAGACAACGCCACTACAGTGGCATATCTAAACAAGCAAGGGGGCACAAGAAGCAAAACCCTACAGCTTTTGGCAACGGAAATTCTGCAATGGGCGGAAAGGCAGTTACTTTCCTTGTCAGCAATCCACCTAAAAGGTACACTAAACAGTGTGGCGGATTATTTAAGCAGGCAGAAGATCCGAGAAGCAGAATGGAGCTTGAACCCAGAAGTCTTCAGGTTGATAACCAAGACTTGGGGAAAGCCAGAGGTGGATCTGTTTGCAACGAAAGAAAATGCAAAACTTCCACTTTACTTCTCACTCCACAGAAACGACAACTCTCTGGGAGTAGATTCCCTGGCACATCCCTGGAGGTTCAGGTTGGGGTATGCCTTCCCCCCCTTCCAGCTCATTCCGTTGGTATTGAGAAAAATCCAAATGGAAAGAGCCTCAGTGATCCTGATCACACCTTATTGGCCCAAAAGGGTTTGGTTTTCGACTGTCCTTCAACTATCAGTCAAACCTGCTTTTCAGCTCCCTCTTCGTCAAGACCTACTGCTTCAAGGTCCAGTCTATCATCCAGAAGTGGAAAAGCTAAAGCTCACCGCCTGGTATCTGAGGAGCAACTGCTGAAAAGGAAAGGATTTTCAGACGCATTAATTGCTACTCTACTTTCCAGTAGGAAAAAAGTCACAAGGAATATATATGCAAAAGTTTGGAAGACATATAATACCTGGTGTGAATCGAAAGATCAAAAATTGAACAGTATTACTTCAATTTTGGAGTTCCTACAGGAGGGCGCAGGAAAAGGTTTGGCAGTAAGTACCCTCAAGGTACAAGTTACAGCCCTGGGGGTATTCTTGGAAAGGCCCATTTCTTCAGAATCTTTAATCATCAGATTCTTCAGGGCCCTTACCCGCTCCAGACCAGTGCCTGTCAGAAGCTTCCCCAAATGGGACTTGTCGGTGGTCCTTCAGGCCTTCACAAAGGAACCTTTTGAACCACTAGAAACGGTTACACTAAAAAACCTTACCCTCAAGACGGTCTTCTTGGTGGCAATAACATCAGCAAGAAGAATCAGTGAATTACATGCTTTATCAGCTATCGAACCTTTCTTGTCCATATATCCAGACAGGATAATTCTCAAGACGGATCCAGGGTTTCTCCCAAAAGTAGCTTCAACGAGAAACCGCTCACAAGAAATTGTGTTACCTACCTTCTGCCCTAATCCATCAGGAGATAAGGAAGAAAGCTTTCACTACCTAGATGTAAGAAGGGTTCTTATACACTACTTGGAGGTTACTAAAGAGTTTAGATCATCAAACTCTCTTTTTGTTCTTTTCTCTGGCAACAAAAAAGGTCGCCAGGCATCAAAAGGATCAATAGCCAGATGGCTCAGATCCGCTATTTCAGAGGCTTACTCCCAAATGAAATTGTCTCCCCCACAGGGGATCAGAGCTCACTCTACTAGAGCGTTAGCCACTACATGGGCAGAGAAAGCTGGTGCCACTCCAGATCAGATCTGCAAAGCGGCTACGTGGTCAAGCTACTTTACATTTGCAAGACACTATAGGTTGGACCTTTTGGCAGCTGAAGATCAGGCTTTTGGCAGAAAGGTCCTGCAAGCTGTGGTCCCTCCCTAAATTGAGTAAGTCTCGATAATCCTCTCTAAGGTGCTGTCCTGAAAGACGTTTTAGGGAAATTTCAAGTTAGACTTACCGGTAACTTGTTTTCCAATAGTCTTTCAGGACAGCAGGAGGATCCCGCCCTATTGTATAAAATGTATTGCTGTGATTAACCATATCTGTTTATGTGTTCCAGCATGGGCCGGAGGTACTCTTCTACAAACTGATGAATGGTGGGAGAAGCCTCCTTTTAAAATCTGGTGGATGGGGTGTTTCCTGATGAGGAGAGGGAGGAGCCATCTCTCTAAGGTGCTGTCCTGAAAGACTATTGGAAAACAAGTTACCGGTAAGTCTAACTTGAATTTTTATTGGGATTTTATGTGATAGGCCAACACAAAGTGGCCCATAATTAAGTGGAAGTAAAATGATAAATGGTTTTCAAAATTTTTTACAAATATGTGAAAAGTGTGGCGTGCATTTGTATTCTGCCCCCCTGAGTCAATACTTTGTAGAACCACCACCTTTCTCTTCAATTACAGCTGCAAGTCTTTTTGGGGATGTTTCTACCAGCTTTTCACACCTAGAGTGAAATGTTTGCACATTCTTCTTTGCAAAATATCTCAAGCTCTGTCAGATTGGATGGAGAGCGTCTGTGAACAGCAATTTTCAGGTCTTGCCACAGATTCTCAATTGGATTTAGGTCTGGACTTTGACTGGGCCATTCTACCACATGAATATGCTTTGATGTAAACCATTCCATTGTAGCTCTGGCTGTATGTTTCGGGTCGTTGTGCTGCTGGAAGGTGAACCTCTGCCCCAGTCTCAGGTCTTTTGCAGACTAACAGGTTTTCTTCTAAGATTGCCCTGTATTTGGCTCCATCCATCCTTCCATTAACTGACCAGCTTCCCTGTCCCTGCTGAAGAAAACCATCCCCAAAACATGATGCTGCCACCACCATTTTTCACGGTGGGGATGGTGTGTTCAGGGTGACGTGCAGTGTTAGTTTTCTGCCACACATAGCGTTTTTGCTTTTAGGTCAAAAAGTTCATTTTTGGTCTCATCTGACCAGAGCACCTTCTTCCACATGTTTGCTGTGTCCCCCACATGGCTTCTTGCAAACTTCAAACAGGACTTCTTATGACTTTTTATGGCTTTTTTCTTGCCACTCTCCCAAAAAGGCCAGATTTGTTGAGTGCACGACTAATAGTGGTTCTATGGATAGATTCTCCCACCTGAGCTGTGGATCTCTGCAGCTCCTCCAGAGTTACCATGGGCCTCTTTACTGCTTCTCTGATGAATGCTCTCCTTGCCTGGCCTGTCCGTTTAGGAGGACGGCCATGCCTTGGTGGGTTTGCAGTTGTGCCATACTCTTTCCATTTTTGGATGTTGGATTGAGCAGTGCTCCATGAGATGTTCAAAGCTTGGGATATCAGAGTAAGGGGGGGTGAATACAAATGCACGCCACACTTATTTATTTGTAAAGAAAATGAAAACCATTTATCATTTCCTTCCACTTCACAATTATGTGCCACTTTGTGTTGGTCTATCATAAAATCCCAATAAAATAAATTGAAATTTTTGGTTGTAACCTGACAAAATGTGGAAAATTTCAAAGGGTATGAATACTTTTTCAAGGCACTGTATGTAAACCTTACATTTTTTTTTAATTGTTCCTTACTAATGTCTTCACAGCACTTGCACTGCTTTAAAATCTCACTGCCGCTCTTCTAATTTGAGGGGGGGGGGTGACAGGGAGTGAGGGGGAATGGGGTGACAGGGAGTGAGGGGGAATGGGGTGACAGGGAGTGAGGGGGAATGGGGTGACGGGGAGTGAAGGTGGCTAAAGGGGAATGAGGGGGGGGGGGGTGACAGGGAGAATTTCATTTTAACAGATTTCTTCTAGTTCTTCTGGCACCTGAGAGGCCAGCCAGGCCTTCCGTCTCTGCAGTACATCCATCCAACGCTGAACTGCCTGGAGCTGCCTAGAGGAGCGGATTGATGATGTCATGTTGGCGGAGGCGGAGCCCTGTGAGGAGGGGAGCCGCCTATCGCACGGAGCTCGGACACTGACTGTCTGGACACACACAGAAGGTTTGGAGCTGGGGGGGGCGCAGACTGAACTGAGGAGCGGTAATTCACTGCTACTCTGCCAATGTTTTTGCGCCCCCCCTCGGCCTGCACCCCTGGCGGGCGCCGTTCTGGCCTACCCCTCGGTACGCCACTGTGCACGTAAGTTCATCTTTGGAACATCTTATATGTTCCTCCTGTATTTAGGATTAAACGCATAACCTGCTCCTGCCGCCTTTCCCTCCCCTCCCTGTGACAGCAGGCTGGGAATCCTCTCCCCACGCCCGCTGTCACATTTTTTTTAAAAACCGCGATGCTATGTGGGTCTCCACAGTTCTGTGAAGGAAAGGACTACAAATTCTGTTGGCTGCTGCGGCCAGCAAGTTGTAGTTCTCAGTGGACGCTGGTGAGCGATATAGTAGTCCATTGATTCTTTGTGCCATTCAGTAACTACCTGTGACTACGAGGTACGTGCAGACAGTGTGCTGAGAGTCTGCGGGACCCTGGTTATTGCACCTGCCATATGCTGATTGCCTTACAGGCTACAGAGTAAAAAAAATTATATATATTTCGTTTATTGTAGATAGTTACATATAAAAACATGCTATTATGCCAAACAACGTATCATAAAATAGATACAATGAATCCATTGGTTTCAAAACAACATTTTATAGTAGTAGTTCAGACAGATGCTAGTCTTATGTGGCCCGACACGTTTTATGGAATAAATCCGTTTCCTCAGGAGCCTGGCAGTCTTTTTAACCTATCAAAATGATTTTGTGACGATCCGCTCACATTTGTTTCCTTAATTTCAGTGACACTTATTCACTATGCCCTGTGAGTGGTACCGCTGTCTCATACATTTCACAGAGCGTGCTTCCTGAAATGCAGAGGTGCTGATAGGAGGAATATCGTGAAGTCAGTACAGGAATCACTGATTGCATTTTTATGGAATATGTAGTCCTTAAAAATTGAAAATAAAATGGGGGGGGGGGAAGGGGAAGCTGCAAAGCATGCAGGGAATCCAGGAAGCTGTGGAAAGAGCACATATATATTGTGTGTGTGTGTGTGTGTATGTATGTGTGTGTATATATATATATATATATATATTGTGTGTGTGTATATAATATATATATATATATATATATAGTGAACTTGGCCTTTAAAGTTTTTTAGGTTCACCTTTTCATAAAAAAAATTCAAAGGTTAACGAATGCCCTACACGGTCTTCCCACCCCCTCCAGTGTCTGCTATAATTACCTCCGTGGATGTTTAGCTTTTACTGCCTATGCAGTGGCTGCAAAGGTCTGGGGATTCAAAAGCCACATTCTTCTTTTTCTAGGGACAGTGGAATGGATCAGAACGATTCCGAGTCACGTGGCAGCAGGTGACCAATCAGAATCGCTCTGATCCATCCTGGAAGAAAACTGCAGCTTTCAAATACCCAGAACCCTGCATTGGCTGTGTTGGCAGAGAAAGCTAATCGTCTACGGTGGTAAGTGTGTTGAGGAAAGGTGTAGAGGGTAGTTTTTTTTTTTTTTTTTTTTTTTTTTTTCTGAAAAGGTGAATTTACACTTTAAGACAATATGGTAGGCATGCAGGAAAGTGTAGTTGTATGGGCTCTGTTGGGGTGCTTGCGTCTGTGTCTGTATGCAGTTGCACATGTGGAAAGGGGCAGAATTACCATGCTTGGTTAATTTTTGGGCAATAAAAAGCATATTTTTATAGCTGTTTAAATAAAATGGTTTAACAATGTTCGTTTTTTGGGTCTTGCACCACAAAACTGGCCATTTTATTAGAAGTGTTTGGGTCTACCTAAAGGTTTTTTAATCCTTCTATTT
Source organism: Pelophylax lessonae (assembly GCF_965119305.1). Taxonomy (NCBI): domain Eukaryota; kingdom Metazoa; phylum Chordata; class Amphibia; order Anura; family Ranidae; genus Pelophylax; species Pelophylax lessonae. The sequence continues at coordinate 303,722,396 of NC_138773.1, read as the reverse complement.
TTTTACTTGGTGATCCTGCCAGTAACATACTTCTTGTCCCACAGTGACCGCTCTTACTGTACTTTATCTGTGAAGGAGCAGCGTTGTCACCCTAGGCTGCTCTCTTGATTAGTCTACATCTTTCGAAATTACATTTCAAAGTAGGTCTGTAGTCCATAGGACAGACCTTGGAACTTTGGGATTTTAGTTCAGTGCATTGGAAGATATTAACACCCTGGCAGGATTAACATGTATTTTTCAGCAGTCGCAAAAAAAAACTTCACCTGATCTTGTCTGGTGTGTATGTATACATGTGTGCGTAAGTAATTGAAAATTTAAATGTATGAGTGGTACAATTCAGATCATATTGGGCTGGTCTTTCGTAACAACATTTTAAATGCAAATCTTTATTTTTAGGCTATCTGCTGACAATATGGATGAGACGCCTGTAAATGGAGACCTTATTCTGAAGCCCGCCTTGACTCCTAGCCTGTTCCCCAACATGCCTTCGACCCTTTACTTTGGCACTCAGGATGAAAAGGGTAAGATTTGTGCATGTTACTTTCACAATAGGATGCCCTCCAGAGAACCATGTTACATTCATAATTCAAGACAAACTAATACAAATCTTTGCCCAGATGGTGTTTTTATAACCAAATGACACAATTTGAAACCTGTATATCAGCAAAAATGTGTTCGTATTTACTGATGATCAGAATGTCTCAGTATTGATACTCCTTGGGGGAGCTTTACCAAAACTGGAGCCCTCAGAATCTGGTACATCTGTGCCTGGTAACCAGTCAGTTTCTAACGTCAGCTTGTTCAGTTAAGCTTTGGCAAAGAAACTTGGAAGCTGATTGGATTTCTTTGCAGAGTTCTGAACCAGATTTTTGCACGCTTCAGTTTTAGGAAATCACCCCCATTTATGTCCATTTTTTTTTTTTTTTTTTTTTTTTGTCATGAGTGCTTTCATGCTCATATTGAATCTAGAACAGCCATTCTCAACTGGGCATTGGTGGAAACCTAGAGTTCCTTTTAAAAGGTTGCCTGAAATTCCTTGAGTAGTAAGCAGTGGCAAATTGACCTTTTGCCTAATGTTCCCTGCATATGATAGAAGTAACCAAAGACCCTAATGATCCTTTTAGCTTTCTGTAAAGGTTACTTTCTTTACAAGTATAAAGGGACCTATCGGCCACCAATGTAAGGGAGCACTACTGTCACCACCATTAACCTCCCTGGCGGTTTTCCCGAGTGTGGCTCGGGGTGGAATTTCAGTGCCATTAGCGGTAACCCCGAGCCACACTCTGGGTACCACCAGGGAGAAGTCGCTGGATCCTGGAAGAGGTTACTTGCCTTATCCCCGGGATCCTGCGATGTATTCCGGCAGTGTACGGCGGCCGGATCTTCCGCCTGATGCTCTGTGCCCTGGCTTCCGTTCCCTGCAAGCGTCGCGTCGCAGGGGGTGGAACCGGTGGCAAATTCAAAAAGTAAAACACACTGATATATTGTAATCATATTGGACTACATTACTAAACAAAATAAATTGACATTAGTTTGCCCCCCAATGCCCTTGCCTCCAGTTTTACTGTATATATGTGTATATATGTGTGTATGTATATGTGTGTGTGTGTGTGTGTGTGTGTGTGTGTATATATATATATATTGTGATTTTGTGTCTACTAGAGTCTTGTTTGGTCAGGTTTAGGTCAGTAATTTCTAAGAATTGTAGGCCTACAATACATAACACCAAATTTCCATGCAAAAAATGTTACCACTTTTGGTACAAAATTCCTGACCTAATCATACCGCCAGGGAGGTTAAGGGGTCTTCCCACTGGCCAACAATGTAAGGGGGCACCACTCCCACTGGCAACCAACATAAGGAAAGAGCCTTTTCTGTTGATGTCCATTGGAATACTACTGTTTTTAACATTTTGCCCTTTTCGGCTGTGACCCACAACAAAAATTACAGGTGCTGCTCAAGGCTCCACCAGGTCTTCTTGCATGACAAACCACTAGGAATGCTGTCACGGACAGAGCTTGTCCCAGCTCAAACCATCCAGTAGTGAAAGAAAGTCTTTAAAGTCGCACATCACAGCAAAACCCTGTGAGGAGGTGTATGACCGTCTCAGCCTGGGCTCCAACCAGGGCACGTGTCCAACGCATTTCACTCCGCCCCCGGAGTTTTGGCAGAGGTTGTCATAACCCCCTAACAGGGGGTTATGACATACATTTTGCTGTGATGTATGCCTTTTAGAACTTTCTTCTTGTCGGCTGTCGTTTTACTTCACATTAATTTTATGATTATTACTGAAAATAAATTACTGAAAATTAACCACTTGCCGACCACAATATGTATGTATGTGTTGCCGTCTGCTAGTGGTTTACCGGGGTTATGGCTCAAAAAATTAGCCGTAACACAGGTACTGTTTCTTTCAGCAGACGGTCGGCTTTCTCATGAAACTGGTCCGAGGGGGCGGGGGGGGGTGGACGCTTTTTACCTTTTTGCTTTTAAAGGTAAAGAAGAGATTTGGGTCCTTTTTTTTTACCCCAGATCTCTTCATAAAGAGGACATGTCATCCTTTTTCTATTACAGGGGATGTTTACATTCCTTGTAATAGGAATCAAAGTGATCAAAAAAAAAAGAAATTCAAACGGACTGTGTAAATGTAAAATAAATAAAAAAAGTAAACTCCCCAATCCCTTTGTGCTTGCACGCAGAAGCGACCGCATACGCAAGTCGCACACGCATATGTAAACGGTATTCGAACCACATATATGAGGTATTACCACAAATGTTCGAGAACAATAATTCTAAGACGAAAGCACCTCTAACTCTAAACCGGTAACCTGAAAAGGTGTTCAAAGAGTCAACTATGGAGATTAAGTACCGTAGTTTTTTGCCATTTCACAAGCGTGTGCGCAATTTTAACATGACATGTTGGGTATCTACTCTGCTTAACATCATCTTTCATATTTGTCATGAAACAAAATTTATCAATGCAACACTTTTTTGTTTTTTGCCCCCATTTTTCATGAGATGAACTCTAAGATCGAAGACTTTTTCTATGTACACAAAAGGCATATTTCTCTCAAAAAATTATTCACAAATCTGTCTAAATCTGTGTTAGGGCTCTTTCACACGCCCGCTCCGCTTGTCCGCAAATCATCCTATTTTTTTGCGGACATAATGTAAGTCTATGACATTGCGGATGTCAGCTGAATACCATCCGCTGACATCCGATTTCCTTCCTTTCAGTTCTGTTCCGTTTTTTGGAACGGAACAGAACCCTATTTTTCCTCCGTTCAAAAAACTGAAAGGAAGGAAAATCGGATGTCAGCGGTGTCATCCGCTGACATCTGCAATGCCCATAGACTTACATTATGTCCGCATATCATTCGTAAACGGATGGGATGATATGCGGGCATACGGAGCGGATGACACAAATGTCATCCGCTCCATGAAAAAAAAAATAAAAAAAGTCCCGCAGCGGACAAGAACAGAGGAGCGGCCGTCTGAAAGAGCCCTTAGTGAGCACTTCTCCTTTGCAGAGATAATCCATCCACCTCACAGGTATGGCATATCAGGATGCTGATTAGACAGCATGATTATTGCACAGGTGTGCCTTAGGCTGGCCACAATAAAAGGCCACTCTAAAATGTGCAGTTTTACTGTATTGGGGGGGATCCGGAGGGGTCCGAAAACCAGTCAGTATCTGGTGTGACCACCATTTTGCCTCACGCAGTGCAACACTTCTCCTTCACATAGAGTTGATCAGTTTGTGTGTGGCCTGTGGAATGTTGGTCCACTCCTCTTCAATGTCTGTGCGAAGTTGCTGGATATTGGCAGGACCTGGAAACACTGTCGTATACGCTGATCCAGAGCATCCCAAACATGCTCAATGGGTGACATGTCCGGTGAGTATGCTGACCATGCAAGAACTGGGATGTTTTTAGCTTCCAGGAATTGTGTATAGATCCTTGAAATGTGGGACCATGCATTACCATGCTGCAACATGAGGTGATGGTCATGGATGAATGGCACAGCAATGGGACTCAGGAACTCGTCACGGTATCTCTGTGCATTCAAAATGCCATCAATAAAATGCACCTGTGTTCATTGTCCATAACATACGCCTGCCCATACCATGGGCCACTCCATCCACAACGCTGACTGACATCAGCAAACCGCTCACCCACATGACGCCAAACACGAGGTCTGCCATCTACCCTGTACAGTGAAATCCGGGATTCATCCGTGACGATAACACCTCTCCAAAGTGGCAGATGCCATCGAATGTGAGCATTAGCCCACTCAAGTCGGTCACGAGGACGAAATGCAGTCAGGTGGAGACCACGATGAGGACGACGAGCATGCAAATGAGCTTCCCTGAGACGGTTTCTGACAGTTTGTGCAGAAATTCTTTGGTTATGCAAACCAATTGTTGCAGCAGCTGTCCGGGTGGCCGGTCTCAGACAATCTTGGAGGTGAAGATGCTGGATGTGGAGGTCTGATGGTCTGAGGTCTGATGGGCTGGTGTGGTTACACGTGGTCTGCGGTTGTGAGGCCGGTTGGATGTACTGCCAAATTCTCTAACTCCTTTTGGAGACAGCTTTTGGATGAGAAATGGACATTCAATTCACGGGCAACAGCTCTGGACATTTCTGCAGTTAGCATGCCAATTGCACGCTACCTCAAAACTTGTGACATCTGTGGCATTGTGCTGTGTGATAAAACTGCACATTTTGGCCTTTTGTTGTCGCCAGCCTAAGGCACACCTGTGCAATAATCATGCTGTCTAATCAGCATCTTGATATGCCACACCTGTGAGGTGCATGGATTATCTCCGCAAAGGAGAAGTGCTCACTAAGGGCCCTTTCCCACATAAGGCCCGTTCAGTTCATCAGTTCAGTCACATCAAAATGTATCAGTTTTTTTTTTTACATCCACTACCAATGCAAAAACGGACAGTTTGTCCGTTTTTACATCCGTTTTTCGTCCGATCCATTTTTTTGATGGATGAAAAATAGGGCATTCATCCGGTCCAAAAAACAGACATTGACGGAAGCGGATTAAAAATGGATGGTAACGGATGATCATCCATTGTCATCCGTTTTTACATAGAGAAGAATTGATGTCCATTTTTCATCCATCAACGGATGGATGACAAACAGACTGTGTGAAAGGGGCCTAACACAGATTTAGACAGATTTGTGAACAAGATTTGAGAGAAATCGGCCTTTTGTGTACATAGAAAAAATCTTAGATCTTGGAGTTCAGCTCATGAAAAATGGGGGGGGGGGGGGGGGGGAAGAAAGTGTTGCATTTATAATTTTGTTCAGTGTACAAATTGGGGTAACTATTTTTAAAAAAATGATATATTTTTTCCCTAAAAATTGCTTTTGCAAAACCGCTTTTTTTTAGGGATTGTAATGTCTTGTAATACAATATCTGTGTCACAGTTTTCATTGGTACCCAAGTCGTTTTTATTACCCTATTGTATCTCTTGGCAATTGGGCTTGAGTTACACCTATTTAATTGTGTAAGGGTCCTTTCACACTGTCCGCATCCGCCGGCGGACTCCGTTCTGCTCAGCGGGGATCGATCCGCCTATCCCCGCTGAGCAGGCGGATGGCAGCTCTGTCCCCACTCTGTGTGCGGAGATGGAGCTGTCAGATCCCCGCTGTCCTCTATGGGGGAATGGGATGAGAACGGACCGCCTGTCCATTCTCATCCGATCCCCTGGACGGATGGAAAATGGGGTTTCCATCCGTCCGGATTTCACAGATGGGATCGGATAGCAGCAGGTGTCAGCGGAGATGTATCCGCTTCCCCATAGGGATGCATGGAGGATCTGATCAGGTCTGCCTTAAAAAACCGACAGGCGGATCGGATCGTTCATGTGAAAGGACGCTAAGGTTAAAGTCGGGTCTGCATTAGAAAACTATCACTAGAGATATATAAGCATGTTTTCATATAGACTTTATTATGACCGTGACAATTTATACAGTATATTTTTGCTGTACTATTTTCGCAGCTGGGCAAGTATGAACTGTTATTAAACAAGTGCCTTTTTATCTCCTGTAAAAGGCAGAAAAACACAGCACGTGAAGCTGTTGCCCAAAACAAGCTCCTGCTCCTTTGGGCAAGTTCTGTGCAATGCGATTTGCCACGCAATTCTGTCGAGCAACAACTGCAGCAAAATCGCACCTCGTTTTGAGGTGCCCTTAAGAGTGAATAGCACCTTGTTGTGCTATGTGTGATTTGGAATTGCGACGATTCTGCCCACCATTCAAAATCGTAATGTGTGAACGGGGCCTAAGGCTAGCTGATGAGCAGAAAAAGTCAGGCAGATGATGAGATTTCAACTATGTGCTGTGTGTTCGGGCTGTATGTATACAGTGCAGGGATGGGAGACTGCTAGGCACACAGTGTGGGGGGTTGAGGGCAGGGTGGATTTGGGGGAGCGCAACTGAAATGTGAGCGGGTTCAGCCCACCTCAGCACCCCCTAGATCTGGCCATGTGGAACTTACTTGGTTGGTGCTAGCTAGCAGGAGTCCTTTCATGTGCCGCTGGAGATTCAAGAAAAACGGCATCCCTGGTATCCCTTTAGACCATTCTGGTCCCTGCTTGTCTATGCCGGCCACTGCCGCGGGTTCTATACCAAACACAGCATCCCTCTAGTTGTGAGTCTTCATAGCCACATATTGTACAACCTTGCTTTAAACGAAAAAAACATAGTGCTCTGAGAATTCTCTGTCTTGTAGTAAATGCTTATTTTAGTAGATAACTTTGCACACCCAAAGGGACAAGGTCAGATTAGTCGCCCAAGGCTGATAAAATCATAGCGTGACTGCATACGCAGCTCAGTGTACGTGCAAAAGAATATAAGCAGGAAACTTCAATCCCGAAGAGACATAGTTGGGTTGATCTACTAAAACTGGAGAGTGCAAAATCGGGTAGCCAATCAGCTTCTAATTTTAGCTTGTTTAGGTTTAAGCTTTGACAAGAAAACCTGGAAGCTGATTGGTTACTACGCAGCGCTGCCCCCTAGAGTTTGCACTCTTCAGTTTTGGTAAATAAATCCCAGTATGTACATAAATGTATAATTCTTGAGTAAAGTTCCACTTTAATATATTACAAGTTACTTGTCATTAGATGCAGTTAGCCATATTTTTTAATTTTTTTTTTTATTTTTTCCCATCTGGTGATCCTGCTAGTAATAAACGTCCTGTGTGTCAGTGCTCACTCACTGTACTGCACTGTATTGATAACAGAAACTGGACTACTACTCTCCCCTTCTCCATAACATAAAGGGAGTTCTGTAGTCATCAGAACAATGTAACTGCCAAGAGTGCAGCACAGGCAGAAATCACAGGAAGTTTGTCAGCTCGCTACATTTCTGGCAGGATCAGCAATTGTTTTTGCACTTCTCAAATGGATATAACAAAACCCTCTTTATTGGTTCAACATGCCAAAATTAATCAAATAACTGAAATGAATTGTTGGCGTTTTACATATCTTTGAAGAAGTCATTATTACAAACTGCTCATTGCTTTGTCTCTCCAGTGGAACTGCTGCCTTGGGCACAGAGAAAACTGTTGAAGTGGAAAATGAGCACTGTGACACCAAATATAGTGAAACAAGCTATTGCGCGGTCCCACTTCCGTGTTACCAAAAGTGAGTACCAAACTTGTATCTTTTATTAAATTCTATCCACACCTGTAGGTAGTTCTGTACTTTCCTGCAGTTTAGAAGTCTTATACCTTACCAGTGATTATTGACTTACTAATAACTGCCTTTATTTGTTATCATATTTCTGTAGAGAACCATGACTGGTTGGGTTGTTGGGGCCATCATATGAAGTCTACGGCCTTTAAGGGCATCCAAAAATACCAGAAGGTAATGTTCTTACAATGCTGTTAAAACCAAAAAGAGAAAACTGTGAATGTTGTGCTTTTCCACTGCATGGTACCGCATGGTACGGGTTAGAACGGTTTGGTACAGCGACGCTTTTCCACTACATGGTATGGCTCGCTTAAACGGTACCACCTCGGTTGGGGTTCCAAGCAGGCTGTACCGATACCATATCCCACAATCCTTTGCATGCAGCATTGATTGTTTGTCACTACTAGCTACTGATTGGTCAGAGAATTGTTGTAATCCCACCCACTTACTACTAAGTACTACAACAGTGGAAAAGCAAACCGAGCAGAGTAGAGCCTATACAGTGCTGAAAGGTGCCGACTCGTACCACGCAGTGGAAAAGCAAACTGAGCCGAGCTGGGCCAAGCAGTGCCGAGTGGAGCCTGAGCCGGTACTTGTAGTGGAAAAGTACCTTTTTTAGTGCTCATTTGCTTCCCGCTTTCAGATCTGCATTTGGTGAGGAGGTGTTATATCGCCTCCCTATCGCCTGCTTTGCGGTGCAATTTGTGTCCAAACAAAATGAATGGGCGCAAATCGCACTGCAAAAAATAGCATACAATTTGAACAGGAATGTGGTGCGATTCCTGTCCGAATAACATATTGTTTCCCCACTGCTCCTGTGTGAACTCAGGCTTGTCATAGTGATTTCAGCCCGGGATCATGCAGGAGCAGTGCCGAAAACCACGATTTGGACATTTTTGTTTTTAATGGCAGTGCTGTCTAAGGCTTGGTTCACACTGGTGCGACAAGTTGAATAAAAAGTTGCGCCCCGTTAAGTGCAATCAAACCGTTCTAATAGGAGTGACTGGAGTCGCTCTGACTTAGAAAAAGGTTCCTGCACTACTTTTGGTGCGACTTTGGCATGACTTTCACTGACTTTTATTAAAGAAGTCGTGCTGGGATATCCACTTTAATGTAGTGACCGTGTGAACCGGGACTGAGGCCCTGAAGATCACATTTCGTTTTGGCCTTCTCCCTTGTGCAGAGATTTTTCCAAATTATCTGAATCTTTTGATGCTTATATGTACTATACATGATGATGTATTTAAAGTCTTTGCAATTTTATGTTGAGGAACATTATTCTGAAATTGTTTGATAATTTTTAGATGCAGCTTTTCACAGATTGGTAAACCTCTGCCCATCTATACTGCTGAGACACTCTGACTCTCTAAGATACTCTTGATACCCATTTGTGTTACTGTTGCAAATTAACCTAATAAGTTGCAAAATGTACCACTTTGCCAGGTTTTTGTTGCCCTGTCCCAACCTTTTTGGGACTAGTTACTGCTATAAATTTCAAAATTACCTGTTTTTTTTTTTTTTTTTTTTAAATGGTACATTTTCTCAGTTTAAACATTTGATATGTTTTCTATTGTGAATAAAATGAGTTTGAGATTTGAAAATCATAAATTTTACACAGCATCCCAATTTTTTTGTTTTTAAGAATTGGGGTTGTAATTTTAGTTATGTTATCAAACCAATATATATTGTTGTATAGAGCAGCCTTGGGTGTTATATTGTTGTTTATTCTTAGATCTACAATTTGCTGTTCATCCCAATGTCTCTTGTAATATTAGCAGGAGTTCTGTTAAGATTTCAGGGATTCCTCCCATTTTTCAAAAGGTTGAGAGAGCCTAATTTTGAGACTAGACGGTAATCTTTTAAAACCTTTTTTTTTATTTTATTTATTTATTTTTTCTCTCCAGCTGAATCATTTCCCAGGGTCCTTTCAGATTGGCCGGAAGGATCGCCTTTGGAGGAATTTGTCAAAGATGCAGGCTCGCTTTGGGCGCAAAGAGTTCAATTTCTTCCCGCAGTCATTTGTTCTTCCTCAGGATATCAAGCTGTTGAAGAAAGCTTGGGAGGAGGGGGGAACACGGCAGAAATGGATCGTTAAACCGGTATGGTGCCAGATATTATGAAAGCACAAAGGGTGGAATTAACTTGATGTCAATTTGACAAAATTGACAAATTTTTACTCAACTCCTCTGCTGATGTGATGTATTTATTCTAGCATCTCCTCTTCTATTCATTAAAGTCATTGTAAAGGTTCTAACTAATTTTTTAAAAATAACAAACCTGGTATACTTACCAGGGGTTTTGCACAGACTAGTCCTGATCCTTCTCTTCTCAGATCACCCGCTGAGTGCCCACCATAGCAAGCCGCCTGCTTTGGGGGCACTCGTGCGTACTCACTCCCGAACCCCACTCTGTGTGTTCATAAGACACAGGGCACGGCTTGGCCCCACCCCCCTACCTTCTCACTGTCTGTGTCACAGCTAATGAGGCATGGCCCAGAGAAAGGCTCTGCTCTTGTGCACATAGCTGGTTTAAGATCTGGCTCAGGTAAGTTTAAGGGGGGGGGGGGACTGGTCGAGGAAGCTGCATGCAGAAGGATTTTTTCCTTAATGCAGAGAATACATTGAGGTAAACTTTCTGCCTTTTAGAATCACTTTAAGTTTTTTTTCTGAGTCAAGCAAGATATAACAAAGTGGAGTTCCACCCATTTTAGTCACTTTAGATGTATGTAATCCCCTTTAAAACGACTTTTACTAATGGAGAGTGTTTTTTTTTTTTTGCTAGTAAATACCTTTTAATTTCTGCTTTATTTATCCTCTTCTCACTTCCGGGTCCGGTCGGCGATTACGTCATTCGGCGATTCGCAGCGTGTGCTGGGATGTATATCAGGGCATGACATCTCGCATTATTACACAGGAGATGAGCTGTACTGCGTGTTCTGCCCCGCCTCCTCTCAGTGAGCTGTATGTATGTAGTGTATTGAGGCCGTGCTCCGCCCCGCCTCCTCTCAGTGAGCGAGGACTGAAAGCATTATATCCTCACTAAGCTCACTGAGAGGAGGCGGGGCGGAGCACAGCCTCAATACACTACATACATACAGCTCACTGAGAGGAGGCGGGGCGGAGGCGGGGCACAGCGCTCATCTCCTGTGTAATAATGCGAGATTTCATGCCCTGATATACATCCCAGCACACACTGCGAATCGCCGAATGACTTAATCGCCGACCGGACCCGGAAGTGAGAAGAGGATAAATAAAGCAGAAAATAAGGTATTTACTAGCAACAAAAAAAAAAAAATTTCCATTGGTAAAAGTCGTTTTAAAGGGGAATACATACATCTATGTAATCCAATTTATTAAAAAATGGGTGGAACTCCACTTTAAAAACACTTCAGGTATTAGTCCATAGAAATCTAGAAGGTTCAAAAATAACATTTCTAAAACCTTATAGCAGTATTACCCACTTAAAAACCAGGACTTTTTCTGACATTTGTTGCTTACAAGGAGAAAAAAAAATCAGTATTTTTGCTAAAAAGTTACTTGGAACCCCCAAACATTATTTTTTTTTTCTAGCATAGACATTAGAGAATAAAATGGTGGTCGTTTGCAATTTTTTATGTCACACTATTTGCGCAGACGCAATATGTTTGGGGAAAAAAAATTTATCTTTTTACTGTCCCTTTTTATTTTTTTGATCACCTTTATTGCTTTCACAAGAAATTTTTAACATACCTTGTGACAGTAATGGGCAGTGATAGGTACTCTTTATGGAGAGATCGGGGTCTATAATACCCCAAACCCCTTTTCTGCACTTGAAAGTATTTTTTAAAATGCCAAGATTTGAACACTTTTAAAATGGCGCCTTTTAAGACTCCAGTAAACAAGAAGTGACGTCGCTTCCAGGTTACTACATCCGGGATCCAATCAAAGCGGATTTTGGCTTTGTTCTGATCTCCGGCCAGCCAGTGGAAGTGCCGCTGGTTGCTTGGGTCTCCTGGAGATCCTGGGCAGAACGGCGGAATGTGTGTGTGGGGGGAGGATATCCCCTCCCAATGCTTGAAATAACAGCTGAGCAGCTGCTTGGCCAAATCACTTGTTATTACAAGAAAGCCGACCAATGACTCTAAAGAAAATAGTACAGGATTGATGCCTGCAGCTGCATATCGCCCCAGTAAAACTACTTGAAGCAGAATGACGTACAGGTACGTGATTTTGCAGAAAGTTGTTAAACCCAAAACCAAAAATGTCCTATATTGTAGCTTGCCAATCATTCGATGTAGTGGCTGCATTGATTTTCTTTTCTTTAGCTTTTTCTCTCTGTTTTCACCTGGTGATCTGGCCAGTAACACTCTTCCTGTATTAGTGAGGCACTACTTTGGAGGATTGGACTCTGCACACAGCAGCACTATTTATTTGGGGGGATGGGAGTATTAACTGATTTAAATACAATAACAAATTTTTCTTTTGGGATAAAGGTTTTATATGAATAAATAAAAGCTAATCATTGTAAGCATGCTTGCCAGCGGTAAATGAATGGTCTCATCCATGTAAACTGATATATTCTGCTGAACAGCTTGTGCTTCTAAAAAAAAAAAAACAGCAGAGTTGCTGGCTGATTCACTAGAGAAAAAATAAATCCTAAAAAAGGAAACCAATGCAGCCATCACATCTAAGGATTGGACAGCTGCAATATAATGCTTGCTTTTAGGTTTATTCCTGCTGTAAATCAATCTGGCTAGGAGAGAAGACTCACTCATACATACAGCTCTATGTATTCCTCAATAACCACAAAGAATATAAATCCACTTTGTGAACCCAGATATTACCTTGTAAATGTAGGGTGATGACATAATTTCAAAGCTGCCTTCAGAAAACTACAGGAGGAGGCTGAGAGAAGTCTTTATTACAGGAAGCGGTTGCACAGAGGTAAAGTTTCACCCTGGATTAGAGCCGGTTCACACTGACAAGTAGCGCTCCATTCTGTGCAATGGAACCGTTCTAATCGGAGCGACGACTCAAGTCGCTCTGACTTAGAAAAAGGTTCCTGTACTACTTGGGGGCGACTTCGGAGCAGCTTGCATTGACTTCTTTTAGAGAAGTCGTTTGCAAGCCGCGATGAAGTCGTGCTGCACGGGCGGCTTCAAAGTCGGGGCGACTTTGAGTCGCCCCAGCGTGAACCGGCTCTTACTGCACAGATCTGGAGGAAATACACAACAATTCACAGTTCAAATAACAATATGATTCAATAATATTTGCACATCTGGCATTCATCTTTAACACTTTTGTCATGTTAAGGTATACGGTTTATACATTTTTTGAAGTTCATGAATATAACTTTTTACAGCAAAACACAGACCTACAGCCCCACCTGCAGTAGATAAAGTGCATGATCAAAGTATGTTTCACTACTTGTATGACTACAGGCCAAGTATTGATCAGCACCTCTGTAACATTGTACTAAAATCCATCTTTATTAAAAAAAAAAAAGAGCATTTCACACTCATATAAATGCATCAACTTGGATATGAAATTGGGTGATCAGCTCCACAAGCACAATCTGGTCTTGCCATTACCCACCGTTTTGTATCCCAGCTGATCTATTTGTATGGCTTTGAAGGCTCCATTCACACTTGTCATGCGACTTTGGACTTCAAAGTCGCATGACAAGTCGCTCCCTGTTATTTTCAGTGGCACCCGTTCAAATGTTTGGGATTTAGAAAAGGTGCCTGCACTACTTTGGTGAGTCTTTGATCCAAAGAATGTAAAGTCGGATCAAATCGCACCAAAAGTCTCACTGAGAATCGTGCAACTTTGGAGACTCGCTAATGTAAATGGAGCCAAAATGTTCCTTTTTGGAACTTTCTTTTTATTTATTTTTTTATTAACCACTTGCTTACTGGGCACTTTTACCCCTTCCTGTCCAGGCCAATTTTCAGCTTTCAGCGCTCTGTTTGAATGACAATTGCACGGTCATGCAATGTTGTACCCAAACATAATTTTTATTTTTTCACCACAAATGGAGCTTTCTTTTGGTAGTATTTAATCATCACTGAGTTTTTTTGCTAAAGAAACAAAAAAAAAAACACATTTTGAAGAAAAAAAAAAAAAAATTTTCCCTAGTTTGATATAAAATTTTGCAAACAGGTAATTTCTCTCCTTCACTGATGTGCACTGATGGGCTCTGATAGGTGGCACTGATTGGCGACACTGGTTGGCGGACGCTGATTGGCGGCACTGGTGAACACTGGATGGCGGGGGCTGATTGGCGGCACTGGTTGGGGGCGCTGGTTGGCGGACGCTGATTGGCGGCACTGGTGAACACTGGATGGCGGGGGCTGATTGGCGGCACTGGTTGGCACAGAGTGAGACCGATGTCCCTGTAACAGAAGCACCAGCTTTATTCTTTTCTCCTCACGCTGATCTTGAGAAAAGAGAAAGCTGATAACTGGCTTCTGTTTACTTTTATGATCTGCTTTCATTGGTGGGCTGCTGTGATTGGCCCTTTACCCTGTTCTGTGTTCAGCGGAGTTCGAAGGACTTGACGATCACAGAGCACACTCTCCCCCCCCCCCCCCCCCCCCCTTCCCTGACACTGGAAGCCTAAAGCCCCGTACACACGTACCGAATGTCGGCCGAACGATCAGCCGTCTTTTGTCCGGTGCTGTCGTGTCGGCTGAAAAGTGTAAAAGACTGCACACGAATTTTGTCAGCCAACAACCGCCGACTGCAGAAGTGATGTCATGTGATGGTTAACTTTCCGTGTGTTTTTTCTTCTCTGAGCATGCCTAGTCTTGCTAATCTGCTGTTTGTCGGCCGAATTCTGTACTGACTGGCGAACAATCGGCCGTTCTGGTGACGGCCAACAAAAATCTTATAGCCTGCACACCCGATTCTGTTCGGCCGAAAAGTCGCTGTCGGTTGTCGGAAGCATCATACTAACAAACTGACAATCGGCCGATCGTTCGGCGGCCGAATATTTACGGCCGACAATCGGTACATGTGTACGGGGCTTAAGTTGTAGCCATCTTTCGGCTATAGCGCGGGCAGAAAGTGGTTAAATATGGGTTTTATTTTAAAGCTACAAGTGCTGATTGATACATGTCTGTGAATATAACGTTGATTTTTTTTTTTTTTTTTTTTTCCCCAGACAAAGGCAGGGGCATCTTTCGGTGTCTCTGCAAACAGGTGTACTGTAAGCCTAAGGGCTCTTTCACACGGCTGCTCCGCTTGTCCGCAAATCATCCTATTTTTTTGAGGATGATATACGGACATAATGTAAGTCTATGGCATTGCGGATGACAGCAGAATACCATCCGCTGACATCCGATTTTCTTCCTTTCAGTTCTGTTCCGTTTTTTGGAACGGAACCGAACCCTATTTTTGTTCCGTTCAAAAAACGGAAAGGAAGGAAAATCGGATGTCAGCGGTGTCATCCACGGACATCCGCAATCCCCATAGACTTACATTATGTCCGCATATCATCCGCAAATGGATGGGATGATATGCGGGCATACGGAGCGGATGACACAAATGTCATCCGCTCCGTGAAAAAAAAAAAAGTCCCGCAGCGGACAAGAACAGCGGAGTGGCCGTCTGAAAGAGCCCTTACAGTTGGGGGGAATCAAATCCCTTTGATCCTAATGACTTCAGCAGCTCTTAGGCTGACAATAAGCACTGGATTGTTCATATATTCTGTAGATCTGTATTTTAAATTTGATGTATCTTTTCTTCTCAGCCAGCGTCGGCCAGAGGAATGGGGATCCAGGTTATACACAGGTGGAGCCAGCTTCCTAAGAAAAGGCCACTGCTGGTACAAAGGTAGGAAATACATTGCTGACTTGTATCCCGACTACCAGACACTCCCTTAGTACTATTTGCACTGCCTTTATTGAATAAGCTTTCAAAGCCCAACTTCAGGCAGAAAAAAAAGATCCCTTGCAGTGGGGAATATTTACCCACCTTCATGACAAGGCCATTTTTTTTTTTTTTTTTTTAAGATACGGCACTGCGTTACTTTAACTGACAATTGCACAGCCGTGCGATGCTGTACCCAAATAAAATGTATGTCCCTTTTTTTTCACAAGTAGGGCTCTCTTTTGGAGGTATTTGATCACCTCTGGGTTTTATTTTTTAACATTTTTGCACTTTAAACAATAAAAAAAAAAAAAAAAAAAAAAAAATTATATATATATATATATATATATATATATATATATATATATATATATATATATATATATATATATATATATATATATATATATATATATATATATAATTTGTTTTCTTTCTGCTATAAAACACATTCAGTAACAAATCTAATTTCTTCATAAATTTAGGACAATATGTATTTGTATATGTACATATTTTTGTAAAAAATATTTTCCAATAAGCTTATATTGATTGGTTTGAGCAAAAGCTATAGCGTCTACAAACTATGGGATACATTTTATAGAATTGTTTTACTAGTAATGGCGGCGTTTAGCGACTTATAGCAGGACCGTGATATTGCGGCATACAAATTAGACTCCTGACACTTTTTTGGGGGACCAGTGACATTATAGTTCTTAGTACTAAAAATATGCACTGTCACTGTACTAATGACTTTGGCTGGGAAGGTGTTAACATCTAGGCCTGATCAAAGGGTAACCTGTGTGCCTAGCTGGTGTTTCAGTGTAGTGGAAGATATGGATTGGTGTCCCTGCTTTACAGGAACACAGGATTCATGCCTTCTGTACTGACAGAATGGCTATATGCCTTGTTTACATAGAACGATCAGCCGATGCCAGCGGAAATGGGGTTCGCAGAACTCGCTGATCAGCTCCCACTATGTCCCGGCAGAACGCACTCGCGCCCGATACCCAGAAGTGCAGGATCAGGTACATATACGTGATCCTTTGCAGCGCAGCGGCCCTGTAGCAGTAAATGTGCTATAGGGCGGTCGGCAAGTGGTAAGGGTCATGTGTGC
Organism: Pelophylax lessonae; assembly: GCF_965119305.1. Classification (NCBI taxonomy): domain Eukaryota; kingdom Metazoa; phylum Chordata; class Amphibia; order Anura; family Ranidae; genus Pelophylax; species Pelophylax lessonae. The sequence continues at coordinate 303,705,724 of NC_138773.1, read as the reverse complement.
TGCCCACAATCACCAGTAAGATTCTTCTGTACTTGTCTAGCAGATCCTGGAAGAGATTTGGAGCAACAGCAGCTCATTAGACTGGTCTGCAGTCTGTTCGAATATAGTCAATTTAAATGATTTACATCCTTGGTACCCAACCTGCAGCACAATGATCACATGTGGCCCTTGGTGGTGTTTGAAGTGCATTGCTCGGGCTCCAGCAGTTGGTAGTTGGAGCATTGATTTGCAAAGTAGCCTTTAATAATAATCGTTTCTTGCAGTTTCATACAACATGTGCCTAGTCTCTGACTGTCTCCTACTCTGACCACTTATATTAGTAAATCTTCAGTTTGACAGTCTTGTGTAACATCACATGTAATAGCTATATATGCTTCTCTGTATCCAGTGCCACATTTAGGGTCACCTATACCTTGTAAGTTGACAATCACCGATTTGCATATTCGTTCTTCATTGTATTTTGTCAGGTACCTGCACAAACCCTACCTCATTAGTGGCAGCAAGTTTGACTTGAGGATTTATGTTTACGTGACGTCCTATGACCCCCTGAGAGTGTACCTGTTTACCGACGGCTTGGTGCGGTTTGCCAGCTGCAAGTAGGTCTCTTTTTTTTTTTTTTTTTTTTTTTTTTTTTTTTCTTTTACATTCTGTGCTGATCAAGTGGCCGCTATTGAGGAAGTTTCATACCTTTTTTCTATTTTTCTCTTTCCCAGCCAAGTATTTCTGTAAAGGCATATTTATTTTTATAGTGAATGCTACATTTGCATTGTATGACTTCAGGGGGCTGGGCTTTCTTTTTAATGTTCATAAATGGGATGAGAACCAGTCGGGGACTTGGGGCCATTCTTCTATAAGATTGTTCTTTATTCTGACACTTACAGGTTATTACATGACCTAACCAAGACATATCTCCACAGTTCTCTGTATTATTTGTCTTTTTTATACTATCTGTCTTCCCAGGTATTCATCTTCCTTAAAAAGTTTGAGCAACAAGTTCATGCACTTAACTAACTACAGCGTCAATAAGAAAAATGTAGACTACAAGGCCAACACAGATGAGACAGCCTGCCAAGGACATAAATGGTACGTTGAGTTGATCCAGAGCCCGGGGTCATATTTATGTCGTGCATTTTCTGTGTGAACAAATTAAAGTGGATATCAGGGGCCTTTCAGTCCAACCTAAGAGCAAACATTGATTTCCTTAGAGTTCTCTCCTGTCTAAGCTTCAAAGGCTGGCCATACACTAGTTGAATTTCAGTTGAAAATTATCTGTTAGGATTGTTAGTATGATTGTCTTATTATTAGTGAAGTCAAAATGACGTTTTTTGACTGCAGTGACAAGAAAATTCTAAGGGACTGCATCTAAATTTTAGTTTATGAAACTTCTTCTAGCGGTGATTTGCAAATCTACTAATATATGGCCAGCTTAAGTATACATGCCTGTGGGGAGTTGCGCTTTGCTCTGGGTGAAATTACAATGTCTTAAAGTGGCTGTAAACCTCAGACATGAAATATGAACAAAGCATATCTCTTTATAGTGTGTACTTGTCTCAATCCAGAGCACTAAATGTAATTTCTGTCTGCTGCCTCTTTCCTCTATATCGGCATGAATCACGACTGATAGTTTTCCTGACACCAAGAGAAAAATGTTGACGGGGATGAGACCTATTGCAGATTGTGTTAAATTCCCCCATTCAGTGTGATTTTAAAGGCTCTAAAAGTGATTGTTTATCTTAACATGCATACACTTTATCTTACGTCCTTAAAATGTGATATATAAGTAACATTAAAAGTTCAAATAAAGTAGATACAAAATACAGTATGTTTGTACAGTATGTTTGTTGTTATACATGCAGAGATCACTTATAAGGTATCCAACACATTTTAGAGTCAAATGGCTCCTTCTTTAGTGATAGCGCTGCAGATAGTATTATATAGGGCTGAACGATATTCTGTTTTTACATCGACATCGCGATGGGAGCGATAGTCACATCGCCGGAACATGCGATGGTGTAGGGAAGTATCACAGGTTAAGACAGTGTGGAAGGCAGAGAAGTTGGGACTCGCAGTGAGTAGAAGAACACAGCCTGACATCGGTCCCCTGACATGTTCAGTCTGCCCTGGAGCTAGTTCTCCTGACTGAGCGGTGAGCGCCGTGAACAGCGGCACAGCGAATCAATCACGCGTGCCTGCACATGTGATTGGTTCGCTGTGCCGCTGCTCCGGCGGCGTGCGCTCGCTCCCTAGAGCCTCACAGGCTAGCGACGTAGCCCTACGTCGCTTTGCCTGTGAGGTGCTGACCATCGCAGTAAATAGTCGTGCGGCGGTCGGCAAGCGGTTAAGGGGATACATAACAAAGGAGTGAATGAGTAGCTTGGTGGTTTCTTTAGTTTAAAGGATAAGTTCACCTTGACAAAAAAAATAATACATGCACATTTCTTTGCAAGTTAAGAGCCTGTAAAGCATTGCACCCACAATAAGCAGATCAGCAGGGCATGCAGTTACTGAATTACAGGAAACTCAAAGTAATACCTAGAGTGCTCAACAGTGCCCTGGTAATTCAATGGGAACATCAAGCCAACATCTGCAATGCTGTCTGTACTTGTAGTTCATTGATTCACAGATCCCTGTGAATCAATTACGTGGCAGCGTGGGCGGAACCCCGAACGGCCGCGATCTTTGAATTGTGACAGCGAGTGCGGGGAGAAGATCCCCAGTCACTGTCACACGGAGAGGAGAGATTGGGGGCAGAGGGGTCTGATGCTGGACATGTTACACCCTCTATATGGGTGTAACATGTTTAGAAAAGTGAACGTATCCTCTAAAAAGGGGCACATTTTAGAGATGCAGCTGAAACACATCGGGCGAAACTGGTGTTATTGCCATTTTGCCGTTAATGACGCAGATTGCCGCAATTTTACGGTGCTTCTAGTGTGTTTTTCATAGGTCACGTGACTCAAAAACCGCATCACAAACGTAACACGGGTGTGTTATTGATGCGTTCTTGCTGCAATTTTAATGCATTTGAACAGGGAGGTGCATTTTTGGTGCTGTTTTTTTATTTGACCAAAAATCCAGCAACGGACCATTGTGGAGATATACATAGAATTTAAAGGGATACATTTTTCTTGAGCTTTTCGTGCGCTAAAGGGGCCAATAATAGCCGACCATAAAATCCTATTAATTTAAATGCATTTTATTAATTAAAAAGTTGAATCGAATACTATTTTATTTATATATTTAAAAAAAGTTTATTATATTTTAAAAAAAAAAAAAAAATATATATATATATATATATATATATATATATATATATATATATATATATATATATATATATATATATATATATATATATATATATATATATATATATACACCTAGTGCACCCTGCAGTTTCAGCTTCGGCACGGAGATTTCCGTTTTGGTGCACCTCCTAGCAAATTTTAGAGATGTTACGGTGGTGAAGTTTTTGACAGCAATTGGATTTGGGGCCGAAAGTACAGATCAGAGTCCAGGATTACAAATAGTACCCTGGTGTGAGACGTGGGACTGATATTTGTAGAAAAACTAAAATCATGTAGCGCAAGAAATTTTCATATATTAAAAAAAAAAAAACATATACATTTTATAAAATATGTAAGAGAAAGTCATAAGAAAACAAAGGAAAAACATGGTTTGTTTCAACTTTTTTCCCCTTTTTTACCACATAGCAGCCCTTGAAGTAATCTTAATGTCACATGGACCCCCCTGCAAATAATTATATCTACATCTCACAGTGCTTTACCATGAACGGTAAGCTGTGTGCATATAAGGATATATAAAAGACAAAGAAATCCTGTATTTGACACCTAGGGCTGTTCTATACAACAAAAATTGTTTCAGTAACCAATTAAATTATGAATTATAATTACCCAAAAAAGGAACCAACAATGAAATTTGTAGTGGTGGTCAGCACATTAAAGCCAGCTTACATTGCTGGTCAGTGGGAATGTGTCTTTTTTTTTTTTTTTTACAGTGGTGGTGAGTGAAAAAAAGGATCATTACATTGTTGGTCAGTGGGAGATATGTGCCCTTCCATTGTGGTCAGTGGAAGGAAGACCTTCTTACAATGGTGGTCAGTGAGAGTAGGATCCACTTACATTTTTGGTTGATGGAAAAGCACCTCCTTACATTGGTGGCCATTGGAAGAAGAGCCCCATTACATGAGTGGCCAGTGGGAGAAAAATGCTTCATGCTTTAGTGGTTAATGAGAATTATTTCCACCTAAAGGAGATATACAGCCAAAGCTTGTTTGGCTGTATATCTCCTATGGATCACTGGAGTGCAGTTTGTTTTGCCTTCCTGTGACCCATTTTCAGCAGAGTGGGCTGAAGTCCGCTCTCTGCTGACGTCACAGAAGTCAGTCCAGGCACCGTGTCATCGCAACAATGGAAGTCTGGATTGACCAGGTGCCTGGCCTGACACCCTGCTCAGCCTCTCAACGAGCTGCTGAGAGCCTGAGCCGGCCGCTCTCTCCACAGCCCAGCGCTCCAGTAAGCAAGGAAGGGGCAGAGCGGAGAGCTGCTGACTGACAGTCAGCAGCTCTCTGCTCATGGAGCTGTGAGAACCGAGCGGTCAGCAGTGTTTAATCGCTCGGTTCTCAGTGTAGAGGCGCTGGGGGACAGATGCAGCAAGCATAATACTGAAGAAACATTTAAACCCATACTTCTTTTAAATATAGCTAAAAAGGTAACTGGTGTCAGTGGTTACTTTTCTCAGTGCACAAGGAACCCCTAGCCCCCTCTAAAGAAGCCCTCTGAACTCTGGCTGAGAGACTGTTGTCAGCCATAGAAATACATGTGATTTGGCCTTTTTTTCTAACCTGCAGAAGGATTATGGGATCTAGAATAGGATTGGTTGTTTAGATTTTGGATTGACTCCAATGCATCTCTATTACTTGTTGCTGTTTTCCGTTAAGTTTTTTTTTTTTTTTTTTTCCGCTCTATTAGAACAATAATAAAGCAGATATAATAACCTCATTCTTTGTGCAGGGCACTCAAGGCATTGTGGACCTACCTCAACCAGAAGGGATTCTGCAGTGAGAAGATCTGGGAGAAGATCAAAGAAATGGTGATAAAGACAATAATTGCGTGAGTTTTGGGGTTCCTGGGCCAACTTTTTGCTTACTACAAGGGTGCTCAATCATTTGAAGAGCGGTGTCCACTTAAGTGATTTGGTAGCTAATCATGAGCCACAATGAAATGAAATGGTTCAGAATTTCGAATTTTGAATTTTTTATTTTGAATGTACGTTTTCCTCCTGCAGCTACTGAATGCCGGCAGTAGTTGGAGGAGAAGAAGCCGACTTTCAGTGTTTGCAGGAGGAAAATGGAGAGGATCCATTCCTGTAAATGCTGCCTCTCCTGTCCAAGTGTAAAACAGAATGTGACAGGAAGGCAGTACAGGCCCCCTGGAGCAAGGGGCAGGGTTACCATTGTAACCCCTGGCGCTACACCAGTGGTTGGGCTGTTGTGGTTGAAATATGTCTCAACTATGGGGTTTAATGCCCCCTGAAACCGCAATTGTAAACAAGCCCTTTCCTGAGCCCTCTAAAAGGCTGCATTTACACTGATGCGCTGCAGTTTACCTGCATCACGGATGCAGTGCACCTGAGGGTTATCTGTGCTTTGTCAAAGACTTTTATTTTATCTTGCAGGTGTGGTGCACTTTCAGAAGGCACACCAAATCCACAGCATGTTTTTTTTTTTTTTAATACACCAACCTATTCCTCTTCCAGTGTTTGCTGGCATATAGACACGAGCCGGTGCTGCAGAGGAAGCATCAGCTTATGCTGGATCCTGCTCCCTCTGTGGTTGCCTGCTTACTCCGCTGCAAGAGCCAGCTCGACACACTCTGATGCTCTAAGATTGCAGGTCGGCAAGCCCAGATCACGATCAATGGCTTGCCGACACTGGGCTTGCTCTTCCCTGTTTTGAGGTCACGGGCCACAATGGAAGGCTCCACGAGCCACAGCTTGTGCACCCCTGACTACTAGTTTTTTTTTTGTGTGTAAAGAGATGAGAGCACCACAAGTTAGTGCCAATTCAGTAGAAGTTTATTATTCTTGATAAAAAGTCAGAAGATGATGCTTTGCAGGGAGATGAAACAGCCAAATTGCTGCTGTATGTAAACACAGGACTCTGTGCTTTGATTGGATACAGCCAATCAGCTGGTCTCACCCAAAAATCATTGGCTGATACCTGCTGACAAAATCCCGTCTAACCACAGCACGGGTTAGCAGGGTGCACTGAGCCTGCAGCTGCTGTCCAGTCACAGTAAATCTATGCGGCAAATGGTTAAAAAGATACATTTGCTGGGTTTTCCTTGTTTAGAAAACCTAGCATTTGCTGCACCTCGTTTCATTGCATGCAGTAATCATTGGCTATCCTATACCATGTTTATAAATGATTGTCGCTTTGTATTACCAGTGGTGTTATCCATTACTGGCACTATCATTTATCTGATCTTTTATGTAATAAAGAACATCCAGTAACCCATAACAGCTAACTGGGCCATAAACTTCCCTTGTAGGGGCTACTCTCAGCTAATATGTTACATGCTATTACTATGTGTCTAATCCAACCCCTCTCCTTCAGAGTTCTGTGGAATCCTAGGGCTCTCCACAGGTTACTAGGGATTCCTTGAACTGTGGATGATTGGCTTACTATTTGATTGTGCCTGCATATTCCCAGCATCAATTGGCTGAGTCAGTGGCCAATGATTCTATTTTTCTACCTGTGAAGGTGGGATTCTGACCACCACTATAAGGGGGCTTTCTTTCCAGTTACCACCAATGTAAAGGACATTTTTTTTTCCCTAACCTCCACTAAATTGTTTTTTAAGCAGTTGTTCCCCTAAAATTGAGAAGTATTTCATGGGTTCCCAAAGGGTAAAAAGATGAGAGGCTGTTTTTTAACAAACGTACGAGACTCCACACAATGTTCTCCAGACACTATTGGTAGTCTCATCATCAATAAATGAACAAAATACCTCAAGTTCTCAGCAAAAAAAAAAAAACTGTTCAGTTGCAACGAATGCATGTGGACACGAGGCCATACAATGCGATTAGAAGAGAAAAGATTTAACCTTAGGCTACGCAGGGGGTTTTCTTACAGTAAGGGCTACAAGATTGTGGAATTCTCTACCACAAGTGGTAGTAACTGCGGGGAGTATGGCTATTTTTAAAAGACTCTTGGACGTACATCTCAAGGATCAAAACATTTAGGGGTATGTGAAATAATTACGTCCACACACACACCTACACAGGTTGAACTGGATGGACTATCGTCTTCAACCTCAACTACTATGTAACTAAGTTAAAGGAGAAGTTCACCTTTGGAACATGTTCCACTCATATTTAGAATGTTTCAGCTCCTGCCTCCTTTATCCCCCCCCCGTAACAGCGGGCAGGGGACCTTCTCCCCACACCCACTGTCAGAATTTAACCAGATCCTGCCCCCTGTATAGTCAAATGACAGCCGGGTGGGACCACTCTAGCTCTTCTTGCCACGCATGCGTGCCCTCAGGGGTGCGTAGCTATCAGTAGTGAGCTGTGTCCATCAGACACAGCACATCGCCGATCAGGATAAAGAGCCAATAACAGCAGATCTTTACCACATGATGGGCTGTGTCCAATCACCGCTGATCACTAAGTAAACACACTTGCCGGTTATCGGCATTCCTTTCCTCACGCTGTCAGTGTGAGAGAAGAGAGCCATTTACCGGCAGTGTCCTGATTATCAATTCAGTGGCAACCAGTGCTGCCTACTAGTGCCCATCAGTGCAGCATTATCAGCGCACATCAGGAGAAAAATTACCTATTTGCAAAATTTTATAACAGAAACTGAAAAGAAGAAAAACGTGTTGTGGTTTATTTTTGTTTTTTTTTTATTTTTTTCAAAATTTGTGGTCTGTTTTTTTTTTTTTTAGCCAAAAATTTAAAAACCCAGTGGTGATTAAATGCCACCAAAAGAAAGCTATATTTGTGTGAAATAAAACTATAATAATTTCATATGCAGACATATTTTTGCATGACCAGTTGTCATTCAAAGTGTGACCACACTGAAAGCTGAAAATTGGCTTGACAGGAAGGGGGTCATTGTGCCCAGTAGGCAAGTGGTTGAAAACGGCATTCAGATTTCTGTGCATGAATGAATTACAAGTACTGTTGGCCGCCGTGGTCAACTGCCTGTAGTTCTCAATGAACTGTGAGGGCGCTGGTGAGCACTCTCGTTAATCCATTGATTCTTCCTGCCATTCAATAACTGCTTGCCCATATTGTAGGGGCAGAAAGGGGACTGAAAGCCTGCAGGATCCTGGCACTGATCAGCAGATCGCAGTGCAACACCTTACAGGCTGCATTAAGAAAAATAATAAACGCACATTTTTTACCTGCATAAAGTTGTGCATTTTATTTTTTTTAGAAAAGTAAACTTAACCTTTTAAATGGGCTTTAGTCTCAATGTGCTTCCCTGCTGTGCAGCACATGCATTCTGTTACGTGGGTATGAATAGAGAATTACTAGTGCTGCCCCTCCTGATTTGAAATGCTTTGGAGTTTTCTTGAACTTGTGTCTTCAATCCACTAACTAAGCTTTGTGCAATAAAACAAAGGCTGTGGAAAATCTTAGTTCTTTTTGGTAAAAACCAGCCACAGTTCACCTCTGCACCATACTTGTAGGGGACAGGATGTTCTTTTTAAATTTAAAACAAATTCAGACTTTTCAACTAACTTTTTTTGTTTGCATGCACAGCTTTTTAGCTGATTTAAAAGTTTAGTTGGGTCCTAAGTAAAATGTAATTCTGTAACATAAGTCTGGGGGGAAATTTTTTGTAATGGTATTCTATTTACTAATCGGCAAATAGTAATAAACTTTATGTCTTTTCTTAGGTCTGAGCCATACGTGAACAGCCTTGTGAAGATGTATGCCCAGAACCCACGCAGCTGTCATGAGCTCTTTGGCTTTGACATTATGCTAGATGAGAATCTAAAACCTTGGGTTCTAGAAGTGAATATCTCACCCAGGTAATGTTGAGCTGCACAAAGGAAGCCCCAAACATTGACTGTTTTTTCTCTAATTCATTTTGGGGAGAGAGTAGCAGCCCTTTCCAGTAAAAGTGACCATAAAAAGGGGGAGTGGCCTGATGGTGTACTACAGGATGCTAGATCTATAGCCTTACTGACTCCACGACATCCTTCAGTCCAGTCTGCAGTGTTGGCTCACTGATTTTTAGCTGCACAGCACCCTCTGACCATGGGCAACCTTCAGAGGTGGTGCCATGGTGAAAATTGGCCAGATGAAGCCGTAATCCTTAGCTGAAAATTTGTGGCAAGGTGGTGGCAGCCCAGTGGCTGTATTCAAGCTGAGGTCACTTGGACCCCATGGGACTTTCTTGCTACAGCACACTTTGTCAGCAGATTCATAGGCAGAGAACTCTCTCCTGTACAGCATGAACAGCTTGCAGACTCCACTAAACATTTGCTTCAGACAGAGGTAAGCAAGGCAAATGTACAGCCAGAGCCTACACTTATCCAAATGGACACAATCAGACTTTAAAGCCTCTCTGACAACACAGATGGAATCCATACAAATTTCTCGCTCCTTAAACAAGGCTTTAACACCCTAAGAGTAATGTACAGTGGCTGTAGAAGAGCGAATTGGTACTCTAGAAGATACTTCATCTCTCCTGACTGCCTACTCTAGGGACTCCACTAAAGAATTAGCTGCCATTTAATTTAAATTGGAAAACCTTGAAAATGGGTTTTGTTGCAATAATTTACATTTCATGGGTTTCTCTTGTGAAATGGCTGCATGACATTGCCTGATCTAAATGTATCGCCTGCATTTGAGCCATCGTACTCCTCCCAGACATCCACCGCCAGGGGCTTCACCTAGAGTAGACCCATAATTACAAAAAAGACAGTCACTTTTCTTAGTGCAGCCCACCTAAAGGGGAACTCCAGTTTATTGGGAATCTATTTTGTCATTTATGTGGAATTTTCTGCTCCGGTCCAAAAACACAGGGTATCCTTTACTGAAGTGAAAAAGCGTTCTTGAGATAAAGGAGTCCAATCTAGCATGATGATCCAAGCTAAACCTTGCAAGATTATGAAAGGAAAGCCATCTTTCACAAATCCAATTGTTGCTTGTGGGAATATTTTTAGCTCCGGTAAATATTTGTGCCCCCTCCTCTTGATTTGGACTTCTTCAAAAAGAAAAACCCTTTTGGCTTTGCATTTGGCAGATGGACCTCTTGACGCAGCAAAGAACCACTTTGGTGGTTCAAGTAGGCCTTAGGGTGGATTTACAAACTGGATACATGGGTATGGGTTGGTGAATATGTGGAGGGGGGAAGCATCTGAATGGCAGCAGTTTTTCATGTCACTCAGATTCCCATTACCGTGTGTCCAAAATAGATATGGCCTTTACTACCTCCTCTCTTCTGCCTCTGGTGTCGAGTATTTCTCACCTGCCCAGAGGCCTTTTCAAACCCTGCGCCCATATCTAATCAGTTGCAACTATTTCCATCTCAGACTCTTTCCCCATGGCACTAAAATTCATATTGTGGCTCAGTGATTTGCTTGTGAATGGAGAATGTGCCCATAGTATCTCTCTCACGTCCTCCTCCGCTGATGTTTGCGAAGGCTTTCAGGGCTACTGCACATGGCTCCTTTTTATATCAAAACTGGAATCCTTAGGAGAAATAGGAAAGCACTTGCACCATCCACAGAACAAGAAATAATGTTGATAAACCCAATAGATTTGTATAAAACCGCGCTTAGATCAATATTGACAGCTGCACGAGGTGAGTACAAACCTAACAAATAGATCAAAATGGAAAAAACAGGTGTGCTTATCCTTTAAATTAAGGTGTATGTCCCTTTTAGGAACCCGTATAACCAACAAAGGTCCAAATATATTTGAACGACGACACAATTTTCATACTTTTGGCTCTGCACGCAACCAAAATAAAATTGAAATGAAATGATCCAAATTGATTTGAAGTGCAGAGTTTCAGCTTAAATTCAAGGGGTTGAACATAAATATAAAATACAGATGAGACACATGAGACAACAGTGGTGGGTGATCCCAGGATCCTCTCTATGGTAAAGAAAAACCCATTCACAACATTCAGACAAGTGACGGACACTCTCCAGGAGGTGGGCGTATCATTGTCAAAGTCTGCAATCAAGAGAAGACTTCACGAGAGAAAATACAGAGGGCTCACAACAAGGTGCAAACCATTCTCATAAGCCTGAAGAATAGAAAATCCAGATAAGACTTTGCCAAAAAACATCTAAAAAGCCAGACCAGTTCTGCAAAAGCATTCGTTGGGACGGATGAAACCAAGAATATTCTGTGCCATAATGATGGGAAGAAAAAAGTGTGGAGAAAGCTTGGAACAACTCAGGATACAAAGCACACAACGTCATCTGTAAAACATTGTTGAGGCAGTGTGATGGGATGGGCATGCATGGCTTCCAGTGGCACTGGGTCATTGGTGTTAATAGATGTGACAGAAGCAGCTGGATGAATTCTGCAGTGTTTAGAGATATACTGTCAGCCCAGATTCAGCCAAATGCAGCAAAGTTGATTGAACGGTGCTTCACGGTACAGATGGACAATGGTCCAAAACACACCGCAAAAGCAACCCAGGAGCTTTTGAAGAAAAAGTGGAAAATTCTGCAATGGCTGAGTCAATCACCTGATCTCAACCCAATTGAGCTTTGGGGGCGTCGCTGGGGTCCAGGCTGAGACTGCCATTCACTATCATACAGAAGGTTTTGACTTGATGTGAGACTCCTGGGACACCTAATCACACTCTACCGTTGCCTGGAGCATAGACAAGCCCTTCTTGGCCAGCACTCCCAGTGGTGGGCACAGGACTTTATTCCCATACAGCCTGAGCGGTTCACACAGATATTTTTGATTCTTTGTTATGGTGGAGCAATAGTCCAGAGCAGCCTTTCTCAACGTTTTTTTTAACACAGAGGGAAGTGGGAAGAATGCTCCTTACACTGGTGGTCATTGGAAAGCATTATCCTCTAGGCTCTTACATATAGTTAAAGATTAATGATGTCAGTGGGAGCTTAACCGAGAGGCAGAATTTGCTTAAGAAACCCCTAGCAACCTTCTTGAGGAACCCTACGATTCCATGGGACACTGGTTGAGAAACCCTGATCCAGAAGTCGCACCTGAAAATGGCAAAAGTAGAGCAGGAACTACTTTTGCAAATCTGTGCCATTGCCGGCAATAGGCTGCGACCTGTTATGTGATTTGACCTGAAAAATCGCTCCAATGTGAACGAGGGCTTAGTAAATCAACCCAATAGTGTCAGCTATGCCATATGATTTAAAACTGAGAGGTTGCAATAGCTGACTGTTTTTATTTCATTTTTTTTTTTTTTAATTCATTTATTACAGGCATTTCTATAGCACCAATAATTTATGTAGTGCTTTACACTCTGCACAGTCGCATCAATACCTGATCTCAGACGTTTGCAATTTTTTTAGGCCTCTATCTCACAGCCAAATTACTGGGGTTTCTGATTTGTTCAGGCTGCATAATGTTTACTGCTAGGATATGAGTTCATGATCTAAAAGGTCCAGCATCAAATACCCACTAATTGCTGGGGAAATTCCTGTACTTTGACATTTAATTTATCTTCTGAGAAGTCATTCCTATTGAAGTACAGCACTGTGTCTTTACAAGTTCACACATTGATAAAAAAAAAGTCTGAATGATTGATAGGGTGCAGTGTTGATTGGCTTTTCTTTAACAGAACACCTGCTAGACCCTTATGTGCCGCAGTCTCCCAACCCCAGCATTGTTCTCTTGTATTATTGACCTTTTTTGTCCTCTGAAGTCTTCAGAGTCCCTCCACTGAACTTGCATTGAGTTGTCTTTCTTGGCCCAGCTGTCTGTCAGTACATGTAAATGTTAAGCAATAAAAATATCCTATAGTCTTCACCCCATAGTCCCTGATATCATCTATAGGCTTACTGAGCTATGACAGCCATCCCAGAAATGCTGTTTGGGCAAATAGACTAACTCTGTATATGAAGGCATCTGTGACATGGCCTTCTGAAAGGCATATTAGAAGGGTGCTGGGACTTTAAAACGTATTAATGAGATTAAGCAAAAGGAAACCTTCAAACAAGCTTAGTAGCTTTGGTTGGGTCGCTGTCATACAACATTGCTGGGTTACCTGGAAGTCACTCAAGCCATAGAAATATAGAAAGGCGCTCCAAAACAAAAAAAGATGAGTGTATGAGATAAATGTAATTGTTTATAATTCGATCACATAAAACAGCCAACACGTTTTGGGAGCCAAAAACATTTCTTTATCTTCAATAGGGTTATTTTTTTAATTGTACTTATTCCTTCATGATGTTCTATATAGTCTTAATTTTCAGCCACCATTTTTCTAGTTCTTCATTAGTCATTGCACAAAATTAGAAACTGCAAAATGTAACTATAGGCAAATCTTTTGTTTTTTTCTGCAGTTTTGGATAGCGTAGGGAAAGGTTAAAACCCGTTTCTCTTTCGTTCATTGACCGACACAGCTCCAGATCTTCTTGACCATTGGGTTATGCTGTCCCCTACAGGAATAGGACACTAGGCAGGAAAAAACTTGACCACGCCTATGGGGCAGTCCCAGGGGGTATACTCCCCACTTCCTGCTGTAGGCACTCAGTTTTTTTCTGCCTAGTTAAGTAAGGAGTAAGGACCTAGTTCCTTGCTGGGATCTCTGGTCCTAGCATTTTTTCCCTTTTAAACTGATTTTTTTTCCTCCTTTTTTTATTATTTTCTGTTCCTGTGAGAACTACAATCAACTGCCGGACTGGGCGACACTGGATATTCTAGATCCTTACGGTCTCCCCCCAGTCCGGCCAGCGAGTGCGATCCAATCTCAGCACTGCGCTAGGTCGGCCAGGACAGCCCCACTGGGGGCTGACTAGTGAGTTAAACGTTTCACAAGGACGCTCAGGCCGGGTCATGGCCTGACTCAAAGCAAACCTCTGACCCGCAGCACCCCCATTCCTAGATGGTGCGGTGGTCTGCCTGGAGTGGTGCCCACCTCGTTTCCATGGTGCGGTAAGTAGTGTTCCCCCCCCCCCTCCTTTCACGGGTGGCTTGTTGTGGTGGATGTTGGCCCTTCCTTGGGATGGTCGCCCCTTCATATTCGTCACTAATGGGGTTATTGACCTTTGCTCCGTAGGAGTGGCTAGGCAACAGAATATATTAATATCAAAGCTTTTAGCATATCCCACCCCCAGGGGGTGGTCCCCTCAGTCAATACCTCCTTGCTTCCTGCATACCAACTCAGTTTCATATGCCTAGCTCAGGAGTGCAGGCTGTTCCTGTGCTGGGGCTCTTAGTCTCAGCCACTTTTTTCTCTTTTTTGATTTTATTTGAAGTTTTTTCTTTCTTTTACTTAGCTGTTTATTTCCAGCATTAGTTAGTTCTTCTGATGAAGATGATCGTGCGGAGCTGGGTCTCAGTCTGGCCACCCTGGATCCCAGGGCTCAGGGCCAGGGGCTTCCCAGCCTGCCATCGAGCGTTCAGCTTAGGTTTTGCCCTGGCACATTGAACGACCCATCCCTGTTCGCTGCAGGGATGCTATCGGTGAGGTGGCTACCTCACTGGACGCCATTGCGGTTTCGCACCGCAACTCCACTGCGTCATGCTTGCGACACTCCCTATCCTCAGTACTGCGGTTTGGTCGCTGGAGCAGGCTCCCCACGCCATCCGGACTGGTAAGTGTATCTCTGTGGGGACCTGTCTTTTTTGGGTGTCAGTCTGGGACTGTGTGACCCTGCATGTCTGTGTGGCTGCTGTGCTCCCTGTCAGCTCCTGTGTGCACTTGCTGCCTGTGTGTGGGCTGTGAGGGGGGGCTCTCCTGCTCTGCTGGGTGTCATATGAAGCAGTAAGATTTTAGACATGCTGTGCGGCGATCCGCCATTTTTCTGGGGCAAAAATTATGGTGGCAGGTCCTGCTAGGTACTGCACACGTTTTTGGCGCCAAACGCCGCCATTTTGAGCGGCGATCGATCCCACATGTCAGTGCCATGTTCTCTTTGCCCAGGGTTTTGTCCTCAGCCGAGCGGCCATGTTTGTGTAGCCTTGCAGAGGCTTCATAGGGGCGGTCAGTCTTGCATCACTTCCTTTTCCTCTGGGACAGCGATCGGTGCAGCAGCCTGTGTGAGCTCTCCAGGTTTTATATCTCCTTTTTTCCTGTATTCCTTGCCCAGTTTCTTATCCCTGTGGGGGTCAGTGTGTTCAGTGGGTGCGGTGGGCAGCGCTCGCCGCGATCTTAAAGGGGCAGTACCCTTTATTAATTATTTTGCTGGGGCATGGATTCTCAGGATTGCAAGTTTCCTCCCACCCTGGTGGGGGGCCAAGGGGCTGCTGCTTCCCCCGAGGGGGCTGATCTGGCCACTATTGTGGCAAACTTAGCTGCTCAGGTGCAGATGCTGGTGGCTGATCGATCCACTAAACGGCCCAGGGTGTCTATTTCCTCTGATTCAGAGGGCGATGGGGCTGCTATGGCTGGAGTGCCCTTCTCAGGGTCTCACTCATCCCTGGACCTTGTGGGGTCTGACGGGGAGGCTGAGGTGGAAGGGGTTGATAATTCTCCCCCTGGCTCGTCTGAAGAGCTTGCACTCATGGATGAGTTGGTTGCTTCTATCAAGCAAACGCTGCATTTGCAGGATGAACCATGTCCTCCTGCTTTGATGTCCTCTTATGGGACGCAGAGAAAACGCAAAACATCGCAGGTTTTTCCTTGCTCTACGGAATTTCAGCGCGCGGTTGATGAGCAATGGCGCAATTTAAAGCCTTTTGCTGTGCCGAGTAGGTTCAAGCTGCGTTATCCCTTTACACCGGCTACTGATGAGCGTTGGTGTGTACCACCTCAGGTGGATCACGCGGTGGCGATTTTGAATAACTCAACTGCGATCCCTGCTGAGGATACTCCGGTGTTCCGGGACCCGACGGACAGGAGATTGGAATCTCTAGCCCGTCATGCTTATACGGTTGCTGGCTCTATGCTGAAGCCTATTTTTGCTTCCATTATGGCAGCCCAGGCTATTGCGGATTGGACGCAGGTGCTCAAGCGCACTCTGGTGGCTGACTCTGCCCCGCCGACAACTTTGGCTATGGTGGATCAGATTCATCAGGGTGTCATGTATTTTGTGTGATGCGGACTTGGATTTAGTCCCTTTGGCGGCGCGCCTTTCTAGTGTGGCGGTCTCGAACCGTCGCCTGATATGGTTGAAATGTTGGTCGGTTGACCAATCTTCTCGCAAGACTCTGGCAAATTTGCCCTATGCAGGATCCCGCCTTTTTTGGCGAATCTTTGGATACTCTGATAAAGGGTATTTCTGGGGGTAAGAGCACTCTCTTACCCCAATCTCACAAGAATAAGTTTGTTCGTGGTAAGAAGAATGCTTCGTTTAGGCCCTCTCAGGGTTTTCGTGCCTTTCGGTCGCACTATAAGGGCAAGCCCTTCAAAGGCCAAGGCTCCCAGAAGAAGCCGTGGGCGGGTAAGCAGAAGTCCGGCCAGTCCGGATCCGCTGCCCATAACAATGCAGCCTGAAGGGGCGCCCGCACCCGTTTCTGGGGTGGGGGGATGTTTGCTCGGTTTTCTTCAACCCTGGCTGGACCGCATTCGGGACAGGTGGGTTCAGGAAATCGTTCGATCTGGATACAAGATCGAGTTTCTCTCTCGGCCGGCGGGCAGGTTTTTCCCCTCAAACCTTCAGCTGACTCCGGAGCGCTTACAGGATCTGCACCTGGCGGTGCGGGCCCAGGGAGTGGTGGTTCCGGTGCCTCATCGGGACAGATTTCGGGGATTCTATTCCAATCTGTTCACTGTGCCCAGAAAGGAGGGCAAAGTACGTCCGATTCTGGACTTGAAAGCTCTGAACCGCTTTGTGCGGGTTTGCAAGTTTCGCATGGAATCCCTGCGCTCGGTGGTGGCTGCCCTGGTTCCGGGGGAATTCATGGCCTCCATCGACTTGAAGGATGCGTACCTACATATCCCCATTTTCGAGGGTCACCAGAGGTACCTTCGGTTTGCCATTGCGGAGGATCATTATCAATTTGTGGCGTTACCCTTCGGTCTCGCTTTGGCTCTGCGGGTTTTCACCAAGGTGCTCGCGCCGGTTCTGGCTTTACTGAGAGCCCAGGGCATCTCTGTCTTGGGGTATCTGGACGATATCCTGATTCGGTCCGCGACCAATCAGGGTCTGGTGAACGACCTGTCCATCACGATGCAGACTCTGCAGGAATTCGGCTGGACGATAAATTTTCCCGAAATCGACGTTGTGTCCGTCGGTTCGTCTTCCCTACCTGGGGATGATTCTGGACTCTGTTCAGGCGAAGGTCTTCCTGCCGGAAGACAAGCTTCGGACACTTCAGTGCGAAGTCAGGTCCCTCAGGGACAATCGGTGCTCGTCCCTCCGGACGTGTATGAGGTGTCTGGGATTGATGGTTTCGGCCTTCGAGGCGATTCCCTTCGCCCAGTTTCACACACTAGAGCTTCAGGCGGAGGTCCTGGCCGTGTGGGATGGGCGTCCGCAATCTCTGGATCTGCGGATTTTGTTTGGCCGCCACACCCAAAGGGGTCTTTTGTGGTGGCTCCAGTCCCCGGCGGTGTCGGGGGGCAAGTCCTTTCGTCCCTTGTCGTGGTGGGGTGGTGTTCTGGGCGTTTTGTCCGCCCAGGGAACTTGGTCGGAGGAGGAATCCTCCCTTCCGATCAACATTCTGGAATTGCGAGCGATAAATCTCTGTCTTCTGCGTTGGACGGACAGGCTTCAGGGCCGTCCAGTTCGGGTGCAGACAGACAATGCCACAGCGGTGGCCTACATCAACCACCAAGGGGGCACCAGGAGTGCCCGGGCGGCTCGGGAAGTAGCCGACATTCTGTCTTGGGCCGAGACGCACGTCCTGGCGTTCTCTGCAGTTCACATTCCGGGGGTGGAAAACTGGCAGGCGGATTATCTAAGCCGCCAGACCCTGGACCAGGGGGAATGGTCCCTTCATCCGGATGTCTTCCAGATGTTGTGCGCAAAGTGGGGGTCCCCAGATGTGGACCTGTTCGCGTCTCGTCTAAATCACAAGGTGGAAAGGTTCGTGGCAAGGACGCGCGATCCTTGGGCAGACGCCTCGGACGCGTTAGTGACGCCCTGGCATCAGTATCGTCTGATGTATGCCTTTCCACCGATTCAGCTGCTGTCCAGGTTCCTTCGCAGGTTGGCCTCGGAACCGAAAACGGTGATTCTGGTGGTGCCGGACTGGCCTCGCCGGTCTTGGTACGCAGACCTCGTGAATCTAGCGGTCGACGCTCCGTGGCATCTGCCTCTTCGAGCAGACCTTTTGTCTCAAGGACCGATATTCCATCCTGCTTTACAGTCGCTGGCTTTAACGGCCTGGCTGTTGAAAGCCAGGTCTTGAAGGATAGGGGTCTCTCCCCTGAGGTCATTCCCACTTTGATCAAGGCCAGGAAGGCCTCTTCAGGGAAGATTTACTACCGTACTTGGAAGGCGTATTTTGCCTGGTGTGAGTCCAGGGGGTATTCCCCTCGCTCATACTTGGTGTCGAGAGTGTTGGCTTTCCTTCAAACGGGCGTGGACCAGCGTTTGGCGTTGGCCACGATTAAGGATCAGATTTCTGCGCTGGCCGTTCTTTTTCAACGTCCTGTGGCGTCTAACTCTTTGGTTAGCACCTTTGTTCAAGGGGTGCGACATTTGGTCCCTCCTAGGAGGGAGCCTTTGCCTCCATGGGATTTGAACCTTGTTCTGTCCGTGTTGCAACATGCTCCTTTTGAAAATATCAGGGAGATCTCGTTGTCTTTGTTGTCCAAGAAGGTTGCCTTCTTAGTGGCGATTACTTCGGCTCGCAGGGTGTCGGAGCTGGCGGCCCTGTCCTGCAAGTCTCCGTATTTGGAGATTCACTTGGATAAGGTGGTCTTGCGACCTAACCCATCTTTTCTTCCAAAGAGAATTTCTGAATTTCACCTCAATGAGGACATTGTCTTGCCTTCGCTTTGCGCGAAGCCTAAGCATCCGAAGGAGGTGGCTTTACATTCCCTGGATGTTGTTAGGGCGATCAGGGTTTACCTGTCATTGACTAAATCCTTTCGCAAGTCGGATTCTCTTTGTCCTTCCTGAGGGACCTCGGAAGGGCATGGCGGCGTCAGCTTCTACCATCGCCAAATGGATCATACAGACCATTGAACAGGCCTATGCTTTGAGGGGGAAGGTTCCTCCCGTGCCTGTGAAGGCGCACTCTACCAGATCTCTGAGTACGTCTTGGGCCTGTCATCATCGGGCTTCTGTGGCCCAGGTGTGTAAGGCGGCGACTTGGTCGTCCGTTCACACCTTCTCCAAATTTTACAAAGTGGATGTTCAGGCATCGGCAGATGCTTCTTTTGGCCGTAAAGTCCTTAGTGCGGCGGTGCCTTAGGGTCCCTTATTTGGGCCCTTGGCTGTTGGGGTGTTTTTACCCCTGAGTTACTTGTTTTTTCCTGGGTTGTTGCTCCTGTTGAGCACGTTTTCCTGTTGCCCAGTTGGTTCTCTTACTTTGGTAAGGTTCCTTTCTCTGATGTGGGTATTGCGTTGCTTTAGGCGCGGCTGCTGTTTTCCCACCCCTCATGTCTACACTGCTTTGGGACGTCCCCGGAGGACGTAAGAGAAAACTGAATTTTTGTAAAATCTTACCTGTAAAATTCCTTTCTCTGAGTCCTCCGACAGTCGCCGCCCCCACCCCTCTTTTGGGGTTTGTTTGTATACTCTACTGCTATTCTACTGAAACTGAGTTGGTATGCAGGAAGCAAGGAGGTATTGACTGAGGGGACCACCCCCTGGGGGTAGGATATGCTAAAAGCTTTGATATTAATATATTCTGTTGCCTAGCCACTCCTACGGAGCAAAGGTCAATAACCCCATTAGTGACTAATATGAAGAGGCGGCGACTGTCGGAGGACTCAGAGAAAGGAATTTTACAGGTAAGATTTTACAAAAATTCAGTTTTTGCAGGGCGCCCCCTCTTTATTGTTCATTGATGGACACAGTTCTCTCTGATTCATATCAGTAGGGTAATACTGCCCACTACAGGAGTAGGACACTAGGCAGAAAAAAGTTCTGGCTACACCTATGTCTCGGAGGATACACCCTCTCTCTTCCTGCATAGGATGCCAGTTTTAATCTGCCTAGTCAGGAGTAAGGACCTAGTTCCTTGCTGGGATCTTTGGTCCTGGCATAAAAGTAATTTTTTTTTTTTTAATGTAGATTTTTTTTTTTTTAGCTAGTCATTATTTCTCCGGATCATTTTTTCTGTGAGATCATCTAGCAATTTTGCCAGGCTGGGCAACAGACTGGACCCCCATATCCAGTGGTCACCCTAATCTGGCCATTGAGCACGTGCAGGCCTTAGCTCTGCGCTAGGTCGGCCGCGACATAGTCCCGCTCGAAGGAGACTGGCCCCGCGATTTAAACGTCTCGCCAGGACACACGACAGGGTCTAGGCGAATGTCGCAGTGTTCCTATTTGGCCAACAGCTCCCCTACTCCAGTGGCGTGGGGTCCTATCATGAGATGGTGCCCGCCTGTGTTCCCGGTATGGTGAGTAAACGTTCCCCCCCGGTGGATTTTGGGGTGGATGTGGGCCCTCTCTGGGATGGTCGGACCCTCCCACTCCAGGGTTCCCTCTGTCCTGTTGTGACCCCCCCCCTCCTCTCCAGCACCCCCCTTGCCTCCCCCCCTCCTACGTGGGGGACTGTTTGTGCCTACCTGAGGCTGGGGCCTAGTGTGCAGGCCACATGGGGGGCCGGGGGAGTGCGCTGTCCGCGGCGCTCAACCGATCCTGCAGGGGGGTCCTTGGTGGGTTCTTATGGTGTGGATGGGCGTTTGGGGGGGTCCCCCTGTGGGTCCCGATTCCCGCGCGGGGCCGCCATTTTGTTGTAGCCCCCTGTCTGCTTCTAGGGTGGTGGCCATCTAGGTACACCCGCTTTCGGCCATTTTGCTTTAGATTTTTTGCTGTGGAGGCCGGTGGGAGTGCCTGGAGGAACAGTGTGTCATGAGGGTGGTCTCTCCCTCTCTGTGGGGGTCTGTTAGCGCTCGCCTGACCTCCGGGGGTTGCTGTAGCGCTGTGGAGCCGCAATTTTTTTTTCTTTTTTAAAGTTGCTGGCGGGTTCCTCAGGTTCAGTATGGAATCTGCAGGCCATTTGTTCCCACCTGACCCCTTCATGGAGGCCGCAGGACCTTCCAGATCTCCACTGTCCATCGATGCCTTTTCTGCAGTTCGGGAAGCATTTGAGCTCGGGTGAAGATGGTAGGTGCGCTGAGACGTTTCTCCGCCTACCCCTGCCTCATCTGATGTCCCGGAGTCTGAGAGTGGCTCAGCCGCCACAGTCACGGGTGATTCACACCCTGCTTGAAGCATGGGAAACAACTTCTAGGGTGATTTCTGTTCATCATACGAGACAGTAGTATATTGCTTGGGCTCCCCCTCCCTCTTACTCGGTGGCCCGGATCTTGGTTTCCTTCAATGGGGAGTTGATCACAAGTTGGCCTTGAGCACTGTCAAGGGTCGGGTTTCGGTTTTGGCAAATTTCTTCCGAAGGCCGTTGGCTGCCCGACCTCTGTTGCCCACTGGGGACCTTGATTTGGTGCAGTCGGTTCTTTTAGACCCTCTGTTTGCGAGTATTTGAGGGTATCTCCTGCCTACCTTCTTACAGAAGGTGGCCTTCTTGGTTGCCGTCACTCTGCGTGCAGGTTTCGGCACTGGCGACATTATCCTGTCGTTCTCCCTATATGTTGATTTTCGGCCGCAAGGTTTTTTGCTGGCTGCTGTTTGGAGGGCTTTTGGCCTTCCTTGAGGGTGTTTACTGTTTGTTTTCAAGTGGGCCTCATCTTTTGTGCTGATGAGTCCTATGTTGCCTGGTCGGCTATGTTTGGCCTTGGGTACTTGTTCTTTTCTGCTGTTCCCACCCCTCATTTTATGGCACTGCTTTGGAACGTCCCTACTGATATGAATGAGAGAACTGCGTCTGTCAATGAATGATAGAGAAAACTGGATTTTTGACTTACCGTAAAATCCTTTTTCTCTTAAGTTCATTGACGGATGCAGTACCCGCCCCTCTATTTTGAGTTGGGTTGGTGTTACTTTTTTGACACTGCTTTGATACAAAACTGGCATCCTATGCAGAAAGAGAGAGGGTGTACCCTCCGGGACTGCCCATAGGTGTAGCCAGAACTTTTTTCTGCCTAGTGTCCTACTCCTGTAGGGGGCAGTATTACCCTACTGATATGAATCGGAG
This sequence comes from Pelophylax lessonae, assembly GCF_965119305.1. NCBI lineage: Eukaryota > Metazoa > Chordata > Amphibia > Anura > Ranidae > Pelophylax > Pelophylax lessonae. Next base: position 303,683,359 of record NC_138773.1, on the reverse strand, counting down.
TGAACTGCGTCCGTCAATGAGCTTAAGAGAAAAGGATTTTTACGGTAAGCCAAAAATCCAGTTTTTTCTATCATTCATTGACAGACGCAGTTCTCTCTGATTCATATCGGTAGGGACGTTCCAAAGCAGTGCCATAAAATGAGGGGTGGGAACAGCAGAAAACAAGTCCCCAAGGCCAAACATAGCCGAGCAGGCAACATAGGACTCATCGGCACAAAAGAGAGATATAGAGAGATATACATATACATACATACATACATACATACATACATACATACATACATACATACATATATATATATATATATATATATATATATATATATATATATATATATATATATATATATATATATATATATATATATATATATATATATAAAATATGTGTGTGTGTATTTATTTTTTTAAGTCTAGGTCCTTACTAGATAGAGTCATCTTCTCTATTTGTCCTGGCAACCATTGTCATTGAGTCAGAAAGTTAGTATAGGATTTTTAAAGTTGGCACCAGAACAAAGGGTGATGGTAAGTCTTTCATTGGGGACATCCATTCTGGTGATGACTGTCTAGGAGGGAATTTCTCACTTTGTGTAGACTTGATCTCTCATCGAGCTGCAGACCTGTTTAAATCATTAAATATGAGGGCTTTTCTCCCTGCCGGTGTTCTCTCATTGCTCACATTAGTTTAAGCAATAGACTCTTTGCAAATTGTAATGGTAAATGCCAACAAATGCTGTGTCATCTTGGCCTTGGCTATAAGTAATAGAACAGTTCAAAGAAGGTGTTTTTTTTTTTTTTTTTTATTTTCTTCAGAGCAGGTAATACTTTTTTTTTCCCCACAAAGAAATTGTGTTATTTGGAATTGCTGATACACAATATGCCTAAAGATTGGTGGCATCTGACCATCACACCTCCACTTTACTGGGAAGGCTTTACACAAGAATTGGACCCATAACCATACTTGATGTTTGTCTGGAATTTGCTTTTTATAGGCACAAATGTGTTTTTGGTTTGTGTGTCTTTGGGTAAGCTTCACTATAAATGAGAAGATTCACAATGACTTTTCTTGTCCTCAGTCTGCACTCTAATTCACCTCTGGATGTGAACATTAAAGGCCAGATGATCAAAGATCTCCTCAATCTGGCCGGATTCCTCCTCCCCAATAAAGAGGACACCAGTAATGTTGGCTCTGGCAGCTCTCCTACCAGGTAAGACAGCAGAAAACTAGTCAGTAAAGCTTTATGTAAGCATTCTATTTTGGTTTTCCTCTTATTGGTTGCTGGTGGGACATAAGAGAACTCTGGGTATATACAGTTATAAAGTTGCTCCACCCTTAAAGGGCTATACCCCTGGTCTATGTATCGCTTCCCATGTCTTGCCTTCGTGTCTAAAGGGGTTACACCAGGGACCCATTCCTTTCTATTTTCCTTTTCAAATACCTTAATCTAGATCATTGTTTCTCAACCTGGGTTCCGCAGAACCCTAGCTTTCCTAGGTCCCCATGGGTTGCGCTACGTGGGTTCCTAGGTCCCCATGGGTTCCGTCACAATCTACCTGTTCATCACAAGCCGGTGAACGTAGATTGCATCCCCTCAGAATGGTCAGGCTGCAGAGCGTAAAGGAAAACCACTTCCCTCGCTGTCCTATGCTGATCCCAGCCGGCCCTCCTCTCCTGTCTATCCCAGGTGCCCGTGTGTGATATCACGTGGTAGGAATAAGCACGCGAGATATGATCCAGCAACTTCCTGAGCTACTCAGCATGGCGAAAACTGCCACAGTTCCCAGTACTGTTCCCTCCTTGCCCCCCTGTAGTATATTGTTCCCACAGAAACAGATTATAGACCAGCGCTATTAAACCTACAGTATAGAATGAACACTCATAAAAGCAAATGTTTTAAAATGTTTTTGGTGTATGTTGATACACAGTCCATAGTTTAATGTCTTGTGTAGGTGGATGGCTGGGTGGCTGCCGGCTCTACCAGAGCTAGAAGGGGACTCTGTGAATGGCAGACAAGCAAAAAAAAAAGAACAACAGAGCGGTGCCACCAAAGTGTAGTATTAAAAGCAGTCCTTTATTAACATAAAATGGTATTGCACTCACATGGGTAAGTGGGAAACAGGCTTTACAACAAAGATCATCCGTTCCTCTGCAGGGAAGGCAGGAGAGGTGAAGATAGCCCTGGGTCCTGGCTGTGTCAGTGGCTTCTGGCACTTCCTGGTATCCTAGCAGGTGCCTCAGCTTCTCCCTCATCAGATCTAGGGGAAACGGGGCTGTGCTAGCATTCGGGGTAAGCGTGCCCCTTCGTCAGGCTTTGCTTGGTGACCACAGGGAGCTACAAGTTGAATAGCTAAGGCGGAAGCCGACGCCAGCTATTGGTGATGGGGGAGCGGCTCAGACGCTGGCATGGGACACAGCGGGACTTGTGTACAAGGGAGGAGGCGGTGCTATGGTAGATAAAGGGTTTCGTGCGTAGCAGAGCAGCTACCTTGCTGCTATATAGCTGGCTCAAGGGATGACTTTCATTTATATCGCAGTGAGGTAGCTGCTCTGCTACGCACAAAACCCTTTATCTCCCATAGCACCGCCTCCTCCCTTGTACACAAGTCCCGCTGTGTCCAACATCTGAGCCGCTCCCCCGTCATCATGACGCTGACGTCGGCTCCCGCCTTAGCTATTTAACTTGCAGCTCCCTGTGGTCACCAGGCAACGCCTGACGGAGGGGAACGCATGCCCCGAACGCTAGCACCGCCCCATTTACGCCGGATCTGACGAGGGAGAAGCTGAGACACCGCTAGGATAGCAGGAAGTGCCAGAAGCAACTGACACAGCCAGGACCCAGGGCTGTCTTCACCTCTCCTGCCTCCCCTGCAACGGATCGGATGATTGGTTGCCATGCAAAACTGCTCCAGTCTTGATTATAGTAAAATTCCCCTCTGTATGGATGGATGGAAGCACAGGCCAGCTCAGCTAATAGCCATGTTTTTTTAGTAGAAAAATGAAGTCTTCCTTTGTCTTGTCAGTGTGTGCTCCAGTGGGAAGGACCGCGGGTGCTCCGTGGAGATTCTGAATGAAGAAAAGATGAAGCGGGCACATTACCTTAGCCAGAAGTTGCCAGACAAGGTGGGGGTCAGCTTTTGATTTTTAACTTTTGCTGTCAAACTGGTTGTTTGGAGTTTGCTATCATTAAAGCTTATGTCAGGGCACATTTAAAAAAAGAAAAATTTGTACTACTCAGTCTATCCCTGTCTTCATCTTCTAAGCATGGGAACTAATTGACTTGTAGTCCCCAGATAAGAACTGGGTGGGCTGAATAGATACTTTAAGATAACAACACAGGAAATGTGAACAGGACAGCTTTGAATTTTTGACATGACAAGATCAACAGGGTTTATTTGCATATATAAAAACCACAAAAGGAGTATGGGACTTTAATTGAGGTCAACTGGACATGAGAATTTATTAAATACATGTAATATAAGAACAATGTTACATAGGCACATCCAGAGATAAAGTACACAGTAGATACAACATGTAACGAGACCCTTGCTCGCTCGCTTCCGCTCTCCCGACACTCCTCTGTTTCTAGTCAGTCAGCTTGCAGATCGCAACGTCTGATGGTTCGGTCAACCAAGGCTCCGGGATCCGAACTACAGCTATGTGCCGTTCGGAATCCATTAGATCAAACACCAAGCAGGCTGTATGTAAGTTCAAACAGGAAGACCATTTATTGGAAGCACACTTTTATACAGAATTTGGAACATCCTGCCCCCAACAACCGCTTTCCCATTGGTCAATTGCACAGTACATGCCGTTCTCCTTCAGGTCCTCCTTAGCCATGCAAATGAGGACTCGAAAATGAGTCAGCAGGGATTGGTCAGATAGCTTGAGTAGAAGGACTGTTATGTGTAATGAGACAGAAGCCCCCCAGGGGACCATCAATGTACACAATAGCCATACACAGAACAATGGTTCCATAACGAGCCCCCAATACACATTACTCTGAGTGTCAATACATCCCTTAGCAGACAACAGGTGAGTTCATTAGCACACCTGACAATAGGTGAATGGAAAGCCACCTCAGACAAAAGCAAAATTGTTAGACAGTCAGTCTCCTCATTGAACTTCCTGGAATGACCATATTAGGAGTTGTACTCCCTGGTCAGAGACCTCATGGCAAATGGGAACAAATCTCAATATTTCTACATGGAGACCTGGCTGACAAATAAAAAGCAATCCAAACCATCACCCATCTGTCCTTAAATTCCAGTGACGGTGAACACCGTCACACAATGATACATATTGAATCCAAAATAAATACAATATTTCTAGGACCAAACCTGGATCACTCAAGAATATAATGAATTACAATAAGACATCAGATCTCTGTATGCACACAATCTTTAAATATATCACAATTCAATATGAAACATCTGAGTATTTGTAGGCTCAACACTTTTTAATGGACCTCCGTCCATTCATCAGGAGCTTGAATGTAAATTGTATGTCTAAAAATGAGAATATGGGTTATAATAATATACTAATATAAAATCATGAACTAAAATGGGAAATATAATGGAATGAACACTACCTGAAGCAGTGTCCTAGATCCACGAGCAGTCCAGTATAGGAAAAGGGGCCGAAGTCGATTCAGGGAATGCCTGACCCAGGGCTGGCTGAGGCATGGATAACATATTTGCACTTATAACAAAATCATTAAAATTTTTTTTTTTTTTTTATTCCTATCTGTGCTCTGGTTGTGATATTTCCCTTCACTTCCTGTTCCATAGCCAAACAGGAAGTGAGAAGTCCCTCTAAAGTATGGGAATCTTGGTATGTCGCTAAGGTTACCGGAAATTCTTGCTCTATTCCTGTTCTAGTGTCAACCCAAAATGTGGGATTTTATTTTACTTTTACTTTCACTTTCGATAATAATAACGCTAAACAGGACAAATCTGGAGGTTGAGAGCCCATTCACACTGGCGCCACTTGTGTGCCCTCAAGTCGCCCCAAGTCGCTTGACATAGAAAAAGCAATGTTAATCAATGAGTGCCGTCTTAATTGGCACGACTGAAGTCGCTCCGACTTCTGAAAAGGGTCCTGTACTACTTTGAGGCGACTTGTGATCCGACTTGTCCCATAGACTTCAATGAGCCTGGCTGGGATGAGTGCACTTGCGGCTGTGCCTCCACATAAATTGAGGCCGCAGCTTGCGGCCTGCTAGGCCATGGGGCCAGTTTGGCACCTCCCTTTAGAAGGGGTGGCCCGGTGGGGGCGTTAAATTTTTGATGGCAACCGTGCCGCCATTATTGTGGAGGGCACCTACCCCTTTTAGCGCTGCGGGACGATCAGGATACCCTGCCTTTGCATCCACGTTACGGCGGTTTAAGGGGGCTATTTCCTATTGTGCGGGCCTCTGTGGAGGGGCTCTTGGGGCGACCCCCTTGTTTTTTGCGGGGTCCAGTAGGTGTTTCATTTGTGGACCCTGGGTCAGCGTCCCTCCCTGATTGTTCTGTTTTTCCAGGTGACCTTTGTATATAGCGTCCACCGCCCTCACCTGTCCTCCAGACCCTGTAACCGTTTCGGCCACAGCGGACGCGAGTCACCAAACTGGGTCTGCGTCCACGCACCCAGAGTGCCCAAACAGTGAGGATGTTTTCATCTGCTCCTCTAGCCATGCATGAAAAGGCGCTGGTGGATGCACTGATTGTGTCAGAGCGTGAAATTGTAAACGTGGCGGAGATGCTGCGTCGGAGGCACCGGTCCCTTTTGGCACCACAGGTCCTCCACTGGCGGGGCTGTTCCCCTTTCCCGCTTACTTTGACAACATTGTCGCATAACAGTGGGGTTGTCCAAAACGCACTCTTGTGGTCCCTAAGCGTTTTTCTATGCGGTATCCTTATAAGGATTCCCTGCTTAAAAAGTGGACGGTGCCATCTGTAGTGGACTCGCCAGTTTCCAGGATAAATGAAGCTACCTTAATTCCGGTTGAGGAGTCCTTGGCCCTTAAGATCTGGTTGATTGGAGAGCTCTGGCCCGACATATGTTTCACTATGGCTGGTTTGACTTATGCCGGTATTTACCAGTGGTCCTTCAGTGTCTAATCTGGCTGACAATGCTGGTCTGTGGACCAGACTTCTAAGGCCTTATCTCCTCTCCCCTTTGGGGGATCGCCTGTTTGGAACTTCCTTGGATGACATTAAGGGTCTCACAGGGGGAAGAGTACTCTTCTTCCGCAGGAGGTTCCAAGAGGACCTGATCTGGCAAGCCACGAGGGGCTATTTTAGACCTGCTCACAAGGCTTCTCCTGCATGAAGGGACACCCTCACCAGTATCTAGGGTGGGGGAACATCTTCGCTGATTTTCAGATCTGTGGACTGCTCTGGTACAGGTCAAGTGGGTCCACTAAGTCATTTGTTCCGGCTACAAGATCCAGTTTCGGTCTTTTCCTGCAGAAAGGTTTTTTCCTTCCAACCTGCACTTGTCCTCAGATTGCTTACGAGGTCACTTTAGAGCAGTGCAAGACTTGTTACCTCATGGGGTGATTGTCCCGGTTCCAGCTTCAGGATGTTTTCAGGGGTTTTACTCAAACCTGTTTACAGTTCCCAGGAAGGAAGGCAAGGTACATCCAATTCTGGAACTCAAGGCGCTAAACTGCTTTGTGCGGGTACAAAAGTTTAGAATGGAGTCAATTCGCATTGTAGTGGCGTCCCTACATCTGGGGGATTTTCTTGCTTCTGTCGACATCAAGGACGCCTACCTTCACATTCCAATATGTGCCGGTCACCAGCGCTTTCTCTACTTTTCCGTGGGTGAAGAGAATTATCAGTTTGTGGCATTTTACCTTTTGGTCTTCCGCTCCTCACAAAGTGTTGGCCTCGGTGCTAGCATTGTTGCTTTAGCACAGGATGGCTGTATGGGGTACCTGGACTCCATTTTACTGATGTTCATTGATGGACACAGCACCCACCGCTCTGTGGAGTTGGCTTTGTTTTGACACTGCTTGTAACCAAACTGAGTGCCTATAGCTGGGTGTGGGTGTATACCCCCTGGGACTGCTCATAGGCGTAGTCCAGCTTTTTCCTGCTTGGTGTCCTACTCCTGTAGGGGGCAGTATAACCCAATTGTTAAGAAGAATCAGGAGCGGTGTCTGTCAATGAACAGCAGAGAAATGGATTTTACGATAAGTCAAAAATCCCATTTTTCAGCCTAGTTTGGTGATTGCTTCCCTCTAGAAATGTATTAAACCTTTTACATATTACACTGGTGGATAAAAATATTGCTGCATTTTATTTTGTTTAACTCCTTTTATTGCTTGATGTTGTTTTTTTTTTTTTTTTTTTTTTTTTTTTTAAAGTATTACACATGGTTATAAACCGCTTGTGCATATCTTGTAGGATCTGTATGCCACGGTACTGGACCAGCTGACCCCAGAGGATGTGCGGATTCTGGCAGAGACAGAGGATGAGCTTTCTCGTTGTGGTCAGTTTGAACGTGTCTTCCCCTCCCCCATCTCTTCGCGGTATTTGCGCTTTTTCGAACAACAGCGTTATTTCAATATCCTCACAAACCAGTGGGAGCAAAAGTTCTACAACGACCGAGAGAGGGGTGAGTGGCTGCTCATTAATTGCAGCAATGGGGTGTCTTGTATAAATTGTGAATGTTGGGACGATAAAGCTTGTTGCAGCACTTTGGTCAAAGCAGTCTGTAGTAGTGATCGACCGATTATCGGCAAAGCCGATGTATCGAGGGCCCCGGAATCGGCCCCGGAGGTTACCGATATTGTGGATATTTCGGGAAAGTGCGTGTACCGAAGTGATGCCTGCAGCTAGAGGCATCACTCCGGTACCGGCGCCCATATCCGACGGTCGACTGTCTTGTAATGACAACCGATGCGGCTGAGAAGTCGCTCGGCTGTCATTACAAGGAGCGGGAGGGGATGTTCTGGGTACTGTCTGGTGCCGGATTAAAAAAAATGACACTATTCAAAACAGCCAAACTTGGCGTTTTGAATGCTTTTAAGTGCAGAGGAGGGGTTTGGGGCCTCCACAAAAGTACCTATCAAAAAAAAAAAAAGTTTTTAGGCTACGTTCACATGTTGGCGTAGCGGATCGCCGGCAGAACACCGCAATTCTGCCCGCGATCCGGAAATCATTGCAAATCGTGGGACGCATGTGCGTTGCCGTTGATTTGCAATGGCACCCCAAACTCTGTGCGATGTTGCCGCGATTTCCGCCTGCTAAATCACGGTAACATCACGCAAACAAAATCGCGGGTCGCATGACGCCCCAAAGAAGGTACAAAAGCTTCTTTGGGACGTCATACGACCCGCAATTTTGTTTGCGCGATGTTACCGCGATTCGGCAGGCGGAAATCGTGGCAACTTCGCACAGTGTTTGGGGTGCCATTGCAAATCAACGGCAACGCACATGCGTCCCGCGATTTACAATGATTTCCGTATCGGTCGATATTTTTGTACATTTAAGGCTACGTTCACATGTTAGCGTAGTGGACCGCGGGCAGAATCACCGCGATTCTGCCCGTGGTCCACTACGCGAACATGTGAACGTAGCCTTAAATGTACAAAAATCTCGACTGATATGCATTGGCCAAAATATCGGTATTGGCAAAGAAAAAACGATATCGGTCGATCACTAGTCTGTTTCTATGAAGGTGTGTGCAAACTGGCAAACACCAGTATATGCGTTTGTACTAAACAGAAGCAGACTGGTTTAGGCATGTTTCCATTGTGAAGTACACAGTATTGCAATAAACCTTTTCTAAATAAACCTGTAGTTAAATGGTAACTCCACTTTTCTGGGGAAAAAATAGCAAAAACAATTTAGCATATATAATATATAATTTAGTTCTATTGTAATTGAATGTTATTAAACGTAACCTTTCCTTTTCAATCTGCAGTGCTGTCATTTTTTGTAAAGTGCATTATGGCAACCTGGAGTCCTTCTGTACACCCCCCAGAAATGTCATTTCCTGCTTTTGTGATTGGCTCACTGATTTTTCCAGAAGTCTGCACTAAGATACATGTCAGATTTTGGGCATCCACTGCAACAAAAATCTCCTTTTTTGGTGAGATACTTCCAAATGTTTTGTTTCTCAGCAAAAGTGGACTCTTTTTTTAAAGCTGAACTCCAGGATCCTGTCCACTTTGGACTCTTAGTACCCCTTTTCCCTATGCACAAAGTTTTTACAATTCTGGCCATTTTCAATAATTCAGGTTTTCATATCATCTGCTCGTTGAGTAACGTTTACTATGTCCGGGCCCCAGGTGAGCTTCTAGGCAAGTGTCGCATTGACATCAAACACGTTTCCTTGAGGGAATACAAACTACTATTCCTATGACTTTATGGGAAGGCAGACATGTTGGGCATGTGGTGCACCGTGGTGTGCTACGTAGAGCACCCATAGGCTTAGCTACAAATCCGTTGCTGGGGGGTGGGTTGCAACTGGATGCTGTACAATCATAGCTACCCATAAAAGTAAGCGTGACGTAAGCACGTCACCTCTCAATTTCTGTGTACTAAACAGAGGAGGAAATGTGACCAGGAGCCATTTCTCCATAGGGAGACATTGAGGAGAGACTTTGTTGGGCCTTTAATATTCTCATGGTTGGTAACATTACTTTATTCTTACCCAGGACGTGACCTGCTGAGAAGTCTTTGCATGATGAATTTTCACACGGGGACTGCTCTACTTCCTCACTCCCCATTGGTGAGTCCCGTATTGTGGGTACTGGATTTCATTTTAGGCCTGATGTATCGAATTGTAAGTACTAAGAATGATGCTCCATCCCCAGTCAGGCTCAGAACTGGCCAGGAAGATTGAATTGGGTGGTTGGAGAAATGACTCCAGTTTAAAACGGCACCAACCATGCACAGATCTGTTCTTGCAACGGGAGCCGATGTATGGAAACACAGACTATGTTATAACTGGGAAGTTTAAATGAATCGTTAGCGCTTTGAGACTGTTCTTAAAGCAGATCTTTATCCATAACAACTTGATAAAAAAAAGCAAAGAACATACATTCCACATTAAAATGTTACTAAACCCACAACAGTAAAATCAGTGTGTATATGCAGTAAAGCATGCTTGTTATACTCACTGTGGAACCCAAGGATTGCATTGTGTAAAAAATGTTTGGTTCAGTCTTCTCTGATCCCCCCCCCCCCCTCTTCTCCTTCCACTGTCCCCAATCAATCTCCTGATAAGACAGAGCTTTTGGAGTCACTCTGCACATGCTCAGTTTGGTGGGTATTGCTAGAGCATTTTTTTTTTCTTGAAGGGTGCATGTAATCAGTACAGGGCCAATCAGCAATGTCCAGACAGAGGGTCAGGGGTCCAACAGCTTCATAGGACAGTCAGAGCAGAATGAAAACTCCTCCTACAAGCTTTAACCAGACACAGATAGAAGTCACAAGACTGCTATACACTGCTGATGGGAAAACGTGTTTAGCAGTTTATATTTACTAAAATATTTGCTATTCCATCTTTTGTGTACGTTGGGAGAGCAGATATAGTGAATGCAGGCTCCTGGGTTTAATAACACTTTTAATAATTATGCCACTAACATGAGTGTGTGCTGTAAATTGCCTCCAACGTCGCTTCTGTTTCTTGTTGCTGGAAGCTGCCATTTTGCTGAAGCCCAGAGCTCCTGAACAGCAGTAAATCATAAACCGGAACTAAACCCATTGATTTAATGGTTTAAAAAAAAAAAAAACATTAGTTCCTGGAATACTGGGAATGCGAACTGTCACATTAGCTTGTGTCCTCAACCAAACTGTCAAACCATCAAATGGCTGGTGTTCTAACTGATCACATGTGCAGCACTATGGCAGTTGCAGATCAAACGGAAGCAGCTTCCTTGGCTGTAAAGTGTAGGTGGGTTTAATTTTGCAGATTAAGCTCTACAGATTCAGTAGTGCCTAAAAAAAAATGAGAGCAACTGAGCATGTGCAGAACAGGGTGAGACAGTGTATTACTGGATTTTAAACAGTGTATAGACGTTTTTATTGTTAATGTTTTACAAAGCTATATCTGCAAAAGGGGTGAGCCTGAAGTGATCTAGCAGGAATTCATTTTCTGACTTTTCTTCACTTTACCGCAGCGTAATATAAACTTTTGCTAGTTATGTTATGCATTCATAAAAGTTTGCAGGTATTTTTGCTGTGCCGATCACATCACTAAAAAAAAAGTTTCAGAAGAGCAATTCAAATTAGATTATAAATATCAAATAAAGTAAAACCTTGGGTTGGGGGTAACTTGGTCTGAGAGCACTTTTGACTTGATACACAAGTAGCGTCACGTCACAACTGATTATGAAAGAAGAGTGCACCTCTAAGCGTCGGTTCACACTATGGCGATCCGACTTCGGGGGCGACCTATGAGGTCTCGTACACCGCGACTTCGGCGCGAATTGCACGGACTTCATAAAATGAATGTCTATGCAAGTCGCTCCGAGGTCGCCCCAAAGTAGTACAGGACCCTTTTTCTAAGTCGGAGCGACTTGTGACGCCCCTATTAGAACCGGTCCTGTACCGCACAATGGGAGTGGGACGGACCGCGACTTGTCAGGCTGACAAGTCGCGGTCCAAGTCGGAGCAGTGTGAATGGACTCTAAGTGTAGAAATATGGTTATGTTTATTGAAGGTACAACATTTAGCAACTCACATGGTTGATGGTTGAAACGGGCACATCTATGTATGCAGGCATCCGGTGGGGGAAAGCTGTCCACATGGACTGTCCTCTGCACCGCCATCAACGTCATCCCTTCTACACTGCGCTCCACAAGCGATTCAAGCCTCGCTTTCAGATCGCTCTACTACAGGGTAGTCTTTCCGGTCACTACTGCAGACTCCCAGTGGTGAGGAGAACGGTCAATGTGGACAGCTTTACCTCAGATGCCTACTTTCTTAGATGTGCTTCTTTTATCGTCAACCATGTGAGTTGCTAAATGTTGAACCTTCATTAATGTAACCATATTGCTACACTTAGAGGCGCCTCTCTTCTCTTTTATACTCTGGAGCTCCTGCTGGATTTTGCTTCTAATCCCTTTCTGGAGGCGCCATTTGTGGATGGGCAATTTAGGATTACACAGCCTATCACATTGCTATAATCTTTTTATATGGACTATAAACTGAAGGACTTCTAAATACAGGCGGTCCCCGGGTTAAAAACAGGTTAAGGTCTGTAGGATTGTCCTTAAGTTGAATTGTTTGCATGTCGAAACAGGTACATTTTTTAAGTTTAGCTCCTGCCAAAAGAATAATTTTCAATTTTTTTTTATTTTTTTGATAGCATAGGGAAGGGTTAACACCCCTGTACCATTTGTCTTGCTGTCTGTGCCCCTGTTCAGAAGATTTCACCTCACTTTCTGTCCCTTTGACAACTATTTTGAAAATTTTGGGTTCTTGTGGAAACAAGGATTAGTGATAAAGCTTCAGTGGAGACACCTTTTTCCCATGAGAACTTTTATGGGAGTGAATTTCCCTTCCTAGGGGTAGATTTCTCCTCACTTCCTGTTGTCTCCCTCCATTTGTAAGTAGGAGTCGTTTGTAAGTCAGATGTTTGTAACCTGGGGACCACCTGTAAATGGTTGTGGAACTAATGTGACTTTACATTATTTCTTATGGGGAAATTCGCTTTCATAGCAGAGTGCTTTGGATTACAAGCATGGTTCCGGAACGAATTATGCTCGCAATCCAAGGTTTTACTGTAACTGTTTTCCAGTTCCCAATAAATCTTTATTGAAAATCTAATGTGTACTTTTTTTATATAGTGTAGGGGGAGAGTTCTAGAAGTCAGAGATGATTACCACTAGCTTTCATTTTGTTCAGATGGCATCTGCATCCAGAGCTCTTTTTTTACTTTACATGTATTAGCAATCACATTAGATATATTTAAAACTGATTTATTTTAAAACTAAGCATTTTTGTGAGTTTCTTAGTGAATGTAATCAATTCACATATTATATCCCACCCCCATTTTGTTTAGGAATTGGAGGAGGTGGGAGGGGAGTGTAATTTACCACTGTGTATACACCACCCATATGTGTGACTCTATGGTCATGTGGTCAATTGTTTATATGTCATTACAGAAATCTGGTCACAGCGTGGTCCATCTGAATGGCTTTCACAGAGGGGACATTTTGGCACCCAGGTGAGTCCATCTCTAACTCTCTAGGAGTTCTGTAGTGAAATGCCTGTGTGCTCTTAATAGGCAAAGTACAGGTTCCTTTTTTTTTCCCTGATCAAAAAGTATTTCTTTTTAAAATGGTACCTTTTTGTTACAAACGCAACCCTTTCTGAACAGTATGGCTCTGTTCACTTCTAGGCATTTTTGGGGGGATTTTCTGCTCGAAGCCTCAGCTAAAAATGCCCAGCAGGACAAATCCCATTCCTTTCAATGGCCCTTGTTCACATCTGAGCACTCTGTCGCCTTAAGCAAAACTCCCATCTCTCAAAGTACATGAGCTTCTTCTTTGGCAGGTTATAGGCGTTTTTTTTTTTTTTTTCATTGGTCACTTGTCAACCTAAAAATGCCTGCACAAAAAAATGCTCCAAAAATGCCTGTAAAATAGCAACGCCTAGATGTGAACGTAGCATTTAACATGGTCGATGCTGTTGGATCCACACATTAGTGGAAAAACATCTCCAGTACAAAGAAAAATATAGTGGTTTCTCATTCATATTGTACAACATTAAAACCATCAGTCCCGGTTCACACTTGTGCGATGCGGGAAGGCTGCGAATTTGCAGCCTGTTCCCGCATCGCAAACGCACCTCTGGCAGTTCACACTGCCATATGCGATACGCAGGGGGTGTCAATTAAATGTTAACGACACCCCCAGTTTGATCGCATATCGCAGTGCGATCTGACAGTTCGCACAGGATCGGATCGCACAAGTGTGAACCACTGTGCGATCCGATCCTGATGCGGCTGGAAAAAAGGGTCCTGTGCGTCTTTTGTGAGGGTGCAGTGCGTATTTCAGCCATACAAAGTGTATGGCTGAATTCGCATCCGCACCTCCGATCGCATTTAATGAAGGAGCAGTGCGTTCCGAATTACATGCGATCTCCGCAGCTGCACATATGTGAACCGGCACTCAGTGCTCTACAGACTAATGATCATTTGCCTCTGCCAGGAGGCAAGCATAGTGAAAGGACATGCTCCGTTTGGTATGAGTGCATAAAAATCAGCTCAATATCTGTATGCCTAAGTTACAAGTTAACAAAGAAACAACTACCCAATGCAAAATATACGTTAGTGGTGGGGATTTACTTAAACTAGTGCAGCTCTACATAGTAACCATTCTGCTTCCAGGTTTTATTCTCAAAAGCTTAAAGAGGAAGTAAACCCTCCTCTGCAAGTTCTACCTATAGGTAAGCCTATGATAAGGCTTACCTATAGGTACTGTAAATATCTCCTAAACTTGCACCGTTTAGGAGATATTTACTTTGCATGCAGCCAGTGACGTCACTGGCGCATGCGCTCTGAAGGAACGGCTGCTCGTGCTATTGCCATTTTACGAGTCCGTCTGCGAATGCGGACCGTGTGAAAGGACCCTTACCGTAAAATCCTTTTCTTTGATGTTCATTGATGGACACAGCACCCACCCTTCTGATTTGGGTTATGTATTCTTTTGACACTGCTTGTTAAAACTGAAGTCCTATAGCAGGAAGTGGGAAGTATACCCCCCTAGGACTGCCCTAGGGGCGGAGTCAAATTTGTTTCTGCCTAGTCCTACTCCTATGGAGAGCAGCATAACCCAAGGTTCATGCTTGGGTTATCGCACATCACCGCCATTACTAATAAAAATGACCTAAATCTTTCCCCTAGTTTGTAGACGTGATAACAGTTGCGCAAACCAATCAAAATATGTTTTTTTTTTTTGCACCAAAAATTTGTAGCAGAAAACAAATTGGCCTAAAATGATGAAAAAATAGATTTAAAAAAAAAAAATTGGGAATGTTCTATAGCAGAATGTGAAGTGTGTGTGTGTGTGTGTGTGTGTGTATATATATATATATATATATATATATATATATATATATATATATATATATATATATATATATATATATATATATATATATATATATATATATATATATATATATATATATAATTTTTTTTTTTTTTCAGAATTGTCGCTCTTTTTTTTTTTTTTTTTTTTTTTTTTTTTTTTTTTTTATAGCGCAAAAAATAAAAATCAGAGGTGATCAAATACCACCAAAAGAAAGCTCTATTTGTGGAAAAAAAAGGACATCTATTTTATTTGGGTACAGCGTAGCGCGACCACGTAGTTGTCCATTAAAATACCGCAGTGCCGAATCGCAAAAAATGGCCTGGTCATTAATCCTATCGGTCCAGCTCTGGTTAAGCATACTCTTTCTTATGTCGTGTCTACTAGATAACCTTAAAGTACTGAGGCTGCTAGCTTCACTGTTTGATATATAAAGTGGAGCTCATACTATTGGTTGCAAATATGTATACGAAATATCAAACAAAATGCAAATCAAAAAAAAAAAAAATGTTAAAGTGGTTCTAAAGGCTAATGATTTTTTTTTTTTTTTTTTTTCAAATTTCTTTTATTGATCAAATGTAATATAACCATCATACAAAGTATGCATTAGAACACAAGTCCAATATGTAGGTTACATGAAGGATCAGAGGTTAACATCAACAATCACATCATCAAAACACACATACATAAGTAGAGCTCCACAACAATGACTTGGTGTAAACTGGTATAACTATAAGTCCCATGATGGCCGACCACAAGGTAAGTGACACATAAAAAGAAAAAAGGAGTAATGCACACTTATGCAATAGGGGTAACCACTTCATAAGTACCAGACAGAGACGCTTAAGTAAAACCCAGGTCAGATAGGGGAGGCGGGTGGGACAAGGGGGGGGGAGACAGGAGGGAGGGGGCTCACGAAGGGGTGGGAGGGGACAGAGGAGCAGAGGAGAGAATGGAGTAGTAAACAGATGTAGTAGAGGGTGGTGGTAAAGGAGGAGGAGGAGGAAGCGCGGCCTGTAGGAAACGGGTAGAGACGTCCCGCGCGGGTGACCACCGCACCGGTCAGTCCGCGGGCGGACCTGCATCCCCGCCCAGGGCCAAGCCCTCCGCAGACATGATAAAAGAATTCCAGCAAGCCCAGGTTTTGGAGTATTGCTCCCTCCTGCCCTGAGCCGTAAGGACCAGATCCTCTAATTCATTAAGCCATTTGACTCTACGCAGCCAGAGAGGGATCGTAGGAGGGGACGTGCTCCTCCAGCAGAGGGCTACACAGGATTTAGCCGCATCCGCCAGGTGGCGAAGTACTGAGCGCTTATAGCGCTTAGGGGCAATGCCAGTGCAGTGCAGCAGGAAAAAGGCCGGATCATCTGGGATGGTGCGTTCCGTCATCAGCTGGGAGATCCTACGGACCTCCGACCAGAAACCCCGTACCAAGGGGCAGTTCCAGAAAACGTGGTATAGGGTGCCCCTGTCCTGTAGACAACGCCAACACCTATCCGTCGCCTCTGGGAAGATGCGGCACAGTTTGTCTGGAGTATAGTACCAGTGCATGAGAACTTTGTAGTTGCATTCCTGGATGCGGGTGCAGATTGATGACTTGAGAGAAAACCTGATAATGTTGCGCCTCTCCGATTCAGTAAATGTCTTCTGAAGCTCTCTTTCCCATTTGGAAATGCCCGGGAGGACAAAGCCCTCCGGCGGCACGGAGAGAAGTTCATACATCTGGGAGAGGGCATGGGGCAGAGCTCCCGCAGTTACCAGTAGATGTTCCAACGAGGTAAGGTCCCCCCCGAACCGCGTCGGGGGCCCCAGTTCCCGCAGAAAGTGCAGAAGTTGTAACGCCTGCCACCGAGTCAAGCGATAGCGTCCCGTCATCGACGTCAGCTGGGAGAGAGACATCCACTCGTGGCCCTCCCTGAAGTGGGAGACCTGGAAGACTCCCTCCGCCAGTAGTGTAGCAAATCTATCCCCTGCGCAGCCCGGGGGGAACCGCGGGTTTCCCAACACCGGGAACAGCTGGGAGTGACTGTTCACCAGACCCCTGGAGGCCACCACCACGGCACACGACCGAAGAGTCGGGCCCAAGGTGGGATGTCGTCTAACTTCGGCCGGGAGGTCCTTCAGAATCAGGGGAGCCCTGGACAGACATAATGGAAACAAGGAGGCCTCCAGACTCACCCACTGTTTCAGGTCGGCGTGTCTTGCCCAGTCCACCCACCGTGCCAGATGTGCCGCCTGATAATAGCGGCGGACATCGGGGAGGGCAACACCGCCGTGCCTCTTGGGAAGGACCAGGAGTCTGCGGGCCAATCGGGGCCTCTTACCGGCCCAGACAAAACGCGTGAAGGCGGAGTCGACCTTGCCGAAGAAGGACGCCGGGATGTGAACCGGGAGTGTCTGAAATAAGTAGAGGAGTTTCGGTAGGACTGACATTTTCAAGATGTTGCACCGGCCAAACCACGAGTGGAGACCCTTAGACCATGTGTCGAGCAGAGAGCGAATCATCGAAAGGAGAGGCGGGAAGTTCAATCTGAACAAATCCGCCGGATCCGGGGAGAGCCAGGTGCCCAAGTACCGGAGTCCCTCCGAGGCCCAGCGGAATGGAAAGTCTTTGGCTAACAAATCCCGTAGATCCGGTGGCAGGGCCACCCCCATGATCTCTGACTTGGAAAAATTGATTTTCAAGTTGGACAAGGCCCCGTACGTCTCAAATTCCTTCAGGAGACAGGGCAACGAAATCAAGGGTTGGGCGAGTGAGAAGAGGAGGTCATCCGCGTAGGCGGATACCTTGCAAGTGGAGGTTCCAACCCGTATCCCGGAGATGTTCGGGTTTGCGCGCACCCGGGCCAGGAAGGGCTCAAGGGAGAGGGCAAATAGCAAGGGTGAAAGGGGACAACCCTGACGGGTACCGTTGAAGATGCGGATCGGATCCGAAAGGATCCCGTTTGCCTTTACCCTCGCCCCCGGATTGGTATAGACCCCCCGAATCCAGGCCATCATCTGCTGACCAATGCCGAAACGGCGCAGGACCTCGAACATGTAGGGCCAACTAACCCTATCGAATGCCTTCTCGGCGTCGGTACTTAGAAAAATAGAAGGCGTGTGGCTAACACGGGCCCGATGGATCAGGTCAATGACTTTGGTCGTGTTGTCCCTCGCCTCACGGGTGGGAACAAAGCCCACTTGGTCCCAGTGAATCAGGCTCGGCAAAAAGGACTGGAGGCGGAGGGCAAGAAGTTTTGTGAAAAACTTCAAGTCCGCATTGAGCAGCGAGATCGGGCGGTAGCTGCCGCACGCCGAGGGGTCCTTCCCTTCTTTGGGAATGACCGAGATGTGAGCACTCAACGTTTCCTCACGGAACTCACAGGTGCGTCCCACCGCGTTAAAAAGCCGTAACAGGTGGGGCGCCAACAAGGGATGAAGTGTCTGGTAGTAGGCGACTGTAAAGCCGTCCGGTCCAGGCGCCTTGCCCTTTTTCGCCGAGGATATGACCGCCACCAATTCTTCTTGAGTGAAAGGGGAGTCCAGTGCCTCTCTGTCCGAAGAGGAGAGTTGCGGCAGGGAAATCTCATCCAAATAAGAGGAGAGCGGGAGCAGGCGGGACGGCTGCTGAGGTAAGCCATAAAGAGTAGCGTAGAAAGTCCCGAAGCACTGTGCTATGTCCGCAGGCAGGTGCACCCTAGAGCCAGTAGCATCGATCAGATGGGGGACGTACGACACAGCCTGTCGCTCTCGGAGGGACCGAGCCAGCACCTTGCCGCACTTGTCCCCAGATTCATAGCTAATCTTTCCACCGCGCTGGATCGCCGCCTTGGCCCGATAGCGCAGAAGGTCAGCAATCTGATCCCTGAGGCGCGTCAGTTCCGTTCCCAGCACAGGGTCAAGATCCCTCTTGTGACGAGCCTCCAGACTCGCCACCTTCGCCAATAGGTCTGTCAGTGTAGCTTCCCTCTCCCTCTTGAGGCGCGCCCCATGGCGGATGAGGACCCCCCGGATCACCGCCTTATGCGCTTCCCACAGCACACTTGGGTCGCTGTCCGGTTCCACATTCGTCTGAGAATACATTCGCAGAGTTTGAGTGACGTCAGCAAGCACCTCCGGCACTTGCAGAAGGCTCTCGTTCAGTC
Source organism: Pelophylax lessonae (assembly GCF_965119305.1). Classification (NCBI taxonomy): domain Eukaryota; kingdom Metazoa; phylum Chordata; class Amphibia; order Anura; family Ranidae; genus Pelophylax; species Pelophylax lessonae. The sequence goes on along the minus strand of NC_138773.1, from coordinate 303,664,194 downwards.
TCCAGTGCCAGTCTGCAACCCTGTTCGTGCCACTGAGGTTGACCGTCAGGGTCACCGGGGCATGGTCCGACCAGGTAATAGTGCCCAGCTCCACCCCCACGACCGACTGAAGCAGTCTGTGCGGAAGGAGGAATAGGTCAATGCGTGAGTAAACCTGGTGTGGCGCGGAGAAATACGAGTAATCTCTCTCACCAGCGTGAAGAATCCGCCACACGTCAACTAGTTGAAGGTCGTGCAGCAGGGTATGGATCTGTCTGCGCGTACCCCTAGGGACCGACGAGAGGCCCGTTGAGGTGTCTAAGCGAGGATCCAGCGGGATATTGCAATCTCCGCCCAGGATGAGTTTGCCCTCCGCGAAATCCAATAAGGACTTCAGCGACCTGCGGAGGAAAACCTCCTGATGAACATTAGGGGCGTAAATCGTGGCAAGTGTGACCTTGACCTCGCCCAGGAGTCCCTTCAGGAACAGAAACCTGCCCCGAGGGTCCACCTTACGGGCCCGCAAGGTCCAAGGGAGCCGGTTAGAAATCATAATGGAAACCCCTCGAGACTTGGCCTCGGCATTAGGGGCATGATATACGCATGGGTAGAACCTGTTCTGCAGGAGGGGGAACGCACCCTCCCTAAAGTGCGTCTCCTGTATGAAAGCAACGTCTGCACGTAGTCGCTTAAGCTCTCCCAACAGGACACGCCGCTTCTCGGGCACGTTAAGCCCCCTGGCATTGAGCGTGGTCACCCGCACGGGATCCATGAGGCCAGACGGAAGGACAAGAGACCCAGGAGTAGAGAAGGGGGAGGACCAGGGGATAAGAGAGATAGGGTAGGTGACCCGAGCAGAGACTTGTGGTAGAAGGGGGGTGGAGGGGGGATAAGGGGGAAAGAAGGAGGGAAGCAGGTAGAAGTGGAAGAAGGACAAGAGCCGGTAGGGCAAGGCAGGGGGAACAGTGGGGAGAAGAAAAAGACAGAGAACAGGAGAGGATACGTAGAAGTGGTAGTGGATAAGATACAAACTGTAAGACGTCCCGAGACCCCTCCTCTAAGAGGGCGGAGTCACACCTAGGGACGCAGGCCTATTGGGGACGAAGACCTGAGAACTAAAAACGGAAGCGGGAGAGACGAGCCCATGAGCCAGAACTCTCCCCATCCATTGATACGTACCAGAAAAGGGGACACACGGGAGAGGGGGACGTAAACCCTCCCCTCCGCCCGCCGCCCCAACACAAAAAAGAAAAAGACTGCCAAGTAGTAAAGTGCAAAATCACAAAAAACAGTAGAAAGGTAAAACACTCTAAACAGAACTGTAGTGCAATGAGCACAGCCCACGACAGCCACCCTCCGCCCTGAAAAAACCCCCAGGAAAGGGCAAGGACAGCTGCCATCGAATGGGCCCGGGGGCCAATCGCACAGAACCACACTCTCCAAGCCACCGGAGCCAGAGGGGAAGGCCCCCGCCGGTCAAACCCTAAAAAAGCCCTGCCCCCAAAAGAGGGCCGGCGTCTCCATTATAGTGGGCTCGGAGGTGCGGGGCTGCTGATCATATGCCCCCCCCAAGATATAAGCCAAACAACAACAACCCAGAGATACATGAGCCATACCCCCCGCAATCCCAATCCCCCCCCCCTTCAAAATCAGATCAGATCAGAGCTCCACCCTCCGCCCACAGCACACCCCCCCGAGACCCCCCCCGCCCCCCTCCCCCCGCAGAACCCGCCATCCAGCTTAGGGAACGAGATCCGGAAGGGCAGGACCACCCACCCACCAACCCCCCCCCTCCAGCCCCACCTCCCGGCCCCCCACCCACCCCCAACCACAGCAAAAGTAACCTCGCCCAGCCCGAGAGCACGTGAAGTCCAGACCCGTTTCAAAAACCCCCCTCCCCCAAACCCCGCCACCATGTATCTGCAATAGATCCAAGTCCCACGGAGGTAGCCAAAGAACCCGTGCCCCCCTCCGAGCAAAGCACGTATGGTAAAGACACTGGGGGCAGGGCCGGCGAGGGGGAGCCATCAGATATCGGGACCGCATAAAGTCACTGGGGATAGGGTCAACTAGGGGGGGCCAGGCGATCTCGGGACAGCACAAAGTCACTGGGGATAGGATCAACTAGGGGGGGCCAGGCGAACACGGGGCAGCACAAAGCTCAGAAGCAGCAGACTAAGGACCAAGGCCCTCACAGCAACGGTCCACACCAGCATCGGTAACAGCAAGCGGGGTGACCACCGTGTCCAAGAAGTCCGGGAGGACGGGGGGGGCAGACAGCGGGGCAGTCCGATAACAGCGGGGCAGTCCATGAACAGCGTAGCCTCATGAAAGACAGTCCCCAGGGAAGGGACCCGGTCACAATATGTAGGGGGGCCGGTGAGGGAGCGGAGGGAGACCCCAGCGGTGGAGATATAAGCAAGGGGCAATGAGGGCACAGGCGGGCTCATGTCCACAAGGCATCTGCAAAGTCACCAAAGTCCATCCGACCTATGCAGGGCGTTAAAACTGTCGGGCAGGGGGAAGTGAGGGGGTCCAGCCCAGGGGCTCCGGTAAAAAGGAATAAAGGCTCACCTCAGGGGAAGGCTCAACAGTCCAGGAACAGCACGCATCAGTCCTCCCTCACCGCTGTCGCCGGCTCAGGGATCAATCTGCGGCGACCCCGCGGAGTACGTGATGGAAGACCTCTTTCCCGCCCGGGTGTAAAAGGCGCTCTGCGTCCCGGGGCCGGGAGATGCTGCAGCCAATTGGGAATCTCAAACGGGGGGACCTCCAGGAAGGCAAAGAGCGCCTGCAGATCATCTGGGTGGCGTAGTGTCATCGACGTCTGGCCCTTACGGATCGTCAAGGCGAAGGGGAAGCCCCAGCGGTACGTGCAGCCCAGCTGCCGAATACGATCCAGAAGGGGCCTCAGCAGGGCTCTACGCTGCAGGGTGGCCCGCGACAGGTCCGGCAGGATCTTCACCTTGGCTCCATCGAAGTCGACCTCACCCGCCTCCCAGGCTTGTCTGATGATGGCATCCTTGTGCGTGTAGCGGTGCAGCCGGCAGATAACATCGCGCGGCCGATCGGCATCGGAGGACCGGGGCCCCAGGGCTCGGTGTACGCGGTCAAACTCCAACGATGCGGGAGGGATGTCCGGAACCAGGCGGTGACAGATGGCGTGGACCGTGGACTGCAGCGAATCTCGCTCCGTGGCCTCAGGCAACCCACGCAGCCGCAAGTTGTTTCTGCGGCTGCGGTCCTCCATCTCCTCCAAGCGCAGCTGCAAGTCGGTGACATGTTGCGCCTGCACCTCTCGAGCGGTCTCCAGCAGGGCCACCCTCGCCTCCAACGATTGGACCGAAGATTCCCCCTCGATCACCCGGTCAGTAAGATCCCGGACCTCCGAGCGAACCTCCTGGATGTCCCTGGCGTGGGCCTCTTCAAGTCTCAGGGCCAGGGCCTCAAAGTCCCTTTTTGTAGGTAAGGCCTGGATCAGTGCCCGTAAGTCACCTGCATCTCCCAGCGGCAAGGCAGCAGTCAAGGGGGGAGCAGCGGGCGGCAGGCGCGGAGACCCCAAGTCCAGCCGGGGAGTAGCCGGGGAAGCCGGAGCCGACGCCATGCGTCCCGGGGAGGCCCCACGCGTCCGGGCCTGTCCCGTGCGGGCTGCCGAGGATCGGGTCCCCGGGAAGTATCTGTGTAGCTCCGCGCCGGGTGATGTACGGAGAGGCTTCCTGGGTCCTCTCCTACGGCTTGTGCTCATTCCGGGGTAATATCTGGCAGTCTAAACGTGGTGGACAGGGAGAAACGGCGGGAGCTCTAAAGAAGTGCGACCTCACTCCGCCATGTCCAGGACACGCCCCGGCTAATGATTTTTTACCTTCATGCATTAAAAAAATCTTCAGTATGCATTTCCCTCAGTCACCCAAATGCTTACCTAATCCCGATATCTCAATCCAATGATGTGCACGAGAGCAGCAGCTCTCCTGGGTCTCTCCCTTGTTATTGGCTGAGATGCAGGAGCCATTGGCTCCCGTTGCTGTCAGTCACAGCAAGTGAGGAGGGGGTGAAGATTAGCCACCCTCTATGTCTTATGGACACAGAGCGGGGCTCGGGAGCAAGCATGCACAAGTGCCCCCATAGCAAGCAGCTTGCTATGAAGGAAGGGGGGAGGGCCCAGAGCGCCGGCAGGATACCCGAAAAGAGGAGTATTGAGGCTATTCTGTGCAAAACTGTTACACAGTGCAGGTAAGTATAATATGTTTCCTATTTAAATAAATAAATTGCCTTTTACTAACCTATTTTAAATGTGCAGTTGTATATTGGATATACAGATTTCCTTTAGGAGTATAATTTTTATACATTTTTTGTTCCCTTATTGCAGTTCATTACACATCTCTCCAGAGGAAAGGCCAGTACCCTTAAAGACCTCATCTTACCATCATCAGCCAGAGCTCCCAGAGAGAACACGGTTATGCCAATCATTATCTAATTTGCCAGAGTCCACCTTGGTCATGTGATGAGGGTCTCTGCCATCAGCCCCGTCTCCTCTGACCTACACAGTCTACCTCAGTGGATCTTGGGTTCAAAAAAGAGGAGCAGGATCAAGTTCTGGTTTACCGCTGTGTCTCCACACAGAAATGCAATACTGCGAGAAGGAAACTGCACCCCTCCAATATTACACAGATATTTTTCTACACTGTTCCATGCTTAGAATAAAAGTGCCTGGAACCTCAATGTAAAGGAAGAGTCCTGAATAATTCTGCTCCTGTGTAATTGCACTGAATACCCCAGAAGTGAGTTACGTGCGCCCCTACATGGTGTTCTCCTCCACAACCTGCAGGGACCTTAAAGAGATTCTTTAATGGGGTAAAATAAATAAAACTGCTGCAGGTACGTGTGTAGGGTTCTAGAGGCACAGAAACCTGCAGTAGCCCCCTAATTCCAAAGTCCTTTTGTCACATCCGAATGCTTGGCTGTTCAAACAGTCAAAGCCTTGTCTCTTCCTAAGGGTCTGTGGGCTTTAGTTGGATTCAAGTGGGATTTTCATTCCTATGAAAGTCTACAGATATGCAGAGCCTGCTTGCAGCAGGTCAAATGCACCTGTCAATTCATTTTGAGTGATCTCAGAAGCACTTCAGACTGATGCCAGTGACACACACCCAAAGCCCTTCAACCCAACCCCTATAGGACTGAAGCTTGCTTGCCCTTTCCTACCAAATACTTTTTCCCATTGGCCTCAAAATTATTGGCCGAATATCAATGTTAGGGCTTAGTGTTAAGCTTTGACACTACCTGGAAGTGTTAGAGTTTTGCCTGTCAGGACGCCTGGTATTTGGCTGTGACAAGGGTTTGAAAGACCACTGTGGTTTTAAAATAGACACCTAGAGAGGGGCATATGTACCTCCCAAACCCTTCTGTCATCGCTGAATGCCAAGTCACACTGACAGACAGAGCTTTGCCACTTTGTAATGGTGCTTTTGGTCTACTGTACATTCCTTTTGGCCATTTAGGCTGCCCAATGCAATTAAGAGCCAATAGGAATATGTGGGGCCGGACCCTACCGATGAGTGTAGGAGCTTTGCGAGAACATGGCATATGGCTGTGACAGAAGGGTTTGAAGCAGTTTTGTTTTTTCTGTGACAGAGAATCCTTATAGTGTAGCCCTTTTGTTTTCTTGGTTATGAATGAAGCAGCAAAGGGTTAGAATTCTGGTGTTTGTTACTGTTCGTGGCTCTGCTGTGAAAAATTTTACCTTTCTGTTTGACTGGTGACTTGTCAGGGTAATGCAAAATCTACATTTATTTTTCAATCGCCACAGGAACAGGAGTGGAGGAAATTTTCCAGTAGAGACTTCTCTCACTTTGGGGCAATGTCGTTTCACTTCCTGTTGTGTTCCTGGAACAGGAAGTGTGAAGACAACTCCCCAAAATGACGTGGACAATCTAAATTAAAAAAAAAAAAAACTGAGGCTCTCTGGCCCTTACCTACTCTATCCAAAACTATAGATACACTTTAATCATATGCACAAGATGACTTCAGGGAGCCTTAGTACGGGGTATCTCACTAGAATGCGGCTGTTTGTCTATTCTGCTGTTATGAGTGACAATTTTTTTTTTGCCAAAATAATATATATTAATAATAAAATGTTTGTAATATTCATTCCTTGTTCCTTTACATTCTTAAAATACCAAAGAAGGGGGATTCTCTGATGTTGCCCGGGAAGGAAAGGCATGGTAGATGTTGGGGCAAGTAAAAATTCTTCTTTCAAATATTGCATGCATTTGATGGGCATCCTATTCCCCAAAGTCTTTACCTTCTGACTCTGGCCAGAAACCCACATGCAGGACATTAGTTCAGACTTTCTTGGCAGGCATGCTTCTTTCAGGTAAGTGCATCGAATTAGGATGGCAGCAATCGGATCTCTACCTGAACATGTAAGGAAAAGAATAATGTAAGGTTGTTCCCGATTTGGATTTTATATTTGAACTCTAGGTAAATGGCTTCAGAAGAAAAATATACCAGCACTGCCTTTTCTCCAGCTTTACCTGGACTAAAAAAACACAATTTATCCTCGGTTAGGCTATATGTGCTGTGCATCCTTCATGCTTCGTGCTTCCCTCTGCGGACCAGCTTTATGAAGATGCTGAATTCATTTTCCAGCAGGACTTGGCACCGCCCACACTGACAAAAGTACCAATGCCTGGTTAATGATCATGGTATCACTGTGCTTGATTGGCCAGCAAACTCGTCTGACCTAAACCCCATAAAGAATTTGTGGGGTATTGTCAAGAGGAAGGTGAAGGACACCAGACCCAACAATGCAGATGAGCTGAAAGCACGGAGCCGCCATTTTCGTGGGCGGCGATTTCGGCGGTGGGAGCTTCTCCTTATCCCCTGGTGCTGACTCCTGGATCATTTAGCTTCCTGATCACCACACGTGTGTGCAGATTTTGGTGATTGCAGGAGCCTGTATCCGCAGGTGGTGAGTCTGGTGGGGTCCTCTCCCTGAGGATCGCTCTATGCCTTGTGCTTGGTGACCTGGTGGGTGCTGCCAGCGCAGTGGGGGTTGTCCCTTAGCAATGTTACACTTTTTGTGGGGACCCCCTGGTGACTCGTGGAGTCTTTGGAGCACGTTTCCCCACCAGGTCCCCTCTCTGAGGCTGCGATGACCTCCGGGTCCTGACCACCCATCCATGCACGGACGGTGGTCCTGGAGTCCCAGGTGGAGGCAGCTTGCGGGCGACGGGCTTTCAAAAAGCGCACCGCCCCCCCCCCCCCCCCCCCCGCTTCATCTGTCTCATCAGATCCTGAATATGATTGCGCTGCCGCGGACATGGGTCACCCTGCTGGGTCTGCGACCACGCGCCTGGAATCCTCTGATAGAATGATTCCTTCACGTCTGCAAACCGCATACGAAAAGGCGCTGGTAGATGCACTGATTGTATCTGCGTCAAACCCCTAAAGATGGAGGACGCAGCTGGAGCTGCGATGGAGGCGCGGGTACCCTTTGGCACTCACAAGCCACCTAGAGAAGCAAATGCGTTTCCTTTCTACGGCTATTTTGACAGAATTGTCGCAAAAGAGTGGGGGCGACCAAAGCGTCCCCATGGGGTTCATAAGCGTTTTACTAGGCATTACCCCTATAAGGAGTCCCTCCTTCGGAAGTGGACTGTGCCACCAGTGGTGGACCCTCCGATTTCCAGATTAAGTAACCATGATTCCCGTGGAAGCGTCCCCGGCCTTTAAGGATCTGGCTGACTGGAAGGCAGAGGCTGTGGACGGCTTTATGTATACCTTAGCTGGTTCGGAAATGAGGCTGGTATTTACCATTGCCCTAGTGTCACAAACTCTGACCGAGTGGGCTAAGCCAGCGCGTCCGTCAATGAATTAACCGGTTGCCGACCGCCGCAAGTACATATACTGCTGCGGTCAGCCCCGGCCAGGCAAAGTGACGTATGGGTACATCACTCGCCTGTCACTTGTGAGTCAATAGCAGGCGAGCGCGCGCAGGCGCCCGCCCCGGCTCGTTCCCTGGGAAGTCCGTGCATGTGACCGGCGGACCCGATGTCCGCCGGTCACTCGGGATCGTCCACCGTGAAGGGAGAAAGGCAGGCGGCTAATGTAAACAAGCCGCCTGTCATTCTCCCCTGTGTAGGAATGGTGATCATACGGTTCTACTATGTAGGACCGTTGATCACTGTTCCTACACCAGTAGCCATGTCCAATCACAGTTAGAAGTATGCCCCTAGGGACACACTTAACCCCTCCTTCCCCAATAAAGTTAACCCCTTCCCTGCCAGTGTCATTTTGCTGTAACAGTGCATATATATAGCACTGATTACTGTAGTAATGTCACTGGTAATCCCTTTGTTAGTAAACACAATAACTTTTGCTCAAACCAATCAAAATATGCTTTTTTTTTTTTAACAAACATATGTAGCATAAAACAAATTGGCCTAAAATGTTAAATTTTGATTTTTACATTTTTTTGGGGGGGAATTTCATATAAAAAAATGTGAAAAATATTGTTATTTTTGCAAAATTGACGCTCTTTTTTTGTTTATAGCGCAAAAAATAAAAATCGCACAGGTGATCAAATACCACCAAAAGAAAGCTCTGTGGGGAAAAAAGGACGTCAAATTCGTTTTAGGTACAGCGTCGCACGACCGCGCAATTTTCCGTTAAAGTCACGCAGTGCCGAATCGCAAAATAGGCCCTGGTCAGGAAGGGGGTAAAATCTTCCGGGGCTTAAGTGGTTAAAGAGAAACTGAATTTATCACAAATGTCAGTTAGGTGTCCAATCTGTCGGCCGCAATGTCACAGTCCCGCTAAAAATCGCCGCCACTACTACTAAATAAAAAATAAAAATGACATAAATATTTCCCCTAATTTTGTAGATGCGATAACTTGTGTGCAAACCAATCAATGTACACTTACTGGGATATTTTTTTTTTTAACCAAAAAAAGTAACGGAACATATATTGGCATAAAATAGTGAAAAAAAATTGATTTTTTTAATTTTTTTTATTGTAAATGTTTGTAGCAGAAATTGTTGCTCCTTTTTTTTGTTAATAGATCAAAAAAAAAATTTGCAGAGGTGATCAAATACCACCAAAAGAAAGCTCTATTTGTGGGGGAAAAAAAGGACAACAATTTTACTTGGGTACAGCGTTGGCACGACCAGTTGTCAGTTAAAGTAACGCAGTGCCGTATCGCAAGAGATAGCCTGGTCATTAAGGCAAGAGATAGCCTGGTCATTAAGGGGGTAAAACCTTCTGGTCCTTAAGTGGTTAATAAATTAGGGGGAATTCTGCTGATTTTCCATCATCCAATCATATGCAAGCACAAATGCAAGTTTTGTTTTTATTTTCCTTGCACATGATTGGGTATGTGAAATTTTGACCACATTCACTAAACTCTGGGGCAAAGTCACTTGCAAAGTGCAACTTCCCTTGCAAAAAGATAAACCTTTTTACCTTTAGTAAATCAACCCCTTTGTGTTATTCCTACCACCTGTCCAATTAACTAACTACAGGGACCCTGAATATCATTTAGAAAGCTGACATGGTCTGGGATGTGGGAGTTTATAAATAGGCTCAGGTTGTGGCCTTTATCACAACATCAGAATGCTTAATAGTGACTAAGTAGAAGATGAGTCTGATGTGTTCGCACATAATTATGAAGTGTCGTCAGCGCAGCTCGCTAAACTCCTCCCACCTGTACTGAACACGCAGCAGCCTGTTTGAAGCCACGCTGGGGGCAGTGAACAGGTTAGGGAATGGGTCCTGCATTGACAATATTTAGCAGAGACCAAAATTAGACACAGCTCCCCCCCTCCCCCTTCTATCCTGGCGCTTACACAGCTGGGGTGTCACTCGGGAGTCCCTAGGACGCCAAGTCCTTCCACTAAGAGCTTGTAAGCTCAGGCCTGGAATCCTGCAGCTGTCACTGAGCTGGCTCTCGGTACACCAGGGACTTTTCTCCCAGCCTCCACCAATCAGAGAGCACAAAGTGTATTGACTTATTAAAGTAAAAATCCAGTCTAGCTAAAAATCGGATGTGAGAAGTTCTTATGATCACTAAATAAAATTACCGGCTGTATTAGCTTTGCATTATGCTGATTAATTGCACAGATAGTACTATTGCATTATGGGAGCGGTTTCCTTGTCCTGGTTTATATCCACTCAGCTATGGCATTCTGTGGAAAAGAATAGGCTAACCTTTAGATCTGTGTAAGAATGGAAGCTAGAAAGAGAAACCTGATAGTACATCCCTTTTTCACACAGGGTTGTTTTACGACTTCCTATCCAGGATACATATATAAACATTTTTTTTCATGTCCTGGAGGAAACGTGGGTATACCAGCTGAAGCCAAGATCCTAGTACCATTTTTCAGCCAGCGACTGGCTTTCAGATTAAAGTGATCCAAGCAGCCCCCCCCAGGGCCGTCTTTACCAGAGGGCAAAAGGAGCAGCTGCCCGGGGCCCAGTCATTGTTCGGGGGCCCAAGGCAGCTTCGCCCTTGAGCCTGCACTGCCCGCAAATAGTTAAGTGGATTCGTGAGGGCCCAAGAAAATGTTTGCCCAGGGTCCTATCAATAAAGATGGCCCTGAGCCCCCCTCCCACACCCTGCTGCCGTTCTAATGGCCTGAATACACGATTAGAATATCGCCCGATCATTTGACCACCGACTTTTGAAAAAGTATTTGTTGTTCGAAAACGTTGCCAACATACACAGTCCGAATATCGGCTGACCGTTGCCCGCCGACCATCGAAACAGTCGAATCGAAAAATATTTCTGGGCATGAATGATGAGGTTATACAGATTTCAAATGAACGACCTCAACATCAACGTATAGAATATCGTTCATTCGCAAACGAGACGACAGAATTTTTCGGGTTTTTCAAACGGTATTTTTCGTTCACAATATCGATGTCGCTCATTGATGGCTGGGCATTAACGAGTAGAATATTGGCCGATCGCTCGCTGAACGAAAATTTTCGGCCGATTTTCTTATCGTGTATTCGGGCCATAAGCCTCTCCTGTCCCAACGGGGAGCCTGGGACCACTGCAGGCAGTCAGGTTTGCTGAGCACAGAGGACTCCTCTGTGACAAATGAAGCAGGGAATGATGAAGATTTTGTCATACTGGTCTCGGCTCTTTGATTCCCCAGCCAGTAACAGCCAGGTAAACAGACGCTCAAACCAACCTTTTTTTTTTTTTTTTTTCAGCTGCCTGGATAAGGGGGGGGGGGTTAATAGATCTTTCAATGAAGAGTACCTGTCAGTGCCTGAGCTATCACAAAGTATGTAGTTTATCCCTTGTGATAACAAGGTTGATTTAAAAATAAATAAAGCACCCCCGTGCTCATGCACAAATGCAAACGCACACAGGTCCTGCACACTTCCACTATGTAAACAGTGATTGCACCACATGTGAGGTATGGCCGCAACCTTCAGAGGGAGAGAGCAAGCATTCTAGTGCCAAAGCTCACATTTAACTACAAACCGGTAACCTACCTGTATAGGCTTTTAAAGCGTCGCCTATGGAGTTTTCTAGGTACCGTAGTTTACCATTTCAGAGGTGTGCAAAATTTTAAATCTTTGACATGTTTGGTATCTACTTACTTGACGCAACATCATATTTTACACAAAAAAGAAAGGTATTATGCTGTGTGTGCATTAAAATGCATTTAAGTGTACTTTTTTACAAACGTTTGTGTTTGATCAACAGCTTTGCTAATATTGTGCGAGATAAAACATTTCAACAATTGTAATTTAATTCTCCAGGGCACCTGCTTTCAGAGAATTAATAATATTTGGGGATTCCAAGTAATTTTCTAGCAAAAAAAAAAATGAACATGTATGAAAGAAATGTCAAAATTCTGGGGTTCTTGGAACTAACTTAAAATTGTATTTCTCTTTCATTGACAGACACAGCTCCTGATCTTCTTAACCATTGGGTTATACTGCCCCCTACATGAGTAGGACACTAGGCAAAAAAAGTCTCACTACGCCTATGGGCAGTCCCAGGGGGTATACTCCCTCTCTCTGCTATAGGTACTTAGTTTTTTTTTTTTTTTTTCTGCCTAGTCAGGAGTAAGGACCTAGTTCCTTGCTGGGATATCTGGTCCTGGCAATTTTTTCTTTAGATAGAATTTTTCTCCTGGATTTTTCCTGTGAGATCTACAATCAACTGTCAGACTGGGCGACGGGCTGGATAATCTAGATCCAGTGGTCACCCAAGTCTGGCCAGCGGGCGTGCGCATACCTCAGCTCCGCTAGGTCGGCCACTATGGATGGAGGCTGGCCTGCGAGCTCAACGCCTTGCGAGATCTCTTACGACCGGGGTCTCGGCCTGAGTCGCAGTGTTCCTTCTGGCTGACAGCCCCCCATTTTAAAGCCGAGGGGTTCTGTCTGGAACGGTGCCTGCCTGGTTCCTGGTATGGTGAGTAGCTGTCCCCCCTCTCCTCCGGGAGGGTTTTGGGGTGGACATGGACAGTTAGACCCCCATAGTTCCCCTCCTTCCCGCCAGGCTCCCCCCTTTATCTGTCCCCCATCCTACCCACCCCTCCACTTATGTTGGGGCTGTGTCAGTGGTCTTGTACACCTTCTGGGGTGGTGGCAGGGCACTATGCCGGGGGGTGCGCTGCCGGCAACCAGACTATTGGCTGTGCTGGGGCGGTTCTGCCAGGGCACCCTATTCTGCCTGGGCCTGTACCTGAGGCCTGGTATCCCTCCTGGAGTCCTCGGGGTGGCGATTTCAGTGGTGGGAGCCCTCCTCATCCCCTGGTGCTGACTCCTGAATCCTTTTATTTCCTGATCGCCGCTCGTGCAGTGGAGATTCTCCTGGTGGCTGTGGTGCCTGGTTTCTGCGGAGTGGTGAGTCTGGTGGAGCCCTCTCCCTCTCTGCCGAGTATCAATTGGTGCTCTGTGACTGGCAACCGGGTGGTGCTGCCAGAGCGGTGGGGGTTGTCCCTATAGCAGTGTTTTTTGTGGGGTCCCCTTGGTGACTCATGGAGTCTTTGGAGCACATCTCCCCGCCTGATCCCCTCTCTGGGGCTGAGGGGCCCTCCGGGTCTCATCCATCCATCGATGCACTGACAGCGGTTCTGAAATCACTTGTTCCCCGGGTGGGGGTGGTGGGCTGGAATAAAGCCCCCCCTCCCCCCCCCCCCCCCCCCGCCTTCGACTGCCTCATCTCGGTCTCCTCAGATCCTGAATCTGATTCGACCACTGCGGACGTGGATTACCCTGCTTGGTCTGCAAGTACGCGCCCCGATTTCTCAGATAATGAGGATGATGCTTCTGCAACTGCGCATGAAAAGGTGCTGGTGGACGCACTGATTGTATGTAGCTGTGCTTGAGATTTAAAGTCGGAGGACGCGGCTGTGACGGAGGCGCAGGTTCCCTTTTGGCACTTGCAAGCCATCCAGAGTGGCAAAGGAGTTCCCTTTTGCCCTCCTATTTTTACAGAATTGTCACTGAAGACTGGAGACGAACAAAGCATCGCCTTGGGGTCCCTAAGCAAGTTGCTAGGTGAAACCCCTATGAGGAATCTCTACTTAAGAAGTGGACTGTTCCACTGGTGGTGGACCCACGGATTTCCAGAATAAACAAAGGCAGCCATGATTCCGATTGAAGTCTCCAGCCTTTAAGGACCAGGCTGACAGGGAGGCAGAGGGTGTTGCCTGCAATTTGTACACCCTGGCTGGTTCGGCACTGAGGCTGATTTTCACCATTGCCTGATTGTGGCAGACTCTGACCGAGTGGGCTAGGCTTTTACGCCATGACCTGGAGGAGGAGTAGCTCCCCCCCCCCCCCCCTGTCTTTGCTGAGCTGGCGGACCAGCTGGTCCAGGGACTGCAGTTTATCTGTGATGCCTCTGGATGCGGCTCCCGTAGTGGCTCGGTTCTCCAAAACAAGATGGGGAAGGAAAAAATGAGAAGGGAAAACCAGGATTCGCTTCTAGTGAACATGGATCAAGGAATTTAGCAGCAAATCAGGATCCCCCGCCGTTTGCAAAACTTTCTTTTTGGATGTTTGAAGTTGAACCCCCTAACCCTATAATTCCGTTCAGCCAGCTGAGACAGTTTTGCACAGGCCTGAAACATAAAGTGTATGTCAACTCTAACCATGATTTTATTTTTTTTTTTTCTTATTTGGTCACTTTTTATTTGTTTGTTTGAATATACAAATTTTAATGTGTTTCGTTATCCATTTAACCACTTGCCGACTGCCTAACGCCGATCTACGTCGGCAGTCAGCCCCTCACAGGCAAAGTGACGTAGGGCTACGTCACTAGCTTGTGAGGGTCTAGGGAGCGAGCGCGCGCCCCCGGAGGCGCGCTCCCGCTCCCGCGTGGTCACAGACCCCCCCCCCCCCCCGCGCGCGTGTGACCAGCGGACCCGATGTCCGCCGGTCACTCGGCGATCGGCGGTGGAGAGGGAGAATGTCAGGCAGCTTGTGTAAACAAGCTGCCTGTCATTCTCCTCGCTGTAAAGACACTGATAAAACGGATCTAGTATGTAGATCCGTTGATCAGTGTCCTTACAGCTCAAGCCACAGCCAATCACAGTAGAAAGCACACCCCTAGGGATACACACAGCCCCTCCCTTCCAAATAAAGTTAACCCCTTCACAACCAGTGTATTTTTACAGTAACAGTGCATATGTATAGCACTGATTACTGTAGATATGTCACTGGTAACCCCAAAAGTGTCACAAATGTCAGTCAAGGGTCCGATCTGTCCGCCCCAATGTCGCAGTACCGCAAAAAAAATCGCAGATCGCCGCCATTACGCGTTAAAAAAAAAACAACAAAAATGACAAAAATCTTTCCCTTTGTTAGTAAACGCGATAACTTTTGCGCAAACCAATCAAAATACGCTTTTTGCGATTTTTTTTTTTTTACCAAACATATGTAGCATAAAACAAATTGCCCGAAAATTTTAAAAAATTTTGATTTTTACTTTTTTTTGGGGGGGAATTTCATATAAAAAAATGTGAAAAATATTGTTATTTTTGCAAACTTGACGCTCTTTTTTTGTTTATAGCGCGTGATCAAAAAATCGCACAGGTGATCAAATACCACCAAAAGAAAGCTCTGTTTGTGGGAAAAAAAGGACGTCAAATTCGTTTAGGTACAGCGTCGCACGACCGCGCAATTGTCCGTTAAAGTCACGCAGTGCCGAATCGCAAAATACCCCCTGGTCAGGAAGGGGGTAAAATCTTCCGGGGCTTAAGTGGTTAAAAAAGTGCAAAGAAAAAAAAAAAACATATTGGAAATTTAGATTTCTCTTCTGCCTCGTTCTGTGTATCTCAAGGAGTCTAATTTGCCTCCTGCTTCTTATCATTGACTGCAAAATAATTTGCCTTCCTGTTGTATAAATCGGCGACTGGGAGTGGTTGAGTAATTTAGCAAAAGTGGCCCAAAACCTTCTCTTCTGAGGCCCCCGACTAGTGCTCTTGGCTTCTCCACTTCTGAGTGTGCCGTCATAGCAAGCCTCTTACTATAGGTGCACACCTGCATGCTCAATCCTGAGCTGAACTGCCTGCCTCTATAGACACAGACAGCATGGCATAGCCGTGCTCCTTATTACAAGATTTGACTGACCATGGATCCCACTGCCTAAGCAAAACCTGTGAGGCCAGGAAGGTGAGAGAAGAGATCAAGTGAGGTGAGTAAGAGGGGGTGAGGTGGGGGGGGGGCATACTGCTACCTAAACTTTATTTTTTTTGTTACCATAATGCAGGAAGGCAGTCTTTCTCAACCTTTGAAATAACTTTCTGGGCTCATAGTAACTTTTAGAAGGGGTTCCCTATCTACATCCCATGATACGTTAGTGTGATGGTCAGTGGGAAGAATGCTCCTTACACTTGTGGTCTTTGGGAAGAATTACCCCATTAAAGATGGCTAAAAAGATCAATGGTGTCAGTGAGAACTTCTCTGAGAGGCAGAAACTACCTATTGCTAAAGGAACACCTTGCAACCTCTGGAGGGACCCTAGCTGATAAATTCTGCTTTAAGGTAGATCATTAGACTTTAGAATCACTGTAACCCAAAAGGGAGTTGGGGTTCTGCTTTTGCACCCTCACTTCCACCACCTCGTGCAGAATTACAGTATTTTTTTTTTTAACCGCTTGCCGACTGCTCACAGTATATTTACTGCGGCAGTCAGCCCCGGCCAGGCAGAGTGACGTATGTCTACGTCGCTCGCCTGTCACTCCTTCTAGAGCCAATAGCGGGCGACCGCGCGCCCACCTCGGCTCGTTCACGGAGGAGTACGGGAGTGTGACTGGCGGACCCAATGTCCGCCGGTCACACTACGATCGCCGGTACAGCGGGAGAAAGATAGAGCGGCTTATGTAAACAAGCCGCCTGTCAGTTCTCCTGTGTAAAAGTGAAGATCAGACAGTTCTACTATGTAGAACTGTTGATCTTTGTTTTTACACCAATAGCCATGTCCCACTACAGTTAGAAGCACGCCCCTAGGACACACTTAACCCCTCCCTGTCCAATACTGTTAACCCCTTCCCTGCCAGTGTCATTTTTGCAGTAACAGTGCATATATATATAGCACTGATTACTGCAGTAATGTCACTGGTACCCCCAGAAATGTCAGTCAAGGGTCCAATCTGTCCGCTGCGATGTCGCAGTACCGCAAAAAAATCGCCGCCATTACTCGTTAAAAAAAAAAAACACAAAAAATGACAAAAATCTTTCCCTTTGTTAGCAAACGCGATAACTTTTGCGCAAACCAATCAAAATACGCTTTTTGCGATTTTTTTTTTTTTTTTTTTTATACCAAACATAGGTAGCGTAAAACAAATTGGCCGAAAATGTTAAAAAATTTTGATTTTTACATTTTTTTTGGGGGAATTTCATATAAAAAAAAAGTGAAAAATATTATTTTTGCAAAAATTACGCTCTTTTTTTTTTTGTTTATAGCGCGTGATCAAAAAATCGCACAGGTGATCAAATACCACCAAAAGAAAGCTCTGTTTGTGGGAAAAAAAGGACGTGAAATTCATTTAGGTACAGCGTCGCACGACCGCGCAATTGTCTGTTAAAGTCACGCAGTAAATAATTGCAAAAAAACCCCTGGTCAGGAAGGGGGTAAAATCTTCCGGGGCTTAAGTGGTTAAGCTTTGCCACTGCCACCATTTCAGCCTAGGCCCGAATGACGTCTACCTCATCCTGCAGTTGATCAGTCCTTGGTTGTGATGGCTGCATTAGTTGTCACTTTTCATCAGTTACAAGTAGCAGAATATACCTGTTGATACTTGTCAGAAGTGCAGTGCAGAAGCACAAAGAACCTTCTCTGTATTGTGTAAACTGCTAGTCTCATCAATCCTCCAAGTAAGAAAGGAAGGCATGTTTGAAGTTCAACCTGTGCAACAATTATGGCTCCCTCCGTATTGTAAACATGAAGACAAAGGAATTCTGTTACTGGCAGGATGACCAGGTGAAAATGGGGAGGGGGAGAAACGCCATCTGGTAAGCTTTAACCACTTGCCGTCTGCTCACGTTGAGCCTACTGCGGCAAAGTGGTTCGTTATCGTCTGGCAACGTAAACTTACGTCGCCAGACACTCCCCTTTCTCGGCGGCGCGCGCGCGCCGCCGGAGGCTCGCTCCCGCTGTGTTCAGTCACAGCGGGAGTCGGGCCAGGGAAGGAGCATCGGCGATCGCCGCCGCTCTTCACCGATCGTCGGGGAATCGAGTGTGGAGATCCGCCCGCCTGTGTAAACACAGGCGGGCGGATCTCCTAAGTGACAGGCAGGGTCAGATTGCAGTGTTCAGCATAGTTGAACCCTCGATCTGCTCTTGTGTCACACAGTCACCTCCCCCCACACACGTTAGTAAGCACCAGGCATACATTAACCCCTCCCTCTCCAATAAAATTAACCCCTTCCCTGCCAGTGTCATTTTTACAGTAACAGTGCATATATATAGCACTGATTACTGCAGTAATGTCACTGGTACCCCCAAAAATGTCAGTCAAGGGTCCGATCTGTCCGCCGCAATGTCTCAGTCCCGCAAAAAAAATCACAGATCGCCGCCATTACGCGTTAAAAAAAATCACCAAAAATTACAGAAATCTTTCCCTTTGTTAGTAAGCACAATAACTTTTGTGCAAACCAATCAAAATATGCTTATTGTGATTTTTTTTTTTTACCAAAATCGCAAAAAGTGGCCCAGACGTAAGACAGCAAAATCCTCTAGTGGTAAAGTGGTTAATATATTACATTTTTGTTTTTGGGTTTATATACACTTTAAAACCAACAATAATGCATGTCAGAACCACGAATGGATCTACAACTTGTGGTGAAGAGCTGTGAAGTCTGGCATCAGTCAGACCTTGTAGTGCATGGTGTGCTCGCGCTCTCTATGCTTATTGGGGAGGCCCAGATCTTTTTGAACTGCAGAATGATGAAGTACAGGCGTAGAGCAGGATAGGAATATGAAGTCTTCTTTAAAGATGTTCTTTGCAGAGGTGCCTTCTGGGTATATGTTCCATATAAGAAAGAGATGAGGCTTTGGCTTCAAGAAAAGGTTGAATTTTTTTTTTTTTTTGAGGATCAATATATGTACAATAATGACAAAGCTGCTCTACATAAATTGATATGTACAGAACAAGAAGTGGTATATGTAGTGCTTTAATTGCTACATATAGTGCTCCTTCCTGGGCACACAGTACTCCTGGTCATGATGTGGACCCCACTCTGTCCAGAAGGACCACTCACTGCTGTTGAAGATGGAATGTTATACAACTGGCCTAAAGATAAAATTGTGCAGGGGTGATTTAAAAATATAGATTTGGGCTTTAACCTCTTGCCGACCGCCCACCGTAGTATTAATGCGACAGGGCGGCTTGGCTGCGCAAAATCACATAGTACTACGTGTGTTTGTGCACGAGGTCTCGGCGGCGGGTGCACTCTGCCGAAACCACGCAGCCGCTGTGTTTAGACACAGCGAGAGGCGGGCCGTGGGAGGAGCGGCGGCGATTGCCGTCGGCCTCCCGCTATCGTCAGATAAACTGACAGAGGACCCGCCTACTTATGTAAGCAAAGCAGGCGAGTCTCCTGTCAGACAAGCAGGGAGAGATCAGAAGTTTCAGCTAAGCTACAACCCCGATCTCTCTGTGCCTGTCACATTAACCCCTATGATCACCCCCAGTGTTAACCCCTTCCCTGCCAGTGTCATTTATACAGTAACAGTGCATATTATTTAGCACGGATTACTGTATTAATGTCACTGGTCCCCAAAAATGTCAGTTAGGGGTCCAATCTGTCCGCCGCAATGTCGCAGTCCTGCTAAAAAACGCAGATCGCTGCCATTACTAATAAAAAGCAAAAAAAGGGGGGGTGATTTTGGGACTTTGAATGAGACGCATGGTGGGATATGCCGTGCGTCTCCATCCCTATAATTGAATAAACAAGGGAGGTCAGGACTAAGAGACATAAACAATCTGTCAGGATAACGAATACATTTAGGCCCCGTTCACATACAAGCGACGCTACTTCGCACCGCGACCTTCGAGGTCGCGGTGCGAGCAGCGCGCCGCGACCTCGGAGCGGCCCCCACGGACTTCATAACATTGAAGTCTATGGCGGTCGCCTCCTGGTCGCCCCAAAGAAGCTCCGGACCCTTTTTCTAAGTCGGAGCGACTTGTGTCGCTCCTATTAGAACGGGTCCGCAGCTTCCCAATGGGAGGCGACCTGTGAGGCGACCAGGTCGCCTTAGTGTGAACGGGGACTAATTGATGTCAGCAGATGTACACATAATAATCAATGATACAATAAATACATAAATAAAATAAAAAAACAAAACTCATGGGTGTTATATGAACTGATAGAAATTGCTCAGATCCAGTGTTCATTGAAATAATTTACAGATGTTAAAACGGGAATGATAAAGTAGTTGAATAAAATCACAATGAATTGAGACAATGTTGCAACGATGTAGAAGTATGATCAAAACATCAAAAAACTCGACGCGTTTCGTGGACTTATAATGCCACTTCATCAGGAGTAGATGTTGGTTTTGTATCTAAGAAATATATGTATATGTATAAATATATGTGAAGCAACAATAGCTATAATAATAAATGAAGACTGGACAAAAGGAGGAGGGAGAAATTGGTCTCCCAGTTTGTCAAAAACATACGTGGCAATTGATATGTCTGCTAGCATAAGAGGCAAGACATAGGGCCAGAGGTCTCCCACGGGAGCTGAGGGAACACAGGGCAACCGGGCAGAGGCAAGGGCATCACATACCGGGAGATATTGGCCAAGCTGAATGGAGTAAAATGGTGCATGTGAGCAGCAAAGAAAGTATATGTAGATATTGTACAGTATGTAAACTAGTACAAAATATATAAATTATAAATAAAAACTAAAATAAATAAAAACAAAAAGTAAATAAAAATTCCCCAAATCTATCCCGTAGTTTCTAAATGCTATAACTTTTGCGCAAACCAATTAAAATACGCTTTTTGGGATTTTTTTTTACCAAAAATATGTAGCAGAATACAAATTGGCCTAAACTGATAAAAAAATGTTTGATTTTTTTACATTTTTTTATTGGGAATGTTTTATAGCAGAAAGTAAAAAATATGACTTTTTTTTTTTTTCAAAATTGTTGCTCTTTTTTTGTTCATAGCGCAAAATCTAAAAAATGCAGAGGTAATCAAATTCCACCAAAAGAAAGTTCTATTTGTGGGGAAAAAAGGACATCAATTGTATTAGGGTACAGCGTTGCACAACTGCGCAATTTTTCGTTAATGACCAGGCCAATCTTTGCGATTTGGTACTTTGTTACCTTAAGGGGGTAAAACCTTCTGCACCTGAAGTGGTTTAAAAAAAAAAATCTATATGTCCCTTGTCATAAATGCTACTTATTACCCATTTTGTTTTTTTTCCCCCTGCCATGCAGCTCAGTGTACAGTCTTGGCATGGTTCTGTCCTGAGATGAAGTAACTTGCATGCGCAGGAGTTGAGTAATAAATGTTAATGAATACAAATGAGGAGAGACCAGCTATGCTTAGTAGGATATCTCAAATGTTGTCATTATATTTATAATTGGTCAGCCATAACATTTTGACCCCCCCCCACCATAACCCTTCGAGGCATGGAGTCCACTGGACCTCTGAAGGTAAGCTGTGGCATCTGGCACCAAGCGGTCAGTAGTAGATACTTTATGTCCTGTATGTTGGGAGGTGGGGCCTCCATGGATCAGACTTGTTTTTCCAGTACATCCCACAGATGCTTGATTGAATTGAGATTTGGAGTCTACTTCAAACTCATGTTCCTCAAACCAGTCCAGTTCTGATGCGCACCTACCTATTGTAAGTGCTTTTGGCTGTGAACACGGGTCAGCATGGGCACCCTGACCAGTCTGTGACTATGCAACCCCAAACACAAACAAACTGCAATGCACTCTGTGTTCTGACACCTTTCTATCGAAACCAGCATTAACTTTTTCACCAATCTGAGCTTCAGTAGCTCTTCTATTGGTTCTGACTATACAGGCCAGCCTTCACTCCCCATTTGCAATAATGAGCCATGACCCTGTTGCCAGTTCACCAGTTTTCCTTCCTTGAACTACTTTTGGCCACCCATGAAAATCCCAAAAGAGCTGTAGTTTTGGAGTTGCTTTGACCTAGTCGTCTAGTCATTACAATTTGATTTTTTTGTCAAAGTTGTGCAAATCCGTACACTTGCCCATTTTGTTCTGCTTTCAACGCCTCCGCTTCAGGGACAACATGTTCCCTTGCTGCCTAATATAACCCACCTACTAGGCAGGGCCGGCCTTAGGTGATCAGGCGCCCTGTGCGAGCTAATCCTGTGCCCCCCCCCCCCCGCGCGCGCATTTTCTTGCACCTTTTTTGCACTTTATTTGACTTTTCTTTTTTATGATCACTAATAACTTAGCCCCCCTTACATCAGAGCCCCCTTTACATCAGAGACCCCCCCACACAGAGCCCCCCCCACACAGAGCCCCCTTTACATCAGAGACCCCCCACACAGAGCCCCCTTTACATCAGAGACCCCCCCACACAGAGCCCCCCATCACATCAGAGACCCCACACACAGAGCCGCCCTCACATCAGAGACCCCCCACACAAAGCCCCCTTACATCAGACCCTCCCCACGGAGCCCCCCACATCAGAGAGCCCCCCGCACATCAGAGACCTCCCACACAAATGCCCCCCTAACATCAGAGACCCCCCACACACACACACAAAGCCCCCCTAACATCAGAGACCCTCTACACACACACACACACAAAGCCCCCCTAACATCAGAGACCCCCCACACACACACAAAGCCCCCCTAACATCAGAGACCCCCTACACACACACACACAAAGCCCCCTAACATCAGAGACCCCCCACACACACAAAGCCCCCCTAACATCAGAGACCCCCTACACACACACAAAGCCCCCCTAACATCAGAGACCCCCTACACACACACACACAAAGCCCCCCTAACATCAGAGACCCCCTACACACACACACACAAAGCCCCCCTAACATCAGAGACCCCCTACACACACACAAAGCCCCCCTAACATCAGAGACCCCCTACACACACACAAAGCCCCCCTAACATCAGAGACCCCCTACACACACAAAGCCCCCCTAACATCAGAGACCCCCTACACACACACACAAAGCCCCCTCACATCAGAGACCCCCTACACACACACACACAAAGCCCCCCTCACATCAGAGACCCCCTACACACACACACAAAGCCCCCCTCACATCAGAGCCCCCCCCCCACAAAAAGCCCCCATTACATCAGACCCCCCCTCCCCACGGAGCCCCCCACATCAGAGAGCCCCCCCTTACATCAGACCCCCACACATAGCCCCCCTCACACAGAGCCCCCCCCCCTGCACATAGAGCCCCCCCTTACATTTTTTTGAAGGAGAGAGATGTCACTTACTTTACATTGTCTGCAGCTTTTTTTTTTTCTTTAAAACTTCCCGCCCACACATCCCCGGGAGTGTGGGTGGGCGGGAGGAGGAGGAGAAGGGGCGGGGCGAGGAGGAGCTGACGATCTCTCCTCCCTCCCTGCATTGACGCCAGAGGAGAGATCGTCAGCTCCTCCTCGCCCCGCCCCTTCTCCTCCTCCCGCCCGCCCACACTCCCGGGGATGTGTGGGCAGGAAGTCAGCGTGGATTCTGTGGAAGGAACGGAGGCTGAGCTGTGTGAGAGATACACAGCTCGCCTCACTGCAGCAATAGGTGATCGAGGCACGGCTGCACAGCGGGAGGTAAGCGGCGGCCGCGGCCTGTGTTAACCCTGTCCAGGCCGCAGTCGCCGCTCACCTCCCGCTGTGCGGCCTGAATCGCCTGATCCTCTGCGAGCTGTGATGGCCGCACGGCGCCCTTGTTGCCCATGGCGCCCTGTGCGGCCGCACAGCTCGCACACCCCAAAGGCCGGCCCTGCTACTAGGTGCCATTATAATGAGATAATCATAATTTATTTCCTTTATAATATGTCATTATGCTGATTGGTGTAGGTATTTAAATGTGTGTGTGTGTGTATGTATGTGTGTGTGTGTGTGTGTGTGTGTATATATGTATGTATGTGTGTGTGTATGTATGTGTATGAAAGGAACACGTTTTAACCAGAGTGTAGTATCAAGTCAAATAAGCTCCTTGGATATTGATCTGGTCAGTTAAGTAGCAGAGGGGGTTGTTAATCAGTTTTAGCTGCTTTGGTAGTAATTAAATTAACAGGTACACTAGATGGGCAACAATGAGATGATCTTCAAAACAGGAATGGTTTTACATGTGAAGGCTACTGCCATTTTTTTTTTTTTTTTTACCTACTCATCTTTTCTGACTGTTTTTCACAAGTTTTGCATTGGGCTAGGGTCAGTGTCACTACTGGTAGCATAAGGCGATACCTGGTCTGTAGAGTCCAACTCCTCCAGGATGGTACATCAATACGTGCCAATGCTGGAAGGTTTGCTGTGTCTCCAAGCACAGTCTCAAGAGCATGGAGGAGATTACAGGAGACAGGCAGTTACTCTAGGAGAGCTGGACAGGGCCATAGAAGGTCCTTAACCCATCAGCAGGATCAGTATCTGCTCTTTTCTGCAAGGAAGAACAGGATGAGCACTGCCAGAGCCCTGCAAAATGATCTCCAGCAGGCCACTGGTGTGAATGTCTCTGACCAAACAATCAGAAACAGACTTCATGAGGGTGGCCTGAGGGCCCAATATCCTTTAGTGGGCCCTGTGCTCACTGCCCAGCACTGTGGAGCTCGATTGGTATTTTCCATTTAATACCAGAGTTGGCAGGTCTACCACTGGCACCCTGTGCTTTTCACAGTTGAGAGCAGGTTCACCCTGAGCACATGTGACAGATGTGAAAAGGTCTGGAAAAGCCACAGAGAATGTTATGCTGCCTGTAACATCGTTCAGCATGACTGGTTTGGTGGTGGGTCAGTGATGGTCTGGGGAGGCAAATCCATGGAGGGACACACAGACCTCTACAGGTTAGACAATGGCACCCTGACTGCCATTGGGTATCGGGATGAACTCCTTGGACCCATTGTCAGACCCTATGCTGGTGCAGTGGGTCCTGGGTTCCTCCTGGTGGTTCCTGCCTTGCCTCATGTGGTGAGATTATGCAGCCAGTTCCTGGAGGATGGAGGAATTGATACAAATGACTGGCCCCCCCATGCTCACCTGACCTAAATCCAATAGAACATCTCTGGGACATTATGTTTCGGTCTGACACCGCCAGGTTGCGCCTCAGTCTGTTCAGGAGCTCAGTGATACCCTGGTCCAGATCTGGGAGGAAATACCCCAGGACACCATCCGTCCTCTCAGGAGCATGCCTTGACATTGTCAGACATGCATACAAGCACGTGGGGGCCATAGAAACTACTAAGGACCATTTTGAGTTGCTGCGTTGAAATTTCAGCAAAATGGACTAGCCTGCTACGTCATTTTTTCACTTTGATTTTCAGAGTGTCTTTGAATTCAGCCCTCTGTAGGTTGATCATGTTAATTTCCATCAAACGATGTGGCATCCTTTCCTTCCTAACACGTTACCCAGTCCATACCAGTATAAATATCCAGCATGATATTTTTCTCCATTGAGATCTGATGTGTTTTCAAAGTGTTTCCGTAATTTTTTTTGAGCAGTGTATAGATAGATAGAGATTTGTAATACTACACTGAGCGCTCGCTCAGTCAACAATGTTTGTAAAAAAAACATTTTTATATTATTAAATATGAATCTAAATTGTATTCTGTACAAATTATAAAATTGTTTTAATATGTTTATTGAAAGTTTTTCCAAAAAACCTATGCAAATAATGGGCAAATCATGACATCCGAGAGTAAGGCCCATAACGCAGGTTGGTCATGTCAAGACATCAATAACGGAAAAAAAGAGATCCAACTATTAAACCACACAGTCAACTACAACTCAAAGGATCACAATATTAAATATAAGTTCAGCATAGTGAAAAAGAGCTCTTATAAAAACATTACAATCCCACGCAGGGACCCCCAGCAAGGGGAGGTAATAGAATCTTGACATCACCACCCACTGGCCAGCCGATGAGGGTCGTGAGTATACAAAGTGCTATTGAAGTAGTTGGGTAGGATCAAAGAATCAAAAGGAAAGAGAGAGAGAAAAAAAAAGCGGGTGGGTGGGATTGTGGAAGGAAGAAGAGGCAATAGAAGGACAAGAAATAAGAAAACGAAAAATGCCGCCCAAACGCCCACATTCCAAAATTTCATTTGAAAACGATTTGTTCATGGGTACATACTGCAACATATACAGTGCTTGTAAATATTAGGCCATTTTATGCAACTAACACACTGGTTTAAAAACCCTTATCAAAAATATTTAGTGTCTGGGTCCACTTCTTTGGGACAGGGCCAGTACACAATACAAACTAGGTCCATTTAAAAGGTTCTATCGCTCTAGAACCAATGTATTGATTTACATAATACGTATATAGATACATTCCAATAAGTATGTAGATCAAATCATCCAGCTCAACCAATCCAAATGGCTAAAAACGCGGAACATGGAAGAAAACTGGATAGGATGGAAGCGCCATCCATAGAGGGGCACAAGGACATTGCAGAGCTAGAAGAAGTCACTTTGCTAGGGAAGTGCATATAGTTGCTCATTATAGCAAAAATCTCCAAGATTTTGCTCGCAGTTTTTTTTACACTTTAGGAAGAAGTTCGGCTTCTCTGGGTTCTCCTGTGCTCCATCCCACATTCTCAGAAGTCACCGAAATAGCTGAGAAATGTGGAAGTGTCACCTTATTACAAATTATGTGTTTGAAATACAGATTGTGTACATGTTGAAACAATATGTAAAGTTAAACAGGAAAAGAAAACTGGTGATAAGACATTGTCTGAAAAATTATACTATAAAGATGTTTCAAGAGCTGGGGCACCGACGAGGGACCTGTAAACCCAACAAAAATTAGATCAGTTTTTTTTTCTTTGTTAGTTTGTTCTATTATTTACCACCAGGCTATTCCTGGCTTAAAGCGGAGTTCCACCCTAAAATTAAACTTACCTCCATCTTCTCGCTCCGGGTCACCTGAAAAACAAATGGATAATCGCAATTTTTTTTTTTACTTACCTGGTTTAGAAGAAAATATGCTTACCTTACTTCCTCTTCCTCCCCTCGGCGGCCACGGCGATTCGTCACTTCCTGGCTTTGCAATGATTCCTGGGAGCTGAACGTCATCGCTCCCAGGAATCAATGCGCCTGCACCGGCCCCGACGTCGGTTCCAGTGCAGGCGTGTCATACCTTGCTAAACAGCTTCTGGGCATGCCCAGAAGCTGTGCAGGGATGACGCTGCGGCCCGGGAAGTGACAGCAGGGTCGGTGTAGTGCATCCTGGGACCGAAGAGGACGCAGAAGAGGATCGCGCTGGCTTCAAGCTGCCAACACCTGAGATGGAAGCGCTGGACAATACATTTTCAAGGTAAGTATTTCTTCTTGCAGGTAAGTGCGACCCGGGACAGATCAGAGGCTAGCCATTGTGGCATGTACTAGCCCTGACTGTCCCGGGGGTATTTTTATTTAAAAAAATGTCCCAGGGTGGAACTCCGCTTTAAAGAGACCCTGCTATCAGCTTAAAAAATTGCTGTGAAAGCATAAAAAAAATCAAGTATTTTTAAATACTTGCATTGTTTAACCTTTCCATCAATTATTTTTTATTCATGTACAGTGAATATAAAAAGTGTACACACCCCTGTTAAAATGTCAGGTTTCCATGATGTAAAAAACCGAGACAAAGATTCTCAGATACCTTCTTATCTATTTACTAATGCTAGCCTTCCTGGCTCTGGATTCCGCATCGGCAGACGACCTCGCATCAGACAACGACTCGGCTTCGGTAGACTACCTGCTTCTGGAGTCTATCTCGACTTGGATGACTACCTGTTCCTGGAGTCGATCCTGGCTTGGATGACTACCCGCTTCCGAACTTGACCCCGGCTGTTCTTGATTTTTCTCTTCTCTCTTGCTGAGAGATTATTATTGTTGCATAAATAAAATTGCTTTATTATACTTGCATCTTCGTTTGGTCTGGTTTCCTGGCACCCTGACAGGCACTGGACAATATCTAATTTTGTTTTTGGGGAGAGACTTTTTTTCCTTGTACTTATCTATGGCTATAATAGTGTCCACTCACCTGGGAAGGCTTTCCACTAGATTTTGGGGTGTGTCTGCAAATGTGTGCCCATTCAGCCAAAGGAGCATTTGTGAGGTCCAGTACTAATATTGGATAAGAAGGCCTTGCGCATTCTAAGGTGTTCTATCGGGTTGAGGTCAGAGCTCTGTGTAGGCCACTCAAGTTCCTCCAACCCAAATTCATCACACCATGTCTTTAATGTGATATTGGTTGAGAAAACCTGGCTTATTCATATTTATTCCAAGGGACATGAGTCCACATTGGTAAGCAACCAGCTAATTTTTTAGCGCATCGTCATTGCATTTATACCTAATAATCGCCATCTGTACCATATTTTTGCATTTGATTGATACTATGATCTATTACTGATAATGTTTTGCTTTTTTCTCCTGAACAAGAGGATAAATCCACGAAACACAGAGGAGCAATTGGACACCCCCATGTTCCTGACCACTTTAGGGGTGCTACATTACTTGTATTGTCTGTATTTAAATACAACTTTCTGTCAATGTGTTTTTATCATGTATCTATTTATATCAGAGGCCCCCAAACTGCAGCCCGTGGGCCAGATGTGGCCCTCTGCTTGCCTTTATCTGCCCCTTGGGGCACTATTTCTTCCACTGATATGGGCACTATTCCTCCACTGACCTAAAAAATGTGGTACTTATCCCCTCCCACTAACACCAGAGACAGGGAAATAATTTACCCACTGACCTCAACAATGGGGCACTGTTCGTCCCACTGACACCACTGATGTAATTTTTTTTTTATTCCCATTGACCAACAAGTCTATTGCATTGTTTACCCCCACCAATGCCAGGGCATTTTCTATTCCCACTGGCTACAGTCCGGCCCCCCTAAATTTTAAAGGTCAGTAAACTGGCCCTTTGGTTCAAAAGTATGGAGACCCCTGGTGTATATGAATATAAAGTTTTTTAAGCCTTTGTATTAATAAACGTATATATCTTTTATGTCACTTTAAACCTGTTGTTAATTGGTATCCAGATAGTCCATTTATTTTGCCAGATCCCCCCCCCCCCTTTTGAGGGTCAATTCCTCCTGTCTCCATGAATAGTCAACTCTGGCTGATGGTACCCCCTCCTTTTTTTTTAAGTGTATGTTCATCTCAAAGGTGGTTCAGTAGAGTTGAGGTCAGGGCTCTGTGCAAGACACTTTGGTTCCTCCACACCAAACTCATCAAACCATGTCTTTATGGAGCTAACTTTGTGCACTGGGGCCCAGTCATGCTTGAACAGAAAAGGCCCCCAAACTATGGCCACAGGGTTTCATGTGCACATTGCAAATGTCTAAAAGTGCCCTTCACTAGAAACAAATAAACTCCGTTGTTTAGAGGGGGTTTCCATGAACGTTTATCCATGTAGTGTAGTAAAAAATTTCCTTTGCAAATAAAATGTGCTTTAAAGTGAATCCGTACTTGCATTTGCAGGAAAAAACAATGGGTTCACTTTGACTATTAGTGCATACCTACCTTTAATTTTGCTTACGCCCAACCCCCTGTGGCTGCAGGACAGAAAAAAAAAATAATAATACTGTAAGTTCTGAATTCGTCCCACTCTTATGTGACCATGCTGAGCCATGCATCAGCACTATCACATGGAGTAAGTCCCCTGATCATCCTCCATACCTGGAAGTACTGGGTGTTTTCTTTGCTTATGGTGGCTTAACATTGAAGGCCAGGATAGATGAGTATGTGTTGTTTGGGGGGGGGGGGGGGTTAAAGAAATCATGGCGTAACTATGTATAACGTATAAACATGGACAGCTCCCGGTTTTGGTCATGGGCTCCCCATAAACCCTACAACAGTGGTAATATATAGAGTCTGGGTTCAGAATTGTCATCTTTGAGGAGATTTTATGTCGGATAATTTGACATTAAATACTGGGGTTATGGCAGCAGATAGCTGCCATAACCCCTGTATTTTTTTAAACGGCGGGCAGCCTGCTTTAACATAAGGGTGGTCCCAGCGGCAGATTCGCCGCTGGATCACCCTTATGGGCGGCGGGATAGGTGCCCCCTCCCGCCGCTTCCCGGTCATTTTCCCCGCTTACCAGACCTGCCGGCAGCGGGGAAAACTATCCGGTCTGCTGTCCCCTTAAGCAGGAAGTCGAGTGAGGGCAAGATGACCCTCGCTCCACGCTATGGCCTTAGAGGACCGGAGCGATGTCATACGTCGCTTCCTAGCAACCAATTTAAAGAGCCCCTTTTTTTTCAAGATGAAAAAAAATGACTTTTTTTTTTTTTCTCCTTTTTTAGTGTAGATGTGACATGTGAGGTCTTTTTGACCCCAGACCTGACATTACAGAGGTCCTGTCATGCTTGTTTCTACAAGGGATGTTTACATTCCTTGTAATAGGAATAAAAGTGATCAAAACATTGCAAAAAAAAAAACTGTTTAAAAATAAAAGATAAAATAAATAGGAAAAAAATCAAAGCACCCCGTCCCGTTAGCTCGCGCACAGAAGCAAACGCAGACGCAAGTCACGCCTAAATATGTAAACGATGTTCAAACCACACATGTGAGGTATCGCCACGATCATTAGAGCGAGAGCAATACTTATAGCTCCTCTGTAATTCTAAACTGGTAACATCCACGCCCCTGAGGACGTCCAGTCTATGACGAAACGTGTTGGACAGTGCCAGATGTGACGTCACCATGCCCCCAGAACCGGCTTTCTAGTGAATGAGTGTGGGGACGCCGCAGCTCCTGTTTACAGTGTCTATGGATTTTATATGCCTGATCATGCTTTATACCATGTGAGTGCAATCTTTTTTAATAAATCTGATTCCTTTACTGTTTTACGCTATGTGCCTGTATATTTCTTTATGCATGTGGCCCCTTACTATCCGGTCTAGAATGCCTTCCTGGTACTACTTCCTTTGAAAGTGATACTACACCACATTAAAGCAAATACCTGGCAACCTCCTTGTATTATGTCAAGCGTTTAGTGGCCTCTCCATTGGTTTGGGCGACTCACGCTATCTGGTAAGCTGCTAATTGGTGTGCTGTGCCTTTCATGGGTGATCCTTCCCTGTCAAGAAATACGGAGTGTATCCGCATGCTGGGACTTGGATAAACAGCGAGGACCAATGCGCTACCTACAAGGGGTCCGACTCAACTTGTGGTTCCTTCCTCTTTTGCACAATTTTCTTAATTTTCCTTTTTCATCTAAGGACTAATATATGGACTTATCATTGTTTTATTCACTGTCATGACTATTGTATTTTGATATTTACTGTGGATAGCGCTACACATGTTTAAAGTGTCGTCTATGGGGATTTTTATTGTTTGTCGCCATTCCGCGAGTGTGCGCAATTTTGAAGCATGACATGTTGGGTATCTATTTACTCAGCGTAACATTATCTTTCACATTATAGAAAAAATTGGGCTAACTTTACTGTTTTCTTATTTTTTCATTTTAAAAAAAATATTTTTTTCCCCCACAAATTGTGATTGTAAGACCGATGCGCAAATACGGTGTGCTAAAAAATATTGCAACAATCTCCATTTTATTCTCTAGGGTCTCTGCTATAAAAAAAAAAATATATATATATATATATATATATATATATATATATATATATATATATATATATATATATATATATATATATATATATATATATATATATATATATATATAATGTTTGGGGGTTCTAAGTAATTTTATAGCAAAAAGAAATGATTTTAACTTGTAAACAACAAGTGTCAGAAAAAGGCCCAGTCCAGAAGTGATTAAATTGCTTTTTGGCAGCAGGTCTAGGAACTAGAACACACACAGCTGCACATACCAAGTTCTCGGCGCATGTCACAATCTGGAAAGGTTTTTTTTTTTCAGGTGCCCGAAAATCTTCAGTATATTGTAAGGCGCTTTGGGGATTTTCCTCATTGTCAACCGTTGCATACCAAAGGTGGAGGGATTTGGGAACTCCGGTGACTGCGGCAATGACTGGTATTGCTAAGTGCTTAGAAGGAGCCTTGCTTTCCTGTGCAAAGTAAGTTGTGGCTGTGACTGGTGCACTTTAAGATCTCAAGTTACTAAACTGTTACCTTTAGTGAATCTGCTACTAACGGTTTCCTATTATAACTTCTCTCTGACAAGACCATAAGCATAAAATACAAACATTGTATAGGGAGAGTTATGGCAACAGGTGCATTGCGAAATTGCAACAAAGCTGTTTCGGCATTTCTACAAATAGGTTAGGTCAACAGCACCAGGGTGACAGAATGCCACAAACCTAGGTCATTGTGTTACTAAATGTCAATCGTAGGATATTTTTTTCAGTGTTGAAAGAGTCATTCACAGGACACCCAGCCACCTTGTTTTGGGTAAATCATAGCCTGGCAGAAAGACAACAGAACTACTTCTGTGGATGGAGCATTCCTGACCACTACATATAGTAATGGGACAAGGCCAGCTAGAGCCCATGCCAAACTGCGCCCCCCCCCCCCTACAAGATGTATAAGTATCATGGGTTAGCAAAAATCCCCCTGTCACCCCCTCTTACCGGCTGGCACATGCACACAGTGGGCAGCTGGCTGTGAAGCCCCAAGGAATCACAGCCGGCTGCCCACAGTAAACATACCAATGAATAAATAGGGGTAGGGAATTGGCGCTGCCCAATAAGGGTAAGTATAAAAAAGATGTAATGTAGTGGTTACCACTGGTATAAAACTATGCAAGAATAAATATCTATACACTGCATAAAAATACACATAAATCATACAGTAAACATCCACGTTGTAAATAACTGTATAATTAATAAATATTCACCACATAAAAATGTACGAAAAACCTAGAATCAATATCCACAATGTGATATAAAGTGCTTAGTATTGTGGTAGGATGAAAGCAAATAAAGTGAACCTGTGGTATAAGGTGCAACAATATGTATCTATAAAAGATATAATTATATAATATATATATATATATATATATGATGTGAAGAAAAAACTGCGCTGGTCTGTGATATGCTGCTACCCGATGAAAATGATAGGTGATAAAATAATGGGTGGTGCGCTATATCAATATATTGAGTGTATATTCCAAACAATAACAATCAATACAAAAAACAACCTCAAATATAAACAAAATGTATAGGTGCAAAAAGATAAATGGTGAAAAAGTCCCAAGACACAACTGTGTTAATAGTAGGACCACCAACAGTGGTGTGTTGGTGACAGGTGAATATGTATTCCAAACAATACCAATCAATACATAAATAAAATATATATAGGTGCAAAATTATATGGTGTAAGAAGTCCCAAGACACAACTGTGTCAATAGTAGGACCACCGACAGTGGTGTGTTGGTGATAGGTGATAGTTAATTCAATTAGTGCGTTGAAGTTCCCTCCACCTGCTGGAATTCCTCCTTACCGGACGGAATAGAATAAGTGCTTTTCTATGGTGAAAATAAACGATCCTGGTGCCCAAACTGAACGAAGTGCTCCCCACCGTGCATTCACAAGAGCCCGTCAGGCCTCTTACCGGATAAATAGGGTTATCATGCACTGCTCACTGCTCTCAGATCCAACCGATATTGGCAGCCACAATGGATGTAGAAGTCATATACCACTCCACTGTTCACAGTCGGGTAGATTTCTATGTTCAGACAGTACTCATGGCCACTTGTTATAGGTGATTAAGAGGATCGTTTCGCTCCAACATTACATGTAAAAGAATAACTGCCCATGGTGCATTACCCTTGACATTACTTTATTAGAATAAAAGATTGCACTTACATGTATGAGGAATAGACTTCACATAGGATTACAAAGCGTTGAGGAATTCCTAAATATTGCCTGGGTCCGGCTGCAGCTCGGATCCTAGGCGATGTGGTGACGGCACGCCTCCTGCCTGACGCGTTTCCTCCGATTGGCTATCTTCAGAGAAAGGAGGTTCTCGCGCGCCGTCACTTCCGTCCTTTTTATTCTAAAGGGAGCCGCGTCACTTCCGGTGTCTGCAGAGGAGGCGCCGGAAGTCTCTTACGGGTCCCTCGGCTTCAAATTCTTAAATGTATCTCAAATTACCATGACAGTGATCGAATCTTGAGATGGTTTAGTAGTAATTGAAACTGGAACCGTTCCCCATCAATACTTTTAATACATCACAAATTGCTATGTATCGACTCATCTCAATCTACCATCTGCTAAAATTTAAATATTCAATGTTGGGTATACTGTAAACTCTCGATAGAGAGTATAATCTGTCCACATTTAAAATTGGGATAAAATCTTTCATAAAATAACTTTATTTAAATGTCAACCTTGACACCGGAAGTGATGGGCTCGATACTCCTATAATTAGGAATTTGTTGACATATGGCAATGGATATATATTAAAAACTTAAAGCCGAATTTCAGCATGATGTCATACTAAAATATATAAAATGGATAAAACACCTCTATATAAATACATATTTATAAAATGATAAAAATTCTTAACATACCAGATCTCTTTGTGTAATCTGAATATGTATATGTATAAAAAGTGACATGCTGGAAGGTATAGATTTTATACTAGCTATGTGTTAACTGTTGTTAATATGAGAGTTGATATCCCAGTCTATGTTATGGCCTCTGGGTCTGTAACATTTTAGCTCGTAAATCCAAAAGGTCTCACGTCTCGAAATTGACCTTTGTAGATTGCTACCTCTCCAATGTGGGATGTGTTTCTCAATAACCGTGATTTTGAGCTTTTTTGGGTCTTTGTTATGGCAGGTAGCATAATGTTGAGAAACACTATGCCCTGGGAATCCATTGTGGATATTTGTTAAGTGTTCTCCAACACGAATGCCTGCTGTTCTAATAGTCCTACCTACATATTGTAGGTTACATTCGCATTGTAGTAAGTATATTACTCCTTTGGTATCACATGTGATAAACTCCCTGATGGGATATTCTTTCCCTGTGGTAGTGGAAGTAAATTTATTGGTTCTCAATGTGATTGCTTCTGTGCATATACGACACCTTTTGCAGGGATAGAAACCCTTCATATTTGGGAATATCTCCATCTTGAGAGGTCTTTCGACTGGGTTTCTGGCTATTAGCTCCTTCAGGTTAGTCGCCTTCCTGAAGATTATTTTAGGTTGGGCCGGTAAGACTTGCCCCAAAATTTTGTCCTCTTGTAGGACACCCCAGTACTTCCTAAAAACATAATTGAGCCACTTATAATTGCTGGAGAACTTAGTGGTGAACGCATATTCAAAGTGAGGAGAAATTGAAGTATTTTTACATTTTGGTTCCACTAAGTTCTTTTGCTCCATGGGGGTGACACTTTCGATCTCTTTGTCCAACTCAGAGGTGTCATACCCTTTTTCCACGAACCTCTGCTTCAGGGTTCCTACTTGTTGTTGGAAATCTTCCTGTGTGGTACAGTTCCTGCGGATCCTTCTAAATTGACTTCTAGGTACTGAGCCAAGCCATTTGGGATGATGGCAACTATCGATAGCTATAAAGCCATTTCTATCAGTTGGTTTAAAGAAAGACCTGGTTGCAAAGCCCGAGTTTTTACGATAGATCACCAAATCAAGAAAATTAATGGAGGTATTGCTGTATTGGTAGGTGAATCTAATACCCCAGTTATTACAATTGAGGTTGTCCATGAACTTTTTCAACGATATTTCATCTCCTTGCCATATCAGCAGTGTATCGTCAATATACCTCCTCCAAATGACCAGTTCTTTAACACGATTGGTGAAAATATTCCGGTCCTCGGAATATTTGTGTGTAAGGGGTTAGCTCGGTAGCGGGTGAGGGTGACCCTCTGGGTGGGTTTGCTACACAGAGAGACAGCCGAGGAGTGGTTGAAAACAACGGTCTATGGTGTATTCTTCCAATTTGCTGGAAACAAGTGCAAGCATCCAAACAGCATAAATCAAACAAAACATAAAATAAACCCTGGCCACTTGGGGCGTCTACCTTCACAACATAGGAACCTACCTATGGTGTCTGTCCCAACCTACTGCTGGGCAGACACTGCTGGTCATACAGCAGAAAACCAATAGTCTATTTGTTTTTCTTTTCACACAGAAAAAGTCAACACCACCTCACCTTCAGAAGTCAACTTATAGAGGCCTTAATTGCCTCATTCTAAATAGCTGAAGCTTTCCAACGTCCTAAACCTTTCTGGCTACCTCCGCAGCCGACACCTGATAGTAATTGGTGAATTGTCTAAACAAGGCAGAAATGTATCTCCCGTCTGTGACAACACCCACAGATTTACCTGACTTCCTGTCACAATATATATATATATATATATATACACGTGTGGTGGATCGTGAGGGGTGTGGTAGAGGCTATATAAAACGCATATCTTGGTGACAATCCATAAGTGTACAAAATAAAAAATACAAGAACAGAATATCGATAGTAAATTGATGAGTGCAGCAGTATGACACCTATATAAGATGTACAGACTGGGAAAGGTGCAAGGTGAAAATATGGATATAAAGTGCAAAAGATCAATACATGGATGGATCCTTTAATTAATATAAGGTGCAAGTGTAAATATACACCCTAACTAATACTAGGTGCATAAATCATGAAAGAAAATGCATAGGTGAAAGTGCTCAATCTTCTTGTGGCAATCCCAGATATCTTCATGTTACAAAGTGGGGTGCCTGGGGTGATTATGAATAAGACTGCACTCACCAGAGTGCCTAACCCCACACAGGGGTATTAGGCAGGGTATATTAAAGCTGTATACCACAGCGTGGAGGTAGCTGCTCCTGCAAATCCCAGGTACTACTCCTACTTCAATAATCCTCAATATCAGGAGGGGGGGGGGCGCAATCCTGCTCCTCAGGGTTCAGTGTACTCCCAAGTTAGGCTCCGGTAGTAATATGTATGGAATGAATAAGGGGGGGACACATAGTGTGATACCGTAATAAGAATTTATTTAAAGCTCACACAGTAGAGGTACTCACATTTCGATTAGTAAAACCAGGCATTAAAAGTGCATCACTATGAGCGAGAACCGTCCATGAACCGTCCGTGACACAGTTCCGGAACGCAATGCGTTCCACTAATGCTCCGGATCAGGAAGTGACGTAACCACGCCGTACGCGTTTCGTCATAGACGTCTTCAGCAGCCGTTGACCCTCAATTGGGTCAAATGTGGCAAATTCGAGGTGAGTATAGGGTCCTGGGTAATCTGGTCAATATAATCCAAGCAACATGCTCTCTTCAAATGATAATTATTGGTTCCTTAACGGGCTCAGCCCAATTAAAAAGGACAAATCATAATGAAGTACTGTATAAAAGTTTTATTAATAAAATGTAGGCAAGAATACTCAAAGAAGTTGTGTAAAATAAGCAGTCAAACAAATGGCAAGCTACTTCCTGGAATGCCGCCTTTAAGTTCCACTGAGAACCAGGAAGTGACGTAGATGGTTAGAGTACATTGGAAGTTGCGTCAACGTGTCATCAAAGGACATCTTATATAGGGATAAGTATAAGGGTCAGGGGAGATAAGTATAAATCCTCCTTTCCCAAATCATCTTCCCGGAAAGCAGGTGAGAGACAGGTACCTCCTCCAACAGGAAATTGAAAAGGAAGTCCCTCTGCCGAACTGGTCAGTAAAGCCAGTCCCCCACCCATCCCCTTTCTTTTACCTCACCCTCCTTTAAATGGTGAGACTCTCGTCCATCTTGGCCCCACAGCTCCTTCCTCTTTACAGGCAGGAGAAGCCCTTGGGCCCACTCCATTTTCAGTATCTGGAATTTACCCTCTTGGTTGACCAGCCTGGGCTAATATGGTCCCTTTCGAATCCACCCGATTTTACCCCGAAACAGAAATGGAGATATCCAGGAATTTGTTTTCGGTCCTGGCACTAATGAGTGCTCTACCAGTGTCTGTCACATGTAAGCAGGGCCGGATTTCCCAATAGACACCGTAGGCATGTGTCTATGGACGCCCTTCCTAGAGGGACACCCATCTGTATGAGTTTTTTATTTTAACCTTTTCGCTGCCCTAACAGTGGGGAGGGGTTTCACACACAATCAACCTGTCAGGTGGAAGCATTTGGGTGGCTGTGCTGCCGTCTGATTTCTCCCAGCCCCCCTGATACCAGCACCCCCACCATGTATTCTGGGCTCCACTTGCCCATCTGTGGGCCTAAGACTGACATGGTGGGTGGAGGGGAGGGATGTATTGCAATGCGATCTGCATTGCAATACATTCAGTGGAGCACAGAGACCCTGCATGTCTCATTAAAGAGAGAACCTGTAATGCTAGATTCACTAAAATCTGCAGCCAGCTACAATTTTCTATGCCAAATTGCTGGCATCCATGACAATAAGATTTTGTTTGTAGACCGGACTTTCCACTATCATCCTCTTCCTGCACTTGAAATTGGCTCGCTGCCTGTCCAGGAACTCTGCACAGAGTCTGAGGTCATAGGCAGATTGTTACCATAGATTATAGCAACCGTTCTCCACCAAGGTTCCTTGAGCTGTGAAAGATTATTTTCCTATTGGATGATGCCTGCATAGTTCCCGGTGCTATGCCGCTTGGCAGACCCAACAAGATGACACCAATAATCTTCTTAGCTGTCTGTAAGGGTGGCTTTCCAACCACCAATATAATTGGTAAATAAATGGGACATTCTTCCCACTGGCCACCAATGTAAGGGACATTCTTCCCACTGACCACCAATGTAAGGGACATTCTTCCCAATGACCACCAAAGTAAGGGGCATTCTTCCCACTGACCACCAATGTAAGGGACATTCTTCCCACTGATCACCAATGTAAGGAGCATTCTTTCCACTGAGCACCAATGTAAGGGACATTCTTCCCACTGATCACCAATGTAAGGAGCATTCTTTCCACTGATCACCAATGTAAGGGACATTCTTCCCACTGACCACCAATGTAAGGGACATTCTTCCCACTGACCCCCAATGTAAGGAGCATTCTTCCCAATGACCACCAATGTAAGGAGCATTCTTCCCACTGACCACCAATGTAAGGGACATTCTTCCCACTGACCACCAATGTAAGGGACATTCTTCCCACTGACCACCAATGTAAGGAGCATTCTTCCCACTGACCACCAATGTAAGGGACATTCTTCCCACTGATCACCAATGTAAGGGACATTCTTCCCACTGACCACCAATGTAAGGGACATTCTTCCCACTGACCCCCAATGTAAGGAGCATTCTTCCCACTGACCACCAATATAAGGAGCATTCTTCCCACTGACCACCAATGTAAGGGACATTCTTCCCACTGATCACCAATGTAAGGAGCATTCTTCCCAATTTTGTTTATTAAAAGTCTTGCAATCAATAAGCATAAAATCAATATACATAAATAAATATATACATATTTACATGAAAAGGGGAAAAAAATACATAGCAAATTCTGCTCTCAAATAAAGACTGCCTTTACAGCAAAAACAAAACTCACATCATGAAACACATCATTACCGGGAAAAATAATCTTAATAAGACTCACACCACCACACCAGACATCAAACCTGCGAGGTCAAGAAACAAAACCACCCCCATTATGCATGCAGCCCTTCTTCAAAAATGAAGATATTAACCAACAAAAGCTAAGGGCGTGAAAGAAATAGCATAGGAAAAAAGCTTTTCACCCAGAGATGGACAGTTCACCAAAAGCAGGTCTGATATTCCTCCACGCCCTTATCCAGACCGCTCGAGGCTCCCTGCCCTTCTCAAGACCCCGAATCTTCCCAACCTCACCAAGAATATCGTACACCACCACCTCGACAGGGAGGACTTTCTTCCGCAGGGTAATCTGGCACCGTGCATTCCACGTGAAGTAACGGACAACTATACTAACTAGAAAAAGTGTATCCAAATCAAAATCCCAGCGAGTCGGGAATGCCCCGTACACCCACTCCGCATAACTCATGCGATAGAGAAAGGGGATGCCTAGAGCCCTCCCCACCCTTTTATACACCTCTATGTTAAAGGGACACTGGAGCAAAAAGTGGTCCATAGACTCCACTTTACCAACACACTCCGCTCTAGGACAATCCCGATCATCCACAGGGCGATGCTTCAGGTTCCCTCTCACATAGAGCCTTCCATGGAAAGCGAGCCAGGCTTGATCCCTAAACTTCAAAGGGATTCTTCCTAAGTTAATTAAACGCAACCCCTCCCTCATTACGGGGCCTGGGCAATCCCTTAAGGTCAGCGACACACTGAAAGCAGAGCCCAAAATCCTCTTCTCCAGAAGCTTTCTGGGGAGGGACTTGATATCCCCCACTGTCATCTGCCACTGCCTAAGTATTTTCAGACACGGGGCAACATAAGCCGGAAGCTTGCCATGTCGGACTCTCAGACTTTTCACTGGCCCGCCATCTTCCCAGCATCGCAGAAAAGGCCTAAACCAAGATTGAAAAATACCCACCCATCCCGGCGGGGTCTCTGCTAACATATTACCAAGATTATACTTTAAAAAAAGCAGAGAAAAGAAAACTATAGGGTTGACCATTCCTAGACCACCCTCCCGCCTGGACAGGTAAGTTACATTGCATTTGATCAGGTTCAGCCTATTTCCCCATAACAGTTGGAAAAAGCAGCTGTACACCCTTGCATAGAGAGATTCCGGCAAGATACAGACAAAGCTGACATATAAAAAGATTGGGATCAGGTAAGTTTTAATCAAGTCAACCCTTTCCCTCAAGGAAAGTTTCCATTTCTTCCAGCTTGCCACCTTGGCATTGGCATTCAACAACCTGCTTTCCCAATTTCGATGACCATAGTCACCAGGACCAAATTTGATGCCCAACACTTTAATTTCCTGCTGGGGCTCTGGGAAGGCATCCGGAAGTTCGAAGCTTTCACCCTCCTCACCCATCCAGAAAACTTCACTCTTTTCATGATTGATTTTAGAGCCAGAAGCCTCAGTGTACTGCTCTATCACAGAGACCACCTCCTGCGCCTCCTCCATCCCAGAGATAATAACAGACACATCATCGGCATAGGCCACGACCTTCAAAGGCGGCACACCAGCAATGCCCAAAGGCACCCCACACAACGATCCACTCTCTAACCTTCTTATGAAGGGGTCGATTGCGAATACATATAGCAGGGGGCTCAAAGGACACCCCTGGCGCACACCAGAGCCAACCTCAAAAGGCCGTCCAACCCAACCATTAACAAGTGGGAAGCTCTCAGCCCCTTTATATAATGTTTTCAGCCAATCAATAAACCTCCCCTGCAGGCCGTATCTACCAAGTAGCAAATACAGGTACTCATGATTGACTCGATCAAAAGCCTTCGCCTGATCCAATGCCAGCAAGTACTTTCTCCATCCAGCAGCCCTGCATCGCTCCAAAGCCTCCCGGACAGCTAAAATTGCTGAAAAGGTACTTCTGCCCTGGACCGAGCAGTGCTGATGATTGGACAACAAATCGCCTGCTACTGACGACAAGCGCCAAAAAAGAATCTTCGCCAAGATCTTTCTATCAACATTGAGAAGACTGATGGGGCGCCAGTTCTCAATTATTGAGGGGTCTTTACCTTTTGACAGAAGAATCACAGCGGATTGCCTCATGGAGGGAGGGAGAGAACCCTCTTCTAAACAGCTGTTATAAACCTCCGCTAAAAAGGGAGCCAGAATGGACTTAAAACACTTGTAAAATTCAGCTGTCAACCCATCTGGCCCAGGCGACTTTTTGGTAGCCAGCTTCTCTATAGCACGAACTACCTCATCCGCTGAAATTGGTTCTGTCAAATCCATCAAAGGCAATGTATCATTTCCCAATCCTGGAGTAGAATCCAGAAAGCTTTCCATCCTGTCCCGACTAAGGTCCTTTCTTCTCAGAAGGTCTGCGTAATATGACCTGAAGATCTCCAGGATCCCTGATCTGGACTTCACCAGGGAACCTG
Source organism: Pelophylax lessonae (assembly GCF_965119305.1). NCBI lineage: Eukaryota > Metazoa > Chordata > Amphibia > Anura > Ranidae > Pelophylax > Pelophylax lessonae. Next base: position 303,622,636 of record NC_138773.1, on the reverse strand, counting down.
TACTATCCCTCAGACCTATGACCGTCTTAACTGCTATGCCTTGCTTACAGTTCTGGTAAGGATCAGGCAAGTGATATTTCCCATAATCTCTCTCCAGAACCAAGGAGGCACGCCGGTCGTATTGACACTTCCTAAGAAGAAGCTTTACCTCCGAGATCTCCCCTGGATCTCCTCCATACGAGACAAGACGATCAAGCTTCCTCCACAAATGCTGGTAGGCAATATACATACCAAGCTGTTTCTTCTTACTTATGGCCTTGAAAAGTCCAATCGCCCTTTGTTTCACAAGCTCCCACCACTCTGACTTACTGCTGCAAAAGTCCAGAATAGAAACCTGTGCCTGAAAAAAATCATCAAAGGATTGTCTTACCTCTACATCTTCCAGGAGAGCCGAATTCAGTTTCCAGGTACCCCTTCCCCTGGGTGGAGTGTCCGAGGCATTCAGAGTCACAGACAGCATACAGTGGTCAGAGAACTCCACCGCCCTCAAATCAGGAGCCGAGAAAGCAGAGTTCTCCTTTAAAAAAAACCTATCTATCCTACTCTGACTATTCCCTCTCTGAAACGTGAATCCCGTGCTGCCAGGGCAGTGCTTAATGTGCACATCTACCAGGCCTGCTTGTCTAACCATATCTCTAAGAAAAACGCTATCATAACCCAGCCTGTCTATGGAGACCCTCCTGTCTTCAGGCCTAATTATGGTGTTAAAGTCACCTCCAAACAGGGCCGGACTGGCCTATCGGGATACCGGGATATTTCCCGGTGGGCCGCCGGCCCTGGGGCCGCATTAAAGATAGGGCCGCTTTAAGCAATTGGGGCCGGCCGCTTTAAGCAGTGGGGCGGGGACCGCACGGCCGCGCCGCTGTGTTGATGGCCGCTGCGCTCCAGAGTGACTTGACGGTCCGATATACTTTTACGTCAGCCGCTGTGAGCGGCATGACGTCACATCCGGCGGGGGCGGGCGGCTGCGCGGAGGACGGATCGACTGACTCAAGACTGTCACGGCGCCAATGGATCCATCATCCCGGACCCTACCACACAGCGAGACGTGCCAACAGCAGCATGATGGCAAGTCAGTGAGGTGAGTCACACTGGAGTGAAGACAGAGAATGAATGAGCGGCTGCGGAGCAGAGCCTGGGACAGGCAGCCAGAAAGAGTAAATTGACTGGAGGGGTACCTCGTCCTCTTGCATTTGGGGGGGGGAGGGGGGGAATCAGAGCCCCTACTACAATGCTAACCTCCCCCCTCCCCCAATACAATGCTGGCCTGACTTGCCCCCCCTCCCCCTTATACAATGCTTATCTGCCATCCCCCCTGGGGCCCCCTCCTCCTAATACAATGCTGTCCCCCCCCCTAAATTTAGGGGGAGGGGGGGAAACAGCATTGTATTAGGGGGAGGGGGCTGGGGGGTCATCATTTTATTAGAGGGAGGGGGGTTAGCATTGTATTAGGAGGAGGGGAACAGCATTGTATTAGGGCCCCTAATAATTCTGGCAACTCCTATACCATGTCCTCAGCCCCTGACAACTCCTATACAATGTCCTCAGCCCCTGACAACTCCTATACCATGTCCGCACAGTCTCTGACAACTCCTATACCATGTCTGCACAGCCTCTGACAACTCCTATACCATGTCCGCACAGCCCCTGACAACTCCTATACCATGTCCTCAGACCTTGACAACTCCTGTACCATGTCCGCACAGCCTCTGACAACTCCTATACCATGTCCTCAGCCCCTGACAACTCCTATACCATGTCCGCACAGCCTCTGACAACTCCTATACCATGTCCGCACAGCCCCTGACATCTCCTATACCATGTCCTCAGCCCCTGACAACTCCTGTACCATGTCCGCACAGCCTCTGACAACTCCTGTACCATGTCCGCACAGCCTCTGACAACTCCTATACCATGTCCGCACAGCCCCTGACATCTCCTATACCATGTCCTCAGCCCCTAACAACTCCTATACCATGTCCGCACAGCCTCTGACAACTCCTATACCATGTCCTCAGCCCCTAACAACTCCTATACCATGTCCGCACAGCCCCTGACAACTCCTATACCATGTCCGCACAGCCTCTGACAACTCCTATACCATGTCCGCACAGCCCCTGACAACTCCTATACCATGTCCTCAGCCCCTAACAACTCCTATACCATGTCCGCACAGCCCCTGACTACTCCTATACCATGTTCGCAGCCCCTGACATCTCCTATACCATGTCCGCACAGCCTCTGACAACTCCTGTACCATGTCCGTACAGCCTCTGACAACTCCTATACCATGTCCGCACAGCCTCTGACAACTCCTATACCATGTCCTCAGCCCCTAACAACTCCTATACCATGTCCGCACAGCCTCTGACAACTCCTATACCATGTCCGCAGCCCCTGACATCTCCTATACCATGTCCTCACAGCCCCTGACAACTCCTATACCATGTCCGCACAGCCCCTGACATCTCCTATACCATGTCCGCACAGCCTCTGACAACTCCTATACCATGTCCGCACAGCCCCTGACAACTCCTATACCATGTCCGCACAGCCCCTGACAACTCCTATACCATGTCCGCACAGGCCCTGACAACTCCTATACCATGTCCGCACAGGCCCTGACAACTCCTATACCATGTCCGCACAGCCCCTGACAACTCCTATACCATGTCCGCACAGCCCCTGACAACTCCTATACCATGTCCGCACAGCCCCTGACAACTCCTATACCATGTCCGCACAGCCTCTAACAACTCCTATACCATGTCCGCACAGCCTCTAACAACTCCTATACCATGTCCGCACAGCCCCTGACAACTCCTATACCATGTCCGCACAGGCCCTGACAACTCCTATACCATGTCCGCACTTTTACCACTTTTAACTAGAATTTGCTCTTTTATATATAAAGCCCTATATGCTTTCATATCTATCTTCTCTATGATAATACCCTCTTCAAATCTGCTTTAAAATGCATGGTTTTCCCTTTTATGAACAAGAAAATAATGGCATTATGCTGTTGGGCCGGTATAATAATGCTATGGGGCTGGTATGAAATTTTTTCCAGGGCTGAATTTTATTCCCAGTCCGGCCCTGCCTCCAAAGACAACCTGCTGGGATGTAAAAAGGAAGGGCTTGATCTTTGTGAAGAGGCATTTCCTGTCCCATTTTGACTGCGGTCCATAGATATTGATCAGGCGCAGGTCCTGCCCCCTAACAGAGACATCTAAGACCATGCATCTCCCCATTTCTACCTCAATTATCCGCCGGCACGTTACCATATCGGTTTTAAAAAGAACCGCAACTCCGCTGCAAGGCTCAGCCGCAAGAGACCAAAAGGAGGGACCGCATCTCCACTCCCTTTTTGCTAGATGGACATCGGCCAAAGTATTGAGCCAGGTCTCTTGCAAAAATAAAATCTCAGCATCAAACTCACTGAGCAAAAATAAGGCAATATCACGAGCTCTTGCAGATTTCACGCTGGCGACATTAATGGTCGCCACCTTTATCAGAGCGGGCACTGCCATCAGGATGATTGGGGTAGTCGTTTCTTAACCTCCACCACACTCTCATCACCCGAAGCAGCTCTCTTTACACTATGTGACTCCCCCTCATCCATAGATGATAAAGAAGTAGATAAATCGGATACTAACTCCTCCCCTGATAAAACCGAAAATGTGTTGCCAAGAGGAACCCCTCCTGGCTCTAACTGTAAGGAAGAAATGACCGCTTTACTGGTTTTCCTCTTTTTCTTTTTCTTCCTCTTTGTCCTCTCCCACCCCTCATCATCCGAATCCTGCACAACAGAGGGTGAGACATGGGACATGGACACCCCTCCCTCAACCCCATCGACCCCACCACCATCCAGCACCCCTGCACCCTCTTGGCCGCGTTTGCGGTGTCGAGAGACAGGGACTGGAGGTGGAGTAGACCGAGGGGGAAGATCCACTATACCCGCCCCCCCAGCAGCTTCCGCTAGTCTGGAGGATCTACGCACAGTAGATGTAGGAACAGCAGGAGGGACAGACTCAGGGACCACATCACTAGGGGAAACAGAATCTGACACAACAGACACAGGAAGGACAGACTCAGGGACCACATCACCAGGGGAAACAAAATCTGACACAACAGACACAGGAAGGACAGACTCAGGGACCACCTCACTAGGGGAAACAGAATCTGACACAACAGACACAGGAGGGGCAACAACAATTTCCTCTCTAACTTCAGCTGCTTCATCTTCTTTATCAAGCCTCTGCAGCTCAGTCTCCAATCCTGGCAAGTTATGCAGTGCCTCTGGGCACTGGCTATATGGATGACCCAGCTGCTGGCACAAATTGCACCGAATCTGGGTGCATTCTCTGGCCAAATGGCCTAAATCCTGGCACAGTGAGCACTTCTTGTGGGTGCAGGACGATGCAAAGTGGCCTTTATCACCACATTTATTGCACACCTTAGGCTGACCTTGGTAGAAAATGGTCAGCCTATCCCTACCCAGAAAGGCTGAGCAGGGAAGGTGCTGAACTACATCGCCCAGCACCCCCAATTTAAGTGACACTGTCCAGGCCCCTGTCCATATCCCATGCTCATCAAGGACCTTCCGCAGTGGAGTGAGGACCTCGCCATATCGGCGTAGCCATACTAATAAATCAGCCTCTGGTATGGATTCGTTACGCACCAAGATGGTCACCGACTTTATCAGAGGCTGTCTTGAGATCACCTTTGGCACCAAACCACTCCACTGCTGAAGGCCCTTGCACCTCCTAAATCTCTCCCAAAAGAGATCCAAACTCTCAGGTTTCACAAACGATAAATCAAATTCATAACTTCCCACCGGGCAAATCAAAGCAAAAATGTCACAGGCTTTAAACCCCATTTCCAAGACCAACTCGGCCACTCTCCCCCTTACTGGCGGCGTTCCATCGCCCTCCCACCGCAACTGAACCACATTCCTCCTCCTATACCCACTAACCAACCCCCCAACAAACCTCCTTGAATTGCGATTATTAACCGAAACCCCACCACCCACCCTGGTGTGACTCCCCAAAACTGAAGCATAGCTTCCAACATTCCTCCCAGCAGAAAATCCATCAGTTTGTTTTGAAACATCCGACACAGACATAACAGATAACGATTGTACAGATCCGGGATTGATCTGTACAACCGATAAATCTTTCCTCTGCTGAGCAGGAGGAGAAATGTCATTTCTATTTTTCCCAGCAATATTATCCCCTTCACCACCACCCACCACATTCATTGCTTTATGATTATTGTCATTTTTAATACTTGCTGGGATATTTGTTGTCTTCACAGCAGAATCCATAGTTGGTGCTGCACTGTTAAGAGATTCAGCTGTCATCTTCTCTTCCCCTGGGACAGGGTTTTCAGCTGTGGAAATGGAATTCCGTTCTAGCACAGCAGCAGGTAAAACACTGCAGGTAACTTCCATGGCTGCTTCCATTCCAAAAACAGCAGCATGCTGATCCCCTCCCCCACCAGCAAACAGCTGGTCAATCAGCCCTGAAACACTGGGAAGCTCTGGTGAAAGTGAAACAGACTCCTTGGAGCTGGCAGCCATTTTGCTTTCAGAGGGACTACTGGTCTCAGCCAGACCAGCAAAATCCATGTCTGGGGTGTTAGATACAGGTCCATCCACATTCACCTGATGGTCCGGGGATTTCACGGTCAGGGATTTTCCCTGCATGTCTGTACTGGTTGTGTTCACAGCAGAATCTCCAATAGGTAGCTGTAGGCAAAGCTCCTTCTCACCTGGGACACCATCCACTACAGCAGGTGGGGCAGACATGTTGGATGGCAGCATGGTATACTGGGATTTCTCCACCAGTACTGGCTTTGCTGGTTTGTATCTCCTCTGCCCATCCACAGGGATTTCTGATGGATCATCAGTGAATGCAAACTTATCTGCTCTCAGGGGGGACTCCATCTCCTGGATAAATGTCAGGGATCCATGCCCACTCTCAACCCCCTGGCTGGTTGCCGCTGGCGATTCCCAGTTCTGGCATGGGGGGAGAGGTGCAGAGGCAGATGGAGCCTGGTCATCCATTAACTGAGGCTGCTGATCCACAGAGCTTGCTGATGTTTGGCTGGCAAATCTCCTCTCATTATCAAATTTTTCTTTAAACACTCCGCTTCTATCTTTCAACTTTTCCAACAATAAAGATTGTTTCTTTACCTTATCTTCCAGATCCTGTAACTCAGGCTTCATGGCTGTACGATTTTTACTCCAGGCCTGGCAGTATTTGGCTCTGAAGGATTTATGTTCAGCCTTCAAAACTTTAAGCTTTTCTTCAGCTCTTCCAATCGCCCTAAAACGATTGATAACCTTCTGGCTGAAGACATCCGCATTCTCATCGGGGCCTGGACCCACAGACAGGTCCTCCACCTCCTCCTCACTAGGCCCCGTGTCATCAGGGGGATCCCTCCCAGGGCCTCCCCCAGGATCAGGCATTGTTCCTGGGCCAAGCTAGCAAGCAAGGCCCAGGCTTGAAAAGGGCTGGTTCTCACAGAGAGCTCCTTGGGTGTGTCCTCCTCCTTCTTCCCACTGACCACCAATGTAAGGGACATTCTTCCCACTGACCACCAATGTAAGGGACATTCTTCCCACTGACCACCAATGTAAGGGACATTCTTCCCACTGACCACCAATGTAAGGAGCATTCTTCCCACTGACCACCAATGTAAGGGACATTCTTCTCACTGACCACCAATGTAAGGGACATTCTTCCCACTGACCACCAATGTAAGGAACATTCTTCCCACTGACCACCAATGTAAGGGACATTCTTCCCACTGACCCCCAATGTAAGGGACATTCTTCCCACTGACCACCAATGTAAGGGACATTCTTCCCACTGACCACCAATGTAAGGAACATTCTTCCCACTGACCACCAATGTAAGGGACATTCTTCTCACTGACCACCAATGTAAGGGACATTCTTCCCACTGACCACCAATGTAAGGAGCATTCTTCCCACTGACCACCGATGTAAGGATCAATTCTGGTAGAGATGATGTGCCATCAAAGTCTCTGTGAGATATAAGAAGCCAGGTGGATGATTCCATGTTGTCCTTGGAACTTAAAGTGTATCTAAAATCTAACCTTCATTTAAATGATTGTATAGTGGATATGGAATTTGGTGCCTATGCTGGGAATATATTGTTTTCTGAAGAAGTAATAACAAAGTTTGAGCCAGACAGCGAAGCTAAGGATATCCAGCATGACCCATGTGTCCGGGGTTAATGTGAGCTCTGGGTGGTGAGATGCTGAGAGTGGAGCTCAGGGATGGAATTAGCAGCTATCATATTTTACCAACATCCTAATATTCTTACTGCAACCGACGGGTCAACTTACAGCAACTGTGCCCGACCACAACTAGTATATCCGTATTACATTCCCAGCTACCATGAACAAATATTTACCCGTGTTGAATATTATTGCCCCTTTTTTTTTTTTTTTTTTTTTTTAAATATGTGTGCGCTGAATTTACAGAGGAGGCCATCACAGATGGGGTATAAGTAGGCACATTTTGCTAAACCCAATGCTTAAAGTGTTACTAAACCCACAACAGTAAAATCAGTCTGTATATGCAGTAAAGCATGCTTGTTGTACTCACTGTGGAACTTAAGGGGTTAATCCTTCACATTGTGTAAAAAGGCTGTCTGATTCTGTCTTCTCTGATCCTCCCCTTCTTCCACTGACTCCAGACCATTTCCTGATAGTACAGAGCATTAGGAGTCAGGCTGCATATGCTCAGTTTGGTGTGTATTGCTAGAGAGGTTTTTTTTTCTCGGGAGGGTGCATGTGCACCCGCGGTCGCTCCCCGTGGAGACAGAAAGGCGGTCTGCCGTTGTAAACACGGCAGACAGCTGTTCTGTCAGCAATGAACACAGGTCCCTGTGTTCAGTCAGTAAATACAACCCCCACACAGTTAGAAAGCACCCCCTAGGGACACATTAACCCTTTAATCGCCCCTGGTGTTAACCCCTTCCCTGCCAGTGTCATTATTACTGTAATAGTGCATAATTTTAGTAGGGATCGTCCGATTATCGGCAACATCAATATATCGGAGGCCGATATGCACTTTCCCTGATATATCGTAATCGGCCCCTGAGGTTACTGATATTGCCGATATTTTGGGAAAGTGCTGTACCGGAATGATGCCTGCAGCTAGAGGCATCACCCCGGTAACGGCGTCCATAGTCGACGGTCGGCTGTCTTGTAATGACAACCGATGCAGCTGAGAAGCCGCTCGGCTGTCATTACAAGGAGTGGGAGGAGATGTCCCGCGGCTCGCCCGAGTCTCCCGTCCCACCGGGAGACCCAGGCATCCTACCTGCATGGCCGCCGAAGAGAAGACCCGATCAAAGCCGCATTCGGCTCTGATCGGGTCTCCATGTAAAAACCCGGAAGTGATGTCATGACATCACTTCCGGGTACTCGGCGCCAGATTAAAAAAAAATGACAGCATTCAAAACAGCCAAACTTGGCGTTTTGAATGCTTTTAAGTGCAGAGGAGGGGTTTGGGGTCTTTAAGAGATCCACAGATCCACAACAGTACCTGTGAAAAAATAAAAAATACATTTTTTTTTAAATGTCAGAAAATATCGGCTGATACCGATATCCGATGACCAAAATATCAGTATCGACATTAAAAAAAAACAATATCGGTCGATCACTAATTTATAGCACTGATTACTGTAGTAATATCACTGGTCCCCCCAAAGGTGTCAAAAAAGTCAGTTAGGGGTCTGCAGCAATGTCGCAGTCCCGCTAAATATTGCTGATCGCCGCCATTACTAGTCGAAAAAATAAATAAAAATGACCTAAATCTTTCCCCTAGTTTGTAGACGCGATAACAAACCAATCAATATACATTTATTGGGAATTTTTTTTAACCAAAAATGTGTAGCAGAATACAAATTGGCCTAAAACGATGACTTTTACATTTTTTTTGGAATGTTATATAGCAGAAAGTAAAAAATATTGTTTGGTTTTTTTTTTTGAGAATTGTCGCTCTATTTTTGTTTATAGCGCAAAAAAATAAAAATCGCACAGGTGATCAAATACCACCAAGAAAAAGCTCTATTTGTGGGGGGGGGGGGGGGGGAAAGGACATCAATATTCTTATTTTTTATATAAATTATTTATTTTATTTGGGTACAGCGTCGCATGACCGCACAACTGTCCTTTAAAGTAACGCAGTGCTGTATTGCAAAAGAATGGCCTGGTTATTAAGGGGGTAAAACCTTCCGGTCCAGAAGTGGTTAAGAAATGCCCCAGTAGACAAGGGGTTAAGGCAATGTAGTGTTAGAACTTTCTGCTTCTATTGATTGCTGTTATCAGTAATAATATTTGTAGTCGTATTCTGCAAACTGAACTGGGTGGATCAAAGTTTCCAGTCCAGTTTGTTGTCATTTCTTTACCAGCTGTAATTATCCTGCAATCATGGGACCATTGTGACACCTTGGAGAGTCGTGGCATTAAACGCTTTCACAGTTCCATTATCTTTTGGCAAACACAATACGAATTGTTATGCGGTTATCATATGACATAAATAACTTCCCCATACAAAACAGGCAAAGGAAGAAAAACGGTTCATACGATATCTGGATGCACCGGGGACCAGTACCGGAATACTCGGCCATTGTGGGAACTTTTAACAAAACTTCTAAAGATTGGCCAGTAATATCGGCCATTGTTCCCCTTTGTGTGCGAGAAAAGAACAAAACCATTCACCAGCCAGGGAGGAGTCCCACAGTCCAGACTTTCCTTTCCGCTAATTAATGATATTAAAGTACACTATATTACCAAAAGTATTGGGACGCCTGCCTTTACACACACATGAACATCCCAGTCTTAGTCCGTAGGGTTCAATATTGAGTTGGCCCACCCTTTGCAGCTATAACAGCTTCAACTCTTCTGGGAAGGCTGTCCACAAGGTTTAGGAGTGTGTCTATTTTGACCATTCTTCCAGAAGTACATTTGTGAGGTCAGGCACTGATGTTGGAGAGAAGGCCTGGCTCGCAGTCTCCGCTCCAATTCATCCCAAAGGTGTTCTATTAGGTTCAGGTCAGGACTCTGTGTTGTAATTTGGAGGGGAGCCTACTTTGGCCATCGGGTAGGTGTGACCAAAAATCTTTTAGCCTTCTATTGTGTATACTGTAGATCTCTTCCTGCCTCTGGGTTGGACGAGAAGGCCTGGCTCGCAGTCTCTGCTCTAATTCATCCCAAAGGTGTTCTATCAGGTTGAGGTCAGGACTCTGTGCAGGCCAGTCAACAAGTTCCTCCACCCCAAACTCACTTATCCATGTCTTTATGGACCTTGCTTTGTGCAGTGGTCCAAATCATTTGGTGGAGGAGGGATTATGGTGTGGGGTTGTTTTTCAGGGGTTGGGCTTGGCCCCTTTGTTCCAGTGAAGGGAACTCTTAAAGCTGTAGTAAACTCAGACAATGAAACCACATTTAAGCAATATATATATATCCAATATGTTGTTTATAATTAAAAACCCACTAATAGTATGCTCAAAGAGCATTCTTACTATTAGAAATCATTCGATTCTGATTGTTTGTAAATTAAGTTGCGCTAAGTATGATGAATGGAGATGTAAAGTCCAAAAAGTCCCAATATTAAATGACGATGACAAAATCCTAGATGTAGTCCTGGACCAGACTCCCTTAAGGGTATAAGCTTACCAGATTCAGGTAAGAGAGAAGCAGATGCTCTATAAACCTTGTCACCTTGATAGAAGATCCAGGCCCACGTGAGCGATAGACTCAATGGTCATTGGATCATGAAAAAAATGTAAAATACGCAATAGCGTAAAACCCAACAACTAGGTGAATATCACCAATGTGACTTGAGGATAACATGTGTGTAAATTAAACCACCACCAAAGATCACTATTGTCAGTGAACAAGTGTAAATGAGGAAATTAATATTTGTTAAATACCCCTTACCAAATAAAAATAAGGGTTAATGCAGACAAAACAATTAATATATTCCAGCTGAAGTTGCCTCTTACCAGACGACAATGATATATAAGCCAAAGTGAAAAAAACAATGATGAGAGATAAGTGTAGAACCATCACCAGCTAGATGAGCCTCTTACCATGTGAAAGCAAAACCAAGTGTGTACAAATCAAATTCCAATAAGACACCAAGATTCAGTACCGGAAAGAAATCAGTAGGGGTCGCCTCTTACCAGATCTTTTAATCAACCACGCCTGTATGTTATTCAATGGTTGGGGGCCCGACCATAGACTTGAGCAACTGATCCTCAGATGTTCCCAAAGTTCACCATTCAAAAAGAGAGAAAGAGGCTCCCATAGCGTAAAACAATAAAATTTATTCCAGATAAAAAAACAAGAACACTCAGAAACCAGGATAGAATGAGCAATTGTGTGCAGCCGCCGGCCGAACGGCTTCGCTCGCCCGCACTCTCTGGTCGCGATCGGATGACGTCAGTACGCCGTGCCCTGACGACGTTTCGTCACAGATGACGTTTTCAAAGGATTCGATTCTGATTGCTCCTGCTTGTTCCTAGCCGCCAACATCACAACTATGGTCTTCCGCGTTTCTGCAGTGCTTTATTTCCACTCTCTGTATGTTTCCCTGACCATAATCCCAAGCATGCGCATTACACGCCGTATCCGTCAATGGGGAAGGAGTCCGACAGAAGGAAATGAGACAGCCCCAGCATAGACCAAGCATTTTTCCGGCAGCCTAAGCTTGCCGGAAAATAAGGAATAACGGCGCTTGGGCAGATTACATCATTAAAAAGAAAAACAAAGATTTCTCGAAAAAGAAGCGGGTAAGAGGAGCATAAAAAAAATCGCAAAAAATACAATAGCCTGCTATTATTAATTTAAAGAAACATGATCAAAATGGGGATACAACCACTTTAAGGCATCAGCATACCAAGACATTTTGGGCAATTTCATGCTCTTAAATTTGTGGGAACAGTTTGGGGATGGCCCCTTCCTGTTCCAACATGGCTGCACACCAGTGCACAAAGCAAGGTCCATAATTAATCCCCCAAATCCCCCCAAAACACAAATGCCCCTCCTCAAAAAGATACATACATATTCGCCAGCACACCAAGCCTCTTGCACAGCAGTCCGAAGAATCTTTTTATTGCAAAAGGATCACATCAGGATAGGTGCAACGTTTCGGAGTCACGCAGGTCCCCTTCGTCAGGCATGTGACTCCGAAACGTTGCACCTATCCTGATGTGATCCTTTTGCAATAAAACGTTTCTTGGGACTGCTGTGCAAGATTCATGGTGTGCTGGCGAATATGTATGTATGTATCTGTGATAGATCCAGTGTCCAGCTGGTGATCGCTGCAGCACCCACAACAGATGTGCCTTTATCCAGGAAGGTGTGCGATGGGAATATTAACTATTCCTCCTCAAAAAGAGTCACCCCCTCCTAGCACAAATCCCCAACCCTCAAATTTCTCTTCCAAGTACACATCCCCCCCCCCCCCCCCCCACCACACTCCAAATCCTCCTTTTTGGCACAAATCCACCCGCTAAACCTCCGCTTCTAGTACAAATCTCACCAAACCCCAAACAAAAATTTCCCCTCCTAGCATATTTTTCCTCCCTTCCTTCACCATATCAGCTCTTCTAGCACAAACCCTCCTAGCACAAATCCTCTTATCCTATCCCCCCCATCCAACACAAATCCTCCTAAATCACCACTCCTAGCAATTCTTATGCCGGCTGCCGCCCTCCCCAGTTGCCCCTCCCAACAAAAATCCCCTCACCCTCAATCTCCTCACAACCCCCACCTCACATGAGACCACAGTGTCCAGGGCAGCTTCCCCTCCTGCCCACCCCTTGTCCTGGCCCTGACTTTGGGCACACTTGCTTGCCCCTCATAATGAGGGCACAGCTGGAAGGCTCCCTCCAGCCACCTTTTGGTTGCTCCTCTGTACTGGTAGGGAATTAGGAGTTTGGTCTATACCTCTTTTCTTGGACTATCCGGTACCCAGGGCAACTACAGCTAGCCAGGAGGACCTTCGTATCCCCACCCATACTCTGGGGGTGTAAGACTGGTCCAACGTCTAAAGCAGGCATGTCCAACCTGCGGCCCGGAACCGGAGGAAGGAAGTCAGGTTGGGGGCACAGCCACAGCGGCTTCCAACTAACGGTAACGGTAGGCAGAGGCTGCCTCGGAGGAGAGAGGGAGGGGGAGGCGAGCATATAAAGTGTTTCTGACTCCTACCACCATGACCACTTCAAATCACTGAAGTGGTCATGGTGGTTAGAGTGTTCCTTTAATATCTCTCAGAAGAAGTAAACCTCTCTATACTGATTCCATTTCATTTGATCATCCTCTAGTTGTGTTAAATTAGTGCGGGGGGCGCGGCGGCACGGGAATGGCTCGGCGGCGGCAGCATTTTATTACTTGTATACCTTAACTATAGTATATATTTTATATGTGGCCCGAGAAAATTTCTCTACACTCAATGTGGCCCAGAGAAGGCAAAAGGTTTGACACCCATGGTCTAAAGTCTAGCTAGCAGAGGAGACAGGAATCCAGGGCCAAGCAGGAGGAAGGCTGCAGCCCGCTATCAAGCCTCGGCCCGGTGGTTGTGAACCAATGTTCTACGCTAAACTCATTAAACCATATCCTTATAGAGCTAGCCTTGTACACAGGGACACAGTCATGCCAGAACCAAAAAGGGTCTTCACCATACTATTACTACAAGGATGGAAGAACACAATGTCTATAATGTCTTTGTATAGGGAAGTATTAGCAGTACTCTTCACTGGAAACAAAAACCTGAACTCAACCTCGGCAACCTCAACACACCTGTGGCCATAAAATCTGTCTTTATTAGAATATCAGTAACCATATACTACTATATATTGCATTTCTCAACGGATTGAAGGGCAAATGTTGATTTTTTTTATCTTAATAATGACAGAGAATTTTTTAATTATCACTGAGCAAACTGCGCTAAATGCAGCTGTCAATCACAGATACACATGGAGGGAGGGCTGTGGACATGGCCACTTCTACCAATGCAGAGGGATAATGGGGTTTACTGCGGGACAAATGATTACAATAATCTAGGTCGAAGGCCAAGTGAAATCTCAGTTTAAAGGAGCTAAATACATTGCAGAGGCATCAAAACAAAAGAGGTTCAGCCCCGGTTCACACTGATGCGGTACATAGTACGAATTTGCATTGCGATTTTTTTTTTTTTTTTTACATCGCAATGTGAATTTAGCTTAGCATGTGCAGTCTCCATGCGAATTTAGTGTGAATTTTTGAGGGGAGTGGTCACATCTTTGATTTTATTTTCTAAAAAAATGTAGGCAAAAAAAAAAAAAAGTTGGACTGTGAATTTACAGTTGGATGACTCCTCCTGTGGCCCAATTAAATGATGCAGAAACAGCTACTAAAGGCCCTGGCAGGGTATTCAGCCAGGGGCATAACTACAGGGGTTGCAATTGCAACCGGGCCCCATGCTACAGGGGGCCTGCCAGGCTCCCCTGTACACCTGGATAGGAGGGGTGGCGGGGGCAGCATGTAGAGAAATCACTGTCCTTCTTTTTCCTCCTGTAGCTGCAGGAGGAAAATGGAGGAGATTGTTTCCTCTGTATGCTGCCCCGCCACTCCTCCTATCCAGTTCACTTGTGTTCTGCTGTCTCTGGGCCCCTGTGTGCTCCCCCCCCCCCACTGTGCTCCCTCCCCTCTCCTGCCCGCTGCTGCAGGGGATGTTTAGAGAACCAGGAAGGGGGTAGGTAAATATCTAATTTACCAGCTCCTTTCTTTTCTGAATGGACAGAGTCATAGTCAGTGACATTGTAAAAAAATAAAATAAAATGATAAAAAATAATACAATTAAAATACCAAAAAATAAAAACTACTGACACCAGTGGGTGAACTTCCAGGATCGCAAAGGTCACACTTGCGAACGGTCCCTAGCATTCCACCACCGTGGGGAGGCCCCAAGATGGCAGGAAGGGGGTCCACTACAGAACTTGTGAAGTGGTCCCGCTGCAGGACCGTAATAAAGGGCTCCACAACGAGGGTAAAGGGCCCCAGGATCAGTGGGAAGAGCCCCAGGTTTGAAGGGATGGGCCCCAGCCAGGGGTCAGGGGGGCCATTCATGGTTTCTTGCCCTGGGGCCACGAAGGTTCTAGTTATGCCTCTGTAAAAGCATTACTGGCCTTTTGTAAAAGGGAATTCCAGTACTGCTGGTAAGCAGGCGGTTTTTTCATCTAAGGTGGCGGTGTCTCTTGGTGGTCAGCTGCACACGGGGATAGATGCAGGCTGCATGATATTCTAATTGGGAATCACGTGTGGCAAAGTGTCCCTGGGTTCAAACTTTGATTTTTCCTCCTATATCACCCATTGAGAACTCTCACCTATGACATCCAGGGCTTTTTTTCAGCAGGAACGCGGGGGAACGCAGTTCCGGCACCTCCAGCAATGAATGTATGTAATAGCAAGGGGTGTGTTTGTAGGGTCTCTTGATGCTGGCTGCTTGGGGATCTATTGTCACTATTAGGGATCTGTTATTGTGTGAGGGTCTGTTGTTGCTGCTGGGAGATCTATTGTTGCTGGGGGGTCTTATGTTGTTGGTTGGGATCTCCTGTTGAGGTAGAGGTCTATTGCTGGGAGAGCGGTTTTTGCTACTGGAGGGGGTCTAATGTTGCTGGGGTGGATTTTTTGTTGCTCGGTGAGGTATATTGTTGTGCGTGGGAGTTGGGTAGGGGGCGGAACCAAGGGACAGTGCTCAGAGGTGGGTAGTGGGTGGAGACAAATATGTGACTCAGAAGGGGGGAGTTCCTGCACCTATTCTCAGAGAAAAAAAGCCCTGATGACATCTCTTTGGACTTCTCACTTGTACCTCTTATGTTAATTACTTATTGTATCCAATTGTAACTGCTAGTGTGACTCTCTTTTCTATATAATCAGGTTTGGGATTGATAATTAAAAAAATTTATGTTTTTTTTACATGTTAGACTGGGGTGCCGCAAGATTTTGTACACTTTTAAAAGTTGAGAAAAGCTGACCTGGTGGGACCTGGTTGAAGAACGCAATGTATTTAATAATGCTTCTTCTCTTCACCCTATTGCTGCGTCAGATCTCTGCCAGGGATATACAAGTGGATTGGCAGCAAGAGAAGGGTTGGCATCTCCAGGCTTCTGGAAGACTCTCGGCTACTGGAGAACATACTGAGGACTTGGGGAACTGCCAGAGACCGGTGCCAGGAAAAGGAGGGGACACATTCTCCATCTGCAGATAACCTCATCCATGGAGAAACTGCCAGAATCTCAGGCCGACCCCCCAGCCAGAGAAGTCAGGTTGTTTACATCAGTAGGTTTCAATGTTACTGAGACCAGGGCCCAGTAAATTCTTCCAAAACCTTCCATGCACTAACAGTAAACAAAAGACAAAAAGTTTATACTCGCCCAATAAATATAGAAATGTAAGATACTGTATGCAGGGCTTTTTTTCTCTGAGAATAAGTGCAGGAACTCCTTCCTTCTGAGTCACCCCTTGACTCCGTCCCCTACCCACCTCCGAGCACCGTTCCTTGGGTCCACCCCTTACCCACCTCCCAGTACCATCTCTTTTAGAGAATAAGTATTATTTTGTGGTGCTAAGTATTTTGTATAGAATTGGTTAATGATAACAAGAAAGGCAGTAAAATAGATCTAGCAACAATGGACACTCCAATGACAATAGATCCACCCCAGCAATAATGGATTGCCAACAGCCAGCATTAATAGACCCTTTGGCAGCCAAAAACATTGGACCCCTCTCTCAACAGTAGATCTCTCCCAGCAACATAGGACCCACCCCAGCAACAATAGACCCCCCACCAGCAACAATAGCCCTCCCCAGCAACTATAGACCCCCCTGCAAAAATAGATCCTATCCAGCAACAATAGATTCATCAGCGGCCAGCATTAACAGACCCTCAAGCAGCCAACAACAAAGACCCCCCCCCCTTCAACAGTATATCCCCCCCAGCAATGATTGATTCCCTCCAGCAATATAGTACTCACCCCCAGCAACAATAGATCCCCTACGAGCAACAGAAGATATCCCCAGCAACAATAGACCCCCTTCCTCCGCAGAAATAGATCCCCTCCAGCAACAATAGATTCCCCAGCTGCCAGCATCAATAGACCCTCCAACACACCCCAGCACCCCTTTCCATTCAGTTCTGGAGGTGCCGGAACTGCGTTCCCCCACGTTCCTGCTGAAAAAAAAGCCCTGACTGTATGTATTGAAATGCTGAAAGGCTCTGGATGTGTCATGGTGCCACTGAGATAGATGGGGTTAGGAGACTCTGTAGGACACTTGGTGGCCCTGTAAGGGATGAGGTTTCTGGAGGGGGCTGGGGGTCTCTTCAGTAAGCTTGAAACTTTGCAGGGGCACTGTGGCAGACTGAAATTTTCTGCAGAGGTTGAGGGGGAGGGATATAGAGTGTTGAACACTGTTGGCAGTTAGAAACACTATGGGGTGGAAGCTCTGTAGTAGGCTGAAGGGCACTGTAGGGTGAGGTTAGAGAGCATTGGGGAAGTTTGGGGGCCACTGTGGGGCTGAGGGGGACTGCGGTCCACTGTAGAAGTTTGGGGGGCACTATGAGGGCTTGGAAGCACTTTAGGAGGATGGGAGATCTGCAGCTGACCAGAAGCCTGGTAGCATGGATAATACCAGGATAAGGTCATCCAGCGCCAAGGGCAAGGATCCAGAATTTCACTTCCCTCCTCCACTGTTAATACATTCTGTAGAATGGGTGTACCACCCGGCATCTCTTCTTTGCCCCCTTGCTTCATTGCACCCAGGGCAGCTGCCCCTCCTGCCCATTCCTTTGTCCAGAGTATGGGGGCTGCAGTCCATCCCTGAGTATGGGGGCCGCAGTCCATCCCTGAGTATGGGGGCCGCAGTCCAGCAGCAGGTCACAGCACAGTGATAAAAGTGGAACTTTACTCTCTCAATCAACATTGACTATTTTTAGTCTTCATGATTCTAGCATTAGTAAATAGATAAGAAAGCATCTCATATTTACCTGTTTTAGGCTTCTCTTTTTTTTTGATTGGGTCTTTGGCGGCATTGCAGGCTGGTTGCCCGCATCGGTTGTCATTACAAGACAGCCGACCGTCAGCTATGGACGCCGGTACCGGGGTGATGCCTCTAGCTGCAGGCATCACTCCGGTACAGCACTTTCCCGAAATATCGGCAATATTGGTAACCTCCGTTGCCGATTCCGATATATCGGGGGAAGTGCATATCGGCCCTCGATATATCGGCTTTGCCGATAATCGGTCGATCCCTACCAGTTATAGGTGAGGGCAGTGGTCATTTGTTTTTATTGTTGAAATATTGGTGAGGGGACATATTGGACACCTTTGCTACTATGGTGCTATATGCTGGGTGTCC
The DNA here is from genome assembly GCF_965119305.1 of Pelophylax lessonae. Classification (NCBI taxonomy): domain Eukaryota; kingdom Metazoa; phylum Chordata; class Amphibia; order Anura; family Ranidae; genus Pelophylax; species Pelophylax lessonae. The sequence goes on along the minus strand of NC_138773.1, from coordinate 303,604,192 downwards.
AGTGCACCCCTGTGCCTTTAAGGAGGGAAGGGCTTCTTCCAGGCTCACCTGCCCTCTGCCAATCCATTTTAATGCATGTGCTTCCACTATGTAGGCTCTCAAAATTTAGAGTTAGGGCTACAGAAAATTGTGTGGTGCCTTGACGGGGCTCCTGTAGCTTACGCATGTATTTGCAAATGTGTGCAAACTAAACCCCTGTTTTTATCGCATACTGTTAGACAGGATCATTTAGTTGGTTAGCAGGCTGGGCGGTAAGTTAAAGCGGAGCTCCAGTCTCCTTGTTAGTTTTCTCCAAAACGCACCCCCGTGATTCTCTTTATTTGCACAATATACAGGATACTGGTATAAGTGTAATTCTTCTTCCTACTTACAATTCTGTTGTTTATCACAGGATCCTGGCAGACAGGCAGCGGTCATTATAAGTATGGGCATCTGAAGCCCGCTACCACTTGCTTTCAGGAATCCGTGCAGCTGGCTACCCAGCATGCACATCCCAAACTTGCGCCTGCGCAGTTAGGACGCAGCACGGGGGACTGTGTTGTTTACAGGTTGCCATAATAATGGCGGCAGCGGCGAAAGTTCCCACCCTGTTGCTCAGGCAACCTGTCAATCAAGACAGAACCTGGAAGGAAGACTAGTGCGGTTCAAAGACTCCTGGGATAGATGGCGCAGACTTTCCAAGAGTCCTAGCAAATCGCCTAAGGATGGGCCCGGAAGTGCAGACTACATAAAGAAAAAAAAAGGTATTTAGAAAAAAAAAAATTAAATAAATAATTACAGGTGGGCATTCTACAGGTGGGCATTTTGTTTCAGTGCCGGGTCACACTTGTGCGATGCGGGAAGGCTGCGAATTTGCAGCCTGTTCCCGCATCGCAAACGCACCTCTGGCAGTTCACACTGCCATTTGCGATACGCAGGGGGTGTCAATGAAATGTTAACGACACCCCCAGTTTGATTGCATATCGCACAGTGGCCCCCATCGTTTGGGGGCCACTGTGGGGCTGAGGGGGACTGCGGTCCACTGTAGAAGTTTGGGGGGCACTATGAGATCTTGGAAGCACTTTGGGAGGATGGGAAATCTGCAGCTGACCAGAAGCCTGGTAGCATGGATAATACCAGGATAAGGTCATCCAGCGCCAAGGGCAAGGATCCAGAATTTCACTTCCCTCCTGCACTGTTAATACATTCTGTAGAATGGGTGTACCACCCTGCATCTCTTCTTTGCCCCCTTGCTTCATTGCACCCAGGGCAGCTGCCCCTCCTGCCCATTCCTTTGTCCAGAGTATGGGGGCCGCAGTCCATCCCTGAGTATGGAGGCCGCAGTCCAGCAGCAGGTCACAGCACAGTGATAAAAGTGGAATTTTACTCTCTCAATCAACATTGACTATTTTTAATCTTCATGATTCTAGCATTAGTAAATAGATAAGAAAGCATCTCATATTTACCTGTTTAAGGCTTCTCAATGAAATGTTAACGACACCCCCAGTTTGATCGCATATCGCAGTGCGATCTGACAGTTCGCACAGGATCGGATCGCACAAGTGTGAACCACTGTGCGATCCGATCCTGATGCGGCTGGAAAAAAGGGTCATGTGCGTGTTTGGTGCGGAAACAGTGCGAATTCAGCCATACAAAGTGTATGGCTGAATTCGCATCCGCACCTCCGATCACATGTAATGAAGGAGCAGTGCGCTCCGAATTACATGCGATCGGCGCACTCGCTATAGTGTGAACCGGCCCTCAAGGAACTTGAATAAATGGGTGGAACTCCGCTTCAAGCTGAGAATTTCTTTGGTTTTGTTGTCCGTGCCTTGCCCTTCCATGTGCTCCTTGCCGCAAAGGCCAGTTATAGGTGAGGGCAGTGGCCATTTGTTGGTGCTACCATGAGTTCTTAGATTTTTAGTGGGACTGTGACATTGCGGCGGACAAATCGGACACCTAACTGACACTTTTGACACTTTTTTTTGGGGGACCAGTGACATTACTACAGTGTTCAGTGCTAAAAATATGCACTGTCACTGTACTACTGACACTGGGAGGGAAGGGGTTAAATATCAGGGGCGATCAAAGGGTTAAATATGTCCCTAGGGGTTGCTTGCTAACTAACTGTTGGGGGTTACCCTGACTGGGGGAAGACTGAGATCAGTGTTACTAATTAGCAGAAAACACAAGATCTCTATCTTCTCCCCTGTTAGAACGACAATCTGCCTTGTTTTACATAGGCAGACCGCCGTTCTGCCTCTCTACGGAACGATCGCTGGTGGCCGGCGGACATTGGGTCCGCCCAAACCGCTGATTGGCTCCCCCTCTGTCCAATCAACAGGTGACTGTGCCTCTGGCGGTACGTGTGTGCGCCCCCTAGTGGTTATCACACAAAATGGTGTACAGGTATATGATATTGTGCAATAGATCTGACCTGCCACAGGTCATGTATTACAACTATAAAAGGAATAATACCGCGCTAATGAAAAAATACAGTATGTGATAAAAATCATGAAGCTGCTAGCATCACAATCTACTAAAAATTGTATACAAACATTAAATATAAAAGTGCAGCGCTGAAAAAAAAAGAAAAAAATAATATATATGTATATAGTGATCATATATTATATACACTCGTGGAGAATCAATAAAGTTCATGTTAAAAAGTCCACAGAATCACAACAAAAAATTCCAAATAAAGTCCACATTCCAGAAAGGTGCTGACGTGAAAGTGCTTTCAAACATTGTATGGAGACAGAGATGTCCAGATAGCGGTGGTCACCAATGTGACGAGCCCAGCACCACCGATTGTTGTGATTCTGTGGACTTTTTAACATGAACTTTATTGTTTTTGTTTCTCCATGAGTGTGTATATATAATGTATACTGTATGATCTCCTCTCTCCCAGTAATCAGACTGCAACATTGTAACGTTGTGGACAGACATAGGTTGTGTGCCACCATTCTAGTAGATGGAAGTTGTACTCTGCCATCATACTATTAGATTGGGGGGGGGGGGGGGTCTGTGCCATTATACCATTAGATGGAAGTTTTACTGTGCCATTATACCATTAGATTGAGGAAGGGGAGGTGTTCTGTGCCATTATACCATTAGATTGAGGAAGGGGAGGTGTTCTGTGCCATTATACCATTAGATGGAGGTTGTACTGTGCCATCCTATAGATGGAAGTTGTACTGAGCCATCCTATAGATGGAGGTTGTACTGAGCCATCCTATAGATGGAAGTTGTACTGTGCCATCCTATAGATGGAGGTTGTACTGAGCCATCCTATAGATGGAAGTTGTACTGTGCCATCCTATAGATAGAAGTTGTACTGAGCCATCCTATAGATGGAGGTTGTACTGTGCCATCCTATAGATGGAAGTTGTACTGTGCCATCCTATAGATGGAGGTTGTACTGAGCCATCCTATAGATGGAGGTTGTACTGAGCCATCCTATAGATGGAAGTTGTACTGTGCCATCCTATAGATAGAAGTTGTACTGAGCCATCCTATAGATGGAGGTTGTACTGTGCCATCCTATAGATGGAAGTTGTACTGTGCCATCCTATAGATGGAGGTTGTACTGTGCCATCCTATAGATGGAGGTTGTACTGTGCCATTCTATAGATGGAGGTTGTACTGAGCCATTTTATAGATGGAAGTTGTACTGAGCCATCCTATAGGTGAAAGTTGTACTGAGCCATCCTATAGATGGAAGTTGTACTGAGCCATCATATAAATGGAAGTTGTACTGAGCAGTCAGTAATAATAATAGATGATCCCTGTGTCTCTGTGTATGATGATGATGTGTTGGTGTTGCTCAGTATCGCCCCCTCTGGCTCTCTCTGGCAGTGCAGGTTGTGTGATGATCGGTGACTCTCGGGCGGATGACATTCTATCCGGTGGAGGAGGGATGGGATGGGGAGGGGAGGGAGAGAGGAGGAGGGGAGCCGGGCTCCGCACACAGGAGATCTCCGGGGAGGATGGGGTAGGGAGCCGGTAGAGCCGGGCCGGTAGAGGCAGACATGGAGGTGGAATGTGCCATGGAGGTCATGGAGAGCGACCAGCCTGAGCAGGTGAGACCCGGGGGGATCAATGACCGGATCTACCGGGACCGGGGTGTACATGATGTCTGCAATGTATACCTTCTCTATATACACCCGTATATATATATACCCTTCGCTATATACCAACATATATATACATATACCCTTCTCTATATACCCCCCCATATATATATATATATATACCCTTCTCTATATACCCCCCCATATATATATATATATATATGTATACCCTCCTCTATATACCCCCATATATATATATATATATATATATATATATATATATATATATATATATATATACACACACACATATACTCCTCATTCTTTATATACATCTCTTCCTCTCTATTTATAGATAGATGTCATATCCTCTATAATAATCTCATTATATTATATAATACACCCCTCCCCCCCCCATATAATCCTCTCTGTCATTATATATATACCCTCACCGGCCACTTTATTAGGTACACCTTGCTAGTACCGGGTTGGATCCCCTTTTGCCTTCATTATTGGTGGAATAGATACAAAAAGGTGTTGGAAACATTCCTCAGAGATTTTCCTCCATAGTGACATGATAACATCACGCAGTTGCTGCAGATTTGTTGGCTGCACATCCATGATGGGAATCTCCCGTTCCACCACATCCAAAAGGTTCTCCATTGGATGAGATGTGGTGAGTGTGGAGGGCATTGGAGGACAGTGACCTCATTGTCATGGTGAAGAAACCAGTGGTGAGATGATTGGAGCTTTGTGACATGGAGCATTATCCTGCTGGAAGGAGCCATCAGAAGATGGGGACACTGCAGTCATAAAGGGATGGACATGGTCACCAACAATACTCAGGTAGGCCGTGGCGTATAAACAATGCTCAATTGGTACTAAGGGGCCCAAAGTGTGCCAAGAAAATACCCCCCACACCATTACACCACCACCAGCCTGAACCATTAATACAAGGCAGGATGGATCCATGCTTTCATGTTGTTTACTCCAAATTCTGACCCTTCCATCTGAATGTCGCAGCTGAAATCCAGACTCATCAGACCAGACAATGTTTTTCCAATCTTCTATTGTCCAATTTTGGTGATCCTGTGCGAATTATAGCCTCAGTTTCCTGTTCTTAGCTGACAGGAGTGGCACCCGGTGTGGTCTTCCGCTGCTGCAGCCCATCTGCTTCAAGGTTCCATGTGTTGTGTGTTCAGAGAAGGTATTCTGCATACCTTGGATGTAACGAGTGGTTATTTGAGTTCCTTTTTGCCTTTCTATCATCTGGAACCAGTCTGCCCATTCTCCTCTGACATCATCAAGGCATTTTCCTCCACACAACTGCCACTCATTGGATATTTTCTCTTTTTCCCACCATTCTTTGTAAACCCGAGAGATGGCTGTGTGTGAAAACCCCACAAATACTCAGACCAGCGCCTTCTGGCACCAACAACCATCCCACGTTCAAAGTCACTAAAATCTCCTTTCTTCTCCATTCTGATGCTCAGTTTGACCTTCAGCAAGTCGTCTTTGCCACGTCTGGATGCCTAAATGCATTGAGCTGCTGCCATGTGATTGGCTGATTAGCAATTTGTGTTACCAAGCAATTGAACAGGTGTACCTAATAAAGTGTGCGGTGAGTGTATATACTCTACAGGCAGATAAGTGGGACAGGGACAGGATTGTGGATCTCTATGGATGATGGATGAAATGAGATTTGTAAACGTCCCTCTGTATCTTCTCATCACAATGTATCTCTGTATACCCATCACCCTTCATAACCCCGTATACCCATCACCCCGTATACCCATCACCCCGTATACCCATCACTCCGTATACCCATCACCCTTCATAACCCCGTATACCCATCACCCTTCATCACCCCGTATACCCATCACCCTTCATAACCCCGTATACCCATCACCCCGTATACCCATCACCCCGTATACCCATCACTCCGTATACCCATCACCCTTCATAACCCCGTATACCCATCACCCTTCATAACCCCGTATACCCATCACCCCGTATACCAATCACCCTTCATCACCCCGTATACCCATCACCCTTCATCACCCTGTATACTCCTCACCTTGTATACCCATCACCCTTCATTACCTTGTATACCCATCACCCTTCATCACCCTGTATACTCATCACCCTTCATCACCCCGTATACCCATCACCCTTCATCACCCCGTATACTCATCACCCTTCATCACCCCGTATACCCATCACCCTTCCTCACCCTGTATACTCCTCACCTTGTATACCCATCACCCTTCATCACCCTGTATACTCATCACCCTTCATCACCCCGTATACCCATCACCCTTCATCACCCCGTATACTCATCACCCTTCATCACCCCGTATACCCATCACCCTTCCTCACCCTGTATACTCCTCACCTTGTATACCCATCACCCTTCATCACCCCGTATACCTATCACCACCCCCTATATCCATCACCCCGTATACCCATCACCCGTCATCACCCTGTATACCCATCACCTTGTATACCCATCACCCTTCATCACCCCGTATACCCATCACCCTTCATAACCCCGTATACCCATCACCCCGTATACCAATCACCCTTCATCACCCCGTATACCCATCACCCTTCATCACCCTGTATACTCCTCACCTTGTATACCCATCACCCTTCATTACCTTGTATACCCATCACCCTTCATCACCCTGTATACTCATCACCCTTCATCACCCCGTATACCCATCACCCTTCATAACCCCGTATACCCATCACCCTTCATAACCCCGTATACCCATCACCCCGTATACCAATCACCCTTCATCACCCCGTATACCCATCACCCTTCATCACCCTGTATACTCCTCACCTTGTATACCCATCACCCTTCATTACCTTGTATACCCATCACCCTTCATCACCCTGTATACTCATCACCCTTCATCACCCCGTATACCCATCACCCTTCATCACCCCGTATACTCATCACCCTTCATCACCCCGTATACCCATCACCCTTCCTCACCCTGTATACTCCTCACCTTGTATACCCATCACCCTTCATCACCCCGTATACCTATCACCACCCCCTATATCCATCACCCCGTATACCCATCACCCGTCATCACCCTGTATACCCATCACCTTGTATACCCATCACCCTTCATCACCCCGTATATACATCACCCTGTATACCCATCACCTTGTATACCCATCACCCTTCATCACCCTGTATACTCATCACCCTTCATCACCCCGTATACCCATCACCCTTCATCACCCTGTATACTCATCACCCTTCATCACCCCGTATACCCATCACCCTTCATCACCCTGTATACTCCTCACCTTGTATACCCATCACCCTTCATCACCCCGTATACCTATCACCACCCCCTATATCCATCACCCCGTATACCCATCACCCGTCATCACCCTGTATACCCATCACCTTGTATACCCATCACCCTTCATCACCCTGTATACACATCACCCTGTATACCCATCACCCTTTATACACATCACCCTTCATCACCCCGTATACCCATCACCCTTCATCACCCCATATACCCATCACCACCCCGTATACCCATCACCCTTCATCACCCCATATACCCATCACCACCCCGTATACCCATCACCCTTCATCACCCCGTATACCCACCACCCCATATACCCATCACCCTTCATCACCCTGTATACTCCTCACCTTGTATACCCATCACCCTTCATCACCTTGTATACCCATCACCTTGTATACCCATCACCATTCATCACCCCGTATACCCATCACTCTTCATTACCCCGTATATCCATCACCCTTCATCACCCCGTATACCCATCACCTCGTATACTCACTACCCCGTGTACCCATCACCCTTCATCACCCCATATACTTATCACCCTTCATCACCCCGTATACTTATCACCACCCTGTATACCCATCACCCTTCATTACCCCGTATACTTATCACCACCCTGTATACCCATCACCCTTCATCACCCCGTATACTTATCACCACCCTGTATACCCATCACCCTTCATTACCCCGTATACTTATCACCACCCTGTATACCCATCACCCTTCATCACCCCGTATACTTATCACCACCCTGTATACCCATCACCCTTCATCACCCCGTATACTTATTACCACCCTGTATACCCATCACCCCGTATCCCCATTACCCTTCATCACCCCATTTACCCATCACCTTGTATACCCATCACCCTTCATCACCCTGTATACACATCACTGTGTATACTCGCCACCCCATTTATCCATCACCCTTTATACTCACCACTCTGTATACACTTTACCCTGTGTGCTCATAACTCTATGTACACATCACCCTGTATACTCATCACCCCATGTACCCATCACACCATATACTCATCACTATGTATATACATCACTCTGTATACTCATCACCCCGTATACTCCTCATTCTGTATCCTCATCACTCTGTATACTCATCACCCTTTATTCTAATCACCCTGTATACCCTTCACTCTCAATACCCCCCCCCCCCCCCTTCATCTCTATATATCTAATATTATCTATTTGTTTGTATGTCTATCTACAGTATCTCACAAAAGTCAGTACACCCCTCACATTTTTGTAAATATTTTATTATATCTTTTCATGTGACAACACTGAAGAAATGACACTTTGCTACAATGTAAAGTAGTGAGTGTACAGCTTGTATAACAGTGTAAATTTGCTGTCCCCTCAAAATAACTCAACACACAGCCATTAATGTCTAAACCGCTGGCAACAAAAGTGAGTACACCCCTAAGTGAAAATGTCCAAAGTGTCAATATTTTGTGTGGCCACCATTATTTTCCAGCACTGCCTTAACCCTCTTGGGCATGGAGTTCACCAGAGCTTCACAGGTTGCCACTGGAGTCCTCTTCCACTCCTCCATGACGACATCACAGAGCTGGTGGATGTTAGAGACCTTGCGCTCCTCCACCTTCCGTTTGAAGATGCCCCACAGATGCTCAATAGGGTTTAGGTCTGGAGACATGCTTGGCCAGTCCATCACCTTTACCCTCAGCTTCTTTAGCAAGGCAGTGGTCATCTTGGAGGTGTGTTTGGAGTCAT